>NC_047039.1:101448608-102048608 GCF_011762595.2 Tursiops truncatus | reverse complement strand
CCCTTTCTGTATCCCAAGGAGTTTGGCAAATGCACATTTCTCTGCCCCCACCTTCAACTTGATCTCTCCAGGACTTATGATCCTTTCTTAATGTGCCTTTTTTTTTAACCTGTGGCCCTCTCATCCCTCTTCTGATGGGTTAGTTCTCCCCTCCCAGTCCAGAAGCAAGGCCACTTGCACACCCCAGTTCTCCTTTACCCTCTGCCCTGATAGCTTCTGTTTGTGGCTCAGAAGCCTGTTCCTGCAGGAAAATTTCCAACTACCAGCAAATCCAGGCGTCGGCTCTTCCTCTCTGCTACCTCCCCCAGAAATGTGACCAACACATATTTACCTTAAATGACTCCTTCCTTAAATTATAAGTTCTTGGAGAGCAGAGAACTGTTCTAATGGTTTTAAGACTTCCTGGGATTGTCAGTAGCCACGAATCTCCATTAAAATCATCAAAAGTGAAAACTACCAAATCACAAATCATTTTTAAGTGTGTTTAGAGACATGCTCATTAATGATTCTGTTCTGACATGTTGCAAAACAGCTAAAAACGGTTTACTCTTATTTTTGTTTGTTTGTTTGCTTGTTTGTTTGCTGTGTGTGCCAGCCCGCAGCTACAGCAACTCGGAATACAAGCGCATAGTGGCATGTGCCAGGTGAGCCTGTTTCCACCAAGGGGAGAGTACACTTCAGGGTCTCACTTCTGCCAGAGTATTATTTCTTCAAATATTTTTGAATTATAAGAATGTCCAGAAGATGCAAAATTGTTCGCTTTTTTTAATGAGAAGCATAGCAGGTATTCTTTTTTTTTCTCTCGCATCTTTATTGGAGTATAAATTCTTTACAATGTTGTGTTAGTTTCTGCTGTACAACAAAGTGAATCAGCTATATGTATACATATATCCCCATATCCCCTCCCTCTTGAGCCTCCCTCCCACCTTCCCTATCCCATCCCTCTAGGTCGTCACAAAGCATCAAGTTGATCTCCTTGTGCTATGCAGCAGCTTCCCACTAGCCATCCATTTCACATTTGGTAGTGTATACATGTCAGTGCTACTCTCTCACTTCATCCCAGCTTCCTCTTCCCCACCCTCCCTCCCCGTGCCCTCAAGTCTGTTCTCTACGTCTGCGTCTTTATTCCTGCCCTGCCACTAGGTTTATTTGTACCGCTTTTTAAAATTCCATATATATATGTGTTAGCATACGGTATTTGTTTTTCTCTTTCTGACTTACTTAACTCTGTATGACAGATTCTAGGTCCATCCACCTCACTACAAATAACTCAATTTTGTTCCTTTTTATGGCTGAGTAATATTCCATTGTATATATGTGTCACATCTTCTTCATCCATTCATTTGTTGTTGTTTGTTTTGTTTTTTTTGAATTTTATTTAATTTATTTTTTTACATAACAGGTTCTTATTAGTTATCCATTTTATACATATTAGTATATATATGTCAATCCCAATCTCCCAATTCATCCCAGCACCACCACCACCACCCCCGCTCCGCCACTTTCCCCCCTTGGTGTCCATACGTTTGTTCTCTACATCTATGTCCCTATTTCTGCCCTGCAAACTGGTTCATCTGTACCACTTTTCTAGGTTCCACATATATGTGTTAATATATGATATTTGTTTTTCTCTTTCTGACTTACTTCACTCTGTATGACAATCTCTAGATTCATCCATGTCTCTATAAATGACCCAATTTCATTCCTTTTTATAGCTAATATTCCATTGTATATATGTATCACATCTTCTTTATCCATTCATCTGTCGATGGGCATTTAGGTTGCTTCCATGTCATGACTATTGTAACTAGTGTTGCAGTGAACAATGTGGTACATGTATCTTTTGGAATTATGGTTTTCTCAGGATATATGCCCAGTAGTGGGATTGCTGGGTCATATGGTAGTTCTAGTTTTAGTTTTTTAAGGAACCTCCATACTGTTTTCCATAGTGGCTGTATCAATTTATTCCATTAAATAGCTACTTACTGTACAGAACAGCTTTGTTTTGCTCATATATAGTTTTCTCTCCCATTTTTGGCCTTTTTCTAATTCAAACACTAAAATATTAATTTGTCTTCCAGAAAGGTAAAGATATGATATGTAGGTATTAGGAAAAGAAAGAGCAAAAGATTCTCTCAGAAGCAGCTTCCACACTTTTACTTAGAAAAATCATGTTCACCCAGTAAAATCCCTGGCCGTTATCAGCCAGCCGGTGGTTCTCAAGTCAGGTTGCACATTGAATTCAGCTGGAGAGAGTTTAGAACTATGCAAAACTCCATCCAGGCTCACCCCTGGAGGTTCTTCTAACGGTAGCCAGGGCTAAGAACCATGGATGCTGAGCCCTTAGCAAACTAACTCCAAGGCCTGAATTGGCCACTATCTTCATTTCCTATTGCTGCTAGTAACAATTTACCATAACTGTAATGACTTAAAACAACCCAAATGTATTATCTTATAATTCTGGGGGTCAGACGTCCTAAAATCAAGGTGTTATTGGGGCCACGTTCCTTCTGGAGGCTCTAGGCGAGAATCCACGTCCTAGCCTTTTCCAGATTCCAGAGGCACCTGCTTTCCTTGGCTTGTTGCCCCTCCCTCCATCTTCAAAGCCAGCAACACAGCATCTTCCAGTATCTCTTTCTGACTCAGACCCCTGCTTCCATCACCGTAACCTCCTTCTCTGACTCTCCTGTTTATTTCCCTTATAAAGACCCCTGTGATCACATTGGACCCACGCAGATAATCAGTCAGGAGAATCGCCATGGCTCAAGATCCTTAGCCTAATCACACCTACAAGTCCCTTTTGCTATGTAAGGTAACAAATTCATAGCTTCAGGGGATTAAGAGGTGGACATCTTTGGAGGCCATTATTCTGCTTACCAAACCACCATCCTAAAACGTTTATGAAAATATAGGTTTTTGAAAATATGTATATATACTTTAGTGATCACACAGAGTAAATCAGTTAATGGCAGAGCCAGGACTAGAACACAGGCTTCTTCCTTCTTTCCACCACCCCTTAGTACCTCCTGTTCTGTTCTGTTTCCTTAATTCTTCCTATTCTCAACAACTGGCTGGTATTTTGCTGTTTTTACTTATAATCACACATGATGCAAAGCACTGAGTATGGGTAAACTAGAAATTCCATAGAGTTGTGTCATAGATTGGAGCTGAAAAGGATTTTAGGGATGATATAGTAATCCTCTTATTTTAGAAGTAAAGAAACTGAGACCCCAAGAGGTGAAGTAACTGGCCAAATTCTCACAGAGTTAGAGGCGGAGCTAGGACCTCAAAGCCCAGACCCTGATGCCCAGTCCAGTTTCTAAACCACATCCTTCAGTTAGTGTAATCTGAGACCACTGACCTTGAGGAATAGCACAGAATTTCTCACCACCTCCTTCCCAGCATTTTGCAGCCCTGTCTGTGGTCCCTAGCTCAGTCACTCTCTTCTCAGGATTCCTTCATCAGCTAGCCCACTCGAAGTCCCTCCTTCCTTCCTTGGCCAGTCTCTGCCATCTGTTCCCCCTCACACACCCTTCCTCATTCCCTAAGGTCCTGTTAAGGTCACCCTTTCCCAGGCAGCTTGCTTCCTGCCATTCCCACTCTTGGGTACCTCTCTTCTAGAGGACAGGGTGTGATCACTGTTTAAACCCATAGCACTTGTCACAGGGAGGTATGAGCAAACTTGTTCTGGGCAAAGCTAGAATCAATGTGTGGGACCTACAGGGAGGTACACTGAGTGGGCACAAGGACTCTATGATAGTGGAGCTGGACACCTGTGGGGCAGCCTCTGCCATGAAATACTCACATGACCTTCAGCAAATCAGCTTACTTCTCTGGGCCTCTTCTGTAAACTAAGGATATTGGACTATCTGATCCCAAATTGCCTTCCGGTAGTTCCACAACTCTGCTATACATTAAAAGGCTCTCATCAAAAACTTGTTCATTTGAATTCATTGACAGGAGGCCTAGTTCCAGATTGTTAATATATAAAAGATAGCAACAGAGATGTAATACTGCATATTCTACCCTTTGGTTTTTATAAACCGGGGACAAAATGTTCAAAAAACCAGGTGGAACATGCTTTTGGCTCTGTGATGCTGAAGCTGGGTTGGATAAATTCCAAATGTAACTGTGCAGTACTTATTCATGTGAGAAATTCTTTGCCTTCAAATATACACTCTCCTGATTTAAAAAATGCCAGCACACAATTTCTATGTTCAGAGGGTCTCTTTCGTGTATTTAGCTTTTTACAACTTCTCTGTTGTATTCATAAGAAAAGAAAAAAGGATTTCATTTCTCTCCCTCTCCTGGAACAAAATGCCTTTGGGAAAGATTGCTGTCCTTGGCAGCAGGCAAAGGGCTTCTTGAAAGGAAGGTTTCTGTTCCACGGTTGAAACAGTCACCATGGCAACCAGTCATCAAGGCTCCAGCAACTTTTCATAGACACTCTTCACTCAGGAGGCCCTTTTCCATCATGTTGACAGAGTATTTGCATCTGTGAGCCAGAGCTCTCTGCTTCTGGTGACACTCACCCATCCAATTAGGGAGATGCTAGATGTCACATTTCAGTTCCAAGTTGCCTTATATTTTGTTCTAAATTGTTAATTTGGTGAAGAATGGGGTTAAATTTTTATAAGCCAGAAATTTTATAATATTGAAATTTTTATGGTAAATATGACATCTAAAACTTCTAGTAGGATCTGCTTTATATATGTTCAATAAGATATGATTGGGGAAAAGAGGTCCCTTGCCACCTCACTAATTCAAATAATACCTCCCATTGCACTCATATTTATTCCTTTGGGTGAGATCAGTTCATTTTCCCCTTTATGAAGCTGTCTCACCAGGCTCTTCCTTTAATCCCAACTGCTCTCCCAAGCTCCACTCTCAAATGTCTGTCTGCCTCTCCCACATCATAAGGTGAGGCTGGAATCTAAAACTCAACCTTTGCAGAACCAGACTCCCATCCAGTCCCTACCCCACCAACCTGCTCCTCCTTTAAGTATTCTAACTTTGCTTAATCATAGAAACAGGCCTCTCTGCCTCTCAAGATGAAGGCTTGGAATTATAAAGATAAATTTAAAACACGAGTTTATACTTCTTCACAGTTAATTTTACAAAAAAGAAAATGAGCTCTAGAAAGGGAAAATAATTTGGGGAAAACCCTCAGCAGAACTGGGATAAAGCCCAAATTTACTGATTTGGGAATTTACTGGGAATTTCAGTATTGGAAATGGGAATTTCAGTAAATGGGAATTTCAGTATTCTTTTCCCTCATACCAGAAAAACAAAAACAAAATAAACCAAATCTCCCATTTTACCCCCTTTGCCTTTCTCCTCAGCTTCCCCACAAGCACAATTCCTAGATGAAGGATAGTCCTTGAAACATTTTTTTAAATAAAATATCTAATATGAAAATTTTAGAAAATACAGAAAAGCACGGAAAAGAGATAATCACTTATAATCTCATCATCCAGAGAAAGTAGCTTCTAACATGTTAGTGTGTTTCCTTCCAGTCTTTTCCTGAACATGCTTATTGAGTTTCTTTCCAATATACAATTAATTTTCTTCTTTGAATATTCTCCGTTAGAAAAAGAACTAGGATGAGAATCAAGAGACTTATGCAGCTCTGAGGTGAGATAGTCATGTGAGCTTGAACAAGTACCTTATCTCATCCTCAGTTTCCTCAACTAGCTAATTAGGAGCTCGGACTGAATGGCTTTTATGATCTCTTCCAACCCCAGAATGGAGGTCCATTGAGATAACCGGTCAAGTGAGTAAAGAGTTGGAATAGATGACTAAGAAATCTCTTGCATCTCTAAAATTCAGAGATTGCAACACATATATTGTAAAGAAGCAAATAACTGGAGACTCACATTAGAAAGTTAAAGCCTACCAAGGAACAGGGGCTTTTCTTAAAGAATCTTATTTATTTATTTATTTATTTCATTTCCTAATCTCTAATTTATTTTAGCTACAAGCTCAGCAGTGAAGAATCATCATCTGGGTCCTCCCATGCAGTGATGGATATCTCTTTGCCTACTGGAGTCAATGCAAACCCAGAAGACTTAAAAGCTGTAAATGTTTTCTTTTAAATGTTGTTATGGATACCTGCTTTTGTTTATTGCATTATTTTACAAACAAAGCTATTTCCATTCCTTCTAATAGACACTTTCATAGAATCAGCCAGAATATTCTTTTCAAACCAACAATCTACCTAAGTTTTTATTTTTCAAAGTGAAATAGGGACATATACTTGCATGGTCTGAAAAATGTGAGTGCATACGATGACGTGTTCAGACTTTTTCAAGAGGAGGAGCTGCTCTTCAATGTCTTTAAATAGTGGATTACATCCCCATGACCTAACATTCCATCAGTGGGTGAATGCATTTAAACAAAAAGTCCATGAAATTAAATTTGAGCTTTCCTCTTTGTTCCCTTAGCTTGTGGAAGGGGTGGATCAACTATTAACTGATTATGAAATCAAAGATGGACATGTTATTCTGCAACTGAATTCGGTAAGTTCCACCTCTCACCATTCTTCATTTATTATTACTATTCAAAATTTGCAGCCTAAAATATTATGGGTCTCTCCTCTCCCATAATTTTCTTAAACCTTGAATTTGTCAAACAGATTCCTTCCAATGAGTTCCTTTGTGTTCGATTCCGGATAGTTGAACTTTTTCAAGTTGGGTTTCTGAGTCCTACTACTTTCACAGTGTATGAGTACCACAGACCAGGTAATCAACTCTACTCTAAAGTTTCTTCAGAGGACTGCTTTGTATTCATTATGTAGAAATGCACTAGAGGCCTACAGATTTTATGTATCGCCTCTCCCAGGGCTCATTCCTCACAAACATTCCCAACTTGGACAAACAACTTCTGTGTGACATTGAACAAATCATCTCACCTCTCTGGTCCTCAGTTTCTTCATGTTTAGAATAACTGGATTAGACTGCTCCCAACTTAAATTCTTTGCCTTAAGTTTATCTTTGGTGTTCAGTTTTACTATTCATTGCATCTCTCCTTTTTAGAGATGCCCACTCGCCCAACTATTTCTTTAATCCTCCCAGAATCAACTTCTCCTCCACCTATAATCTCATCACATTTTGCAGAGAGCTCTATTATAGCAGTTGCCACATTGCATTATTATTATTGGTTTCTCCACAACCCCAGACAGAATGTTTTCATCCTTGTGCCCCTAATCTCTAGCACAGTGTCAGGTACATAATGTGTATTGATAAATGTCAAATGAATGACCCCCACGTTTGATCATTCAGCCACTTCTGAGAATATTAAGTGATTGGAGAGCACTTTGGTTCACAAGACAGAAGACTTCAATTTGGACAGTTCTACTTGTTACAAAATTCTTAAAGTGAACCAAACTCTGAGACCCATTCAATCTAGTTTTACTTCTGAAATCATATAGAACATAGTTAGCCTCTCTTCTCCTTGAGTGACAGAAAAAAACCCCAAAACTATGTAAATATATAGTTTCTTTTCTTCTCCAGCATAAATAATTACCAATTACAATTCTTTCAATAGACTCTCAGGTAACATAATTTTTTTCCTCTCATTCACTGAAGCACCAAATATTTTCATTCTAAGAAATGAATATTGAAGAGTAAAATTTCAAGTACAGAAAGGGAGAATATTTTGTGGGTAGAGGGACCCATGTTAGGACAGACAATTCATAATTTAACTTCCTTGGGCCTCAGCTGCAAAAAGAGGGTTTGGAATAGGTGATCTCCAAGGCCCCATGGGAGGGACTCATTGATGGGGTAAATTGTTGTGCGTTCATCAAGCCACCTCTTCTAATTGCACTTTCATTGCTGCAGATAAACAGTGTACCATGTTTTATAGCATGTCCCATACCAAACTTCAGAAAGTCTGTGAAGGAGTAATGTGCAAATGTGTCGAAGGTAAACTTTGTTTAATGTGTTTAGGCTGCGTGCTTGTTTAAAGCAGCCACTCATAATCTGGGACTAATCTTGGGGGAGCTGTTTGACAAACTGTCGTTTCTCAGAAGTAGAAATGTAATCTCATCTGATTGAAAGCTCATTCCTTGAGCACTGTAAAGCTACTTTTCGACAGCTCTGGGACAACCCGATAGTTCCTACTGTACAGAGGCAGAGAAATACCATCCAGATGGTTGTTGGATATCCGAAGGATAACATGATGCGAAATTGTTACTTTTCACCTGGTCATTTTAGTGTAATAGGACCACAGCCTAAGAGAACAGAGACTCCAGACTGAGCCACTAGCTCCTCTTTCTTTCCCCTTGTCCTTCCCAGATAGTGACATTCTCCATTCAGTCTTTCATCTATCAAGGCAGTTTTACTTCTTGTTGGCCAAGGAAAAGACCCAGAACTCACCAATAATCAGCAATGGACTCCATGAGGGTCTGGGTTCTTTTTGGTTTTATTTTGTTTTTCAAAATCCTTAAAATCTATACATTTCTTAGGTACTTATTGCTCCGTCTTAGAGCTGTAAATCAGTCAACTCATCAATTTGGTTCCTTCAAGGGATTTTTGATTATACTCAAAATGGAAAAATTTCCTCCTTTCTTCAATGAAGCATATATATTTCTAAAGAGCTGAATGTGGAGTGACTACCCATTCTAAGAATAAGTCTCTTGTTCAAGATTTTGTTTTTGTTTGTTTTGTTTTGTTTTTGCTTTACATACTGTTTTACTTTATGGAAGAGGAGAAAATGGACAGGTCTTAGGAATCTGGTAATTGTAAGATTATTTTAGATTGTCTCAGGGCTGATGAGAAAGAACTATGTTTACTCCCAAAGCTGCCTGTTCCTTACATTAACCTAACTTGTACTGTTTTTCACAAAATCCAGCTGACTGTGGACAAATGCAGACAGAACTGGATCTGACAATCTCTGCAGCTACTAGAAAAGAAACAGCATGTAAACCAGAGATTGCATATGGTAAGTTCAAAAGTTCAATGTATAGTTCCATTAAACATGACATTTTATGAAAACATGATCAGTTAGGAAGATCTACAACTTTACACAGTGATTATATAGATACAACATTCCACATGTTCCCTTGAAGGAAAATGCCATCAATTTTCAGCATTAACATGAAAAGTTATTTATCCTTCAGCAAAGAAATAGGATTTTCATTAAAAATGATAGGAGTGAGGTGCACACGCAGCCAAGACACTTTATTCCACAGACTCCATTGAATTAAAGGTGCTAAAACATATTCAAAGAGAATATTTGAGAAGCCACAGAGGTATAAGATTTCACTACTGCATTCTTCCAGTCAATCGAGCAGAAACAGAGACAAAGACGGTTTAGGGGTCTGGGTACTTTCCAAATCCCTCCAAAGACAAGGTAAAAATATCAGTACTAAATAATTTTTAATATATCCACAGTCACAATCCATGTTTGAGACTCTCTCCATTTCAAAAGGAGCATCTCCTTCTTGTTGTCCAGACCTCAGAGCTAAATCAAATGCCCAAGTACAGTTGTAGTCTTGTCTCAAATTCCTCATAGAATTAGATCCTTTATTTTCTGTCCATAATTCCTAATGTTTATTTCTGGCTTTTTTAATAGAGAAAGAGAGAGAGAGAGCACACAGATTATACACTATTTCAAATCTTTTCTTGAAAATTGGTAGGGGGTTATTTATAAATAAAAAATAAGAACAGTGCTGTTCGTGTAGCATTTTGTGTTTACCAACTGCTTTCATATACGGTTTCACACTGGTGTCCCATAAGCCCCCTTGGAGGTAACAGAGAATTATCCTTATTTTACCAATGAAGAAAGTGAGAGTCTGGGAGACTAAATAATTTGCTCAAAGTCATGCCAGAAGTAAGTAATAGAACTAGGATGCATCCTGGTCTCCAATATTATTTCCGTGATATCACGCTGAATTCTCTAAATGGAAATACAGCCATAAGAATGAATTTTGTATGGCTCATGGTCTTTCCTTCAAATTCATATCTTGAGTTTTTAAAAAATGCTAAAAAGTTGCCTAACTCAGCCAAGACCCACTGCCACTTTTAAAATACATTGAAGAGAATACTATATTGTTTTAACAATTTTTTTCTAAAATTTAGAAGAACCAAGTTATTTCTTCCCTCCATAATAGAACTATTTTAACTCTTAAATATAAGAAATCTATTTTAACACAGAGTAAATGCAATCTGGATTTAGTTCATTACATTCAAGAAAAAACTTAGCTGTCTTTTTTGGAGCTACAGGTTAATGCTGGAATAATAGAATAGAAACAAAATTAAATAATTCCCTCTATCCATCTATGGCCACAGTAGGTACATTGCCCATATCCACCATAAGTACTTAAGAATCTGAAATTCAGGACAGTCTTTAAGCTACTAATTTACACAGCCTTTAGTTCTGCCACAATGAGTTCATTCATTCATCTATACGTCTTGCTAACTAGCTAGGATCTCAAAAATAGACAAAAGCTTTTAGGTCATTCACTTCAACCCCATCGAAAGCAAAAATAAGAGGATTTTTTTTCTCAGGCCATATAGAAGAGATGGGTCCCTTCAAGCTGGTCATTTCAGAGCTGAGGTCAAACACACCATAGGTTAAACATTGATGCCTGAATGAAGAGAAAACAGGATTGAGAATGTTTCATGTCAGACAGTTGCCGATACAAGCAAAGACGGGTTGGAAAATGGAGTCCTATCAAAAACCAAAGATCAAAGCCAGTGGAGGTATCTGAAGAATGGAGGCAAGGGACCAGAGAGTCTCACGTGGCAGGCCCTAGTGATAGAGAAGGAAGGGGCTCTTTGAAGTGCCCCGTAGGCATGACTCCATTCATCTCAAAGATCAGAATCTGAACTTTACATCTTTCTAAGGCTTGTTTTGTTTGATTTTGTGTGCTTCTGTCTTTTAATTTAATATTGCTCTTATCCTAACCAGCCTGTTCTATAACAGTGATCAGAGATAGTGATTTTAAGTAGAATGAGTCATTACAGTCATGACCAGTAGAATCACACTGGGAGTATTTGGGAAGGCTTCTTGGAAGAAATGAGATTTACTGCAGGGTGCCCATAAGAGCTTGCCATGCTTCATTTCTCATATGTTTGATGGACTCTGGCTTCTATTGGACACAGCAGTAGTGGTAATAAGCATGAATTATTGTGTATGTGTGTGTTTTTTTTAACCAGCTTATAAAGTTAAGATCATAGCCATCACTGAAGAAAATGCTTTTGTCAAGTATACCTCAACCCTCCTGGATATCTACAAAGCTGGTAAGAATTCATTCATTCATTCTTTCATTCAACAAATACTTAGTCCTTACTATGTGGCAGGCATTATATTAGACACAGAGGATACAATGTGAATAACACAGCCATAGGTCCTGCCTTCATAAAATTTATATTCTATTTGAGGAGACACGTTTTTTAAAAAAGGAGATGGATAAATAAACAATTATAAATCATAAGTATTATAGTTGAAACAGATGTGGAATTAATGGGGGAAACTCCTTTGGAGTGATAGCAGATGGCGTCTTTTAGGAGATGATATTAGGAGTTAGCCATTCTTAAAGGGCAGAGTAGAGGGAACCAGATGGGCAGGAGCTGGGTCATACAGGGGTTTATAAGGCATGGTGAGAAATTTGGATTTTATTCTAGAAGTTCAAAGGGAAGCTAATAAACGGTTTTAGGTAGGCAAGAAACATTTTATGATGTATGGTTTTAAAAATCATCCTGGTTTCTATTGGAGGGCACAAGAGTTGAAACAGGGAAACCAGTTAGGAGCATCTATGAAGTGCAAAATGGCTCAGATGCCATGTGAGTTTTGATAGGATAAGTGAGCTTTAGTAACCAATACAAAAAATAAATTCATATGTAAAATAACACATAAAACACTTTAAAATATGTTCCCTTTTATTCTTTAAGTAAACTGAGCTACAAATATTGTGAAACTGCTTGTAATGATATAAATAGTAACACAAATGATTCATTAAATCATGTTTAATCCCAAATAAGTTTTTTTTTTTTTTTAAAGAAACTGTCAGTGTTATTTTGCTTGACTCACTCACTTGGATAGGGGACCCTGTTTGTGCTTTGATTTGACAACAAGGAACCACATCAAATTTTTCCAATTGCATGTCTACTGATAGTCATTACATGACCTATAGCCTCAATAAGTAATTTCTCCTAATAGCAGCAGTATCGTGCATGGTACTGAACACTTTCTCAGTTGCTGCTGAACTAGCAGTAATTACATTCAAATGTTTCTAGTCCTTATGATACCATCTAACATTTTCATGTATTTAATATATCTCTATTATCAGCTAAATTATAAAAACAGTTACTGAAATGTCATATTTAATTTTCCTAATTTTCTTAATTTTTATTCCCCGTCAACCCTCAGTTTTACAAACATCATTGACAAAGTTTCAGAATTCACAGGTTTTACAAAACTTAAAAGTTCATTATATTTTTTGCTCTTGTCACTAAAAACAAAAACACTTTCATACAATTAGTTTTTCTCTTAAATTGATATTTTATTTTGTTTTATATCAAACGACATGTCATTCTTCATTTTGTAACAGCTCTTGCTTCATTTTCATATTTCCTTTACTTATTTTTCTACGATCAGTTTTATCATTCATTCATTAATCTGTCAGCTTATTAAAGCTGAAACATTTTTTTCTTGAATACATATAGTATTGACATAATTGCTAGAATATCATAGGCAAATCACTAAAGCACATATATATTCACTTTCTAAATGTTTACTCCTATATCTGTCAAAGTGAATCTATCAGACTTGATATGATTTATAAACTGCCTTTGGAGTTCTAGCACTACTGGCTGCCTGTCAAAATCCCAATATTTTTCCAATTTTTATTAATGCAATTGTTTGAGGTCTTCACACTATTACTTAATTCTGTCTAGTGTATATTAGCTATGTGGTAGTGAATATCAAATATATGAAAACAATATCTAAAGTGATTTTTGTCTTTGATTGCATTATCCAGAGACACTTGATAGGTGATTCAGTCAAACTGAAACAGCTGGAAATTTCAGGATTTTTACTGAAGCCCCAGACTTCTCCCTGGCATTACATTTGCACCAATAAGGTGTTCATGTAAATATTTCTCATTGACACCTTTTTTCTCAAACAGTTTGATATGCTGTCCCGTTGTTCCTTCCAGTACCTTGAGTTCAACAAAACCCATTAAGCCATCTTCAAAGTCTCTAATTTTTCATTTTAAGTTATTTAAAACACATGTTATATTAAATAGTTGATTTTCTCAATGATTGAAATTTTATTTTATTACCTTATTTATATTTTTCAAAAAGCTGTGTTCTCATTTCAGTAGATATAAATTTTGCAATAAGTAGGACCATAAATCTAAATTGTGGCAATATGTTTACATTGTTTTTTTTGAAATGTTATCAAGTATTTCAACTCTGAAAATGTTTGATTTTTTTGTTGTTGTTGTTGTTTTTGTTTTGTTTTTTTTTGTTTTTTTTTTTTTTGCTGTACGCGGGCCTCTCACTGTTGTGGTCTCTCCCGTTGTGGAACACAGGCTCCAGACGCACAGGCTCATCAGCCATGGCTCACGGGCCCAGCCGCTCCGCGGCATGTGGGATCTTCCCGGACTGGGGCATGAACCCGTGTCCCCTGCATCGGCAGGTGGACTCTCAACCACTGCGCCACCAGGGAAGCCCTGTTTGATTATTTTTAACCATACACTAGAGTTTAAAATTCTAGTAGTTTCCAAATTTTTCTTTGCTTTATCAATACTCTGACAACATTTTTTCTGATTTTTATTATTTCAAGTGTTTTACTGTATGAAGTTGATTTGTGATGTTATTTTTTTCTCATTGATGATCACAAGTATTCCTTATTTGAAACACGATTGCCATTCTGACAAAATAGGTAAGCGTTTAGTACTTTGATCTTTTCACAACCCAATTTTCAAGCACTTTTTGCATACAACGTTCGCATCATAAGCAATAATAAGCCATTCCTATTTTTACTGAAATAATCAAGTGCTTTTCATTCCAGAAATACAAATTACTTATTTTGTATCAATTCTTGCCTACTATCAAAAGACGTTCCAGACTGTTCTGAATTTTCTGCAGCATCAGATGATTCCCAAGCTGCAGTTTTGTTTGTTTTTTAAAAATTTTTTTGGCTGCATTGGGTCTTCATTGCTGCGTGCAGGCTTTCTCTAGTTGTGGTGAGCGGGGGCTACTCTTCATTGAGTTGCGCTGGCTTCTCATTGCTGTGGCTTCTCTTCTTGCAGACCATGGGCTCGAGGAGCGATGTCTTCAGTAGTTGCAGCACACAGGCTCAGTAGTTGTGACTCACAGGCTCTAGAGCGCAGGCTCAGTAGTTGTGGCGCACGGGCTTACTTGCTCTGTGGCATGTGAGATCTTCCTGGACCAGGATTTGAACCCGTGTCCCCTGCACTGGCAGGTGAATTCTTAACCACTGCGCCACCAGGGAAGTCCCTGCAGTTCTCTTTTTTTATAAATTTATTTCTGGCTGCCTTGGGTCTTCGTTGCTGCATGAGGGCTTTCTCTAGTTATGGCAAGCGGGGCCCACTCCTCGCCGTGGTGCGCAGGCTTCTCATTGCAGTGGCCTCTCTTGCTGTGGAGCACGGACTCTAGGCATGCGGGCTTCAGTAGTTGTGGCACACCGGCCTAGCCGCTCCGCAGCATGTGGGCTCTTACCGGACCAGGGCTCGAACCCATGTCCCCTGCATTGGCAGGCAGATTCTTAACCACTGCGCCACCAGGGAAATCCCTGCAGTTCTTTACTGATATCATTTCTTCTTTGTTCTCCTGTCAATTCAGAAGATTCATATTTATGATAGTTAAAAGTAAATGTTAAGAAAATTTTGCATACTTTGTTATCTAGTCATTCTGGGTGTTAGTTTTTAATATATATAGATTTTGAATTCATATAAATATTAAAACACCACACACTTACCATTTACAAAAGAATTGCTGCTCACTAACAATAAACCAAAATAAAAACTAAACTACTTAGAATCAAGGGCAACTATGTGGTTCAAGGATAATGATGTTATTATCCTATGATTAGTGTTTCTCCTAAAGCACAGGATGCATAGAGTAGGTGAGGGTATAAATGAAAGAAAGATGAGTGATTGTTGAAACTGAGGTTGATTAATTATTCTCCCTTCTGAATATGCTTGAAGTTTCCCATAACAAAAGGTTTTAAAAAATAATAAGCCCCCCTGCAGCCACACTGCTTACCATGACAGGGGCTGACTTGGCAAATCGTACTGGGAAGGGTGTTTAGATGTTGCTGCAACAGGAAGTCATGTAATAATGGTCACCGGGAGAGCCTAAGAACATTAGCTTGAACTAACATGAGTACACTAGAATTTATAGTACTAATTAAAGTTTACCATTTATGCATTACTATTATATGCTATTTAGCAACAGGTTCAGAATTTTTTCAGGATTTTAAAAAATGTTTTTCTTTATTTATTTTTGGCTGCATTGGGTCTTCATTGCTACACGTGGGCTTTCTCTAGTTGCGGCGCGTGGGGCTACTCTTCATTGCGGTACACGGGCTTCTCAATGCGGTGGCTTCTCTTGTTGTGGAGCATGGGCTCTAGGTGCACGGGCTTCAGTAGTTGTGGCACGCAGGCTCAGTAGTTGTGGTGCACGGGCTTAGTTGCTCTGTGGCGTGTGGGATCTTCCCGGACCAGGGCTCAAACCCGTGTCCCCTGCATTGGCAGGCAGATTCTTAACCACTGCGCCACCAGGGAAGCCCGAGGATTTAATAATTAGTATGACTCTGCCAGAGTTTAATAACTGGATATCAGTCCTGAATTTATAGCAATGAATTCCCTGTCCTGGACTCAAAAAGTTTCCAGCCTAGCAGAGGAATCAGGCATGTGGAGTGAAACATTATGATAGAAATTCAAGTATAATGGAGTAAGGGGAAGACAGATACTTTTGACAAAGAGCATCAGGGAATGTTTACTGGATACTGTGAGAACTGAAGATGCGTTTAAAGATGGGTAGACATTCAACAGGCCAACATGAAGAGGAATGCATTCCAGGCAGGGAGCCAACTTCTTGGCTACGTACTAGTTCTGTGGGAATCCTAAAGTTATCCTCCTTAAAATTTTCTAGTCTTTCTCATGTCTTGCACTTTTCTACGAAGTTGCCCATTGCCAGCTACCAAATCCTTTTTTATTTTCCTGTGTAACATATGGAGATTAATATTGTTCAACTCTAAAGAGGTTCTTTTAATTCCTGGTTCTACAAGAGTAATAATGAAAAGCGCTTATATATTGCTTACTGTGTTCTAAGCACTTTTCATATAGTAACCCATTTAATCTCACAACAGTTCTGCAGGGTAGGTTTTACTGTGATGCCCATTTTTTGGATGAGGGGTCTGAGCTTCATTTGTCTGGGGTCACACAGCCAGGAAGTGGAAGAGCTGGGGTTTAGCCTGGGGAGCCTAATCCCAGAGTCTGAAGTCTTTTTTTTTTTTCACACACACACACACTGTATTTTATTTTTACAAGAGATAAATAAACTGACACCAAGCATTGTAAATGGATGACCACAACAAAAGCAACAATGATTGCAATTACCAAACACAAAACACACTCACACTATGTCATAATATTGCAGAGTCCGAAGTGTTAACCACATGGACATTGCCTATAGCCATTAGCCTGTCAATAGAAATTTACACTGAATAATAAATAGCCGTGAGGAACTGGAATTCTCGAAAGAGTTAATAATTTTGACATTGTGACAAGAATGTGATAACCTTATTTGTGTGTCTCTCAGGAGAAGCTGCTGCTGAGAAAGACTCTGAAATCACCTTCATTAAAAAGACAACCTGTGTTAACGCTGACCTGGAAGAAGGAAAACAGTACTTAATTATGGGTAAAGAGGCCCTGCAGATAAAATACAATTTCCATTTCAAGTAAGTCACCAATATTTTGGAGTCTCTGATCTTCCCTCCAAAACAGAGTGCAATTTATTCTTAAACACACTGCGTGTTCTTACGTGCCCTGCTGTTAATACGCAAACCATTAGGAGCATAAATGAAATAATATGAGTTTAAAACAAAGAGCTCCTCAAAACCACCAGGGTGGCTAAGGACGCACTGAGGATAAACCAATTGAGTGCTCAGGTCTGACAGTGAATCTGGGGGTGCTCATTGACCCCCCTTTACCACATGTGTTCCCTCAGTAAGTTCTCAGGCTGTTGTGTTTTAAAGAGGACAGTGTTTGGATACACGTTTTATTATCTGTTTTTTAAAAATAGACATTGAAACAGATGCTGTTCCTGCCTTTAACCATGGGAGCCCCAAGCAGCTTATGATCCCCAGGGTTTTGTGGACCTTCCTGGGGAGAGACGGGTCCAGAAGTGTTTGGCCGGCAACCTGATCCCTGGGCACCTGAGCAGCCTGGCCTCAGCTGAATTCAGCTCTTCTCTCTCTGTGGCCATCATCACAAATGCTTTGTTTGCATTATTTCTTGGCAGGTACATCTACCCGTTAGATTCCTTGACCTGGATTGAATATTGGCCCACAGACACCGGGTGTCCATCTTGCCAAGCATTTTTAGCGAATCTAGATGAGTTTACTGAAGACATCTTTTTAAATGGCTGTGAAAATGCCTAAAGAAGGTCAGATGCATCCAATTTTCACTATAGACTCCTGTTGAAGTTTCTTCCTTTTTTTTTTTTTCGAGCGTTCACAGCTGGTCTTATTTGGAGAGCTCACTCTACTTAGAATTAGGGACACTTGCTTTTATTAGAGAACGATTTTAAGAGCAGTAACTCTCTGAAATAACATGTCCTTGGGGGGCATGGAGACAGACACTCATTCCAAGGTTATTGGACACCAGAAGCAATAAATTGGAACCCTCCTAAAACCTACCACTCAGGAATGTTTGCTGGGGATGAAAGAATAGCCCCATTGAAATGTAGTATCTTACAAAAACATGGCCTTTGCTTGAAAGAAAATACCAAGGAACAGAAGACTGATCATTAAAGCCTGCCTTTGCTTTCAAAATGTGCGAAAAAGCGTGTTATTTTATGCTAGGTCAGCTTCAACCACACAAAGACAGGCAAATTGAGAGAGGTAGAGAAAGCAGCCCGGGAGATCTGAGAAGGCCTCACCTCAGAGCCCTCAGCAACCTGAGAAGGTAGGAGACTTGCCGTTGCCCCCTCCCCTCCTGTTGCCCTCTCCTTACCCTCATGGGGACCCCTCTACTCCCCTCCCCACCCACCCAGCACATACTCATTTCCCCTGGAACTTGTTCTCCTGGAAGGCAAGCAACCTAATGAAGAGAAATCTAGTGGGAATCAGGAGCCCTAACCAGGTCTCTGAGCCTCCACTGGGGGGTTATAAATGAGGATTTCTAACAGAAGGCTCACTTTTAAGTGACATTTTGCAGCACTTGAGATCCTATGGAAGAATTCTCACATACATTCCCATTTAATGTATCCAGAATCTCACGAGGTACAGAAATTATTATTATCCCCATTTACAGATGAGGACTTTGAGGCTCAGAAAAGTGAAGCAATTTTCCCAGCCTAGTAAGGGGCAGAGTGGGAGACCAAACCCCAAGGCTCACTCACAGTCTAAATACATCCCTCTTCCACCACTCTGCCCCATCCTATTGCTCGTCGGGTTTAATTTCCTAAGACCAAGTCAGGATGCAGGTGGAGTTTCTTAGATTTAGTTTAACCAGCCCACTGAAATATTACAAGGAAACATAAACTCTGGGTGAAACGGTAATAGTGACTAAAATGCATTCCCTTTTTGAAAAATCTGCCCCTTACCAGTTAGGTGAAACTACACAAGGCCCTGCAGTGTGCCTCCTAAGTTAAACTAAGATTTTCCACTTCCAGGAACTAAGGATTTATTTTTGTTAATGTCAAAACTCACATTGTAGGCACTCCCTTGGCAAAAACAACCAGTGTGTCCAATATGCCCAAACTCTCTGCCAGCGAGGGATGAAGGGCCCCTCTAGAGCAGGCCTGAAGTGCCTCCTGTCACCTTCTTGCTGAAAGCAGGGTGGGTAGGACCACTGCAGCACCCCCGAGGCACCAGCGTCTCTGAGCCTTCACATCGCCTTCTCCTTGAGCACTGTTTCAAATAGGTCAGCCACAGCGGCCTAATTAACCCACAATGCAGCTGAGCTTCCAAACATCAAAGCAGGCCTTTGTGAGCGAGCCTGGATCCCTGAGAAATCCACCAGCTCCTCTTCAGCAAACTCCTAAGTACTTAAACATACTTGCTTAGTGAGGCTTTCCTGACCCTCCACACAGCAGGGCCCCTCCTCAACCCTGCAGTTCTCTTCCAAGGTACTTGCAATTATTTACTTACTCATGTATAGTTCTTTGGTGTGCCGCTTCCTGGCTCTCCTGTGAGCTCCATGTGGGCAAGGTCTGGGTCCTTTCTCTTCATCACTGTCTCCTGTTCCTGGCACAATGCCAGACACATTCTAGGGACTCAGCAAGTGCTTGTGGATTCACCAGTGAGTGTGGGGCATCAGGATACCCAGGTTCTAGTGTGGCTGTGCCCCTGGCAGGGGTTTGGGACAAGCCTCTTCACCTTTCTGATGGCCTGTGAAACAAGGGAGTTGAAACAGTCTAATGCCTCTTTTATCTAGAGCTCGAAGAAGAAATTTTACAATCTTATGAAACAGAAAACAAGACTACGTGGCATGTAAGCACCCAGATGTTAGGTATGTATTTCTTCCTATAAATGTGGAGGGAACTCAGAGACGTGAATGAGTATGTGAGTTGGAGGAGCTTCCAAAGGCTTCCTGGAGATGGACAGCAGGATTTGGGTAGGTAGAGAGGGACAGGAGGGTCTTTCTGGTTGAAGGAAAAAGCACAAGGCAGGTTTCCACTGGGGGTAAGCAAGACAATTTAGGTGGTAAATAGTTATATGCTTATTTTAACATGTATTAGAAAACTATACAATGAGCACAACAAAGCCATGATATAAAATTCTCTTTGAAAATAAATTTATCTGTCAAAAAGTCTATTTATTTAAGGAGTTTTTAAGTAAATAAAAGTATAGGTTGTTCTAAGGGCAAAACTCATGAGGTTGGCATGTACATACTTGAAGTTTAGGAAACCCTGTCTTAAGAAAATATGTGGAATTTACAACCAGCCAAGCTTAAAGCAGGGAGCTTGACTCCTTATTTCTCAGCGAGGGGTTCTAAGCCAAAGTCATGCTCAGTTTTACTTTCCAGCCCCTGTGATGCTCATTTATTCAGCAACATCCAACAAATATGTTCTGATGGGTCATCGCAGGTCAGGCCCAGTTCTAGGAGCTTGGTACCTAGATCCTTGCCCTTGTGGAACTTAGATTCCAGCGGCCAGAGACGTGCGGTAAATAATAAAGTCAATAATTAGGGGATTGACCTTGAATGTTGGCAGGTCATAAGAGCTGTGGGAAAAAGAAAAAAACCCAGACTAAGGGAGATTGGGAGTGGTGGACTAAGGGAGATTGGGAGTGGTGGACTAAGGGAGATTGGGAGTGGTGGAGAGAGGGGTTGCAGCTCAACAGAGCGGTCAGGTCAAGGTGGGCTTCAGTGAGAAGTGAGACTCGAGCAAAGACTTGAAGGTGGTAAGAGTGAGCCATGTGGTGATCTGGGGGGGGTGAGTGTTCCGGGCAGAGGGAGCATCTAGTGCCCGAGCTGAAAACAGGAGCACGCCTGGTATGTTCCGGGAAGAGCAGGGAGGCTGGCGTAGCAGGTGCAGACTGAGCAGAGGGGAAGTAGGTGGAGACAAGGTCAGAGAGGTCACAAGGACAAGATTGTGCAGGTCATGGACAGGGTGCTGGTTTTACTCAGAGGGAGAGGGGAGTCACTCCAAGGCTCGGAGCAGAGCAGTGACATGGTCTGTCTTACCTGTTAGGAGGATCATGCTACTGCTCCACTGAAAATGAGGCAAGGGTCAGAACAGACCAGTTAGGAGGTTACTGCAGTAAACCAGACAAAAGCTGATGGAAATTCAACAAAGTTGAGTTTATGGAGCTTCTCACTCAATGGATGTTAGAAAGAACTTGTTACAGGATTTGGGCTTGTGATGGATTATTTGGGGAGGGTTCAGGGAAGTGGGCTTTGCTCTGGGATGGATGCTGTCAGGAAGCAGAGGTAATCCTCTGATTGAGCGTATTAATTCTTATCTAACTGGGAAGAAAAGAAGAAGCAGTCCCTCACATTAGTCAGGAAAGGGGGATATTTGGTCATTCTTGCATTTCAGATTATATTCTTGTTTTATTCTCTGCTCAAACATGATTATGGAGCATTCTTTTTTTTTGTCTTGATCCATTTTGTCTGATGCCAATGTTCTGTGACATCAGACACAGAGAACACCACAGCTTGGCTCTGAGAACCAGGCCAGCTCCAAGGGACACTACCAAGGGACACTAAGACCCAGCTCCCAGTCTAGCTCCCAGCTGTCAAGGGCTACTCTCCCCTTTCACAGACCCTTCTTCCTAGAAAATGCATACTTGGGACTTCCCTGGCAGTCCAGTGGTTAAGACTCTGCGCTTCCACTGCAGGAGGCACTGGTTCAATCCCTGGTTGGGAAACAAAGATCCCACATGCCACGAGGTGCCGCAAAAAAAAAAAAATTTTTAAGAAAAACCATATGTGCACACAATGGACAAATCTGCATACTATTTCAGAGGCCCCTTGCAAGTGCACACATTGACCTCATGACTGAAAACCTCTGTCTCAGAGCTGGGAATTTAGCAGCCAAATCTGGGAGGTTCTCAGAGATACAAAGAGGAAAACCTGCAGCCTAGGTTTTCCCTACTCCTGAAATCAGACTGATTCTGCGAGTTTAGTGTGATGTGAGAAACGTGTCACCAGGGGCATGATCTTTAACTTTGACTGGAGATTAAAATATCCCTTTATGCCTCTGAATCAGAAAGAAAGGCAGAAAGGAAGACAGGAGGAAGAAAGGAAAAAATGAAGGAGAGAGGGTGGCGGGTGGGAGGAGAGGGGAGGGAAAGAGGGAGGAAGGGACGGGGGTTTGTTTAAAGATGAGAACTCCATTTCTAAGAACCTTCTGGATTCTTCTTGGTTGGCAGGGTCCCCACCCTGACAGACATGTTGGCAGAAACCGATCCATTCCTTGGAACATGGTGTCCACTCCTTCACTGTTTCCATCATTATAATCAGATATGTGTGTATTACGTACACCATCATGAGTTATATAATCCTCAAATGTCCAAACCAGGAAGGACCTGGGAAAACAGGCCCAGAGGAGCGGCTTCCAGTGGTCACAGCTCTGCACAGTGCAAGGGCTGGGACACGAGCCCAGGGCCTCTGACTCTGAGCTCAGTGTTCTTTCCACCACACAGTTGAATGGAGGTTACAGAGAAATCAATTTGGGCTCCCTGCAAAGAAGCATTTCCTTAGAGCCAGAGCTGTTCAAAGATAGACTAGGCTCTCTAGGAGGGACCAGGTTCCCCATCACTACCACTGTCCAGGAATGTTGCAGGAGCTCTCAAGGTAGGAGGTTGGCCCCAATGACATCCAGTGTCCCTGCCACTCTAAGAGGCCATTAACAGAAAGGAAAACATCTCTTTTCCTTCCTTACACCTCCATTTTCACATCTGAAAATAATTCCCACTTCAGAGGATTTCTGTGAGACTTAAATAACACAGGTCATGCACATAAAGTGAAGAGCACAGGGCCTGGCACGATAAGTGTAACTTGCCGTTGTTAATAATACAGCCCTGGCACATGCTAAGTGATGAATTCAACAAAGTTCTTGCCTGGCGTCATGCTGATTGCATTTCGTGGGGTATTCTGTTGACATATCACACCCATCCTGTGGTGATTGTCATCATCCTTACTGTTAGGAAGGAAGCAGCTGAGGCCCCGGGAGGCTCAGTAATTTGCCCCAGGTCTCATACCTTCGTGAGCAGTAGGGCCACAACTCAAATGTGCATCTTTTGGGCTCTGGCAGCCATGCTTCAGCGTCTGAGCTGACCGCCTTCTCACACACGGGAAGGGTAGGAACATGGTCATCGTGTAATCCTAGCAAAGTCTCCGCCTCCCTGGGCCTCAGCAATGAGTATGTTCATTATATGCTCTCTAAGCTGTCCCTGTGCTAGGTCCACAGGTGAGGCAGAGTGAGGCCGACGAGGACTCTGAGGACAGGTACTGGGGCAGTGGGAGCACTGACATTGGTGTAGGAAAATGAAGGAAGGTGGCATCAGAGAGAAATTTCATAGATTTGCAAAATGTGTCCTGAAATCGTCTTCCACGTGGATATAACACAATTTGTAAAACTCTGAATTGACAGGTTCTCCTACCTCCCCTCAAAAGACTCTAATTTGCCAGTAGAGTTGAGGTTTTTTTCTTTTGTGAGCCTCCTACATAGAATCATAAAATACTGAAGATAAAGATTCCCTAGAGATCATCTAATCAAACTCTCCCCGTTTCACAGATGAGGAAAAAGGCCAGGAAAGAGCAGGGACTCTCCAAGGGTCCCATGTGGGAATCAGGGATGGAACCAGAGTGCCAAGCTCCTCTTCCCCATATTAGTGCCTGGTGTCTGCTCCCACCAGCTGGGCCTAGGGGCAGACGGGCAGAGACCAGAGCCCAGGGGGTGGGGCCCAGGGCTAACATTGCTAGCAGATGAGATGAGAGAAATCAGACCTGTCCTGGAAAGAGTGATTTTTGTTTGGCTGTAGTTGTGTGTGTGTATGTGTGTAAAAGACAGACACAGACAAAGGAGTGGTTACTATGGGGAAGTGACAAGGGGAAGAAGTAAGACCTGCCCTGGTTAGGGACCTTGGGAAAGTTCCTGAAGCTCGTCCAGCCTCTCGGTTTGCCTCTTTATCCAGTGAGAGTAGGATGAGCAGCCTTGAAGGGATGTAAGGATTAGAAATAACACCTATGAGCCCACTCAGGGAGTGCAGCCTGTGTAGGCCAGCTGGCTGCGATCTCTAACTCCCACAGCTCCCTGTGCCTCTGTTCTTTCTTTTGGAAATGAGGTAGTAATTTCTCTGGGCCCAACATACAGGGTTGTTGCAGGATGAAATCAGATCAAACAAGTGAAAGAACTCTTAAGCTGTAGAATTTTGAACAAATATGGAAATGGCATTAATAATCAAAAGCATCTTTGTGCTGATACCACAGGCAGAGACTGCCTGGTGTGGTTTTAAAAGATTAGGAAAGTGTCCGCTATCTTAAAAAACAATCTCCCCCTAGTGCCTCAAATTTCTCTATTAAAGCTTCATTCCTTTGGTCCTGTAGGCTGGCAGTCTTAGAGCAGTGCTTCACAAAATGCTGAAATGCACATTCTCGGGCCCCACCTCAGACCTACTGAATCAGAAACTCTAGAATTGGAGCACTGAAATCTATACTCTAAAAAGATCTCCAGGAAAAGCATAGGCACATTAAAATTTAAGAAGTATTGTGTTAGATCTTGTGAAAATGCAGGCTCTGATTCTGTTGGTCTGGGGTGGCCAGAGATTCTGCATCTCCCAGGTGATGCCTATGTTGCTGGTTCTTGGACCTAACAAGGCTCTAGATTGTTCTATAAAGTCAGGGATTCTCACATAAAGGGAAGCAACCCTTTAACAGCCGACACTTTAGTTGAGAGTCGTGCACAAGGCCTATCAGGAATGGGTCGCAGAAAAGACTGAGGAATTCTGGGGACAAGAGAAACACAGGGCAGCAAAGAGAAAGAGGTCTTAAGAAAAAAAGAGGGGGTAGGAGGTGCTAAAAGAAAACGAAATTGCCTTTGTAGAATGTGGCCCGAGCAGGTCTGGGCATCAATTTATCCTTTTACTTACCAAGTGCTGGCTACATGTTAGGCACTGTGATATGTTCTTTACGTTCTTTACGGCTCAGTTAATCCACAAAACAACCCCATGAGTTTCGTACAGAGGAATAAACTGAGGAACACAAGTCACTTATCCAAGTCACTCAGCTAATAAGTGGTGGAACCGGGATTTAGAACTCAGGCAGCCTGACTCACTAGCACTAATTCCACCTCAGATTTGGCCTCTGCCCTCAGGAAGCTTATAGTCCCATGAGGAATATGGGCGAGGACTGATAATGGCCCACACTTGAATGATGCCCATCACGTGCCATATTCTGAGCACCTTACATACAGCTGCTGTTTTAGCTCTTGTAGTGGTTCTACAAGACGGGGGCAGGGCGCTGCTGCATGGGCCTGGCTGTGTGTGGAAGTGCATAAGACAGGTCTCTCTGTTCCTGTTGGTTTATGTATGGAGGTACTCATATCGCCCAGTGTTCCATGTCCTAAGCAGGAAAGCTTCAGTCCAGAAACAGCCTCTGCAAAGGGGCCTCCAGAACCGGGTCCAAGCCCCACTTTGCATCCTCAGCTTCCCACCCCCTCACCACTTCCCAGCACCGCCTCCAGGATGGCCTCCCTGCTGAAGAGCAGGGGCACTGCTCTCTTCTGCCCACATTGGCTCCTATAGCCAGACCCAAGTTCATGCAACAGAAGGCCCTGTCTGCCTCAGGCAGGCCTGGAAGACCAGGCTGTTGCCCCTCCAGACAGGTGCTGGATGAGGGCCCTGCTGAGCTGGCTAGTCACTACTGCTGCTGCTGCTGTGGGCCCTAACCCACCAGAGGCAGCAGCTCTGACCTGCACCTCCTCCCCTGCCATTTCTAGCACATGCCCTCCCCACCTCCCTCCCCCACATACCAGAAATCACTACCTTGGCACGGGGGATTCAGAAGGTTGCCTAACATGAAAACTGACCTAACATCTTTGCAAACCTATTTGACAATACATTTCAAGAGCCAAAATATGTTTATATCCCTTGATCCGGTAATCCTCCTCCTGATGGATTATTTATATAAATTCCCAAAAGCAGAGGGGGCAGGGAAGTTCATACACAAAGATCTTCTGTGCAGGATTAATGATTTATTCAGTAAATATTTATTGAGTTCCTTCTATATGCCAGGCATAGTTCTAGATGGTGTAATCAAGATAAACAAGGTCCCTGCTCTCCTAGGGATTATGGGCAGAAAGACGATAAATATCTACATAAATGAGAAAAATAATCTATTTACTAAATTATCTGCAGGGAATTAAAATAAAGGTCTGCAACTGAGAATAACTGGGTGACTGCTCTTGATGGGGTGGTCAGGGAAGGTCTCTCAGATGTCACTAAATAACATGACATTTAAGCCGAGATGCTCAGGCAAGAAGGGGCAGCCATACCAAGGCCCAGAGGAGAGCATTCCAGAGGGGAGGCCAGTGGTTCAGGAAACTGCAAGCAGGCTGATGCAGCTAGATCAAAGAAAGCAAGTGATGGAAAATGAGGTCGGAGGAGTGGGAGGGGCCAGATTAATAGGATTTTGTAAGCATGGATGAAATGTCTAGATTTGATTCAGTAGGGAGTACTAAGCAAGGCAGGTGAGACCACATTATAGATAAGAAAGGGGCAGGGAGACCAGTTGGGAGCTATTGCAGCTGTCTTGGCAAGAAGTAATTGTAGCTTGAACTAGAATGGTAGAAATGGAGACGAAGAGACATGAATGGATTCAGGATATTTTTGGAGGTAGGGCTGAAAGGCCTTGCTGAAGGAATTGGGATGGGGGTGATGAAGACGAAGGACTCACGGTTTACTCATGGATTCTTGGCTCGAGCTGCTGCAGGTGCCATTTATACGGCTGGGGAAAGCAGGAGAAGTTGCAAGTTTAGGAAAATAAGAAAGGAAGATGTTATGGTTTGAACTGTGTTCCCCCTAAAAGATATGTTGAAATCCTACCCCCCAGCATCTCAGAATGTGACCTTATTTGGAAATAGGGTGGTTGCAGGTGTAATTAGTCAAGGAAGGATGAAGTCATACTGGAGTAGGGTGGGTCCTTACTCTAATGTGACTGGTGTCCTTATAAGAAGAGGGACATTTAGACACAGAGACAGAGGCACACAGAGTGAAGAACACAGCCACATGAGAGAAGCCAGCCATGTGAAGAATTTGATTCACACAGGAACTAGCAGTAAAGGCACATGGATATTGAGTCCCTCGACCTGTGCATGTGAGGCTCCTTCAAATCCCCACAAGGTAGGTACCTGAAGCCTGAAGCACAGCTGAACATTCAGGTGATGGTTAAGTGGCTTTAGCTGAGGGGAGCACAGGTACTTAATTACTTCGGAAGAAGTGATCGAAGCAAATAGCACAAATTAGAAAAATATGATGGAAGACAACAACCCATTTTATAATAGCAAATATAATCAATACACTGAGTAAATAAGACTTGAAGTGTATAATCATAAATCAACTTTACTTTGTCTCCCACCCCCCTCTAAAATTTTTTTCAGAGGAAAGGGAGAGAAGCCCTTTTTCTGACCTTTGATGAAAACTCAAGCTTCCTATGACTTTTCTGATCATCTGATCATTCTCAGGACATAAAAACTCCTGTGACCACTTCAGTCACCAAACAAATTCTATTTTATAAATCGGTCCCATACAAAAGCAAAATCCAGGGACTTCCCTGGCAGTCCAATGCTTAAGGCTCTTCGCTCCAACTACAGGGGGCACGGGGTTCCATCCCTGACTGGGGTAAAACCCCACATGCCGCACAGCACGGCCCAAGAAAAAAAGCAAAATCCAAACTTGATTTAAAGTTCAATCTTTTTTCCCAACCAGGGCTTGCTGCAGGTGGAACCCCTATAGCTGGAAATGGGGGCATGGACAGCTGCTTTTCCTTCCCCAGACTGCCCTCCCCAGTTTGCTAACTGTGGCCTCTGACCTCTCCAGGGCTAAGCGGTTGGTAGTGAGGAGACAATAAAGGGGAGCAGGAGAACTCCTATTCAACAGCACTGTCG
Source organism: Tursiops truncatus (assembly GCF_011762595.2). Lineage (NCBI taxonomy): Eukaryota > Metazoa > Chordata > Mammalia > Artiodactyla > Delphinidae > Tursiops > Tursiops truncatus. The sequence continues at coordinate 102,020,796 of NC_047039.1, read as the reverse complement.
TAAGATGGCTTTAAAGCTTACTTCTGTGTGGGCACATGTATGGAATTTTCAGACACTGCTCCCAAGCTCTGAGGACCTCTCACCCTTACACAAGCATCACATTACCTTGTGTCCCATTGGTAACCCCTTCTGCAGCCCTAGGAATCCAGCGGTACCTTCAGTTTGTCCCCCTGTTGGACAGACCGAAGAGGCCTTCACATCAGTTCTTCCAGTGTGTGGCCCACTTCTCGTCCATGGGAACAGCATCCTTTGCACAAACCAGCTTTGGGAGTTCAGGCTGAACTGAGCAGTGCTATCTCTTCCTTGTCTTATTTGTCTAAGATGACACCCATCTCTCAATCTTTTGGTTTCTCTGGTGGCTGTCAGATGAAAGTCTACTATGTCTCCCCATCTCAAACCACCGTAGACACGAATTATGCTAAGTAGACTCCATGAAGTTCTTTTCTCTTGGTTTGAGAAGGGGGAAGCACAGCAGCTCTCTCCAACACATTCAATCTTTATTCAACCCTAATCTCCTAATGACAGAGCAGAGGGTCTCGGGATCTTTCTATAGCACCCTACTGCCAGGTGGCATAAAGGGTGCGCGCGCGCACACACACACACACACACACACACACACACACACACACACAAGCATGTGTGCCCATATAGGGAGATCAATGATGAATCCAATGCTGTTTCTCAAGGGTCTCAATCTGTTAGGGAGACTAACACCTGCATCCATCAGCACAAGGCAGGATGGTTCCTTTTGGGCACAGTGGAGAATGCTCCACGGAGAAGGCAAGTTCTGAGCTGGGTCTTGAAGAATGACTAAGATTTGGACAAGCTGAAATGAAGTCTTTTCAGAGAGAGGTAATAATGAGAGCAAATGCCCAGCATGGGAACAGAGGGAGCTGTGTAGAGACCCCTGGGTGGCTTATTTCAATGAGATGTGTAGAAGATAAGGCTAAGCCAGACCAAAGATGAACAACACCAGGGGTTTGGATTTTTTCCTGCAGGAAGTGAGAAGTTTTGAAGGTTTGGAAAGGGTAGCAGGATGGAGGGCTGAGGAGGGCAGTGACTAATTCTTGGTGAAATGTGTTCTTCATTTCCTTGAGTCATTAACCAGGGCCCCATTAAGAAGAAAAACAAAACAAAGACCTTCCAGGACCTGCTTTCTTTTCCAGGAAAACCCTTGCCCTTTGGAACCTCTCACAACTTCAGCTTATAAAGACATCCAATCCTGTTTTTACTGTTAGCTAAGGGGCCTTGGCACAGCTGCCAGGACCCTCCTCCAAGCTATGGGACCCTCAGCTTCAAGCCTGATGGGGCTGTTCGTCCCATCTCCCCATGGTCCCCTGGAAGGGGCTGCCCTCTGGAAGAGGCTGAGGAGAGGGGCTTCCCTTTCTGAGCAGGAGGGCTATGGAAACCTTGCCTTTATGAGCCCAGCCACAAAGGCTCCGCCCTGGGCCCACTGGAGCCAAATGGGAAAAATCCAGGAGGTAGCAAAGCCAAGAAAACAGCAGGTTTGGATTCAATCCCAGCTCTCCCCTTCTTTTCTGATCTTGAGACCTCACTCAGCTTCTATGTCTTAATCTTTAAAATGGAAATAAAGTCATCTACCTCACAAGGTTGCTGTGAAGATTAAATGAGAGTTTGTGATCATAGCTAGCACATAGCAGATGCTCAATAAATATTCTCCCTCCTTCTTCCCCCAGCATCTCTCTATGTCTCAGTTTCTTTGCCTACTAAATGTGCTGGGGATTCAAGGATAAAGTTGAATCTGACGAAGTTTCCAAACCTCTGCCATCTGTCCCACAAGAGGTCCTGGGGAGAACAGAGGGCCTTTCTCTGCCATGTCTGAGCTCTGGGAGCTATTTCTTCTTTTATTATTTTCAACAATCAAAAAAAAAATCACACACAAAAAATCACAAAACCACTTAGTAGTAGTGCACATTGGCACACACTTGGAATGAGCCCACACCCCCCAACCTCTCCCCAGTACCACCGCCTGACTCAGTTTCCCCATCTGTAAAGCAGTTGTGTCCCTTCCCCCTCTGCAACTGCCCACTAGGTCGGGAGGACGGTGCCCACCAGAGGGCGCTCTGAGTGTGACCTCCTGGCCACCGCCCTGGGGAAAGGCACCCGGCCAAGGAAAATTCTAGTGAAAAAAAACGAAGAAAGGATTCCAGGTTTATGAGTCCCAGACTTTGAAAAACAAAACTGCTGAGTTGTCTCCTGAGTTAGGGAAAAAGAACACCACAGCCGCCTCAAGATTTCCAGGAAACAATTTGTGAAGGCTTTGGGCAAGGCTGGCAGGGGGAGCTGGGGAGGCCTGGCTTGGGATGCTGTGGGAGGTGGGAGATGGGGGTGGGCGTGTGCCTGTGGGAGCTTGAGAGTTGGGATGTTCCTGGGCGGTTCTTGGGGTGGAGTTACGTGACTGTGTGGGTTTACATCTGTATGTGTGTTTGTGTGTCTGTGGGCAATCCCACAGGTATTTATTGAGCACCTTCTATATTCTTTTAGGTGATGGGGATGCAACAGCAAATGAAACACAGCCCCTGAACTCAGGGAACTGAGTTTACTGAGAGATGCAGAGTAGCAGACATTTCAGTTCAGAGTGCAGGCATCCCAGAGGTGAGTGGAGGGCAAATGCTGGCTTTGTGGCCAGGCAGCCTGGGATGTGAGTCCAGCCACCCACCAGCTACATGACCCTGGAGATCCCTGATACTCAGTCTCCTTAGCTGGAAAGTGAAAATATTAAAAGGACATCCTAGGAGATAGCAAGCGTGTGTAAATATTTGATGACTGGTCTCTATCAGGTGCACACAAGGTCTAACCCTGGATAAGCATATATGGTGTGTGTAGTCCCAGTGAGCTACATGCAGGGCATTAGCTCACCTGCTTAGGTCATGTGTGTGACATGCCAGGCTCTACCAGAGGTTGTAAATCGTGGCCCTCAGACACAGTTTGTGGGGGTGCTCATTTGGTTAGGGTTTGTTTTTTGGGGCGTTCTAAAAATCAAGACACTGCACATAAAAATCCAGATTTCCAGGTTCTCTTGAAACCTTGGAAGATGTGGCCATCCTGCAAGTATTTGCATGTGTGTGCCTGTATGCCACGGTCTCTGCTTCCCAGAGATGTGTCCTTTCCAGGAGCACCCTCCCTCCTGGCCGGCTTCCAGGCCTGTCCTTGGAGGGACTCCAAGGTGGCTTGGGAGAGCTCATGTGCAAACACATTCTCTGTGAACAGAGAAGCAGGACCAGGCAGGGACTGATGCCAGGGCCCTGGCCTCCCCAGGCAGCTCTGGTTTCAGCAATCAGAGGGGATGGAGACCACTGTGGGCCCTCCCCAAGGCTCTCTGGCTGTGTAGCTGGATGCTGGTTACAGAAGATAGCAACCAAGGATGGCAGCCAGACAGACTAACTTTTCTTGTGTATTTGATTTTGCATTTTAAAAATTCCTGCATCCTAGCTCCAAAATGATTAAGGCAATGATCTCCCAGAAAAAGAAAATTTTTCTAGATGTCTATACTATGGTTCTTCTAAAAATGAGCAAATAGCCTCATGGTAGAAGCTAAAAATATAACTGTTAAACACATTTTGGGAACCTACAGATGTGAAAGGTAGGATGGATGTTTTCCTAATATTCCTGGATCCTCTTAAGATGGCAAATAAGTCTCTCTTAATAGATACTTACTAGTGTGCGAGATGTAGGCTGGGTACGAGGGGACTACAAAGATGAATACGCCCTGCTCCCTGGCTCTCGGGAAACTCAGTCTTGTGGAGAGATGTCCAAGAAGAAATGAATGCAGGAACAAGAAAGGACAGGGGTATTATTGAGACATTTGGGGTCAAAAGACACCAGAACATAGAAGAAGATGCCTCTGGACCTCTGATTTACAGTGCAAGCTCTTTCCCCAATCTGAGTCCCCGTTTCCCCTTTTTAGACAAGAAGCTCGGAAGAGATGAACAAACATCAATCCCACGTTCACAACCCCAGCCCCCAGCTTGGGTATTCTTTGAGGGAACACGGGCTGCAGCCCTTTGGTTCTTAGCCTCTTACTCCCTGCCCCACATACTTGCTCCCAAGTCTTGGCTTGTGCTGGGAATTCATCTGGCTTGAGCGCTGAAAAAAATCCATCAGAGGAGGTTTTTCTCATTGCTTTTTCTTGAAAAAAAAAAAAATCTGGAGTCCAAAAAGACCAGGCATCTAGTGGAAGCTTCCAGCATCCATTATAGGGGGTTCCTGGTCCAGGTGAGGAGAGCAGCCCCTCAACAGGTAGGAGAGTTGTACCCCTTCCCGAGCACCAGGGTTTGAATGGTTAAAGAATTTGCCCTGAAGGATTGTTCTGAGGTCATTCTCCCACTTTTCAGATGGGAAAAAGGAGGCCCAAGGATGGGGTGGACTTTCCCCACAGTCCTGAAGTCAATGTCAGAGGCAGATCTCTTGATTCCTGAGTAAGGGCTCTGTTCACTCACTGATTTTTCTCTCTCAGGCTGAGTCCTCAGGATGGAGGGAGAGGAGGACCCCCAGGATACATTGCTCCTCAGGCAGATATCAACTGCTTTGGGGCTAGAACATCAAGATATTCTTGATCTGATCCAGCAAAAAGCCCGGGAAACCCAACCTCACAAATGTAAGTGTGAAGGAAGAGCAATAATTCTGTAGCCCAGTAAAAGGCATTGGAGGTCCAGGCACCCACCTTCAGAAGAGTCTTTAGGGCTTCCCTGGTGGCACAGTGGCTGAGAGTCTGCCTGCCGATGCAGGGGACGCGGGTTCGTGCCCCGGTCCGGGAAGATCCCACATGTTGTGGAGCAGCTGGGCCCATGAGCCATGGCCGCTGAGCCTGCGAATCCGGAGCCTGTGCTCCGCAACGGGAGAGGCCACAGCAGTGAGAGGCCCGCGTACCGCAAAATAAATAAATAAATAAATAAATAAAAATAAGAAGAGTCTTTATTGCCAGAGTCCATGAAAGAAGGAATTTGACACGTAGCAAAAGCAAACTTTTAGAACAAGGCACGCAAGTGGCCAGAGATGGCAAAGAGAAGCAGCAGGTTGACCAGCATTGACCCAAAGTTGTCTGCCTTCCTCATTATTGGCCTCTTAAGAGCTTGTCTTTATCAAAGGGTCCATCTGCCAAGCTCTTTGCCTGGACCACTTTACCATCCCTGTGAGTGTCATTGGTACCTCCATCACAAAGTGAAATCCCCATGGCACTTTCAAAGTGGCCAGCCCCACAAATAATTGGAAAACCCCTAGGGACAGGTCTGGAGCCTACAATTCAAAAAACTTCTGAGGTGCTTTGTTTCTTTCCTTAAAATCTGGAAATCTACTGAGATAGGGAAAATCACCAGACATAGAAACTCCCTTCAAAAAAGAACCCCAGATTTCTTTTCAAATTTTTGTTAGAATGCTATTTCTAACTTCACAACACCCTGAAAAGGGCCAGGCCAAAGATACTTAATAAACATTTTGTGATGATGGTGAAATCATCATTAATGATTATTACCTTAAGTAAAAATGATTATGGATAGTGTCTTGAGTATTAGTCATTCACTGAACTAATGTTTGACAGCCTCCTCTGTGCTAAGTCAGGGGAAAGAACAATGAAGAAATCAGACACAGCTTTACTTTAACACCTTTAATTAACTTAATTTCTCATATTCATATAATCCACATAGTCTAGTGGGGCAGAAAACTAGTTGTAAACAGGCACATTTTAGAAATTGCCAGTTATAATAAGTACAGTAAGAACCAGATGGAGATTAACAGAAGGAAACTTGGGACATTTTAAATCATCACACCAAAGCGGAGAAGGTGTACTATAGGCTACAGTTTTTACAAGATCATTTGGTATATTTCTTTGTTTTATTGTTGATATCAGCTGTGTGTGAGTTACCATGGGGAGGTATTGAATTTGGGTTGAGGAACCCAGGACAATTTGGTCTTCTAATCTACTAGGTGACTGATAACATGTAATCATCTGTTTAATTAAATTTCCTGGTTCGGGAACCAGAAGTTTACAGAGGAGATTTAGATGATGCTAGCAGGAAAGCTGTTCACTAATTGTTTTTACTAAACACAAGCTGTGAGTATGACAGGGACAAAGCCTGCAGCTGGCAATGAAAAGAAGGAATATAGAGGCAAAACGAGGAATGTTTGGTATTTATGAGTAGAGGAAGTAGTAGCCCATTATGGGCTCCACGTTTTAAGGGTTGCTGACAAACAGAAGCAGCCCAAATGGCTGGCATTAGCTGACTGGATATGCTCATCTGGTGCATTCATATCTAGGAGGCAGCTGTCATGAGAACAGGAGCTCGGTCTGCCTCATTTACTGCTATAATCTGGGGCCTGGCTTTTGGAAAGGAGAAAAACAGTTTTCTCATCTCTTCTTGATGATCTTAATAAATGGAGCAAGGCATGTGATGTGCTCCGATTAGAGCAGTGTCACTGTGACTGATATTAAATAAAGTGTAGCCACTATTACTGTCACTGTTATTTTTACCATGACCACTGACCTCAATCCTCTAGATGCTTAGGCTCCGATCTGGTCCTGCCCCCTCACCACCTGCAAGGCTAATGACCCAGGCCAATGTAATCTTTCCCTCTTCCAATGCCCATCTGGACTATAACACATGGAAAGTCACAGTTATTGAAGAAAAGGTTGAACGGCTGGGACACTAGAGGCAAGCCAGCCCAGGAGAGAATCCCAGTTTCCACCTCTGGGACCTGGGAGCATCTCATTAGATCCATGATTTTTTTTAACCGTGTCCCTAGAGCCTAGAGGCCCGGACAGGGAGGAGAGAAGCCCAGCGCACAGGCTCCCAGCTGCCTGCTCCGCTTAACAGAAAATCCTTGCTTCTAGCTGGTTTGTACATTTGGGCTCTATGTGAAAAAGCATTTGAAGACACAGTCCCATAGCTAATACAAATTTTGAAAAAACCCAATGCATTCTATGATCTTTAAGGTCATTTTCCACTAAAAAACAAACAAAAACAAAAAAACTATGGACTATTATTTCTTGAATTATTGCTTAAGCATTCATCTATTTATCTACCGCCCCCCAAATACTTTAGTGGCAGGGAGAAAAAAAAGAGCAGAAGTATCCTGACTCCTAGTCCAGTGCTCATTCCAAAATAGAAATATGTCCTCCAAAATATCACTATGGATTTCAGATGGGGGCAGAGAAGGAAGACACAATTCCTTTCATTCCAGTACTGAACTGTCAGCGCCTTGTCAGTTTTCACCATTTTTCTCTTCTGCATCTCAGAAGGGATGAAAAATCTCTCCTCTAGGAAACAGGGCAGGCCAGGAGGTGGTCAGACACTTACGGGGCTTGTCACACGTGCTTTACCATCTTCAATGCAGAATGGCTCACCAAACTTTAATTTTCCATAGTCCTCCTGGCCACTCAGTCCTTAGTTCCTTGCAGGAATCACAAGCTCAAAAGGCTACAAGGCTAGCAGGCAACTTCAATGTCAAGAGCCTGACAGCTGAAGGATTGGGGCAAAACTGGAGAATGGAAACCTTTTGGTGCTTTGTAGAACAAGCAGAGCAGATTATGGATGTGAGTGGGACTGCTGAGGCTCAAACATTCCCTACTGCCCTGTGTGTGCTTTCTTGTTCCCCAATCATGGCCCCAGGTTCATACCACCAGATCTTAGGCCTTAGCCAGATGGACTACTTTTCTTCTTAAACTTATTTTTGGGAAAAAGAAATTTTTTTTTCTACTGGGTAGAGATGAGTGGTCTCCAAAGGGTTTCGATTCCTTTCTGAGTCAGGTTAAGCATCACTGGGCTCCGCTTTCGATTTCTGCAGGCTTGCCACTTGCTGAGGGCTCAGAGGTCCCCTGGTGATGCCCCCTCTATTTCAAGAGCCCCCAAAAATAAGTCGAGTGACTACAGATAAGTTTTTGGTACTTTCCAAAATTAAACTATTTCCCTTGGTAAATTTCCACCAAATGAGCTCATTAATCTGAAAACAGGATGTGGCACATGAAGACAGTAAAGTCAGGTTGCCTGCTCACTTACACTGGCCCGGGGCAGAGAGGAAGGGGGCGGGTGGGAGAGAGGTGGGAGCAGAGAAGGGCTTTTAGAGGTCCCACTGCACTGAGAATCAATGAATTTTTAAATCAGAGACTCAAAGCTCTAAATCCTTTTCTCTTAGAATTGAACGTGACCACAGAAGCCACCTCTGGTCAGTGTCCCACAGATTGCCTGTCTTGGAGGCCCCTGAGACCCTCTGCTTGTCTGCAGGCAGGCGCCTCCCCTCCAGGTAGGACCGAGGCCCTCCTTTCTCCAGGAGGATTCTATCCTGCAGCATCAACTCCTCAGGCAGAAGCTGGGAGTTCTGCCCCAGGTGAGTGAGAGGCTTAAATACATCCCAGGTTAAAAACAAACAAAACCAAAGGAGTAAAACACAGTTCCCAACTCCAGTTGGTGTCAAGACAAAAAATGGGACCCTAATACATAGAGAATGTAATGGGTGCCTCTGAGCCACAGAAAGGAAACAAAACCAACAAAGTAGGCAGGCTCACTCCTTCCTCAGCTAACAGTCCTGCAGATGTTAGGTCTTGATGGAGAAGGAGCCTTCATCAAATTCGCAAAAATAACGGTTGTTTGTACCTTTTAGACAGAAATTCTACCCCAACACTAAGTATCATAACTATTTTGATTGATATACACAAAATTCATAGGGAATAAGTGGCTGTGTGTGTGTTTAGACAAAACCAGAAACGGTTCCTGAAAACACCCAGTTCTGTGGAAGCCCCGTGCCTTCAGAACCGCTCTGTACATCTCTTCGCTGAGTGCTCCAACCCAATAAGCTTGGACGAACCTGACACTGTGCTAGGACCTTGCAGGAATCTAAGAGGGCTAAGACTTGGGTTTTGCTGCTGCTCGCCCCACCCCACGCGGGATTGCAGGCAGGCAGGGGACAGGATGGCGGTTCAAGTCCCAAGTCCGTGTTCGTTTAGTCTGCGAACACTTTGAGTCCCACACACGTGCCAGGAACTCGCGCGGGGAGAACGGAAGGTCAGTCTTCAGTGGAAAAACAGAGCCTGCGACGCCGCGGATGCCCCCCCGGGCCTAGTTTCCCCATTCGGGGAGCGTTCGCCCCGCCCCCGAGGCCGCCTCGGAAAGGCGGCTCCGGCTGCAGGAACCGGCCCCGGGCCTGCCCTCCCCGGTTTCCGCCGGCTGGGCCGACTCCTCGCGCCACCGGAAGCTCCCGCCGGGCCGCTGGGAAGCGGCGGCGGCGCCAAGGTTGGTTGCACTGCACCCCGCCCCCACCCGCCCCGGGACTGCGCGGGCTCCCGGCCGCCGCCCCAGCGCTCCCCGCCCGGGACAGCCCGGCTCCAGCTCTCTGGGGCGGGGGCGGGGGCTGCCCAAGTGCGGCCCCCCCCACCCCCGCGCGCCTCCGGGACCTGGAATCCCGGCTGCAGAGCCCTGCCCCGGACTCGCTGCCCCCGCCCTTCCTGCGGACGCCCGGGGCAGCCCTGCGGGGGCTCATCCTTGAATAGTCGCGGGCGCCGCTCTGCTCCCATCAGTGCGCACGCATCCGGAGATGTGGCGGTGGCGAGACGGCCGTCACCAGCCCGCGCGGGGCGCACGAACGGGGCTGGGGGACACGGACAGGTCATCCGGCATCACTGAGCCGGGCGGGGGGTGATTGTAATCCGGCTGCGGGACGCGGTGGGATCACAAAGCTGGGAGCCCAACCTTATCCTGGGGCAGCCCACCGGGACTCCCAGGGAAAGTGGGGTCTGGTCCAGCTGCGCCCCGAAGGACAAGTGGAAGGCTGGGGAGACGCGGGTGTAACAGTGCAGAGACTCCGCGTCTTCGAGGCCCGCGGCGGGGGGAGGCGCGGAGACGGGGCTGATGGCGGTTCAGAGTGGAAGAGAAGGGGGTCAAGGAGACATAAGGAGGAGCAGCCACAGAAGTGGGGGCGGGGGGGAGCACGGAACGGGTGCAGGAGGCCACAGCAAGGAAGGGAACTGGAAAGGAGGCGCCAAGAGGCGTGTCAGGTGCTGGCCACAGGGCTGGTTGGATCGAAACTGGGACAAGCCCCGGACATTTGGCACCCTCGACCTTGAGAACCTTGGGGAGATGGTTCCATGGAGATTGGAGTGAGGAAGCGGAGCGTCCGTGTAGACAGTATTTTCTAGGAGTTATGTTAAAGTGAGAAGGTGTAGATGTTGGAGAGGAATGTGGAATGAGGGTAAAGGGCGTTTTAAAGCACCATGTGTGGTTAGAACACAGGCTCAGGGCTCCCGAGTCCCCACTCACTATCGGGGAGTCCTTGGGCATGTCACTGAACCTCTTGGTGCCTCAGTTCCCTTTTCCGTAAAACGGGGATGAAGATGACAATACCTGCCTCATAGGGTTCACGTGAAGCTTAGATGAGATGGTGCCTGTAAAAGCACTTAACACGGCACTAAAAGCACCTGTTACTTTTCACTTGTAATTATTAGAGCAGCTTGCGATATTTTGCTGCTGATAGGAAGGAGCTGGGAGGCATTGAAGACAGAGGGGAGAGAAAAGGGAGCAGAGAGAAAGGGACCGAAGAACTTGGATGGAGAGAGAAATCTTGGGTTCCTGTGCCAAACCAAGGGAAGGAGGGAGCAGGTGGGGACGCAGGGAAGTTTGCAGGTTTGGGGTATGTGGTTAAGTGAGTGGCTTTCTGATAGTCTTTCTCCGAAGTAGGCCTCAAGGTCGTTTGCTGAGAGGGCCAGGTCAGGGCTGGCCCAGGTGAGGGTGGAGGTCCTGATTTCCACTGCAGCAGTAGGGTAGGGTGCCATGCCCTCCTTGCCAGCGACCCCAGGCAGACTCGGCATCGCTCCCGGGAAAGTGGACAGTTGAATTTACTAGGGTCAGAGGACAACGTCAGACCTGCCTTGCCCACTTGTGAGGCTCATCTAAAGTTGATGGATGTGAAAACACTATATAAGCATAACTTACCATTTTAGTCTTTCTTCGTGACCTTGAGGAGCTGGAAGGGCTGTGGCCATCAACAATATCAAAGTTTTTCGGGCACTTCACTTGGGCCGTGCACCATGCCATGCTTTCACCCATGATCTCATTTAGTGATTACAAGTCAGGTGAAGTAGGTATTAATATTAACCCCATTTTGCAGATGCAGAAACTGAGGTGCAGAGAAGTTACTGACCTTGTCCCAGGACCCACAGCTAGTAAGTGATGGACTCAGGGTCCCAACTCAGATCTGTCAGACCTCGAAGCCTGTGATTTGAAACTACTATGAAAGTTTGCAAAACCCCTAGTAGCAACCCAGCAGAATAGAAAGATGTGGAGGGATCATCTTTTCCATTTGGTAGGTGAGAAAACAAAGGCTAGAAGCTCTGACCTCCATCCTGGGCTCTGTAGGCTCCACCAAGCTGCCTTGTTTTTGCCTCTCTTGAATGGGAGGAAGAACACAGAGCTTAGAGTCCCACAGACCTGGTGGTCATCGTGCTGTACCACCAGGTGCTGTGTGACTTTGGACCAGGCATCTTGCTCCTCTGTGCCTCCCCATGCCTGCGGAATTCCTAACAGGTTGCTCTAAGGAATAGGAAGGAAAATGTTGCCTGGGACATGGTAGATGTGCCAGGAGCCATGCTTCCCACACAACCATGGATCTGCGTCCCACTTGGCTGCTGAGACCAACTCCTCGTGACCTTGTATTTATTTAGACCTTTGTTCTCCTCAGGGCCAGGAAGTGGTGGCGCCTGATCCGAGTCTGTGGCCACCTATGACTTCCTGAGTGGGGCCGTGGAGGTAGGGCCCTGAGCAGTCCATGGTCCTGAGGCCTCGGACTTCAGAGGGGAGGGCCAGGTGTCACACATACTGATGAAGAACGCCACGGGCAGGGCTGGGCCATCAGAAGCCTTCCTGCTGGCCTTGGCCATGCGGTCCCAGAATTTTAGACCCCAGAGAAGTCTTGGAGATAATCCTGTTGCAATTCCTTTTTTTTTTTTTTTTTTAATAAACAGATGGGGTAACTGAGACCCGCTGTGCAAAAGTGACTTTTACCTAAGATACTCTGGACAGGGCAGAGCTAATATGCACGGAACTTGCATTTTTGGACCTGACTCCAGAACCCTGGGGATTTCCACCGGGGCAGTGAACACCCACACCGAGTATCCTAGGCTGCTCGGAGGTTCCAGGGAACATAGACAAGTCACCGACTGGGGCTCTCTCTGCTCCTGTCCCCTGGGGAGGAAGTGGAGGAAGCCAGTGGCAGCCTGAGGTCCTCCGACTGGGGAAACTCTAACTGTGGTTCCTGAAAGTCCGTGACACGGTTCTTTTTTCTCTCTGACTTGCTTTCCCCTCCCTCTTGCTCAAAAGAATGACTGGACACTCCTAGAGCCTGCAGTCACCATCCAGGGGATTTTTTTCACCACAAAGGGTAATTCCTGTCTCATCCCTGCTGTGACTCAGCTGTGACGTTGAACCGCACAAGCCAGCGAGAAGATAAAATCATCAGACTCCTGCACATCAGAGAGGGGGGCCCGGCCAGCACTCACCTCTTCTCCCAGCACAGACTCCACGGAGCTGGTCCCCTCCCCAGAGGAGCTTGAACAGGGGCCCCCCACCAGCCAGCCTGGGACCCTGAGATGGCCTCTGGCTCCGCCAGCAGCCGCCACCCGGCCCCCGATGAGAACGAGTTCCCCTTTGGGTGCCCCCCCACCGTCTGCCAGGACCCACCAGAGCCCAGGCCCCTCTGCTGCGCCGTCTGTCTCTCTGAGAACGTGAGGTGAGGGGTCGGAGGAGAAGAGGCGGGTGGGAAGGAGGTGCCAGGGAGGGACCCCTCACGGGAGGCGGGGGTGAGAGGAGCTGTGGTTTTGGGCAGGTGACTTCACCTCTCTGGCTTCAGCTTCCACACCTGTTCCTCAAGGGTCCCGGACACTGCCCCGTCTGACTGTTGGTGGGAGGAGAAGTAGCCACAGAAAGACGTCAGCTCCCTTAGCAGAAGGCCATCCGGGGTCAGGGGGAGAGCCTCTGGGTCCAGCTGGGCTACTTACTGTGTGGCCTGTGCAAATTGTTTGATGTCTCAGCCTCCTTGTCTGTAAAATGCCTGTAAAGTGATTTTCTACCTCCCAGGATTGTTACAAGGCCCAGTCAATAACATTCCAAAAAATCCTTGTAATAATGAATATAAACTCCCTGCTAAATGACAAACTGCTGTACAAATATATCTTCTTCCACAATATCACCCATCACCTCAGACTGTTTGCTGGGAATGCTTTTAAAGGGGACTAGATATTTTTTGTATTCATATATTATACATTTATGGATGTATATATAAAATATGTATATATTTGCATATAAATATATACAATGCACACATTTTGCATGTGTATAAAATATACGTATATAATTTACATTGTATATTATATATTAAAATATGTGTATATTTATATGTAAAATATAAATAACTCAGAGAGGTGTGACATCAATATGATCGTCAGTATCCCACCTTAAGCAACTATTATGTACCAACTGTGTGCCAAGCACTCTTTCCTTGTGTCTTCAGAAGCTCCTTGGAAAGGTGGATACTATTATTACCCTATTTTACAAATGAGGACAGTGAGGCCTAATGGACAGATGAGGTCAGTTTGCCGCAGGTCAGTTTCCTGGCAGATGTGTTCTTAAACTGCCGTGCACCCCCAGCAAGACTTTTGTTTGGGACTTTGCAGTTTAAGAAGGTGGGAAACTTCTCAGGCAAGCTTGAGGAGTTCCAATGCTTTCACAAAGGAGGAGGCCGAGAGAAGGCGGAGAGAGGTGGTGGTGAGAAGGGCAGGTGGGGGGAGGAGCAAAGCTCGACTGGTTTCACCATCCTGACTTCATCTCAGGCTTTTGCAATGGGTCTCTTGGCTTCCTTCGCTGTCCTTCCAAAACCTGGCAGAGGTGGGAGAGGGATCCAGGCCTGAGGCCTGAAGAGCTCTGCCCAGCTCTGCGCCTGCCTCCCTCGACCTTGGTGGATCCATACGTCCTCTGAGGCCTCATTCTCCTTCCTGTAAAATGGGCCTGACCCGTGGCTCTCACTGAGGACCGGATCGCTTGGGAGCTTTGTTAAAGCACATAGGACCATGTGTCACCCCATTCAGAGTCCGGCACCCACTCCTGGTTAAGAACCTCAGGCTAGGTGTTCTCGGAGGCCCCTTCTTATTCTGAGAGGCCATGGTCATCTGTAATTACTAAAAATAAGAGACCAAAATAAAATAGAGGAAGCTGAGAAGAACTAATATAGCTGCACATCCACAATCCTTTATCTGAACCCGTGGGGTCAGATGTAGTTTGGAATGGAGAAGTTTTTCAGATTTTAGAAAAGCAAGTCAGTGCATTACTGTGTAATTCTTCCAGCGGGAATTGGGGATGCACCTTATAATCAAGCAATGGATATTTCTGCAAACATAAATATTCACGCTAAGTGGGATAAGTAGGGGCTTGAATAGCCTCTAGTCACTTCAGATCAGGTTTGGCTGCCAGAGAAGCTCACTGCAAACTACAGGAAAACATTGGTTTGGGAATGGTGGGTCTGGGATTGTGGAGCTGCACGCTCATTGGTATCAGCTGCCACACTGGGCAAGGGCTAGGCATTTGGAGCTCTGGGGACGGTGGTTGGTGCCATGGAGTCGTGAATGCCTCACTCAGTGGCATTTGTTCATGTGTCCCCAGGAATGGTGAGGATCGGATCTGTCCCAAATGCAAAGGGGATGACACACCATCTGAAAGGCCAGGAAGCCTTCTGTCTCAGGAGCAGGTAAGTTGGCACTGCCAGGAAAGACTGTCTGTCAGTTGTCTCCGTTGGCAGGGGAAGAGGCCAAGTAGGTATCTGCCCACCTAGTCCCTACCAGGTGGCTCCTTCCTTGTCTGAGTCTAGACTGAATTCATTTTGTCAGCAGTGAGGAGACTGACGTTTGCGGTGGGGAAGCAACTTGCCCCAAGCCACCTGGCCGACCCGTGACAGACTCAGGGTGAGAACAGCATCTAGACAGGGGTCAACACACCACAGCCTGCGGGCCCAACTCAGCCTGCCGCCTGTTTGTACGGCTTACGAGCAAAGAATGGTTTTTACACTTAAAAGGTTTCTAAAAATTGAAAGGAGAATGAGATTTTGTGACACATGAAAATTATAAGGAATTCAAACTTCCAGGTCCCTACATAAAGTTATATTGGTTCACAGCCACAACTCACTCATGTATATATGCCTTGCGTGTGGCTGCTTTTTTATTTTTAATATTTATTTATGTATTTATATTTATTTGGTTGTGCCGGGTCTTAGTTGCAGCAGGCAGCCTCCTGAGTTGTGGCATGCGAACTCTTAGTTGCGGCATGCATGTGGGATCTAGTTCCCTGACCAGGGATCGAACCTGGGCCCGCTGCATTGGGAGCGTGGAGTTTTATCCACTGTGCTACCAGGGAAGTCCCTGTAGCTGCTTATGTCCTGAAACAGCAGAGGTGAATAGTTGCAACAGAGGCCTCACAGCCCAAAATATTCACTGTCTGGCTCTTGACAGAAAAAGTTTGCCAACTCTTGACCTAGACAGTTCTTTCTGGCCCTGTTTGCCCTCAGACAGGGACAGGCCATCCTCATCTCACTTCTCCGGCTCTGCCAAACCGTGCTTCCAGGAATAAGATACAACTTTGGTAGTGTGAGGGGCCAAAGAGATACCCTCAGGCATCAGTTTAGAACCCCAGCCCTTGTGAGCTGGAGAAGGACCCTCGTAGGTAATCCGTCCAGCCCAGAGGTTCCCACATGTTGACCAGCACTGGTCCATTCCCACCAGTTCATGACAAAAATGATAAAAAAAAAAAATAAGGAAATTGTTATGAGTTTTTCTTATAAAAGTAAATTCTTTCCATTTATAGAGTCAACCTTTACTCTGAGATGATGCCCTTCCTATTCATGTCTTTGTATAAAGGAAATGATCGTGATAGGTGATAGAATTCGGGGGTAAAGCCTTTATTTAGTAAAATTTTAAAATGGCAATCTTTATGTTAATCTCCTAATTTAAAAAGCAAACAAACTGGTATTGGTCTGTGAATCCAAAGCTTTAAGAATCCCTGCTGTAAATCTAACCCCCTCTTACACATGGGCCCCGACACCCACAGGGGCATCTCATTGCAAAGCTCCCTCATGACCAGGGTCTCGCCAACTTGGCCACCAGCACTGTCCACACTGTGAGGCACTGGCTCCTTTCAACCAAAGCTCTACCCTTGCCCAAACCATGGCCCAGGGGTCAGGAGACTGGTGTCTGAGGATGGCTTTATAATTCAGTGCATGGCTGAGATGACTCCCCTGTCTCCACCTGTAAAGTGAAGATGCTAGGTTGACTGTGCAGGGTCTTTCCAGCATCTGCAATGTCCCATTGCCAGTCAGTGGCTGGCAGGGCAGCTCTCCCTCCCGCTGTGGAACCAGAGGCAGGCAGGTCTCCACGCCTCCTTACCCCTTCTCCGCTCTGGCCCCTCTCCTGCAGAGAGTTGGAGGAATTTCCTGTCCCACCAGGGCTGGTTTTGAGGGCTTTCCTGTCTTCCTGTCAGCAACCCTCTCCCCCCGCAGGTCCTCAAGGGATTAATAGTAAGGCTCCCGTGCATTTCCCCAGAACTTTGTACTCTACAATGTGGTTAAGAGCTAATAGGATTAACACCCATGGAATAACCTTCCAAGCCTCCCTATTTGAGATCTTTGTACTCCACCCTCGAAAGAGGACATGGGCTAGATGCTTTCTAAGGCACCTGCCTGCCTGAAGGCATCAGGGCTGTTGTTTTGACGTGTTTTATTCTTGCCTCTTAACAAAATGAATACAGATTCATTGTACAAATCTTAGATAACATAAAGATGAGATATTTTAATATCTCTCAACCCAGTAGTCTTAATTTTTTCATCTTTGTTAATGTGAAATCAGATGAAAGTAGAAGCGTTCTGATTAAAGGGGAGCCTGGAGCCCTGTCCTTTCGGTTACCCCACTTCCTTCTCCTGTCCCAGCCTCTCAGAGACACTGGGGATTCCTAGGGCCCTGCAGAGCACAGTTTGAAACCCGCTGCCTTAAACCAAATGAAGTGTGACTCTAATGATGGAATTACAGGCACTGAAACAGGCTACAGAGTGGGAGGAGGGTACACCCCCCAGTGGAAAGCTGGGGGGTGGGATGAGCCAGTGGTCTGACACCTGCACAAAGCCACAAGTGGAAAGACCAGGGACTCCTTCAGCTTCTGACCCAATGGGAACTTTGGGGGGACTTTTGACCAAAGGAAAGCAGCTGATTATAAATCAACACTTTGTATACGTGGTGATTCTGCAGTCTGTGCATCTGGGGAAACCTGGGAAGTGAAGGTGGGGTGGACAGGCCGGGCCGGAGACCAGCTGAGCTAAGCCCCGAGGTGCCCATTCTTGCAACACTTTCCATGCCATCTGCTTATCAGTTTGTCCTCCTCCTCTGACTTCATTAGATTAATGTCTCTCTAAGAAGTGCTCAAAGCCCGAGACTGATTAGCTCATGTTAAGAAGCAGATATTAAAGGATAACTGTTGACCTGGTTAGAGACTTGGTTCTTGCCTAGAATGACCTTCCTACAGAAGTGACAATGAATTAGGGGACGACCCGGTGGCTGGGAAATAGCAGTCAATTCTGTCTGCCTGAGACCCTGTGAATGGGATTGTTTCTCTCACTCTCTTCCCTCTGAGGTCACTCAGGAAGGTCAAAAGCAAGCTGGCATCTGCTGCCAGTGGCTTACAAGAGTGCCTTAAATTATTCTAGAATCAGAAAATGATAGGAGGTCAAGCTGTCTAGTCCAATTTCCGTTCTGTACTGGATTCCTGCCAAGTGGCTTTGTGTCCTTCCAGTGATGGGGAGCTCATTACTGCATGAAACCACCACTTCCACCATGGGGAACTAACTGTTGTACCATTTTCCTCTTTGTTTGTACTGAGCTGAAGTCTGTCTCCCTTGGGGCCACAAAAAGTAAGTCAGTCAGCCTCCTGTCCCCTGAGGCGGTCCTGAGTCTGTGGAAGGACGCTGACCACGTCCATCTTGAGTCTGTCCTCAGCCTCTGTGCATATCTGTGTCCTTTGAAATGCAATGCCTGGAAATGAACCCCCTTACACTTCTGAGCTTGACAATTGCATCTGTAACCTTATCAATCCCGTGACATCCTGTGTCATGCGCAGTGGTGATACCCCTATTTCACCAGTGGCTAATATATTGAGGTTCAGTGAAGAGGTGTGCCTGCACCAGTCATACAGCAAAGGGGGGGCAGAGCCAGGCTCCCACTCCTGCCCCTTAGGCTGCTGACATCTTCTCTCTGCTGCCTCCAGATGGTGGATCACCCCCAAATGTTTTACACAGGTTTAAATACACAGTCCGCCTTAAGTGCTGGAATCCACCAAATGCTGTGGAAACAGGAATGGGCAAGACTACTTTCAACTAGGGGAATCAGGCAGGACTTCCTGGAGGAGGTGGCAGTTGAGCCAAGCAGAGATTGCCAGAAAGGAAACTGACTGAGGTACAGAGGCGGGCAGGAACTGGCGAGCGGACCGAGTCCACCCTGTCACTGTCGAGTGCCTCTCCCTCAGCACTAGCTGAGACCCAAGCAAAAACAGCCCCTCCTGGCATCCAAGACCTTGGCCAGCCTCAGTGCCCAGCACAGCAGCGTGGGAAGTGCCTGGCACATTGCAGACCCTCCGCTCTGTGCAGTAGCTTCACGGAGGCAGCTCTCATGCTCCCGGCACCCTCTTGACGCTCACATTCTTGGAGGCCCCCAGGTCCCCAAGTGGGGGCCCTTTGATGGAGCTCTCCTGACCCCGTCACAAAGGGCCTGGGGAAGCAGGGAAGCTGGGAGCACCACACACCCCCAGACTTCTCGGACGTGGACAGAAGGACAAGTGTTCCCTCAGGGCTGGGATTTTGTTTTCTCTGTTTCCTCCTCAGAGGAAATTCCACTGCGAATTTTATTTTTGGCAGTTTGCAAGCAATGAGACCGCTCACACAGGGGCCTCCCGTGGCACCAGACAGGCACAGGCTTGGCTCAGGACAGATGCCCCGTTCCTCCTCTGCGACCCCAGCCCCTTCCCTCTCCAGTCCCCTCGGTCCCTGGACTTCAGATGAGGCTACCCTTTAGTCAAGGTGAGGACTCCTGGTGGGGAGGAAGGATGCTGGCCGTAGATTCCAGGCCCCTGGCCTCTGCCACAGCCTTGCCCCAAACTTGCATCCTGCAAGTCACCGGCCATCTCAGCTTCAGCTTCCTCACCTACACGAGAGGCAGAACCTCCAGTGGGAAAATAGGGTTTTACAGAATTAGTTATTAAGAGTTTGAGATGTGAGGATTAAATGAGACGCGTGTATGTGACAGCCATTAGCAAAAGGAAAAAGATGTCCCAAGGGCAGTGCTTAATCCACAGGAATAATTTTGCTAATAATAGTACTTCTACTAATCATGGGTGACATTTACTGAGCACCGCGTCAGGCAGAATGATGCTCCCCAAAGATGTCCACGTGTTAATCCCTGGAACCTGTGAATATGTTACCTCACATGGCTCTATTAGTCTGCTCGGGCTGCCGTAACTAAGTACCACAGACTGGGTGGTGTGAACAACAGAAATCTGTTTTCTCACAGTTCTGGAGGCAAGAAGTTCTAGACAGAGTTGGTTTCTTCTGAGGCCCCTCTCCTTGGCTTGTGGATACCCTCTTCTCCCAGCATCTTCCCATCATTCCCATCTTCCCTCTGGATGTCTGTGTCCTAATTTTCTCTTCTTATAAGGACACCAGTCATATTGGAGTAGGGCTCACCCTAATGACCTCCTTTTAACTTAATTACCTCTTTTAAAGACTCTGTCTCCAAATACAGTCATGTTCATGGGAGCTAGGACTTCCCTATATGAATTCAGGGTGGGGAGACACTACTCAGCCCATAACAATGGCAAAAGGGACTTTGCAGATGTGATTAAATTAAGGATCTGGTGATGGGGAGATGACCCTGGCTTATTTGGTGAGCCTATTGTTATCACAAGGGCCCCCAAAAGAGGGAGACAAGAGAATCAGAATCAGAGCGAGATTGGAAGATGCTCTGCTGCTAGCTTTTAATATGGAGGGAGGGACCCTGAGCCAAGGAATGCGGGTGGCTTTCAGAAGCTGGAAAAACAAGAAAACAGGTGCTCACCTTGGACCTTCAGAAGGGGCACAATCCTGCTCACTTTTAGGACTTCTGATCTCCAGGTCTGTAAGATAATATTGGGCTGGCCAAAAAGTTCGTTCAGGTTTTCCCATGACATGAAAAACCAGAACGAACTTTTTGGCCAACCCAAAAAATGTGGGTTGGCTTTTTGTTGTTGTTTGTTTGTTTATTTATTTGGTTGTGGCAGGTCTTAGTTGCGGCTCGCTGGCTCCTTAGTTGCAGCACGTGGGTGGGCTCCTTAGTTGCGGCATGCATGTGGGATCTAGTTCCCTGGCCAGGGATTGAACCCAGGCTCCCCGCATTGGGAGCGTGGAGTCTTAACCCCTGTGCCACCAGGGAAGTCTCAATGGGGGTTGTTTTAAGCCAATAAGTTTGTGGTATTTTGTTATAGCACAGTAGGTCACTCATGTCAGAATTTACTTATATTATGGCATTTAATCCTCACCATAACTCTAAAGGGGGAGTTCTGTTATTATACTCATTTTGAAGACTGGGAAACTGAGACATGGAGAGGTTAATAACTCTCCCAGGGCCACATAGATAGTGTGTGAAGTGACAGAGATGCGCTTTGCACCCTGACAGGCTGGCTCCAGAGCCCACCCCCTTAACCCTGGAAAGCACCCCAAGGAGTGCTGAGTGACTGATGGTGGGACTCTGGGCAGCCTGGCTGGCCACCAGCGGCCTCTCAAGTTACGCCCTGCCCCTCCTCTGCCAGACATGAGAGGCTGGTCCCAGCCCACTCCCATTGTACATGGTAATAAGGATGCCCGCTCCACCCATGTAGCACTTGCCAGCCTGCATGGGCTTTCATTGCACAGACACACCACAGGGCTCAGATGCCAAAGGAACGTGTGCCTCTCCACCTGTGGGCGATTCTGGACTCCCACCGTTAGTTCTATGACTTTCACGTTTTTCCCTCCCTCTGACTCTCACTTCAAGCATATACCCTTAGAACGGCAGAGGATTCTAATCATGGGCTCGTAGGGAGTTTCAGGGCCTGAGAGATGACCCCTTGTGCATTCGCCAGGTTCCTCACTGGCCTCAGGCCCTCCATCCTTCCCTCATGTCGGGAACTACCTTCTGGGAGAGGCTGCATCACAGGGCACTTTCCAAAGCCATTGCAGTCTCCCTGACAAGGCTACCCACCCCTCCCCAGTAAAACATCTGTTTTCTGTTCTTTGTTGGGAGCAACTTGTGCTTGAAGCCCGGGGCAATGGGGCAAAGTGGGGGGTGGCCTTTTGCTGGGCTGTGCTCTGTGTCCCAAACCAACTGTACTCATTAAGCCCACAGCTCTCACTTATTCTACTATTAGAGAATAATAACTAGTGTGGCTTTGTATTTGCTCAGCCCAAAAGACCTCTGTCCTCCCCTCCTTTCATCCAAATCTCCCTTCACATCACCCCATGAGGTTATTCTTGAAAACAACAACAAAGCTCTTAGGAAATCAAGATATTATTTACATGTAATAAAATTCACTCATTTTAAGTGTACAGATTGATGAATGCCGGGAAATGTATACAATCGTGTGACCTGCAGTCAGGAGGGTGAATGTTTCTGCACCAGAAAAAGCTTCCTTGTGCCCTTGTTCAGTCAGTCTCCCCCAGCTGCAGCCCAGGAAGCCACTGGTCTATTTTCTGTCACTATAGTTTTGCCTTTTCTAGAATCTTGTAAGAATAGAATCCTCGTATGTAGTCTTTGGTGTTTGACTCTTCCATTTAGCATGTTTTGAGGTCCCTCCATATTATCGCACATATTAGTAATTTAGTCCATCTGACTGCTGAGTAGCGTCCGGGAGTACGGATATACCACACTTTGTTCATCCATCCACCAGTTGATGGATACTTGGATTGCTGCCAGCGTGGGCCTCTTACGAGTAAAGCTGCCGTGAACATTTACATATACCCGGACATATTTTCACTTTCTCTTGGGTAAATTCCTAGGAGTGGAATGTGTGGGTTGTCTGATAACTTGATAAGCACGGTCTTGTGTATGTATGATTTAACTTTATGAGATACTTCCATAGATTTTCCCAAAGCGGTTGTACCATTTCGCATTCCCACCAGCAACCTATGAGTGTTTCAGTTCCTCCACGTTCTCACCAAAGCTCGATATTCTCGTTCTTTGTAAATTTTAGCCATTTAGTGAGTGGACAGTGGCATTTCGTTACAATTTGCATTTCTCTGATGACTGGTGATGTTGAACATCTTTACATAGGCTTGTTATTTGTGTATCTTATTTTGTGAAGTATCTGTTCAGTATTTTACCCATTTTGTATTAGGTTGTTTGTCTTATTGAATTGTAAGAGTTCTTTATATATTCTGGATATAAGCCCTTTCCAGGTCTATGTTTAGGAAAAAATGTTCTCCCAGTCTCTCCTGGGCTTACTCTTTTTTTTTTTTTTTTTTTTGGGGTACGCGGGCTTCTCACTGTTGTGGCCTCTCCCATTGCGGAGCACAGGCTCCGGACGCGTAGGCTCAGCGGCCATGGCTCACGGGCCTAGCCGCTCCGCGGCACGCAGGATCTCCCAGACCGGGGCACGAACCTGTGTCCCCTGCATCGGCAGGCGGACTCCCAACCACTGCGCCACCAGGGAAGCCCTGGACTTACTCTTGATAAGATATAGAGACATGGGGTAGGAAGATCCCTGGAGCTGTGCTGCTTCCTAGCTGTTCCTCCTTGAGTAAATCCCTGCCCCTCTGTGAGCTTCAGTTTCTTCATCAATCAGATGGGAACAAAAAACCTACCCTGCTATCCCCAAGTGTTGTTAGGGGCCCTAGGAAGAATTATGACTATGAAAGCATTTTGTAAACTCCTCAGACTTACACATAGGTTAACAGTATTGTCAAGTTGCTTGTTAGAGGCCCTCACAGAGCCCCCAGACCAGTGGGGGCAACCAAAAAGTAAATGATGATTACAGGGCTGAGTGGAACATGTCCCATCAGGAGAGGTGGCAGCGCTTCCCAGGATCACAGCAGGGGCCCTGCTCTTGTTCTGAAGGAGGGTTACAGGACGGCTGAATCAGAAGGAACAGCATGTGCAAAGTTTTGTGGCCCAGCCCAGCTCATGCCTGGTGGATGCTGGTGCTTTGCAGAGAGCCCCAGTGCCACTGGGAGCCCCATAACATCCAGTGACATGGTTCTTATTTCCAGGATCACCCCGAGGTGGCTGAGGCTGGAGTTGGGTGTCCCTTTGCAGGTGTTGGCTGCGCCTTCAAGGTAAGCATCTGAGTGTGAGAGAGGAGACCTATCTGTATACTACAGTCTCAGACCTTCCCATCAGCCCCTCCCGGATGTTCCCACAACATCAAGCTATGCCTCTGGATGTACCTTACATGACTTTCCCAAGCAACAAAATCACTAGTAAATCATCTTCGTACTCAGGGGAGTTCTTAATGTCTCACCTGGGCATTGTAGCATCACAAAAATGACCACCGCCCGCACCCCCAGAAACCCCTTTGCCTCTCTCCATGGTCCTGAATCATCAGTGCGCTCAAGGGCATGGCAGAATTGTTGCTCTGGAGGCTGGGATGGACACAGCTCATCATGGGTATGTCTCATGCCAGGGTCCTTCTCCGAATCCCTCTTGCTGTACACTTCCCTTGGCCGGATGAATGGATATGACTTCCCTTGGCAACCTTTGGTGGCAGGACTCTCCACTGCTCCCTGGTTCTCCCTCCCCCTCTGTTTTCACTGATCAGCCCCACTCTCTTGGCAGGGGGGCCCAAAGTTCATGCAGGAGCATGAGGTCACCTCCCAGGCTACCCACCTGAACCTGCTGTTAGGGTTCATGAAACAGTGGAAGGCCCAGCTGGGCTCTGGCCTGGGGTCTGGACCCATGGCCCTGGAGCAGAATCTGTCAGACCTGCAGCTGCAGGGGGCTGTGGAGACAGCTGGGGACCTAGAGGTGGACTGCTACCGGGCCCCCTGCTCCGAGAGCCAGGAGGAGCTGGCCCTGCAGCACTTCATGAAGGAGAAGCTCCTGACTGAGCTGGAGGGGAAGCTGTGCGTGTTTGAGAACATTGTCGCCGTCCTCAACAAGGAGGTGGAGGCCTCCCACCTGGCCCTGGCCGCCTCCATCCACCAGAGCCGGCTGGGCCGTGAGCACATCCTGAGCTTGGAACGGAGGGTGAGCATGGGAGGCACGTTTACCCTCAAGGCAGCTCAGGGCCCCCCCCACACCGCCCCGCCGCCCCATCTTGTCTCCAGAGCAGAGGACCAGCCTTCCTGCTAAGCATTCTCCCTGTGCAGACCAGTCACTCCTCCTTCAAAAATATCTCTCCTGCATCCCACAGCCTTCTAGGAAGAGGACTGAGTCAGAAGTTATAGTCAAGGTCAAACTCCCCCGTCCAGTGCTTCCTTTCCTTTGCTTAAACTTCTGCAATAGACTATTCCCACCCCAAGCATCTCATTCCACAGCTGGACATTTTGTACCACTAGAAAGTTCTCCCTCATACTTAACTAAAATCAGCCTCCTGTGTCTTCCCTGCCCCTCGGGGCCCCCAAAACATCTGACTTCTAGCCCCCATGGAAGCCCTTCAGAGATGAGCAGTCAGTAATAATATCCTGAGTGTTTCCTTTTTTAGGCTAAACACCCCCAGTGCCTTCACCACTTCATCAGAGCACATCGTTTCATGCTGTCCTCATATGTGCTGGCTCAGCCTCTAAAGGATTCCACACACTCAGAGTGGTGGTGTCAAACCACCAGATAATCCACTTATCTGACAGTTCTTGGTTGCACCAGACTGTCCCCTCCTATGTTCCAGAGCTTATACTTTTCTTAATATAACCAGTCACAATGTTAATGTTGCTTTTTGGAGGGGCGGCAACATTACTTCACCGTCTCATGTTGAGTTAGGCCTGGATTTTCGTTCCAGGTCCACCATTAACTTGCTGTATAGATCTGGGCAAATCACAGGACTGCAGCTTTCCCATCCGTAAAATTAGGGCTTCAGTTTTCTTTAAGGACACTCACTTCCATTCCTGACTTCCCTACCTGAGTACACCCAAGAATAAATTTGTATTCTTTCAAATGTCAGTGGAGGAACCTACCAGAAGAGCCAGGCACTGGGTTTGGGTGGCGAAGTAAAGGATT
Organism: Tursiops truncatus; assembly: GCF_011762595.2. Lineage (NCBI taxonomy): Eukaryota > Metazoa > Chordata > Mammalia > Artiodactyla > Delphinidae > Tursiops > Tursiops truncatus. Next base: position 101,995,556 of record NC_047039.1, on the reverse strand, counting down.
TATTTATGTAACTCTTGCCCCAGTTGGAAGGTGATGGCCTCCCTGAGGGCAGTGACTGTGTCTTCAGTTCATTAACGAATTTCCTGGCTCTGCTCTTACGTGCCAGACACTGTGCAAGGCATGGACACAGATAAAATGAGCATGGGCCCAGCTGTTGATAGGGGAGACCATCTATCCTGTTGGAAAGGCAGAAAAATATATCTCAGGTGGTTGTAAAGCCTCTATAAGATCGAAGATGAAAGAGAGAAACCAGCTGAGCTAGGGCAGTGGTTAAGTGTTTCGCAGAGGAAGAACTCTCTGAGCCAGGTTCCTGACGGATGAACAGGAGTTGGCCAGTGGACAAGGAAGGGAAAGGAATCCCGGGCAGGAGGGACGGCATGTACAAAGGCAGATGCACGTGGCTGAGGGAGGCAAGGAAAGCAAATTCGGGGGCAGCCCTGTCTCTACATCCCGCTGTCCCCATCCCACCGCCAAGCTGGATTCTGGTGCCCTTGGCTGAATGGGCTTCCCCGCCCCAGGTGATGGAGCTGCAGCAGACCTTGGCCCAGAAAGACCAGGCCCTGGGCAAGCTGGAGCAGAGCTTCCGCCTCATGGAAGAGGCCTCCTACGACGGCACGTTCCTATGGAAGGTCACCAGTGTCACCAGGCGGTGCCATGAGTCAGCCTGCGGCAGGACCGTCAGCCTCTTCTCCCCAGGTAAGGCCTCCCCGGGGGCACAGACACCAGCTGGGGGAGGCGGGGGGGGGGTGGGTGTCCCGCTCTGACAGGCGGGCTGCGCCCAGTTAGGCCAGTGTCCATTCAGGCCCCCGGCGCTACCAGGCCCGCGGAGGTAGTAGGCCCCTCCCTGCTCAGCCGCGTGGATCAGGGGCTGTTTGCACCAGGCGTACCTCCCTGGACATCCGTCATGGTCTGCAACTAGGAATAAAATGATCTACGTTGTGTGGATATCGGTTGTGAAAGAGAGTGCGCTGTGAACCAAAGTGTGTAGATGCGAGGGAAGCCCAGGGTGACTTTCACAGGTAAATACCATGGGGCCCTGCCCTCCGAGACCCCGTGGTCTGAAATAAGACAAGTGGAAAACTCTCTGTGTACCACTGTGGGGAGCACGTGATTGAGTATTGTGTACACTGGGGCAGTTCTTAGTCGTTTCTGGGGCCCCTGGGCCTGGCACGAGGTCTTGCATGAAGTAGGCAGTTACTCGGTTGTTGTTTCTCCTAATTAACTGATAGCTGTCTGTGTAACAATGTGTGTATTTGTGCTCAGACCTGTGTGCTTTTCTCCTGGCCTCACTCGCGTGCCTCTAAGTAAACGGGTGGGTCGTTAAGGAGGATTTCTGCCGATGGCAGTTTTAACCACCACTCACATCTGCTCCAGCCTCGTGCCTTTCCTGGCCATCTGCTCCTCTGACACACCCAAGGTCAACAGTGCTGGGATTCAGAGGGGCATGGGAGCTTGCCCCACACCATAGAGCAGGCTGGGTCCCAAAGCCAGCCCCCCTTTCCTCAGGAACAGGGACAGCCCCTTCAGGGGGTGGCCTCGCCTCCTACACGTAAGCTTTTTTGTCCTGGCTTCTTTCCAGAGAGGGAAAAAGCAAGCAGTGTCTCTGGCTTCCTGTTCTACCAAAACACAAGGGGCACAGATGAGTCAGACTGTCAGCCTGTCCCTCCTCCACTCCTTCCCGCATACCCTCCACACCCTGTCCGCGCTCAGCCCCTCCCAGAAGGGCCCTCATGGTGACGGCTACTGGAACCCACACTCAGATGGCTCTTTCAGCTGCCCAGGGAGAGAGCCCACAGGCCCCTGTGCCTAATCACCAGGGGATGATTCATCCCGGGGGCCTTTGCCAGCGGTGGCCGGCAGCACTGTGATTCACCGCACTCTCTCCCAGCCTCCAGGAGACCCCAACCGCTTGGCCTAGGGCAGCGGAAAGAATTCCGTGTTGGGAGGTAGGAGGCCTGGCCCCTAATTCTGTCTCTGCCCCCAGTACACTGTGACACTGTGGCCAGCCACTTCCCCTTGCTGGGCTTGGGTTCCCGACTACAAAATGCAGGTTGGTTAAATCAGAAGTGTGATCCCGGGCTTCCCTGGTGGCGCAGTGGTTGAGCGTCCGCCTGCAGATGCTAGGGACATGGGTTCGTGCCCCAGTCCGGGAAGATCCCACATGCCGCGGAGCAGCTGGGCCCGTGAGCCATGGCCGCTGAGCCTGCGCGTCCGGAGCCTGTGCTCCGCAACGGGAGAGGCCGCAACAGTGAGAGGCCCGCGTACCGCAAAAAAAAAAAAAAAAAGAAGTGTGATCCCAGGGCCAGCAGCATCTCTGTCCCCTGTTAGAAATGCCAATTCTCAGTCCTCACCCCAGCGCTACTGAGTCAGAAGCTCCAGGGGCAATCTGTGATTCTGATGGCCTTTGACAGCCACCAGGCCAGATGATCTCCAAGATTTGATGCTCTGTAATGGAGAAGAATGCTGAGCTCCATCCCCAGATTTCATTTTTATGGTTTTTTTTTTTTTGGTTGCATTGGGTCTTCGTTGCGGTGGCTTCTCTTGTTGCGGAACATGGGCTCTAGGCACGCAGGCTTCAGTAGTTGTGGTGCGCGGGCTCAGTTGTTGTGGCTCGCGGGCTTTAGAGCGCAGGCTCAGTAGTTGTGGCGCACGGGCTTAGTTGCTCTGCGGCATGTGGGGTCTTCCCGGACCAAGGCTCAAACCCGTGTCCCCTGCATTAGCAGGCAGATTCTTAACCACCGTGCCACCAGGGAAGTCCCGATTTTGTAGTTTTGAGCCATGACCTGGGCATGCCTAACTGTCAGTCCCAGTTTCCTCATCTGCAAAGCCCAGCACTCTCCAGCTGCCTCGGCGCTGACTCTGGCTTCCTCATTTCAGCTTTCTACACTGCCAAGTACGGATACAAGTTGTGCCTGCGGCTCTACCTGAATGGGGATGGGACGGGGAAGAGGACCCACCTGTCCCTCTTCATCGTGATCATGAGAGGGGAGTATGATGCTCTGCTGCCGTGGCCTTTCCGGAACAAGGTATGGGCCTGGGGGACAGTGGGGGTGGGATGGAGGAAACCTGGGTCCTGATCCTGATTGAGCCATGAACTTGCCTGTGTGACCTCGGCAGATCCTTTGCCCTCCGTGCTGTCAGTTTCCCCTCATAAAACAAGAGCCTGAGTTCACATCTAGTAGCCAAGGCTCTTTGCTGCATTCTGAGTCTAGGAGCTAAAATGTTTGGACCAGCGACCCTGGAAGACATGTAGAGATGAAGTTCATGTTGGGGGTGAATAAGGAAAACTTCTTGGAGGGGGTCCTGTGGGGCTGGCCTGAACTGACAGCATTCTCAGAAAAAGAGAAGGAGGAGGAGATGCCTCTGCACACCTTTTAGAATGGCCAAAATCCCAAACGCTGACAACACCCAATGCTGGCAGGGATGTGGTGCAGCAGGAACTCTCCCTCACTGCTGGTGGGACTGTAAAATGGCGCAGCCACTTTGGAAGATAGTTTGGCGGTTTCTTACAAAATTAAACATACTCTTATCATGTGACCCAGAAATTACACTCCTTGGTGTTTACCCAAATGCGTTGAAAACTTACGTCCACACAAAACCCCTGCAGACAGATATTTACAGCGACTTTATTCATAATCGCCAAAACTTGGAAGCAGCCAAGATGTCCTTCAGTAGGTGAACGGATAAATAAGCTCTGGTCAATCTAGACAGTGGAATATTATTCAGTGCTGTAAAGAAATAAGCTACCAAGCCATGAAAAGATATGGAGGAAGCTTAAAGGCATATTACTGAGTGAAAGAAGCCCGTCTGAAAAAGCTAGATACTGTGTGATTCCAATTACATGATATTCTGGAAAAGGCAAAACTGTGGAGATAGTAAAAAGATCAGTGGTTGCCAGGATTTCATGGAGGGGAGGAGAGATGAATAGGTGGAACGCAGAGGATTTTTAGGGCAGTGTAAATACTCTGAATGATATTATAATGATAAGATTCACGTCCTTATACATTTGTCCAAACCCATAGAATGTACAACGCTAAGAATGAACCTTAAACTAGGGACTTTGGGTGAATATGATGCGTCAACATAGGTTCATCACCTGTAGCAAATGTACCGCTTTGATGGGGATGTTGACAGTGTAGGAGGTCGTGTGGGGATATGTACTCGGAAATCTCTGTGTTTTCCATTCAATTTTGCTGTGCACCTAAAATTGCTCTGAAAAATAAAGGTTGTTAAAAATGCTTAAAAGGGCCGCCAGAGGTGGGAGTGTGGCAGGGATTCCCCGCAGGTGGACAGCGGCAGCAAGGGAGTGGGAGAGGGAAGGGGAGGGTGTGGACTCCACACCTCAGCTGGGTGGAGGAAGATAAGGGCGAGCAGGTGGGGTGGAAGCGGTAGTGCCGCAGTGGTCTGGCTATGAGTCAGTAGGTCAGTGGTTCCCATATGTGCTGGGGGGATTTTCAAAATACTAATGACTGGGTCTCACTCCCATAGATGGTGAGACATGAGCATTGGGAGTTTTCAAACCTTCCCAGGGAATTCTAAAGTGCAGCCAAGTTTGAGAACTGACTGCTGCAGTGGGCGATGGGCATTTCAGTGACGTGTGCCAGGGAGGAGGCTGTGTGTCACTTTGAGATCGTTGGCTTCTCGGAGGCACACAGGGCCCCTGTACAGACCAGAAGCTGGGTTCGTGTTTCAGGGTGTTGATTGCCGTCTGCTCAGTGGAAGGCCTGTCTGCTCTCGCCTGGGAGGGTCCAGCTGTGTTTGAAGGATCAGACAGACATCTCAGTGCAGGAAGGGACATCTTGGGTTATGGAGTCCAACCTCCTTGTCCGGGCTTAGTCCCCCCTTTAGCCCCCAACAGCCAACCACAACTGGCAGTGGCATCTGAATTCCCCGTCCTGTTAAGAACACCTGAGCTCTAATCGTGGGACACCCCTGAAGCCTGCTCACGGTACCAGGTGCTTCTGTTTCCGGGCTCTTCCTGTACGCCATGTGTGGTCCTTACGTGTTTCTTTGACTCCTGATCAGTGTGAGCTCAGGGTTAGAGGGGCTGCACGGGTGACAGGCACAGACCCTGTCCCTGATCTCCCACTGGCCCCTGCCCCGCAGGTCACTTTCATGCTGCTCGACCAGAACAACCGTGAGCACGCCATCGACGCCTTCCGGCCCGACCTGAACTCAGCATCCTTCCAGCGGCCCCAGAGCGAAACCAATGTGGCCAGCGGCTGCCCACTCTTCTTCCCCCTCAACAAGCTGCAGTCGCCCAAGCATGCCTACGTGAAGGACGACACCATGTTCCTCAAGTGCATCGTGGAGACAGACGCTTAGGGCAGGAGGGGCCGAGCGAGCCGCACCCGGGTCCCGAGGGAGCACCCGCTCAGATGGGGGTTCAGCAAGATGACTGAGGTCCTGCCTTTGGCGCCCAAGATCCCAAGGCACAGTGATGGGCCGGGGCTGGCATGACGTGAGCCGAGCGGACAGATTGACCGTGGCTAGCTATCAGTTTAGTGTGGCGGGACCTTGGACTGGGCCCACAAAGGCACACGGTCCCAAAGGAGGTGGTGCAGGACTGATCCCCCTGCACTGACCGTGCAGCACTGGAGCCCCGAGAGCCACCTGGCCCTGAATGTTGAGATGGACTCTGGCCGAGATGGGGAGGGTGTGGGGACCAGGCTGGGGCGTGGATGGGGAACTGGAGGTGTGGGACCTCAGCAAAGAAGCTCCAGGGATGGGAAGACCTCTGCAGGCCGCCACGGAGAGTGAGCTTGCTCTCGTCCTGCTTGGAATCAGAACCAGGACCAGGGGGTGGAAGTGACAGGGTGCCAGTGCGAATTCAATCTGTCCCAGCCTGGACCGAGTTCCCCAGTACTGGAGGTGAACAAGCAAAACCAGGGGGCTACGCTGCGGGGAGGGCATCAGATGCAGGGAGGGGTGGTTTTGAAGACCTTCATGGATCCTTCCAGCCCAGAGTCTCTGACTCTAGGCCTCCTGGACCAGATGAGGCCTAGTGCCGCAGGGGGTCTGGAAACATTCAGGAGCCCGATGCCCTCCAGTTTCCTGACTCACCTTCAGTACCGCCAGGTGGGCTGAGCTGACCCGCATGGTACCTGCCACCCTGGGCCCGGCAGTCTGCTTGCCCTCCATGCAGAGCCACGCAGAGGCCCTGCGTCCTGCGCGTCCCCCAGCTGAGCGCCCCTCCACCTTCTCCAGGTGAAACCAGGTCCCTAGCTCCCAGAGGCAGCTGGAAGGAGCGCGGAGAAGGAGAGGGGCACAGACTCTCCACGCTGCCTGCCTGGGGGCCCCACTCTTGGCCATTTCCAGAATCCCGTGTCTCCTGTTGAACGAAGGCAACCACATCTCTAGTTGATGGATCAGGACCGCTGAGCCACCCACAGATGTTGACCTTTTATATGTATAAAACCAAAGAATTTTTTTAAATGTCTTTTGCACTTTTCATGAAGGGTATGGTTGTGGGAGTTGGTGGTGACTTGTGAGGTCTGGGTGGCGCTGCCAGTTTTGCAGGTGGCATCCAAGGCTGGTGTGCTGGCAGGAACATGCCTCTCTGCCTCAGTCTTCTGACTGTAATGGGGGAACCGCCCCGGCCTGCCTCCCTCGCTGAGTTCTGTGACCTCAAAGGAGATGCTACACAGGAGAGGCTAGAGAGAGAAAGGCCCGGGCACCACTGCCCACCTGGCCTGGCCTGGCTGCGGCCCATGCTTGTCTTCTCACCTTGGAGGTCCCTACACAACCAGTTCCTGTAAGGACCCTCGCCCGTCTTTCCAGAGCCCTGAGGCTGCACGTTGCCGCTCAGAGATGCAGGGCAGGTCCCCCGCTCCTCTCCCCACCAGGCTTCCCTGCAGCTTACTCTTCCTCTATTTGCCGAGGCTGTGATGGGCTTCATGTCTCACACCCTCAGGGTTCTCATCTGTGAAATGGGTCAGCAGCCCTGCCTGTCCTCTCTAGCCCAGCGTTTGTGAGGATGATGCTCACATAAGAGGTAACGGAGCAGCACGGCCCAGTGGGATCAGTATATCAGAAAACCCAGACCCACCCCTAGTCCAGACCTGGTATCCCATCATACCTCAGCCTCTTCATTTACAAACACGGGGAAGCATCCTGCCTGGCCCTGCCCAGCTCACAAAGTTTTCACGAGGCCCAAATATGATACCCGAGCCCTAGTGCTTTGTAGTGTAATGGCATCTTGCCACACGTGATAGGCTACAAACGTGTCAGGGCTTCTTTTTCTCGTCCCCGCTGCTGACAACCTGTCATGAGGCTGACTTGCTTCCTTGATGTGTGTAGAAACAAAGGTCTGGCCCAGCAAGTGATGGGGACATCTGTCTCAAAGCTGGTATCCTGGCCAAAAAAAAAAAAAAATCATCCCTACTCACTAAGGTAACAAGCGATTTGTGGGACAAGCACTACTAGGGACAAATATCACTCTGTCCCTTTCATCGCTTATATCTAATGGGAAAAGACACATACTCTCTTCAGACACTGTGAGCTGCAGCCATTCTTTCGGTAAAGGTTTATTGAGACCTACTGTGCTGGCCCCTAGGGTGTGGGGAACGGTAAGATGTGCACCCTACCCTCAAGAAACTCTTAGTGCAGTGGGTGAAACAGGTTTAAGTAGCTCATTGAAACTGATACATAAGAGAGGCTCAGAGACAGCACAGGAACTCAGATCCGTTGGTTGAAGCGCAGAGGGCTTCCTGGAAGAGGTGGCCTGTAAACTCACCCTTAAAATATTTTTGAGATGCAGCGAATAGGGCTGTGAGGGACAGTAAAGACCCAGAGTTGGGATGCAGTCTTGCCCTCAGGTAAGGTCTGGGAGGCGGAACCGCGGAGGGGAGGGCAGGAAGGCAGGATGGGCTGGAGCACAGAAGGCATCTAAGGTGGTCCCAACTGCCCGAAAGTAGCAGCACTGGGTGGGAGGTTCCCAAATCAACCTGCGTGTGACCTTTCAGGCTGTTAACAGCAGGATGAGACGATGATTTGAAACCGTTAACTAATTTACCTTCCACCAAAGCCCTATGTTAAGTGCACCAAACACCTGATGTCTTACCTCTTACAGACGATTCAAGAGGAGGGGAGGCAAGATGCAGGCAAAGCTGCTGTTTCATTGGCTCCTCACAAAACCCTTGTGAGGCAAGCATCGTGTAATCCCCTTTTAGAGACCGGGAAGCTGAGGCCAGAGAGGCCCGGTGCCCTGCCTAATGTCAGGTGGGAGAAGGGGAGGCAGTGGAATTCGAAGCCAGGTCTTTGCTTCTAGTTACTTTCCTTCGTTTAGATTGACGAGGAATCTTCAGTTCCTTTTGTGTCTTCAGCCAAGATGAAGTCACATCTTTACGGGAAGCCCTGGGAGGCAACGGGTCCCTCTGCTCCCAGCCAGAGGGCCTGCCCGTGGGAACCACAACGTCACCCCGATGGTGCCCAGGAGGGGCGCGTGAGCACAGTCAGCAAAGGGAACGTTTGCTGTTACCTGGCGGCTCACAGGCCTCCTTGGGGGTGTCCACAGGTGATCCTCGGACCACCCTGAGCCATATGGACGACTATTTATGCCTTTAATTGTTCATTTCTGATTGCAAGAGACACATACTCATGGTAGAAAAACTGGAAAACTACAAATGTAGTATACAAAAGGAAGTAAAAATCAGTCATGATCCCAGTGTCCAGAGAGTACTACCAGAAACATTTTAATAAATTTTCTATGTCTTTTTGAAACAGTAGATACAAACACACACACACACACACACACACACACGGACTTTTAAAAATGCATTTAAATCATACTAATTACAGCCTTATGCTCTCCTTTGTTCACTTAACACCCCCTTATCCCATTCTTCCGTTAGCCCTTGTTCATAGGTGAAGCCAAGTAAACTAAGAAGAGGGAGATAATGTGTTCAAGCCCAATCTGAATCAGTGGTGGAATCAGGATTCACACTTTCGATGTGATTCACAGTCAGATGGAGAAACTGAGGCACCAAGAGGATCAGCCTGTCGGAGGTCATGTGACTGCAGGGCTCCTGGACTCTTCTCTGCCTTTCATCTGGTGTCTGGGCACGGCTCCCGGAGATCTCAGGAGAGGATTTGCTCTGTGGGTCTGAAAGAGACCGTGGGTCCAGAAGCCAGTGGGCGGGACGCTGTGCCCAACTGCGCCTGGGAGAGTGATGCTTCCTGTGCTTTCAAGCAGCTGTACCCCAGTGGAGCAGACAGGACCCACTTCCCCTTCCTGACCCCTGCTCCCCTACTGAGCTCCAGAGCAGAGACTTGCTAAGCCTCAGTTCCTACTTCTGCATGAAGGTGAAAATCCTAGCCTCACAGTGTTGCTATGAGGATGCCAAGGTTGTGGAAACCACTAGTTTTGGACACTGTGGGGTCCCAGTCTAATAATAACAGAAACAAGGGTCCCAAACAGTCATGGAGTGCCGAGCCTACCGGTAGACGCTGAGCTGAGGGCTCACAGGCATCATTGCATGAAACTTGCATAAAAACCCCAAGAGGAGGTGTGATGATTATCACCCCGATTTTATAGAGGAGGAAACCCAGGCTCTGAGAGGTAAAAATCACCCACCCAAGGTCACACAAGTGCCGGGAGCCAGGACTTGGACCCAGATCAGTCTATGCCAGATTCAAACCCTTAGCCCATGACGTGATCAGCATAAGGTGGAAATGGTACAGAAAAAGGTGAGGTCGGTTTTAGGTCTGCGCAGACTGCAGGTTCATTTTTAAACAAGCATGACGATGAGAACGACAGCTTACTGAGCACCTACTTTACTTGCATTACCTGCAAGTACCACCCTTAATATTGATAACTGACCTAGGAGGAAGGCACTGTTGTCCTTACTTTATAGATGAAGAAACAAGCTCAGAGAGGCCAGGCAACTTCCCCAAGGTTACACAGCTAGTAGGCATGTCTCTGCCTCCACAGTGAGAGGTTTTACCCATGGTGGTGTCCTCTCCAGTGCTTTGGGGAGCAGGAGAGGGTCAGATGGATGTGATGTCCCTTCTGGACCAGCCACCAGCCCTTCTTCTCCAGAGGAGATGGGCCTGCCTGGAGCACTCCACCTGGCGGGACCTCTTGGGTAGGATTGACACCGGCCACGGGGAAGGGGAAGGATGAAATCAGGGGAGCTGCTGGGGGGCCCCTGAGCCTTTGCCAGGAGCTGGATCTCATTTGCTGCCTTGGCATCTGGGACTTGCGTTCGTTTAAGCAAAGCACATTCATGTGGCACAGAGTTTGGGGACCATTCCAGAGAGGCTGGGATATTACAGTCATCTGGCTGATGACATTTCTTCCTTTTCAGGTCCTTTCCTCAACTCCCACCTGTCTCAAGGCATTTCTTCCGTAGAAAGTCCGGGGTGTATGGTGCGAATGTCATCATAGCTGTCCCAGCCAATCCTGGTAAGGCAGGGAGGTGAAAGTCACCCAGCAGGTCAGTGGCTCGGCTATGGTGGCCTGTGATTCCTCTCTGGTGGGAGGAGGTCAGCTGAGTCATCGTCCCTCCCCACCTGTTGCTCTCACCCTCCTGTCGCCCTCTGGGCAGTTGGATCCATTCTTCCAGCAGTAGGGCCCCTGTTCTCTTTGTACAGATGAAAAGCAGGAGCTCAGAGAAGAGCAACTCCCTCGGGGCAGCCAGGTGCCTAGAGGCAGAGCCTCCTAGGACCTGGGTCTGCTGCCACACACCCCTGCCCTTGGGCTGTACCCACTAACTTGTCGATTTCAATATTGAAGGTTCTCTCTATGGAAACAACTGATTTCTATCCCCGCTTCCTCTCACAAGCACAGCTCCATCTGGGGAGAAATCCCAGGGCTGGCAATGGAGTGGAATCCACCTGGGACACGGGTGTCTGGGACTGGGGGGGTGGGAGAAAAGCTCCTCTCTGCTGCTACTGTGCCCCCTGGGGAGCTGCCTGCCCCTCGGATGTCTCCTGGGGGCGGGGTGGGGGTATGAGTGCACTCCCAACCCCCTAGACCATTGAGTGTCCGGTGTTCAGCCTGCCCCGGACTCTGTACTCTTGCTGTGGGACCTTGGGCCAGTCACCTGCCATCTCTGAGCTCACGTTCCCAGGACTTCCCTGGCGGTCCAGTGGTTAAGACTCCGCACTCCCAATGCAGGGGGCACGGGTTCGATCCTTGGTCAGGGAAGATCCCACATGCTGCATGGTGTGGCAAAACAACAACAACAACAACAAAAAAAAACCACAAAGGCAAATCTGAGCTCACGTTCCCATCTGCATAGTGGACAGGTGGGTGGGGACAGATACAGTGCTGACCATGTGGGATTCTGGGCGCAAAGAGCCAGACCGAAGGAGGCCCTCTTCCCCACGGCACGTGAGCAGCATGCCCTGGTCAGGGCATGCAGATCACTTCAGACTGTCTCCCCGCAGCCTCTCACTTGCATTTGGTCAAGAGCAGGTGTTGGAGTCCAATAGTCCAGTTCAAGTCCCAGCTCTGTCACTTAGTAGCTGTGTGTCCTTGGGCAAGTTCTTTAACTTCTCTGTGCCTCCATTTCCCCAAGTGTTAAAAGGTGATGATAAATTCCTACCTTGTAGGGATGTGTGGGAATGAAGCAAGCCAACACATGGCAGGAACTTCGATGGAGCCCCTAGTGTGAGCGGTGTGTAGTATTCCTGCTACAATTACTACCAAGGTCTTAACCCTCAAGCTCCAGCCCACTGAGGAGCCGTGAGTCAAGGCCATACAGCTCTCTTCCCACTAGCCCTGGCACTGTCTCCCGATCGCTGATCCACCAGAGGCCAGCTCCTAACCCTGTGGGGCCTCAGTGACCTCATGTAGAAAATGACACTTGGACTTCACTCTGGGTCGCGAGACACAGCACAGAGCTGACACTTAGGAGACAATCACGAACAGATCTTCCACAGGCTGGGTGCTGTGCACCTCTGAGGGTGTTTCTGCAAAGCCCAGCGTCATCAGGACTTGAGGGGGAGGGAATGTGCACCCCTTCCTCCCTCTGGCATGGACCTGCCTAAACCGTGTGTTGGGCTGTTAAGATCCAGAGAGTTCCTTTTTTCATTGCAGTCAGGTGTTTTCAGAGCCTCACCACTCACTGATGCCGGCACCAGTTCCTTCCGGCCCAGAGGCCTCTTTGCGGCTCCGCAGGACAGCCCTGCCCTCTGCCCAAGGTCCAGGGTGGAGCTGGAAGGCTGGCAGGGGGGTAGAGCCTGACACAGATGGAGGCCACCCTGCGATCCTGCTCTACTCCTGCCTCTCGCCCTGGCTTCTGCCAGCCCGCCGGCCCTGCCCACCGGTGCAGGTGAGAGTTTGAATCAGGAATAGTTTGTCTTTGGGCTTCTGTGAAGACAGGGAAGGGATCCCCAGAATCTTAGGTCTCAGGGGGCTGTGAGCATCTCTGGTCTAACCCCTGTCACCCACTGTGCAGATGGGCACAGGGAGGCCAAGGAACGTGCCCAGGTTTGCACAGCCAGCCAGCAGGGGACCCAGGCTCCTCCACCCAGGCCTGGAAGAGCGCTTACCTGGCCCCTGCCCTGACCAGAACACAGTCCCCACAGGAGGAGCAGAGCTTAGGGAGGGCCAAGCCTGGAGGAGGTCACTTTTCAGGAAAGGGCTAAGGGCGCCTTGTCGACCGGGGGAAGGCCTGCCTCCTGAGGCCCGAGACTTGGTTCTAGAAGTGGGAAAGGGGAAAGACGGAAAGACGGGATTGACACCCTCCGAGGTGCCCAGAGCACTGCAGGCCAGGGAGGTAGAGGGTGCAGCCAGCCTTCGCCCTGGAGGGAGACCATAAACACCTGTGCCCAGGTGTCATCCTGACCTTCTTTTACACAACCCTCTAGCTCTTCACAGAGCACATTCACACCTAGGAGGTCCTTTGATCTCACAACAGCCCTGATAATATGCCATCACTATTTGCATTTTATAAGTGAGGAAACTCAGACGGATGGGCAGTGTGATGTGACAGGGAACAGTTTTCCCACTGGATCCCCACCCTGGCTCAGCTACCACCTCACTGGGGACCTCTGGTAAGCCTCTTCTCCACTCTGGGCCTCAGTTTTCCCATCTGTAAGATGGGGCAGCTGAGAACCCAATGGCCTCTGAGAACCCTCCTGGTATTCAATTCTCTTACCACAGGGCAGCAGCCCCTCCAACCTGCCAATTGAACTGCCCCCCATTTTACAGTTAAATAAGCATGGATGTGCCTCCTAGCTTGTTGCATTTTCCCAGGCTTGGGTTACTGTCAACCTCACTTTACACGCAAGGTAAATATGGACAACCAGGACGTGAATTGACTTGCCTGAGATCCCACAGGGGCTTAGTGACTGAGCAGGAGGGTGAAGGTAGAAGCTCTAACTAGATTTTTCCCCTTACTTCCCTAGAGCAATACTGTCCAGTTCAGCAGCCGCTGACACGCGGGGCTGTAAAGTGTGTGTGGCCAGCTGAATAACGCTCTCCAAAGATGTCTACACCCTAATCCTCGGATCTGTGAGTATGCTACTTTACATGGCAAAAGGGACTTTGCAGATGTGATTAAGGATCTTGAGATGGGGAGGTTATCCTGGATTATTTGGGCAGGCCCAATATCATCATAAGGGTCCTATAAGAGGGAGTCGAGGGTAAGAGTCAGAGAAGGCAAAGTGACAAGTAAAGCAGAGGGAGAGAAGATGTGACAACAGAAGCAGTTTGGGATATGCACTTTGAAGATGGAGGAAGGGATGGATGGATGGATGGGTGGGTGGGTGGATGGATGGATGGATGGCTGGCTGGCTGGATGGATGGAAGGAGGGCTGGAGAAGACAAGGAACGAATTCTCCCCTGGAGTCTCCAGGACGAACACAACCCTGCCAACATCTTGATTTTAGCCCCCTGAGACTCATTTCCAACTTTCTAACCTCCAGAACTGTAAGATAATAAATCCATGCTGTTTCAAAGCACTAAGTGTTAATGTGTTACAGCGGTGGTCGAAGACTAACATGGCACTTGACGTGACCACTCCAAATTGAGATGAACCATGAGTCCTAAAATACATAACATATTTAAAAAATATAAGTTTATTTTTTAATTTATGTTTGGCTGCGTTGGGTCTTCGTTGCTGTGTGTGGGCTTTCTCTAGTTGCAGAGCATGGGGGGTCTACTCTTGTTGTGGTGCGCAGGCTTCTCATTGCGGTGGCTTCTCTTGTTGCGTAGCACGGGCTCTAGGCGCGCGGGCTTCAGTAGTTGTGGCACACGGGCTCAGTAGTTGTGGCTCACGGGCTCTAGAGTGCAGGCTCAGTAGTTGTGGCGCACGGGCTTAGTTGCTCTGCGGCATGTGGGATCTTCCTGGACCAGGGTTCGAACTCATGTACCCTGCATTGGCAGGCGGATTCTTAACCACTGCGCGATCAGGGAAGTCCTACATACCATATTTTGAAGACTTAGTATGAGAAAGAGAATTTCATTGATTTCCTTAATATTTTTATATTGATGACATGTTGAAATGATCAACATTTCATTATTTTAGATTAAATAAAATTTATTAAAAGTAATTTCCCCTGATCTTTTTTTAATGTTTGTATTAGGAAATTGACAATTACATGTGTAGCTCACATCATATGTCTACTGAACATCCCTAGAGGACTTTTCTCATCGCCCTGATAAAGGAGTAGTCTCCACCCCTCTGTTGTAGCTGGGGATGGGGCCTTGCACTGAGTAATGGAATCACACACCCCCAACACACACACACACACACACACACACACACACTGCAGGTGAGGGGCCTTGGTGGTGGGCGAGTGTCCTGGCCCCCCCTCGCCACTCCCATCTGCCTGGGCTGAGCCCTGCCTCTGGGCCAACCCATGTCCCTGCTAGATGTGACTTCTATTTTTAGCAGCTGTACTCGCTGGCTCCGCATAGCTAGCTCCGAGGCTTGCTGGGTGGGGGCCAGCCCCAGGCCTGCCCTCTCCCTGCCAACGGCGGTCTCAGGAGGAGCTGACACCCTGGTGATGGGACCTCTCAGGGCACGTAAGTCAGCCTTGCAACATCCCTGGCAAGGAAATACTATCATAATCTGTACGTTTTCTGTGACGAGGCCGAGGCTCAGCGGTCTCTCCAAGCGAGGAGGGGGCAGAGCTGAGTCTGAGTCTTCCTCCCCAAGGCCTGACCTGCTCAGGGACTCGAGGAAGTCACCAATTCTTGGGTGGCATTTCTCTGGAGCGTTTTCTACCTTGGAAAGTATTCTAAGCCAGAGAAAAGGAGAGAATCCATTTGGAAGGAGGGAGGGAGGTGGATGAAGCTGACATCCAGGATGTGCAGCTGACATCTCCTGTTGCAGTGGGTCCCAGTAATGAAAGCACCCACACGTATGGAAAGGCAACACAACACGAAAACCAGGATTGCCCTGTGGTTAGAACTCAGGTGCCGGCCTCTAGAACACCCGGGTTTCGATGCTGCCTGTCTGCTGGAGCCCTCAGCCTCGGTCTCCTCCACTGCACAATCGGCGTAGGAGGGGTCAGAGGACAAAATGAGGTCATGAACATAAGTGCCCAGCCCCGAGCCAGGCACTGGGGAGCCCACCTCAGTAAACAATCGTTATTGTTAGTATTTACCAAGGGCTTACTGTGTCCTCTCAGCAAAACATCCCAACAATTCATGAGGTTACTGTTGTCATCATCCCCATTTAACAGATGAAGAAACTGAGGCTGAGGGAGGTGAGGTCACTTTTCAAGGTCACACATCTGGTGAGAGGCAGAGCTAGGAATTTTTTGGTAACAGCTTTAGGAAGGTATAATTAAGATATAACGCACATACCATACAATTCACCCATTTAAAGTGTACAATTCAATGGCATTTATATATATATTTCTCATTCTTTGGTAGAACCCTAACTGATACAGTTGCAGTCTAGAAGACTTGTTTTTAGTTTTAAATACTGTTCTATTTTCCAAATATAAATTTGTTAGGGAATTCCCTGGTGGTCCAGTGGTTAGGACTCTGTGCTTCCACCGCAGGGGGCCCGGGTCCACCATGCCGCCATTGCAGCCAATAAATAAATAAATAAATAAAAACAAAGTAAAATAAATACAAATTTGTTTTTAAATGAACAAAATACATAATCATTTAAAATAATATAAAGGTAGGGTGCATTTTATGATAAGTAAATTATATTTCAATAAGCCATTAAAATAATAATATTAAAGTGATAACTGCTCATTATTGTTATTTTTTTTTGCGGTACGCGGGCCTCTCACTGTTGTGGCCTCTCCCGTTGCAGAGCACAGGCTCCGGACACACAGGCTCAGCGGCCATGACCCACGGGCCTAGCTGCTCCGCGGCATGTGGGATCTTCCCGGACCGGGGCAAGAACCCGTGTCTCCTGCATCAGCAGGCGGACTCTCAACCACTACGCCACCAGGGAAGCCCTGGAGTTTTATTTCTTATTGTTTAAAATGTCCCCATTCAAATAAGGTCTGTAGTTTCTTTTTTATTTTTAACTTATTTTATTTATTTGGGCTGCCTCGGGTCTTAGTTGTGGCATGTGGGATCTTAGCTCCCCCACCAGGGGAACCCGTGTCCCCTGCATTGGAAAGCGGATTCTTAACCACTGGACCGCCAGGGAAGTCCCAGTTCTGTAGTTTCTTTTCTTTTTTTTTTAACATCTTTATTGGAGTATAATTGCTTTGCATCGTTGTGTTAGTCGCTGCTGTATAACAAAGTGAATCAGCTATACATATACATATATCCCCATATCCCCTCCCTCTTGCGTCTCCCTCCCACCCTCCCTATCCCACCCCTCTAGGTGGTTACAAAGCACCAAGCTTATCTCCCTGTGCCATGCAGCTGCTTCCCACTAGCTATCTATTTTACATTTGGTAGTGTATATATGTCAGTGCCACTCTCTCACTCCGTCTCAGTTTACCCTTCCCCCTCCCTGTGTCCTCAAGTCCGTTCTCCACATCTGCATCTTTATTCCTGTCCTGCCCCTAGGTTCTTCAGAACCTTTTTTTTTTTTTATTCTCTATATATGTGTTAGCATACGGTATTTGTTTTTCTCTTTCTGACTTACTTCACTCTGTATGACAGACTCTAGGTCCATCCACCTCACTACAAATAACTCAATTTCATTTCTTTTTATGGCTGAGTAATACTCCATTACATATATGTGCCAGGTCTGTAGTTTCTTAATAGTGTCATACCAGCTTCAATTCCTTGGTTTTGAAAATGCACTATGGTTATGTAAGAGGCTATGATTAGGGAAAACTATGTGATGGGGTACACAAGAATTCTGTACTATTTTTGTAACTTTATGTGAGTCAAATTATTTCCAAATACAATGTTAAAAAACTTTTTTTTTAAGTTTAAAAGTATTTATTTAGATTTTCTTCTAAGTTTTATGGACTCATATTTTAACTCATTCTCCATCAGAAATCTATTTGATATAAAGTGAGAGATGAGACTGACTTAATTCTTTTCCAGACGGCTGGCCAATTGTCTTAGCCTTGAGGTTGAATCAATCTTCCTTTACCTGGTGATTTGGTCACCACCTTTATTACACACTGAAGCCTGTAAATGATAAGGACTGTTTCCGGGCTATTTTTCTTCTTCTGATCCATTACCATTTCTTATGTCCTTACCATGCTGTTTTTGATTACTAAAGTTTCAGAGTATGTTTTAAAATGTGACGTGACAGGTGTTGGTTTCCTTCACACATCAAATTAACCCTTTTTTTGTAATTACTTGTATTTTTCAACATTTTTTGACTTTTTATTCTTGCAGATGGAACAAACATGATAAAAAATATTTCAGAGATTTTTATGGGAGTCTCATTAAACTTGCAAATTACCTTGATAAAAGTTGACATCTTTACAACATCCAGTTTTCCTATCCAAGACCACAGTAGGAATGAAGCTTCATTTAGTTATCTTTTTCTGTTTCTCAGTAAAGATGTGTGGCTGTCTTCTTATCAGTCTTTCACATTTCTTGTTAAGGTTAGTTATTGATAAGTTATGACCGAAAATTTTTAAACTTATGCTTTCTAGTTGGTTATGTTAGTATGTAGGGTGGTACAGATGTATAGGATGGTGACTGCCTTTTATATCCAGTCACCTTGCTGAATTCTCTTATTTATTCTGGTAGCTTTTTCAGTTAATTTTACTGGTTTTCAAGATGGACAAACAAATCCTGTTTAAATCAGCATAATTTTGACTCCTTTACAAATAGCAGCAAACGCTGGAGCCACAAGGATCATTTGATGGATAAAATAAGCAAGTTACTTATCATCTGTGAACTTCAGTTCCCTTATAAGGAAAAAAATGGAAACAATGCTAATACATAAAATAACTATCTATCTTGTTGAGGCGCTATGAGTATTCAGTAAAATAAGATATTTAATATAATCTCCAATTTCAGAATCCTTAGGAAGTGGTAGTCTTTTTCCTAAGTCACCTCCTTGCTTCACATTACGGCAATGGCTAAAACTTTCAGATCAACGTTGAATAATAGTATTGGGTTCTATTCTTTTTTTTTTTTTTTTTTTTTTTTTTTTTTGGTGTACGCGGGCCTCTCACTGTTGTGGCCTCTCCCGTTGCGGAGCACAGGCTCCGGACGCGCAGGCTCAGCGGCCATGGCTCACGGGCCCAGCCGCTCCGCGGCATGGGGGATCCTCCCGGACTGGGGCCCGAACCCATGTCCCCTGCATCAGCAGGCGGACTCTCAACCACTGCGCCACCAGGGAAGCCCTGGGTTCTATTCTTTATTGAGTTCCTAATTTTGATTGGAGGACTTCCACGGTTTTACCCAAAGAGCCTATTAATCAAGCCATCATGCCTCTAGAGCTATTTCATAAACACAACATGAAAATCACAGACTCCTCTTTAAGGCAATTGTTCTCCCTTAAATCTGAAAGCTCAGAACTTCTGACAAGTTTGTTATTTATACATCAATAAAACTGGGGGGAAAATTTTTAAGGTTGCTGGAGGTTTCTGTGCCTTGTTTTCTTAACGGGTCAGTTCCTTACTTTACGAGTCTGAGGAACTCTGGGATCTGAGTGAGGACAAACCCCAGGAAGTCAGGGTAGATTAAAGCTTCAGCGGGACTTCCCTCCCTCTGGAGCTTGGACAGAAAGGGCACTGGACCTGGAATCCTTTAACCTGCTTTCAGATCCTTACCCTTGCTGGCTGTGAGACCTTGGGCAAGTCACATCACCATCTCTGAGCCCAACTGCCCTCATGGGCAAAGCTGGGTGACACAGTTCCCAACTGGTGGGGTAAGAGGGGCAACTGGATGACACATGTGAGGTCCAGACACACAGAAGGTTCCCAGGAACGTTAACTGAAGCTGAGTGCTCTGGGGGATTGTGTGCTGGGCTTATCTGAGAGGACGAATCCCTAAAGCCTTCTACCAATAAGTTGTTTATTAGGTGTTCACTCATCAAATCCTCCCAACATCTATGTTCCTGGCACCGGGCTAGTCTTGGCAATCAGTGTTCAACATCCCAGCACAGGGCAGAGGGGAGACAGACAGTAAATGAGCCCAAATAAATGTGCCTTCCTGCAGGGACGGGCTGGCAAGGGCCTGATGGGGGAGCGGCTGATTGCCAGAGTCCGTCCCCCTCCCTTGGTCCCCTGGGTCGGGCCAGGCCGCCAGCACCCGCAGCCACATGGAATGCATTGAGCAGCTCCAGCATTCCAAACACCCGGCTCTGCTCTCCCAGGCGCCTTTTCCTGAACCGTGCCGCGCCTTCTGCAGGCAGCCAGGGCCTCAGTGCCTGATACGAGGGCCTCCCCGAGGCTGCCTTCCACCTGTGCAATGTCAAGGTCAGCGGGGGGGTGGCGGGTGTCCCCGATGCTCTGTAGCTGCTCCTCCACGGCCCTGGCAGGGACTGGTAGGCGGCCTGGAGAGAAGAGACCAAGTGGCCCCAGGGGCCGCTGGAATCACAGCATCTGGTTGCTTTGTTGTAGAAAAGTAGTAGAAACATTTAAAATAAAAATTCTACTGTATAGCACAGGGAACTGTATTCAATATGCTGTGATAAACCATAATGGAAAAGAATATGAAAAATTATATATATATATATATTAACTGAGCACTTTGCTGCACAGCAGTAATTAATACAACATTGTAAATCAGCTATACTTCAATTTCTTAAAAAAGAAATAATGAAATAAAATTAAATTAAAAATCCTCAATTGGGCATGCAGGTCCCCCACAAATCTTTCTAATCAGGTTTCCCGTAACTTTGTCTTACTTCCCCACCTTGACAGCGTCAGGAGTCTTGGGGTACATGATTGATTCTGGGCCTATCACAGAGCAGTGTCAGGTCATACTTGACCCTCAGTGGTTGGTTTGATGAATGACTGGGTGAGGGATGGCTGAGCACCAACCATGTGCGGGCATAAGTCCCACACTAATCTCACTTCCCTGACAGAAGGCCCCTGCCTTAAGCATGGTCCCTGTTTACAGAGGAGGTGACTGAGGCTCAGAACTGGAATCCAGGCTTCGCCCTTCCCTCCACTCCAGAGGTCTGCAAACTGCCACTCACCTGAACCAGGCTGGGGGCTTGTTGAAACAGAGTGCTAGGGGAATTTCCTGGCGGCCCAGTGATTAGGAGTTTGAGCTTCCACTGCCAGGGACCCAGGTTTGATCTCTGGTCAGGGAACTAAGATCCCACAAGCCGCGTGGCATGGCCAAAAAAATTAATTAATTAAAAAAAAATAACAGTGCTGGGTCCACCCCCAGATTTTTATTTTATTTTATTTTTATTTTTTGCAGTACGCGGGCCTCTCACTGCTGTGGCCTCTCCCCTTGCGGAGGCTCCGGACGCGCAGGCTCAGCGGCCATGGCTCACGGGCCCAGCCGCTCCGCGGCACGTGGGTCTTCCCGGACCGGGCACGAACCCGCGTCCCCTGCATCGGCAGGTGGACTCTCAACCACTGTGCCACCAGGGAAGCCCCACCCCCAGATTTTTAAATTCAGTGGTTCTGGGGTGGAGCCAGAGAATTTGCATTTGTCACACGTTCCCAGTTAATGCTGTTGCTCTTGGTCCAGGACCACACTTTGGGAAGCTCTGCCTACACTATGGTGCCCCCTCTGAATAAATTTTCAGCAATTAGGGAGACGTGACATTCACCGTGGGCCACTTTCCATGGCAAGGATGTATGATGAGCCGCCTTCCGTATACCGATAGTGGAGGGTTCCATTCCTGACTGTTCCACCTGCAGGGGAATGCCCCGCTCCCCCATACTACATTCAGTCGTCTGAGTGCTCCTCCTGGACACCACAGGGCACGGACTTCCTAAAGTGGGGTGCGTCCATTGAGCAAAGAGGGCAAGTGATTGTCGATGATGAATTTGCTTCCTTAAGTGACCCTCAGGAGAGGGGACAGTCAGAGCTAAAGAAGGAGCTGGAAGACTTGGAGAAAACTGACAGCGGCTTCCAAGAAAGGGATATACAGGATGGCTGGAGAGTTGAGTAATGTGGAAGGCAGGACAGGAGCTGAGCGTGCTGGGAAGAGAGTGATGGGGCAGCTGCAGACTTGGAGAGGAAGCTACCTGCATCACCGCTGAAACCAGGGGTGCCCGGGGCCTGGTAAGCAGAGAGCTGGGACAGAGAGCTGAGGAAATCAGGGGGTTCTCGGAATGCATTTCCATTTTATTCCGCCAGTGTTTACATGTGGCTTCTTTGAGCACAGCAAGAGTACCCTTACCCATGCGGTACACCTTATAAATCAGGCTATTAAATGATGACATTGCCACACAAGGGGGTTTTCATAATTAATAATCACAGCTGCCGTTTATTGTGTCTATTATGCACCAGGACTTTTACGTACAAAACCTCGTTCAGTCCTCCCAACAACCTCCAGAAAGTGGGTTCTGAG
The DNA here is from genome assembly GCF_011762595.2 of Tursiops truncatus. Taxonomy (NCBI): domain Eukaryota; kingdom Metazoa; phylum Chordata; class Mammalia; order Artiodactyla; family Delphinidae; genus Tursiops; species Tursiops truncatus. The sequence continues at coordinate 101,973,729 of NC_047039.1, read as the reverse complement.
ATTATCCCCATGTTTCAGATGAGGAAACTGAGGCTAAGGGAGCTTGAATAACTTGGCCAAGGTCCTAGTCTCTAGGAAATGACAGGGCTACTGTCTCACCATCTCTAAACCGTCACTTTCCTCTCTATCACCCTGCCCTTCATTTCCTGAACACCTGCTCCCTGCATGGCCCTGGGAGGGACCACAGATGAATCATTCAAGAAGTCACTGATTCAACAAGCTTTCTTTTTTTTCTTGTTGAGCACTTACTCTTTTGTATGGGCTTCTTTATTTATAGCATGCCTTATTCCAGAAAGCACTTAACATAACTTCTTGATGTACAAGAGAATAAAAATTTTAGAGGCATGGTCACGTGACGGTGGTTGCCAAATGGAAAACAGAAGCTGGAAAGGTCAGAGGAACCCGGGGATAAGACAGGCAGACAAAAGGCAGAGCTCGTGGTCCTCTGGGTTACAGGAGACAAGCCCCAAATTGTCCTCTGAGCTTTCTAGCGGCCAAAATCTAATCCCACGAGGTTCAGGGTCCATAAGATACCAACGAATCAGCGGCTGCAGGAAAACGTGACTCTCCTGGGCCCTAATACCAGAGAGGCCTTTTCCTAGGGAGTTGGCGTGAGGAGAACGTGGTGGAACGAAGGGAGCAATGTCCCCAAAAGGAGTACAGGCTGCACGTGCAGCACAGGCCCCGGGGGCTGTTTCCTGTGCTCCCCTCCATGCTGGCCCAAGTCCCAAAGCGGAAGGCAGCTCAGGGGAGAGAACACAGCGCAGGACAGGCCTGCCGGTCTCCATTCTCTGGTTTAATCCCCACACAGCGTTTATAGGAAACATTTAGAACAGACTGGCAGGCTGCTAGCTACATGCAGTCCTCAGGTAAGCTCTGTTTGGATTCATTGCCAACTTTAAACTGTTAGGAAATTTCACCTAAAAAGCCAGATTTTGACGGTCTGTTTTAAAAAAAAAAAGGGGGGGCTTCCCTGGTGGCGCAGTGGTGGAGAGTCCACCTGCCGAGGCAGGGGACATGGGTTTGTGCCCCAGTCCGGGAGGATCCCACATGCTGCGGAGCGGCTGGGCCCGTGAGCCACAGCCGCTGAGCCTGTGCGTCCGGAGCCTGTGTTACGGAACGGGAGAGGCCACAGCAGTGAGAGGCCCGCGTATCGCAAAAAAGAAAAATGGATTTGACTACATGGGACCTACATTCCCTAAGGATGAGAATTGGCTTGAGCTGAGTAGTTTTCCGATGATCCCTCCATGGTTCCCTGAGGCCCTTTTTGTTTTCAACTTCCCTACCCGGCTTTGCAAGTTGTCAGGGGCTTGCAGCCCTGGTTTGGGATATTTTGAGTTGTGTCACATTGGTGTGCGTCAGCAGCAGTCAGTAACTGTTTACAGTGCGGGGTCCCAGGCTGCGCTCCTTGGGTCTGGGGTGGGGCTCAGTCTTTCTAACAGGTATTGAGGTGCAGGCGTCTCTCCTGACGGGCTGGATGGCTGGCTGGGGCCCAGGAGTGATTGTATAGCTGCTCAGCACCACCGATCCAGGGAAATGGATGAATAGTGATCCTTTGAACACAGCTTTTGGCAATTACGGTGGGGCTCTGAGTTCAAGATCACGCTCCCTGACAGATGCCCAGAGTGTAGCTCCGCTGAGTCTCTGGGGGAGTCCTGAGTCAGGTGCTGTCAATCACAGTGCTGCTTGCCCTTGGCTGCACGTTAGAACCACCTGGAGAACTTTTCAACCCATCCACAGGCCCAGGCCACCTCCCAGACCAATTAAATCTGAATCTCTGCAGAGAACACAGGCATCAGCATTTTAAAGCTCCCCAGGTTATCCCAGAGGACTGCCAGGTGTGAGGCGCAGGGCTTAAAAAGGACCATGTTCTCTGGGCGAGGTCTGGTATCAGCTGGAGAGATACTGAGATGAGGAAGGCTTCCGGGAGAGCAGAGAGGATGGAGGTAAGTGGACTGTCAGGGTAAGTGTGATGAGTACTCTGGGAACCCAAATGGAGACCCCTAAGCCAGCCTGAGGGACTCAAACTCTCCACCACCCCATCCTCTGGAGGAGAGGCCTGGGCTGAATTTTGGGAATAAATACCATCCAGCCACATAAAGAAGGAGAAGGAGAATCCTAGCCAAAGCAAGGGTACAGTCCAAGACTCTGAGGCCCGAACGGAGAGGGGGAAGAGATAGAGCGGAAGGTTGTCTGGTGCAGCTGAGTCAAGGGTAGGGGGAAGGAATATGAGAAGAGGCCACAGAAGCAGGAAGGGGCCAAATCACAAAAGGCCTTGCATGCCAAGCTAGGGAGATGGAATTTTGCCCTGAGGCTCAGAGGAACTTCTGGAGGGTTTTAAGTCCAAGAGTCATATGGATGAACAAATCCATAATGGGCTTGGGTTATCAAGGAGGGCTTCCTGGAGGAGGTCAGACTTGAGCTGAGGGAGGGGGGAGGATTTGGAAAGCTGGCCGGGAGGCAGAGGTGTGGGTATTCTGATCAGCTTGCTACTGTTAAAGCTCTTCAAAACCCTTCCCTCCCCCACGCCCTTTGAAACCATTTGAATCACAAGCTGCCCCTGTTTAGAGTTGTGTTTGTCGGTTATTTGAAAGTTGTGGTTTCTCTTTAGCAGATTCTGGGCCCCATCCTTTGACTAGGAACCAGGAAGGAATAAAGAACGCATCCTCTTGCCCAGAGAGCTAATTATTGAAATACTGTGGGCCTCACCAGGGTTTATGGCGTCACTGATCTCTGTCATCCAACAGCTCCTAAATTCTAACTGGTCAAAGTTTTCAGTACATTTTTATGGGCTGCCCCAAAGCCAGCTGGAAGCTTTTTTTCCATAAACTTTCCCTGAGACAAGTAGCCAGGTTTCACATATTAAAATGAAAACGTCAAAAGGGTTGTTTAAAAAAAGAAAGAAAGAAAAGAAAAAGATGCAGCTCAGCTCACAAAACTCACATCAGAGTCCAACAGCATCTGCCTGGGTTTTTCTGCAAGGCTGATGGTCAAGTTAGAACGATGATGATAATCCCATGATCACTTTATCCATTCACTCAACAAACACTTCCTGGGCATTTACTGGGTACCAGGCTTGAGCTGGGCACCAAGCTGAGAAGATGCCTTAGGCATGATTGCCCCATCCCCACTGCCCCCAAGGGCTCAAAATACTTTAGAGTTTACAAAGTGTTTTCACGTGTAATTTTGGGAGCTGTAGGTAATGTTATTATCCCCATTTTTCAGAGGAGGAAATTGAGGCTCGTAGAGGTTAGGTAACTTGCCCAGGGTCACAATAGTAATAAGGGGTAGAATTCAACCTTGGGTCATCCATGTTCAGAACCCACGTTCTGTCCACTCCACCCTGCTCCTTTTTAAGCAACACCATCTAACCGTTATTGGCTTAAGTTGAACAATAGCTCCAAGAGGTTTAGCTGCAACTTATAATCTGTCTAGTATCTGCCCTCCTCTTAGAACCTGATTTCTCTTTTGAGGGAATTCGCCCATTGTGAGGAAGGGAAACTAGCACCCACCTCCCATGGCTCCATCACCATGTAAGCCTAGTGAGACCCAGTGCTTCCCCAGCATCTCCTGCCCAGACAGTGGATAGGCACATGTGAAATACAACCTCCGCCAATCAGATCCTCCCTCCTGGGACTGACTCTTGAGTGAGTGGTGAGAGGACCCTTGGAGGTCAAAATCACTCTGAGCAGAGGGCCCCAGATCAGACTGCCTGCAGCATTCCCTTAGCTGGGGTTCCTGTGGCTCCCAGGGCTGCGCCCTTGGTCCAGACCTCTCAGCCCTTCAAGCTGCTACCAAGCTTGCTCTTCTGTGGGATTCCATCCTCATCTGGGTCCTTCTGGCCTTTTAAGGGTTATGAGTGTAGAGATGGAGGCTGAGGTAAAACCCACGGGTGTGGACTGCTGAAGGAGCAACGGGCTGGAGTACACGGACAGAGGGGCAGGAGGGAGGGGAATAAGGGGACCCGAATATGTGCCAGGAGATGGTCTGGGAAGAGTCTGATCGGTGATCTGTTCTCAAGGCTCTGAAAGAGGGATCATCAGTCAGGATTCTCCAGAAAAGCAGAACCGATGGAGATAGATAGATAGGTACCTAGGTACATAGATACATACATTGATAGATACAAAGATACATAGATACAAAGATAGGTAGATTGATTGATAGATACAGAGAGGATAGATACAGACGTAGACGTAGATGGACACATAGATAGATACATAGGTGGTAGATAGCTATAAAATAAATATGTATATACAGTTTTTAAAAGAAATACCTTTATTTTAAGAAACTGGCTCACGGGATGGGGGGACTGCCAAGTCCAGGGCAGGCTCACAGGCTCAAACGCAGGCCCGAGTTGACGCTGTGCTCTTGACACAGCTTTTCTTCTCTGGGAAACATCAGTGCTCGCTCTTCAGGCCTCGAAGTGATTGGATGAGGCCCTCCCACACGCTACCAGGGTCATCTTCACTGCCTGTAGATGTTAGTCACAACTACAAAATCCCTTCACAGCCCCACCTAGATCCACATTTGATTAAATAACTGGGTGCTAAAATTAACCCTCATGGAAGGGTCATCCCAGGTTGGTACCTCCTGGGATTGTCAGAGGGGGGTGACTATGGACAGGATGGACCAGAGATTGGAGTGAGAAACTCTCAACTTGGCACTGGGTCATCTCCTGACTGCAGACGAGGACATGGTCCTTGGTCTCACCAAGGGTTCATTGCCAAAGCCAGGTTGGCTGTGAAGGGCTTGCGAACAGATTACTCATAGTTTGAGCCTGTGCTCTCTCTGCTCCCGCTGCGACCTGGACATACAAGACCCCTCGCTGCGGAGTCCTGTCCCTGCCTCTCCCTTTCCCGGTGGCCACCCCCAGCCCCTGACCTTTTTATGTCCAACTGCCGCAGCATCTCTCTTTCGGCTGAATGTTCGTACAAACTGTGCCTACTGTTCCCACCAACCTAAGTCCCAGGGCCTCTTTCCTGGAAGCCTACCACTCCGGATTCCCTCTCCCTTTCTCTAACCACCCCCACCTCAGCCATCACACACACCCTGGGCCTGTCGAAGGCTCCCAGGTGGGATCCAGACCCCAGTGGTCTGAACCGCATCTGAAGTGAACAGCTCTTGGCTCACGGGCTCCTACCCAGGGTGTCTCACAAATTGGGCTCCCTCCATGCAGCTCTGGCCCAGATGTTTCCTGTCCATGGCAGGAGATGTATGGGATCTTGAACTGTAATCTTGGAAGGGGCAGCTGTAAGACACAGATCCAAGTGGTCCCAGCTAAACCTCTCAAAGCCATTGCCCCAGTTTAGGCCCAAAGGTTAGGGAGCAGAACAGACCACAGAGAGACAGCAGCCTTGGGAGTTTCTTCTGAGAGCAGCAAAAGCGCGAAGATTCTCTTTAAATCGCTAGAGACTCACGGCCTCTCCAAGCTGATTGTCACCTAGACATTCCCCCACCCAGGCAAGGACTCCCTCAGAAATTCAGGAGAATGTCATATATCACAGAACACTGAACAAGAAGGGTTTTAAAATAAATTTTGGCTGTAGGAAAACCCAAGAGGATTGCTGGAGATCTGACAAAAGCAACAGGGTGTAAATCTCTCAGCAGGCAGGCAGAAACCTTGGTCAAACTATGGCTCATTTGCTGACTTACCACTTGAACAAGTCTTTCCTGGATGACCTTGAGCAAGCCTCACCTGCTCTCCAGGTACCAGTTTGCCTAACTGAACATGAGCAGTTGGGTAACGTGACGTGGAAGGTCCTCTCCAGTGGTGACTACTTGACCCTGAGACTTGTGTCTAATACCTTCCAGCTGCATGACCTTGGGTACCTCACTCAACCTCCTTAACCTCAGTTTCATCATCTGCAAAATGGGAGATTCGTAATCCTAGCCTTGTTCGTCTTGTAGCGTTGCTGTGGGGATGGAATGGGAGATGTGAAAATACCCTGTGTAAACTCCAAAGAGCTATTCATATATGAAGTATTAGTGCAAGATGAAATATCATTGTATGATGTATCTACGGTGTCTTAATTGCGTAAGAAGCTACAAGACCAAATAGCATTCATAGGGGCAGAAGGGCATGGTGGTCAAAGGCTCTGGACCCAGCCTGCCTGGGTTTGTGGCTCAGCTCTCCCACGTTTACCAGGTTCCTCATGAGTAAACTGGGTTAAGAATAGCACATGTGAAACCCAGCACAGTGCCTGGCACGTGGTGTGCTCTCTAGCAACGCTGATGATTATCATGATTATCTTCCTATCGTGAAGCAAGGAGGAAGGGTGGGGCAGTGGGATGGCCACTGGTTTGTTTTTTTTTAACATCTTTATTGGAGTATAATTGCTTTACAATGGTGTGTTAGTTTCTGCTGTATAACAAAGTGAATCAGCTATACATATACATACATCCCCATATCTCCTCTCTCTTGTGTCTCCCTGCCACCCTCTATATCCCCCTCCTCTAGGTGGACACAAAGCACCGAGCTGATCTCCCTGTGCTTTGCTGGCCAGAACTAACTGGGTTCAAACCTCCATTCTACTAGCTGAATCATACAAATGATCATGTGATATCCACTGTCTTCTTTTTTGCTCTCCTCTGATTATTTCTTGAGCAGTTAATAGTTTGTCTCCTTCATGAAATGCCCAGCAAGGGGTTGGCTCCCGGGGACCAGTTCTTGTCTGTTTCCTATCTGCTCAGCTTGGGGCTGGGCGCCCAGCCACCAAGTTGACAGACTCACGGGTTGCTTGATTCTAGAAAAGATGCCTTGTAAATACTGGAATTCACTAATAAAATTCTCCTCTGTATTTTAATATGGGGATAATTTGAAAGATATCTTTACTCTTCCCCAGAAGTATCTGTTGTACAATGGCATAGATTAACAAAAGACACAGTGCCCTTGCTTTGGGCTAGAATTCTATTGACTTATTCAATTTACTTACCTATTTATCTAATTCTATCTTTTATAATCACATTATTTGTATCATACCAATCAAAATCTCTGATTGAATATAATATATGGACCTAATTCATAAAAAAGAAAACAAAATAACTCTCACATAATAAATGCGATGTTTGGTGGATCAAATCTCTTTTATGGCGGTGCTGCGGCATGTGGAATCTTAGTTCCACGACCAGGGATAGAACTCGTGCCCCCTGCAGTGGAAGCCTGGAGTCTTAACCACTGGACAGCCAGGGAAGTCCCTCAAATCTTTATATAAGATCCTTTGTGCAGCAAGGTTGGGAACTACTCATTTGTTTAAACGTTATGCTTTGACCAGTGAGTAAATCTGAAGCCCAGACCGGAGAAGTGATTTATTCAAGGTTACCCAGTGAGGGAGAACAAAGCTCAGATTAAGTTCATAGAATCAAATACTTTTGCAGTCAGAGGCACTTTAGAGATCATGGGTATTTACTCAGAAACAACCACTCCTTGTCTTGAGCCATTTCTTTTTTTTCTGTTTTTAATATACGTGAAAAATTTTTTTAATAGTAATTACAGTAATAAAAGTGGAAACACAATGAGAAATACAAAGTTTGTATTGGCAAAAAAATAAACTTTCTGACAATCCTGAGTGTTGGTTGATCCCATCTCTTAACAGACTATCACAGTGACCTGTTGATGTGTCTGTCCGCCAGCCCTCCTGCCGGATATGGGCTTCTTGATGCCAACGACTGGGATTTATTTATCTTTATAGCACATCTCCCTCTGCCCTGACCCTTATTCCTAGGGGTACCTGCCTACAGCACATTGCCCTAACCGGCTGCTGAATGTAGCAAGTGTGAATAAAGCCGTACTTTATTTTTAACAGATGGGGAGAGCAAATCAGAGAAGAGAAGGGACCCACCCCTGGTTCTATAGCAAGCTTGCAGGGAGGGTCAACAGGATCTCCTACATCCCAATGGAGGCGCTCCTGGGCTCCCAAAGAGGACAGACACTTGATGTCTCTCCTTTCCCCACAAAAGCCACAGGTAAAGGTGTTTATGGCTTAGCAGCCAACAAAGGCCACAAGCACTTCAATAGGCCACAGTCTGACCCTGTCAACTATTTCTTTTTTTTTTTTTTTAAATGGTGTTAAAAGTCATCCTTTCTACTATAATTTGAAAGCTCTCAGCACCTCCATGCTGAGGCCATAATAAACTGACCCCCAAATTCAGGCAACAAAACACAGGCCTGCCTACCGGCCATCTGCTTTCATGGATGAAATCTTAATTATTTCCAAATAATTATTGTCAATGATTTCCAAAACCTTTATTAAAATCATAATTATTCAAATTTGTGAAAAGTGTTTTCTTCTTTGTAGAGCACTTTCATATATACTAACTGGTCTGGGACTCAAACAAATATGTCCTCTAGAATTAAGGTACTGTTGCACGTTTGAAATAGGTGAATTTTTTAATGTGAATTACCTATACCTCAATAAAGCTGACTTAAAAAGTAAGACAGTGAAAACCACAAGTGACTTTTATTTTCTTCCTTGTGCTTTTCTATATTTTCCATGGTGTCCTTAATTGAAAGCAAAAATAGAAGAGGGCCGCAGATGGAAGAAGATGGATTCTTGCAAGGTGGGAGACCTTCTCTCGACATTCCTTGGCCTTTGCTGGTCTCCCCTGAGACACAGCTGAGAGTAAGAGTACTTCCCCCTACTTTGTGTGGCCTTGGGGAAGTCACTCCACCTCTCCAAGCTTTTGTTCTTTCCCCTGTGAACAGATCTGATGCCTGCCATGCCTGGTTCACCATGCTGTGACAAGTCTCAGGGAACAGACATGTTAGGACACCGTGAGGTCTGATGGCCCTGCATATGTGACAGGTTAGTGCTGTGACTAAACCTCCTCTGCTGTAATCTCCCAGCCCCCGCCCCCCATCTTTAAAATTACCAAGTATTTCAAACATACAGAGAATAGAGAAAACGTTTTGGACTTGAGAAGGAGAAGGATCATTGCGAAGAATTACAGACAAGACACCCAGCTTTGCCAAATCTTGACACCTTGCCATATTTGCTTCAGATTTTTTTTTTCTGAAAAATAGGACATTACAGATAAAATTAAATCCCCTGTGTTCCTCTTTCTGATCTCATTCCCATCCCTCCCTTCCCAGAGGTAACTACTATTCTAAATTTAGTGTCTTTGATTTCATATGCATGTTTTCACACTTTCACTATCTGACTGTATCCCTAAAACTACATATATAGCATAGTTTTGAATTAAAAAAAAACTTTTGGTATCACACTATTCTACCACTTGATGTTCCCTTTTTCTTTTTTTTTCTAGACTCTATCTATGTTGAGGCTACAGCCTCATTTTATTTTCCCTCCCAGTATATTATTCCATTGCACAGATAGATCACAATTTATCTATCTGCACTGCTGTTGATGGACAATTAATCAATTCCTCATTTTTCATAATTATGTGCTGAGTGAGTGAAGTCACTGAATTGTAGGCACGAGCATCTTCAACTTTATTAGATGTTGCCAAACCTCTTCTTCAGAGAAGTTGTACCAATTTACACCTCCATCAAGACTGTACAAGGGTTCCAAGGGTGCCACCTCTTCACCCCCTCCACCCTTCTCCCAACATTGATAGAATGCTTACTCCTTGCCAGTCCGGAGGATGTGAAATGGCGTCTCACAGCTCTTTTCATTTGCATCTCTCCCATGACCCGTGAGGTTGAACATCTCTTTACATTTTTGGCCACCTAGGTTTCCTCTTTTGTGAATTGCCTGTTGATGGTCTTAACCCATTTCTTAAAAAAATGATTGTCTTTCTCTGGTTTGTCCATGCTTTCAACCTACTTCTGCCAGATCGCAAAGCAAACTCGGATCATGGCCCTTCTCAGTTCTCAACTCCCCGAGGCTCTCTAGGATACACATAACTTACAACCTTGCTCAGTGGTCCTGATTTGCCGTGGGCTGAAAACAAAGCTCAGCCCAGGACACTCAGCCCCACCTTCTCCTCCAGCCTTACCGTCTGCACCCTGAACTCCGGTCCAGCGGACACAACTCACTCCGTCCCAGGCCTACTGCACACACCATGCCCTAGGCCTGGAATGCCTCCCTCCTATCTCCACATTTCCTCTGAATGCCACCTTTTCTGTGACAGTTCTCAATTCAAAGTTGGATTTGCCTCTAAACGGTCAGGTGAAACTATACCTTTCTAGTGGCATTTATCATTTCTCCTTTTGTAGTATTTTAACCACTCCTCATCTTGCCCATCACTTTTTCATTGACAAAAACACCCGCCCCTGCATTATGCTATTTTGTCCTCATCTCTGCAATGGCCCTGTGAATTGGGGTAGTACCCCTACCCTCTCTGAACAGATAGGGAACGTGGCCTACAGGGGGAATAGTTCGCCCAACATCTTACTCTGGCTCAGAGGCAGAGGTGGACTTGAAGCCAGGACTCCTCCAATTCCATGTCCAGCTCGCTGCACCACGCCCCTCATATTTATATATGCATGTTGTTGCTGCTTGAGCCAACACCTGACTCCCCCATGAGACTGTGGGCCCCATAGCTCCCAGTTCTAGTCCTACCCAGGGGGGCACTCAATGAATATATAATTTCTTGACAAAGTAGGATAATCACTTACTGCATACCCACTGGCTGCCGGGGGCTTTGCATTCATTCACCCTACCCTTCCCAACAACTCTATGAGGAGACTGGGGTTTAAGAGTTGAAGTGCTATGCTCAGGGTCCCACGGCCGGTAATCAGTGCAGTTGGCCTATGAGACCCAGAGGTAAGTGCTTCCAACTGTAATCTCTGCTCTGTGCATCCTAAAGGTAGACCCAGCCAGCCAGAGAGATCGCACCCCAAGGCCCAGAGGCAGGGGGCCAAGGGTGGGCAACTTGACAGTCAACAGGAGGGACTGGGGGCTGGGGGAGTATGGTCCACCCGCTACACCCATGATGTCCACACTCCACAGCCTCACGGGTGTCTGTGCAGTGTGATGGTAGCAGGTGAGAAGAGGGCTGAGGGATAAGGAGAGGGGTTGGCAAGTATTCTCCAGCCCCCAACCCCCAAAGAGTAAGTCTGGATGGGGACATTGCTGCCCATTCTCCCCAGGGCAAGGACTGGATATGACGGGAGCCACGCCCCTTTCCTCAATCTGCTATTCCTATGACTCTGTATGCTGTCTTTCACTGTGTGCCACTTATTTAAATGTTGTGTTTGTGTGTGTGGTATGTATTTGCAACTGTATCTTTGTGTTGTGTTTCGGTGCATTACGTCTGTGTGCAATTTGCTGTTGGTGTACTCTGTTTCTCTTGTGCGCCTGTGTTACGGCTCTATGCCTGTTTGTCTACTTTATGTGTATGTTTTGTTGTGTGTCCGTGCTGTGTACACGGTGTGTCTCTCCTATGTATCTATGTCCATACTCTGTAATTGCCTCTTTATTGTGTGTTGTGTCGTGTGTATCATGTGTTGTGAATTTGTGTTTGTGCCGTGCGCATTGTGGATCTGTTTCTGTGTGTGCTCTCTACACCGCAAGTGCAGGATGTTTGTGTGTTCTGTTGTGCGAATCCCGTTTGGGTTGTTCTAGGTCTGTGTCTACGCAGGGAGTCCGTGTGTATCTGCACCTCCCCGCTGTGTGTCTGTGCCAGCTGACGTCTGTGCCCCGCGCGCAGAGTTGTGTTTCCTCAACAAGTGTGTGCCGGCTCGGAGTGCCGCGCGCGCCTCCTCGTGTGCCCGCGTTGTGCCTGCGCCTCCGCCGGGCGGTCGTGCCGGGGTGCAGGCTCCGCGTCCGTGTGCGCTCGCGCCGCTTGTCTGCGTCCGGCGCGCGGTGGCGGCGGAGGATGCGCGCCCGCGGGGGCGGGGGCGGAGGCCGGGGCGCGGCGCGGGGGCGGCCCGGGGGCGGGAGTGGGCGAGCCGGCGGGCGGGCGGTGCTGCGGGGCCCCGCGGCCGCGGGCTCCAATGGCGAGGCCGGCGCGGCCCCCGCTAATTACATAAGCGAGACGTCAATAATTCGCGGGAAAACGCGAAAAAGATGGCGCCCCGCGCCCGGGGGGCCCCTTCCTGAGCGCCCCGGCCCCTCCCTCCTCCTCCGCCCCCCCTCCTCCCCGCGGCGCCCCCGCCCCGCCCCGCCCCCGCCGAGACCCCGACCCCGGCCCCACGGGCGGACACTCGGCCGGGCAGCCGCGGGCCGAGCGCAGCCACCTCCGCCGCCGATGCGCCTGGTGGCCAGACTCCAAGTGGGACCGGCGGACACGCAGCCTCGCGGTAAGTTCAGCGCTGCGGGCTGACGGCCCGGGCCGGGGGACTCCCCGCCACACTCGCCTTTCCCTGCAATCATCCCTCTTTTGGAAATTTCCCGAACTTTGGCGGGTCAGACGCCTCCGGGGGCGTTGGAGTCCTGGGAAGCCGCACGCCTTGGGGGTGGAGAGGGGTGAACGGTGTCTGCGGGGTGGCGGGAGCCCCGCCCGGGTCCCCGAGCCTTTGGGGGGCGTGTGTGACAGGTCGCTAGTCCTGTGCCTAAAATCTTTATTTTTCCTGTTGTGTGTGTCGGGGGGTGGGTGGCTTGGAGACCGACGGGGGCGTTTGGGATTTTGCTCACGTCCGAAGTCAGGCTGCGGCAGGATTGGGATGGGGGAGGCTTGGCGTCGGAGCGACTAAAGAGAGGAGCGCTTGAACCCGAAGGGGGTACTTTTGCAAGCTTTTTCCCCTCCCAAACACCCTTTTTAAAAAGCCAACGGCCGCCCTGGGAGAGGCCCCTGCGCATGAATCATCCTCGCTTCCTGCCCCCGCCCGGCCCCGCGATCCGGGTGCCGCGGATTTGAACTGGACGCCGACGGGAACCCGCAAACAGGCATTTCTTTGCAGATGGGTTTGAATCAGCCAATCACAGCCCGCGGGGGCCCGCTCCGGGAGGATGGAGGCGCGGTTGGGGGGGCCGCCACCCGAGGGCCCCCGCCCCGCCAGGGGGGGTGCGGCGACCGGGCCTGCTCCCAACGGCGCGGCGGGGGAGGAAGTGTCAGTTTGTGAACCTGCCGCGGGCCCGGGGCCCAGGCCCGGCGGGCAGGGACCTTGCAGCGCCCGGGAGCCAGGTGGCAGGGAGAAGGCAGAGATTTGGACTGCACACCCTGCCCGGTGCCTGCGCGCTCTGCCCTGGAGAAAAGAGAGGAATGGGGGGGGGAGGGGCGGGGGCGGGGGTGGGGGGGGAGGCAAGAGGGGACGTGGCCGCGCCACCATCTGGAGAGTGAAGACCCCAGCAAGGCCCTGCCTGCCCTAGGGCCCTTGACATGCACACACATGTATTCCATTTCATATGCTCACTGACATAAGGCTGTAGACATCAAACACAGTCTCACAGGAGTACACACACACTTACAGGGAAAAACACAGGACTCTCTCCCTGTCTACAGGTAATCATAACACCAGGTGCCCAGCGCCTTGGCAGAGAAGGAGGGCACCAGAGTAGCGGGTGCAGGGAACAGAGGGATGCTGTGCTTTTGGCTTAGTGGAGAGTGTGTGGAGGGGCCTGGAGCCAGGTGAGCCCAGATTGAGGAGGAGGGGGCCGTGGGGGGTGCTTTGAATGCCATTGAAGGTACTGGGGAGCCACAGAAGGTTTCTGGGAGAATAAGAAGATGGGAATTGAGGGCCCTGTGGAAGAGTCTGGTGGGGAGGCAGGAAACAGGGAGTGGCCTGTTTAACACTGGGCGCTGGTGGTTCCATTCCGAATCCCAGGTTCCCAGCATAGGTGAGTGAGCACAAGGCTCAGGAAACAGTTCTTGAATGAATGAATGGCCCAGGCAAGGTGAGGCCTGAACTCAGACCAGGACAGGGGGATGGAAGAGAGGAGTGGGTTGCCAGAGGCAACTGTGCTTGGCTGCTGTGGCAGCTGATCGGTTGGAGAAGTCTAAGATGCTTGGGGGTCTGGGGACCATAGTAGTACCATTAGCAGGAAGCAGCGAAAGCAATGGGAGCGGCACATTTGTAGGATGGTGAGAGACAGATGTGGAGAGGTTGGCATGGCAATGACTTCACTGCTTGGAGCCGGTTTGCATCTGAGTAAAAGCATAAGTGAGTTTAAATGTCCCAGAATTGGTGTCCATTAAATCATCCCATAATTGAGAACAGAAAAGGAGATTGCAGAAGACACAGATGGCCAAGTCTATACCAGTTCACAAGCCACCCAGGAGTTTCCCTCTCCAGGTGAGTTTTCTCTGGCCAGCTCTCAGGGTAGGGGTCAGGGGTCTGAGAACTTCCCGCTGCCCCCTGGAGAAGGTCCTCCACTCAGAGAACACAGAGTGTGTTTGCTTTAGGGATAAAACCTCTGGCTGTGAAGCCAGGGAGTGAGGTTCAGGCCCCACTGGGCAGGGAGATTTTGCTCCGTGGTTGGTTGAGAGAGCCTTTCTACTTAGAAGGCTGCATGGTATGGGTGGGGAGAGAGCAGGACTTAGAATCAGCTCGCCTGATTATGGACCATGACTCTGCCTCTGACCCCATAGCCACTTCCCCTTGCCAAACCTCAGTTTCCTGACTGGTAAAATGGGAATAATAATGCCTCCCTCACAGCGTTGTCAGCAGGATCCAGTGAGATGATAAACGCGTCTGGCACATAGCACAGGTTACATAAATGGTTGTTTCTTTCCTTCCTTCCCCTTCTCCTGAAGTAAGGAGTAAAAACCCCTTTCTCTTTCTCTTCCAGTGTCAGTGGAAGCTGATGGAGAATCGAGGTCTGGACCCAGGGACTCGGGACTCCTATGGTGCCACCAGCCACCTCCCCAACAAGGGGGCCCTGGCAAAAGCCAAGAACAACTTCAAAGACCTGATGTCCAAGCTGACAGAGGGCCAGTATGTGCTGTGCCGGTGGACAGATGGACTGTATTATCTCGGGAAGATCAAGAGGGTAAACCTTTCCTTCCTGGCCCCAGTTCCCAGGCTCAGCATCTCTCTGCTCATCCTCTGGTCTTGGCCTCAGACCAGTGATGGAGGCTGGGAGACTGCTGGGAAATTCCCGCCTTGTTCTTATGCTCCAAACTGAAAGTGGAAGGAGGCGGAGCCTGCAAAGGCAGGTGCCATCCTTAGGGCCAACATCTTTAGAAAAGTGCTCTGTGAGCCTACAAAACAAAATAAAGTCAGGTTGGAGAGGACCACAGACGATCACCTGGCCTGTTCTGTCCTTGGCGTTCCCGCCAAGTTGCCGTCCCCCAGTCCCTGACTGCACAACTCCAGTGAGTGGGTGTGCACTACCTCCGGAACTGCCATCCTCCTTCCCCTTCTAGCCTGGCTTTCCTTTTTGCAGCACAAGGAGAGGTCTAAAGCCTCTGACCTGTGGGGACAGAAATGGGAGAGGAAGACCGTGTTCAAGTGGCTTTTCCCCGGTTACTGTCTCACACTGCCCTTCCCTCTCTCTGCCCCAGGTCAGCAGTTCTAAGCAGAGCTGCCTTGTAACTTTTGAAGATAACTCCAAATACTGGGTCTTGTGGAAGGACATACAGCATGGTGAGTATTCCTGTGATTTCAGGCACCCCCCCGCCCCGCAGCCCAATCCCCGATCCTCTCTCCGCCTCTCCCTCCATTTTTTCCTTCTCGCCTTCTGTCTCTAACTTCTGGCAACTGGCCTTGTCCTTGGAGCCCCAGGTGCACCTGAGACGCTGATCGGATTACCAGCTGTACATTTATGTGGAAACACACTTGTAACATCTGTCATCCCCTTGAGTACTCCTACTCATGAGGGAGGCAGGCAGATGGAGAAAGTGGCCCAGGGAGGTGCTGGGAGAGCAGGGTTGGGTCCCAGGCCTGTGTTTGCTTCCTTGCTGCCCAAAGCTCTGGGTCACTCTGGGGCTAGGGAACAGGGAAGGGCCCAGGCAATCAGAATTGTCACCTTTCGATATAAGCACAGTGTCCCCTGTCAGCATGGTAAGAAAACGAGGGAGGCAGCTTTCTTCATGGGGGAAAGACCAAACAAGCAGATATGAACCAGGCAAGGTGATGATGGACTTACCAGGATGGAGCTAGGCCAGTTTTCAGAGGTGAAAGGGAGCTGGGTTGGGTACCATTCCTGCCCTCAGAGAGCTGATACTGTCTTACAGAGATGACAGATTGGGGGCATTCTTGCCACCTTTCTTCCTTGCCATGTACATGACAGACATCACTAATCAATCACAACACTTGCATATTTTCAACATGGAGCTCCAAGCAGCCACTACTAGTCAGAGTTACCGTGAGAGAAGAGACTTTTTTTTTTGCCATTTATGCTCTAACAGGAGAACCGACATGGCGGTATGTGGGGAAGAGGCAGGTTTTAGGGTCCAGTATTCCTCGGACCAAGATATTCTAGCTCTGCCACTTACTGCTGCATATCTTTGGGTGAGTGACATAACCTCTGTGAGCCTGTTTCTTCATCTGAGAAAAAGGAGACTGAACGTACTGGCCTCACAGTGTGGTTAAATGCTTAGCCCAGTGCTGCTGAGTTACAGGGAGGCTGTTTCTGAAGAATTTGTTACCGTAAGAGATGATTTCAAGAGCCTGCCAAGCAGAGGCCACAGAACCCAGCCAGTTAGTTGAGCTTCCAAATTGCCTTTTTCTCCAAGACGTTGTGGCTAATACAGGCTGATGCTTCTCCAAGCCCCTCTCACCCTAAAGGTATTATTTAAAAATCCAAAGCAACGAGGGTCTCCTCTCCTGGGCTACCTTCTTTTTCAAAGCAGAAGGAGCCAGCTGGTGAGGAAAGACAGTCCAAACCATGGATCGAAGTAGCACACCATGAATAGAAGGCCCACTGTGTGCCAGGCACTAAGGAGGTGCTGCAGTGCTCACCGTGTGGCTCCCCAGCCAGATCACTGCTCCTCACAGGTAGGACAGCAGCCCTCCGGGGTCGCCCAAGATTAGAGCATAAGGCTGAGCACGCTATAGTTACTGATCCATCACTTCATTAAGCCAGTGAAGACTTACTGCGACCCACAGTGGGTCCCGCCTTCCTGGGAGCATATTCAGGGATAAGAGGCAAGACATCATTTATTCAACAAACATGTCTTGAACACGTGTTATGTGCCACACCCCATAAGAGGTCCTGGGGACACAGAGATGAACAGATACCTTTTCTGCCCTTACAGAACTTTCCGTCTGCTAGGGGAAATGAGACAGAAACACACATCAAAATGTATCTTACTTTATTCACTCAAACCCTTCAGTCATAAATACATATTTCTTCTTCAGCAACGCCAAATTGCAAAGGAAAAAAAGAGAGATGGAGAGGGAAACTGTAGATTAAAAGCAATTGATCAAACTTAAAATTGTTATGACTTTTTTGAGACAATTGAATATGTGAACACTAACTGAATTTGTTGATATTAAGAATTTATTTTTAATTTTTAGGTGCAATAAAGGTGCTGTAGTTATTTTTTTTTTTGGAGTCCTGAACTTTCAGCGATACGTACTGAAATATTTAATACAGGAGGGGGGGAAGTGAGTGGGAATATAGTCAAAACAAGATTGGCCGTGAGTTCATGATTGTTGATAAGAACGTGGAGTTTCATTATAACATTCTGTTATTATTCCATAATAAAATTTTTTTTTAAATTATTTAACATAAAATACTTTAACAAATCAAGTTAAATTAAGCAGGGGAGGCAGCATGACACGGTGAAAAGGACAAATAATGTGATGTCAGTTAGCTGCGGGTTTGAATCCCCCCCTCCTACTTACCAGCTGAGCGTGGGACTTAACCTCTCCGAGCCTCAATTTCCCCATCTTTAGAATGGGCTAATGGGAATAGGCAGCTCAGACTGGTTGGGGAGATTCAGTGAGTTGGCCTACGGGGCCCAGCACTCAGTAGAGGCTCAGCACCTGGAATGTAATTTTAAAACTGCTGTTTCCTGTGAGCCCGACCTGACCCTAGAGGGCCTCGTTCTTTCAGCTGGTGTTCCAGGAGAGGAACCCAAGTGCAACATCTGCCTGGGGAAGACATCAGGACCACTGAATGAGATCCTCATCTGTGGGAAGTGTGGCCTGGGTGAGTGTGATGAGCAGGGCATGGAGAAGGCCCAGACCTGTGGGTCCCCATTCCCCGCTGGCTCGGGACCTGCGTCGCCTCAGACCATTGGGGCCTTAGCTGGCTTCCTGTTTCTTTTGGAGCTCCAGAGTGACAAGGGGCCAGTCTCTGGGAAAGAGGGCCCAGGGAGGTGATCCCTGGGGAAAGCTGGGGCTTCTGGAAAGTGAGAGAAGTTATGCACTTTGGAGCTCCCGTGGGTGGAGAGGATGGGTAGGAGAGATGGGGCACAGAGGCTGAAGCCAGACCTTTGGTGCTTCCCGCCGTGGGCCAATGCTGGCTCTTAGTGGCCTGCTTGGACACCAGCCTGGCTGCCTGGTGAGCATGACCAGCCAGTCCCCTGGCAGCTGGCAGGCACACAGCTCCTAGGACTTGCCGCAGCCCTCCCCAGCCTGCCGCCTCTGGGCTGACTGGCCTCGGGCCACTGCTTCCTCGTGGGCACTCACCCCCTCTCCTTTGCCATAGGTTACCACCAGCAGTGCCACATCCCCATAGCGGGCAGTGCCGACCGGCCCCTGCTCACACCTTGGTTCTGCCGACGCTGCATCTTTGCGCTGGCTGTGCGGGTGAGCCCTCCATCCTTCCCACCCTGCTTCTCCCCATCCTCCAGTCTGGAAGCCCAGAGGCCCCCTGGGCTCGGGCCTCACTCCTGGTCACAGAGCCTGGCTTTGGAGGCAGACAGAGACTGCCACTTAATCAGCTGTATGTCCTTGTGCAGTTCCTTAGCCTCCCTGAGCCTGTTTCCTTGGTTGTTAAATGCATACAGGTTTGGGGACTTCCCTGGTGGTCCAGTGGTTAAGACTCCGCACTTCCAATGCAGGGGGTGCGGGTTCGATCCCTGGTGGGGGAATTAAGATGCCACATGCTGTGCGGCCAAAAAAAAGAAAACAAGTACTCTTTAAATGGATACAGGTTTGGTGTCAGGAGTAGGAGGCCCCCAACAAATAGTGAGAAATCACTATTAAGAGAGAAAATCCATATAAGCGCCCACTCTCAATATGTGTTGGTTATTATTGTTACTTTTATTGTTGTGCTTATTACTATTAATATTATTGAAAATGCAGCTCCTTGGGGATAGAGAGAGGATGGATCTGGGGTTGATGAGAAGAGGCTTTGTGCGTTTCTGACTACATTGCAATATCTTGTTCCACCTGGTCGGCATTAGCCTTGATAGGGAGCCATGTGTGGCCCAACCGGGACCCCCGCGGGTAACCCGGGCCCTCATCTTCCCGCAGAAAGGCGGCGCGCTGAAGAAGGGCGCCATCGCCAGGACCCTGCAGGCTGTGAAGATGGTGCTGTCCTACCAGCCCGAGGAGCTGGAGTGGGACTCGCCCCACCGCACCAACCAGCAGCAATGCTACTGCTACTGCGGCGGGCCGGGAGAGTAAGGCCGCGGGGGCGGGGCGGGGCGCGGGGCGGGGCCCCAGGGAAGCGGGGTAGGCGCGGCTGGCTGGGGCAGCCAGACCCCCATGGAAGAGCCCGTATCCTCCTTCAGGCCTCGGGGATGACACCTGAGCGCGCGCGGGGCTCGAGAGCACAGGGCTAGCGCTCTCCGCAGCGGGGTGCAGGGGAGTGGCGGTTGTTCTCTTGGGGCACCGTGGAAAAGAAGGCAGTATTGAAGAGTGGTTACCAGACTGGCCCCCAGTGTCCAACCAGCCCCTTAGAGCTGTGCTACCCCTGAGCCTCAGTTCTCATCATAGTTTTCCCGTGACGTGGTGGTTGTGAGCGGTGTGTGAATTAGGTCATTCACGTAAAGGCCCACACAGTTCCTGGCTCTTGGTAAGCACTTTAACGATTGTGAGCTGTTACTGTTGGTGCATGGACGTGGAGATAAACCTTTCCGTTGCCAGAGTCAATGAGACAGGCTGCTGATGAGCTATGAAGGTCCTTTTCCCTGGAGGTGTGCAAGCAGGGGTTGGGGGGAATACCTTGGGGACGCTGTGGAGGGGGTTCTCACCCTGACTATATGTAGGATGGGAGTCTTTGATTCTTCCTTGTGGCCTGGGCCTCCATGCAGCCATGGCCGATTGAGCCTGTTCCCTTGGGCTGACTGCACCAACACTGTGGGAGGAACCACGGAAGTGAGAGATGGAACCTCTGCCCTCAGGAAACAGCCTCCAGTTCACCCTGAAGTCCTGAGTCTCATCCCCAAGTTCTGCTGACAAGCACTAGGGGTCTGGAGGCTGTGCTTACGACGTAGCCGGGTGATTTGGGCAAATCACTTGAAGTACTTCATCTCTCAAGTGGGATTAATAACCTCGGCCCCATCATCCTTCCGTGGGTGTTGAGGCCTTTGGGATAACAGATGGAGAAATGCTTATAGAGACCTTTGCAGCATTGAGGTGGTGGTTCTCAATGCTTACTGGGCAGAGTTGCTCGGGTGATTGTCAGAAGTGTGTTTCCCAGGGGCTATCCCAAAGATTGAGTAGGCCTGGAACGGGTCAAGGAATCTTCTGCATTTTAACCTGGACCCCAGGTGATTTTGATGCTGGTGGTCCAAGGACCACACCTGACAAGGTGTGAACAAAGCATTGACTGTTAATTAAGAAAGCACCTTTTTGGTTTTCATTCTTATTCAGTGAGTAGTTGTTGAATGGTTGTCATAGGGTAAATACATTACCAGGTGAGGGGCTTATAGGAGCCTTTATTCTCCCATGAAGTCTCCAGGGCAAACCTTTCCCCAACAGTAGTGTTTGGGAAGCAGTGTGTGAGGCACAGACCAGAGATGGGGGCTCCAGTGTGGCACAAAGAGCGTGGGCTTTGAAGTCAGGGAGGCCAGGATTTGAGTCACCATCCACCACTTGCCTCCTGAGTGACCTTGAACAATCTGTTTAACCTCTGACTCACCTGTAAAGTGGTCAGCGGCCCATGTTTGACCAGACGGTGAGATCAAATGATATAGCCTAAGCCCTGCTGCCAGGGCTTCCCCTGGCACAGCCCAGTGCTCAGTAACTGTGAGTTCTCTTCCCTTCCCCCCGCTGGAGGGCGAGTTTGTGTTGGGAAAGGTTGCTGAGGCTGATCCCTGGCTGGGAGTGTGGGCCTGGCTGACCCTGGCTCCTCTGGCTCTCCAGATGGTACCTGCGGATGCTGCAGTGTTACCGGTGCAGGCAGTGGTTCCACGAGGCCTGCACCCAGTGTCTCAATGAGCCCATGATGTTCGGAGACCGGTAGGTGCTAATCTGGTCTGGCTCAGCCTTGGGGGCGAGGTGGGGGGATGGGGGCAGCAGCTGCAGCAACTCCTTCAGGTTGCCTGCCAAGCCCCAGACCCCCAGTGGGGGGCTGGGACAGCGTGTCCCTGTCTACAGAGGCAGCTCAGGGTAAGGAGGCCTTCCCAGTAGAGGGACACTCTGGGCCACATCCCCAGTCGCAGCCCCACCTTGCCTAAGCCCCAGACGCTTCAAGTGTCTGGGGAAGGGGGAGAGACACAGGCCCTGCCCCAGCCCTGACCGGGGTTGTTGGAGGAGGCAGTGGGGGAAATGGATGACTTGATCTGGCCTCTAACCAAGGGGGCTAAGCTAGTGGAAGGCTTATGTGTGTCAAACAGGATACTGTGTGTGTCTTGGTTGGTGTCTCACGTGGTTTGTGATTGAGTGCGTGTGTGTGTGTGTGTGTGTGTGTGTGTGTGTGTCAGGCAGAGGGGAAGAGGGTGGTCCCTGCAGCCCAGCCTAGTTCAGCTCACTCAGAACTCAGCCACCCTCCAGGGCAGTGATATTTGGGAAAGGGTTTGAGGTACTGGTTAGAAGGGGTAGGGGAGTAGTTCTTGGTCCCTGTTCTGCCCCATCTTTATCCCCTCCCCAGAGGGAATGAGGACAATGCTGACTCTGGGAAAGCAGGCGGGAGGTGGGGGTGAGGGCACTGGACCAGGGTCGGGTGTCAGAGCCCCTCCTACCACAGGCCCCCTTTTCACCCACCCACAGGTTCTACCTGTTTTTCTGCTCCGTGTGCAACCAGGGCCCAGAGTACATCGAGAGGTTGCCCCTGCGATGGTGAGAGGGTGGGGCTTGGCCCAGGCCCACTCCTGTCCCTTCCCAGTTTCTCCCTTCCCTCCTCCCTCCGGGAACAATTCCATTTCCAGCCACCAGGTCCCAGCCTTGCCCCTGCCCTTCAGCCTGGACCCAGGATGCTCCAGCCCTGGCTGCACAGGCTGCCAGCTCACTGTGGGCCTGCCTCCTTGCACCCTTGCCTAGGGTCGATGTGGTTCACCTGGCCCTCTACAACCTGGGGGTGCAGAGCAAGAAGAAGTACTTTGACTTTGAGGAGATTCTGGCCTTTGTCAACCACCACTGGGAGCTCCTGCAGCTTGGCAAGGTATGCGAGACCGTGGGACGTCAGAATGGCGAGAAGCCGTTCCACAGTGGGGTTCCCTAAGTCCAGAGAGGTGAGAGGTTTGCCCAGGGCCACACGGCGCCGCACTAGGATCTGGGTCTCTGAGCACAGTTCTTCAGGAACGCTGGCTGTCCGTGAGGGCTGCTGAGTGGGGACAAAGACCCAGAGCCTTTGAGCCGTTGCATCTCTGAGTCCAGGCGTCTGAGCCTGTTCCCTGCAAGGAGCTTCCTAACCCAGGCTTTGGTAGTGGGTGGGTTAGGGCCTCACCAGCTCAGCTGTAGGGAGCTGGGGGTCGAGTCTGGCTGGAGGAGATCTCCCTACAGAGCTGTGTGACCCACTCCAGATTACCTGGCTAGGATGGAAAGTGAAGTGGGCCTGCCCTCTGCCGGTCGTACTCTGAATAGCAGAAGAGATCACCAGGGGTCTGGGAACTGGGATTCACGGAGTGAAGTCACAAACCAGAGACTTTCAGGATGTCAGAGGTAGAGAGCTGAGCCAGGGCTTCCCCAACCACTTCCACGGCAGGGCCATGCACCCTTTAATGACAGCCTCTGAATCCTCTCCACCACATCCAGAGTGAGTCATCTCTGCTGACTGCCCCAAATCCTTTAGTGAAATAGGGCTTTTTTTTTTTTAAAGTAACCTTATGCTTGGCAGAAGTTCTTCATATAGTAACATCTTCGTTTACAGTGTTTGATAATTTACAAAAGGCATACATATTATAAAGCCCTTAAAGATAGGTAGAGCTGGGATTTTTAAATAATTTTTTCCTGATTTATTAAAAAAAAACTCATACATGTTCCTGGTAGAAAATTTTCAAAGTACCAAAAAGTATAAGAAAGTACACTTCAAAGAAAACCATCCATACTCCTGCATCTCACCACTCAGAAACATCCACTGCTAACACACACAGGTGCACAGAGTTCAAGCCTCTCATTTACGTCTGTTTTTCTTTTTATAGGGCTTAGATTATACGGTATTTACAATTTTTTATTGAAGTATAGTTGATTTACAATATTATGTTAGTTTGAGGCATACAGCAGTGATTCAATCATATATATATATGTGTGTGTGTGTGTGTGTGCGTGTGTATACATACACACACACACATATTTTATCCAGATTCTTTTCCATTATAGGTTATTACAAGGTATTGAATATAGTGCCCTGTGCTATACAGTAAATCCTTGTTGCTTATCTATTTCACGTATAGTAGTGTGTATCTCTTAATCCCATACTCCTCTAATTTATCCCTTCCCCCTCCTTTTCCTCTTTGGTAACCGTAAGTTTGTGGGAATGTAAATTGGTGCAGCCACTATAGAAAACAGAATGTAAGTTCCTTAGAAAACTAAAAATAGAGCTACCATATGATCCAGTAACCCCACCCCTGGGCATATATTCAGAAAAGATGAAAACTCTAATTCGAAAAGACACCTGCACCCCAATGGTCATAGCACTATTTACAATAGCCAAGACATGGAAACAACCCAATTTCCCATCAATAGATGATTGGTTTAAGAAGATGTGGTGTATATATACAATGGAGTATTACTCAGCCATAAAAAGAATGAAATATTACCATTTGCAGCAACATGAATGGACCTAGAGAATATTATACTAAGTGAAATAGGTCAGACAAATATTATGTCACTTGTATGTAGAATCTAAAAAATAATACAAATGAATCTGTATACAAAACAGACAGTATATACAATTTTAAGTCATTTTTTTTCAGTTTACATTATATCATAAATACTTTTCCATGTTATGAAAGAGTTTTTAATCAGCATTTTTCATGGCTGCATGGTTTCCACCATAGTTTACTTGCTTGTTTCTTTCCTGTTGGGCATGTAGTTTCTTTCCCATCATTAGGAAAATGAGGCGGTGAACTTTTTTGTACATAAAGCTTTATTTGTGTGTCATGTCTGTATGACAGGTTCCACGGAGCAGCATTACTGGGTCAAGGGCATGGACATTTTTAAAGCTCTTGATACATTTAGGACAGGAGTTACGCTCCTCATTTACAGATGGGGACGTGAGCTCAGAGGTGAAAAGACTTGTCTGAGATCATGGAACAAGTCAGTGGTCCTCGCCTGGAGGACTCGGGGCATCAGGAGATTGAGGGGAGGGTGGGGGCAGGGGCTGAGGTCTTCTCAGATGCCATGCGCCAGGTCTGACTGTCCTCTGCCCTGCTCCCCCGTAGCTCACCAGCACCCCCGTGACGGACCGAGGACCGCATCTCCTCAACGCTCTGAACAGTTATAAAAGCCGGTGCGTGCAGGGAAGGGAGGGAGTGCTGTGGGCCCCCCGACAGGTTGGATTTCAGTTAAAGCGTCTTCCTACCTCATAACCTTGGCACAAGCTATGCTCCCACCTGGGTCTCCCTCCACTTCTCTTTGACTATATGAATATTACCCGTCCTTCAAGATCAGGGAGCACCCACTTCATTTGGGATGCCTCCCCTGACCACTCCAGCAGCCAGACACATTTTGATACTGGACTCAGCTCCATAGGGGGCTGAAACCCCTGCTCTCTGAGGGCCCGCTGCTGTCTGAGGTCTCCCTTGCAGTAGCCATCTGTGGTTCTGGGCCAGGCACTGAAGCACGGATTCACCACCTGTCCCCAGCCCATGTCTGCCCATCCACACTGCTGAGTTCTTCTCAGAACACACGGCTGGCATGCCCCTCGCTACCACCACGGAGAATGCCCAAGCTCCTTAGCATGGCATTCAAGGCCTCTTATGATCAGACCCTGCCCATACCTTCTGCCACGGACCCTTTGCTTTATCTATTCTGGGCGTCAGCCATTCTGAACCCTTTGCTTTCCTACTCAGTGCTTTTGCTCACACTCTTTCTTCACCTAGGATGCTCCTTGATGCCTTTCATTCATTTGTTCCATCAATGACTATTTATTGAACTGCTCTGTGTCAGCCCTGTGTAGGTACTGAGGACACCGTGAATAAGACACGGTCCCTGCTTCTGTGAAACCTCCCCAGACATCTCTAGACAGAACTATCCACTCTCTCTTTCATCTTGTCACGGTTTGGGGCCCAGACACAGCCCTCTACTTGAGTACGTGGGGCCTCCTGACCTCTCTGTGGACGGTCTCCTGAGGGTAGGACTGTGGCTAAGTCACCTCTGCAGCCTCATGGCAGCTCAGCCAGTGATGAAAGGGTGAGGGAAGTGCCTGGAGGTGCTTTCAGTCTCCTTGGGGAGAGCAGAGAACAGAGTGGTGTGGAATGCAGTGTTTTGACCACAGGGTTCCACGGGGAGCTGGAGGAGGGCTTCCTGTAGGCAGAGGCCTTGGGGCTGGTTGAGGCAGAGAAGAAAAGGGAGGAGCAGCAAGAGCCACACACAAGACAAGGAAGCACGGGGACGAGCCGCCGGCTGCGTTCTCGGCCGCCACCTGGAGCCCCTGATCCCACAGGCTTCGAGGAATCAGTGTCTCCACGGGCCACTCTGGGTCCGGGGAGGCAGAGAGGGAGGTTTTAACACTTGACTCTCCTCCCCAGGAGGATGGACGGACAGGCTCCAGAGCTTTCTCCTCTCCCTGCCCACCCCCAGGTTCCTCTGTGGCAAGGAGATCAAGAAGAAGAAGTGCATCTTCCGCCTGCGCATCCGCGTCCCGCCCAACCCCCCCGGGAAGCTGCTGCCCGACAAGGGCCTGGTGCCCACTGAGAACGGCGCCTCTGAGCTGCGTAAGAGAGGAAAGAGCAAGCCTGGGTCAGTGCCTGGGGCCCTTGGGCCGGGGCCGCAGCCGACCTCGGGTCCTCTGCTCCCCGCTCCAGCTGCAGCCCCCTCCGATGGGCTGTGTGGTGGCATCCAAGTGATCAAGGCAGGCCTCCAGCCAGTTAGTCCCAGCTGGAGGCACCCTGAACCGGCCAGTCAGTGGCTGAGCCGGGACCTGATACCACGCTCCCGCTCCTTCAGCCACAGCCCCTTGTGGCCTCGCTTGGAGGGAAAGCCAGATCACGGGACCCAGTCTTGCTGGCTTAGGGCTGAGGCAGAGGTCAAGGGGCAGTCAGTGTGTAAGGGGTCCCTAGCGCTCCCGGCTGAGCCCAGCCCCCTCTTCCTGGCATGGGGGGTGAGGGGCAGAGCACCTGGATGCCCGAGGCAGGAGAGGCACCTCCTCTCCTGCCTGCGCACTATACCCCACCACCCTCACACACCTGCTGCCCCAGAGGACCCCCCCGCCGCCTCCCCAGGTCTCCTTGTAAAGGAGAGCCTGTGCCCACTCCCACGCTGTGACCCCACCCCTGCCCAGCCACTCCTCCCTCGGGGCCACCCTCTGGGCCTTCAGGCTCTGACTGGGCCACCCTTTCCCTTTTCTGTCTCCACAGTTTGTTGCCTCATGATTTCCAGCAGCAGAAAAGGCGAGTTTATAGAAGAAAAAGATCAAAGTTTTTGCTGGAAGATGCTATCCCCAGTGTTAGTTTCTCGTTTTCTCACTCTCCACTTTCACACTCAGGGTCAGCACATACTAGGGATTCCTGTGCAGAAAACTAAGTCCCCCAGGCCCAGGGGACTCTCCCACGTCCCCGAAAGGATCCTTTTACAGCTGGTTAAACAAGGAAGGGCCAGGCACTGCGAGACTCCTCCTTCATCTCCCCAAGTTCTCCCAAGAACCCAGAGCGGGGCTGGGCAAGGGCAGGTAATATCCTTGCCTCCACTGTCCAGGTGGGGAAACTGAGGGCCCAGGAGGGCAGTGACCCTCCTGAGGTCACACCTCAGGCAGTGGCAGAGCCCAGCCCAGAACCAGAGCTCCAGAGCATTCTTGCCTTCTTCAGTAGCCCTGCATCCTCACTGAGGCCCTCGCTGTGGGCAGTAACATTAGCCGTGTCTCCAATGGACCATTTATAAGGCACCTTCACAACTGTCATTCCATTCTGCCACGCTCCCTGACACCTCCTAAGAGTGAAGCTCAGAAGGGGTTATTACCCACCTTTTGCAGTTGAGGTAACTCAAGCCCAGAGATCGAACAGTCAGACAACCGGCCAGAGACAGAGCCAGGACTAGAACTGACATGACCTGGCTCCCTGGTCAGGACTGGAAAAAAGAGGAAGGGACAAGTCTGACCCTCAGAAGGCCAGCTGGCCCCGTGCAGCCTGTGCGGCCCTCAGCGGGGAGGAGGGTGCTGTGAAAGGCGGAAGTGATGCTTGCCGGCTGACCGCCCCTCCTTCCTGTGTCCACAGAGTGACTTTACCTCGGCCTGGAGCACCAACCACCACCTAGCCAGCATATTTGACTTCACGCTGGATGAGATACAGAGTTTAAAAAGGTAACAATGAGGGACCTGGCACAGAGGTCTGCTCTGGAGACTGGGATGGAACCAAGCAGGGAGACCACCATTCCTCTAGCTATGGAAGATGTGAAGCAGAGAGCCTTTGGAGGGAAGGGAAGCTCCCCTGGGGTCACTGAGTTAAAGGGTCCGCATTGCAGAAGGCTGCCTGAAAGGTCTGTCTGCATTAGGGCAGCCTAACACCCATGCTGTAAGCCTGCAGGGCTCCCGGGGACAGCTCCGCAGGGCAGCGCTCAAGGCCTGCCTAGCCCGGCCCTCCCTACCTCTCCCACTTCTCCTTGCCTCACGCCTGACACCAAAATTGCTGTGATCACCCCACATTCACGTTCCTCCAGGGAGCCTTCCCTAACCCTCCCCAGGCTGTGGCGGATGCTCCTTGTGTATTCCCACAGAGCCTCGTGCTTGGTACACACAAGGGGAGGGGCCGCATCCATCGTTTTATTTCCAGAACTATTAAAGGTCGTTTCGTGCTTTCCTGTGGGCATGGAGGAGAGAGCAAGGGCTTCAGTCAGTCAGGCCTGGGCTCCGGCCCCTACTTACCAGTTGCCATCTGTGTAACGTTAGCAAAATTCTTTAACCTCTCTGAACCTCCTCACCTGTTCCTGCGTGGTTGTTATGAGACTCAAAATCCTGTACACGAAAGCACTCCCGGCCTGTACAGTGTTGCACGAGTGTCTGGGATCATGGTGATTATCATCTCTAATGACTGTCACAGTGTTTATGTCAGTGCCAGGGGAGGGTGGTCAGGGAAGGCTTTTGTGACTCCTTGGACTCTGAAGGCTGGATGGGTAGGAAATGTTCAGGAGAGAGGAGGTGCCACTGCAGCTGTGGTGGCGGGAAGCTCAGTGGGAAGGTGGCTTCGACTGGGACGAAGGATGCATGTGAGAGGGACCAGGAGATGACGGGGAGGTCCCAAGGGGCGCTGAGGATCAGCGGCTGGCTCACCCTCTCCTCCCTCTTAGCGCCAGCTCAGGCCAGACCTTCTTCTCCGACGTGGACTCCACTGATGCTGCCAGCACCTCTGGCTCCGCTTCCACCAGCCTTTCCTACGACTCCAGGTTAGCTTCCCAGCACGATGGATTCAAGTTCCATCGCTCCCCCCAGAACCCCCAACCCCCTTTGGGATGTGTGGCTCACTCTGTGCATCTGAGTCTCAGGACCTGGCTGCCCTTAAGTGCGTGAGGGTCTGGGACCCTCCGGTTCTGAGTTGTGGGCATTCGGGCTGCTCCTCTTAGCCTGCTACAGGTTATGTGACACCTCTTGCTGGGCAGTTTCAGATCCAGGGTTCTTCCATTCTGGGGTTCTTGGCCTCTGCTTGCCATGATTTTGCAATGTCTGTGCCTCTGACTGCAGGGTCCCCTGACCCTGGTTCTTGGCTGTCTGAACCTGGTGTCTGTCTTGTGGGTGTTTAAGGAAAAGAGCCTGGGAGAGGGGAAATGGCATCCTGCAAAGTATAAGGACTAGGAGAGGGCACAGAAATCCCTGGAGGCCTAGCTGAGGGTACAGCCTGCTTGGCAACAGCTGGTCCTCAGCAGCAAAAGGAGGGTGGTGCTGCAAAGCACACAGACAACTTTTTAACTGAGGCTCTTTTAACTGTACTTAGGATACTTGAGGCCCTTGCAAAAAGTAGAATTTAAAGTATCGATGTAATGCCCATTGAAGCGTGTCTTGTCTCCAAACATCTCTGTCTTTCTCTGCTGTTGCCTCTGTGTTTTCTTCTCTCTTCGGTTCTCACTAGCTCTTTGGGTCTTGGTTTGTTCCTAAGTATCTGTGACCGTGTACCTCTTCTTTTGTGTGTGCGTTTCTTTCCCCCGCTCCGCCTCTTTCTGCCCCTGTGGAGGGGAGAGGGGAGGAGAGGGGACACGTCTGCCTCCCCGTCCCTACCCCTGCATGCCGCCTCCGGCTACAGTGAGTCCAGGTGACCGACTAGGCAGAGTAAGCAGGGCCTCTGCACTGCACGGCTGCAGGAAGCACCAGGATGGTGCTCCTGGACTCAGGCCACACTGAGCTCCTCAGCGTAAGAAACACGGTTTTAGAGCTGGACACGCCTAGGTTTGAATCCGGGCTCTGCCACTCCCCGGCTGGTGGTTTCTCCTCTGGAGCCTCCTCAGGGCTGTTGTAGGGATCCAGGGTGATCATCGGTGCCCAGGGCCTGGTGCCCGGAGTGCTCAGGGACAGGGACTTGGTGGGATAATCCCGTTTCATTCCCGTCGTCGTCCTCCTCCCCTTCCGATACAGACGGACAGTGGGCAGCCGCAAGAGGAAGCTGGCAGCCAAAGCGTACATGCCACTGCGGGCAAAGCGGCGGGCGGCCGAGCTGGGTGGACGCTGCCCCTCCGACAGCAGCGCAGAGGGGGCCTCAGGCCCTGAGCGGCCCGACGAGGGCATCGACAGCCACACGTTCGAGAGCATCAGTGAAGATGACTCATCCTTGTCCCACCTCAAGTCATCCATCACCAACTATTTTGGCGCAGCCGGGCGGTTAGCCTGTGGGGAGAAGTACCAGGTGCTGGCTCGGAGGGTCACGCCTGAGGGCAAGGTTCAGTACCTGGTGGAGTGGGAAGGGACTACCCCTTACTGACCAGCCCCTAAAGGATGCCAGCAGTCCTGGAAACCAAAGGAGAGACAGCGGAAGCCACAGGCTCCCCAGTTCTCTCCAGGCTGGGGTGGGGGAGGGAAGCAAGATGGAGCTGCAAGTGCCTGGCCAGAGCCCTGCCTGCCCGCCTGCCTGCCAGGGCTGTGCCTCCGCTGTGCCCGTTCTGCTCTCCGGCCCCCTCAGGCTCACCACCTCTTTGCCTGTGTCTCTGAGGTCCCGCTGGCTACTTCTCAGTGTCTCCACACACTCCCTCAAACTGTTTACCTGTTCCTCTGAATTAGTGTCCTGCTGGTTCTGTGGGCTGTTCCTGAGGCCCGAGTCTTTGTCCCCAGTGCGTCCCTTTACCTTTCCTTCCCCTTTTGGGTGTGTGTGTTTACACACCCAACCCTCCACTGGACATCCTTACACCTGACCCATCCCAGGGACCACATCATGAGAACAGAAACCTTTGAGAAAGACTGGGTGAAGGTGGGTAAGAGGATGCCTTGAGGAGCCTTTCCCTCTCACTTTCCCGCCTCTCCTTCTGCCCTTGGGAAGAGGTGGTGAGGGTGGGAGAGAGAATGCCTCTGGAAAGCCTGTGTGGCAGAGGCCCTGGGACCTCAGGATCTGAGGCGTGAGGAGACTCAGCCTCTGCTTCCGAAGGCACCAGCACCAGAGCCCAGTTATTAAGGCCCAGAGTGCAGGCTGCAGGCGTCAGCTTCTGAGACCCGTGTTCCCTCCCCTGGCTACATCCCTCTCTGTTACCATGGAGCTGGGCCTGGCCTCGCAAACCTGAGGCTGAAGGAAAGGAAGCCGTGTCCTGCTACACCTCAGACTGTCTCCTCTGCCTCCCACCCGCAGACTCACCCCCCCACGCAGAAGCTTCCATCTGCATGTGTGCTTTCACCTCCAGGCACACACACGGGCCCCGGCCTCCAGGTGTACACACACCACACACACCACACCCACACACACCACACCCACACCCACACACCCACACACACCCACACATTCCTTAGGGTGCCAGCGTGGCTCCTGCCCTTGGCTTTTCCTTGGCTCTCTTCTGGGGGCCATGTGCTGCAACTCAATGTGAACATCCAGCACCTGCCCGTGAACCAGCTGCGACCCTAGAGGGAGGCACGGGGGACTCATACCCTCTTCCTTATCCCCTGCCCCGTTCTGAAATTGACAATCACTTTTGGGGCAGGTTGGGATTTTTTTAAAGGGCCTGAGTCATTAAGTCCCCTCAAAGGGAAGCCTTTGTCAGTGGGAATATACATAGAGTTCTTAGAACCAACATTAAAACTCAGACCCACCTGGAGGGAGACCAAAAATGGGAGGGGGAGGAGACCCCTCATTTTTGCTGCTTCCAGAGGTATTAGAAACTGACTCACTTGATTGGAAAGAAGTGCCTTGACTGGGGCGAGGGGTGTTACCTGATGGGGACCATCCTTGCCAACTGCTGCTGTGGCCTCCAGCTCGGCTGGGTTTTGGAGGCTGCTGGCTGCAAGGTGAAGGGGGGTGAACAGTGAGCTGAGAGCAGCAGGCCTGGAGCTGGTTTTTCCATTAGGCTGACCCCTCCCCATCTGTGGGCATTCAGGGGGGTCCCTGACAGAGTTCAGATGCCCCTTGCCTCAAACCTCAGCCCCAACAGTGCCTTTCAACTGGGACCTCACCTCCTGTACACAGCCCACCCACTTCCTTCTGCTTCCCAGCATGGTCCAGGCAGGAACAAGCTGGTTGGGCCCAGTTCTCTCCCTTCTCAGCTCCACAGCTGCTGCCACTGAAGCCCGCAACTGGGGCCAGGTGGAAGGGGAGCTGAGAAGGCAGCCCCCAACCGCCTGAAGTACGGGGCCAGACCTAACCGGGTGCCTCCTGCCTGGCTCCAGAGAACACAGCAGCCTCCCAGGCCTGCCTTCCAGGCTCCTGAGAAAGTGCAGGATGAACACAGCCTGTCAGTGGACCTGCACCTCCTCTACTCAAGCTCCAGAGGCTCTGGCCTTGAAGAGGAGGACGGGGGGAGACAGTGTCTTCCTCACCTGGAGGTCAGTGTAAGGCCTGGCAAGGTCACACTGACTCCACACCCCAGCATTTCATTCATACCTGAAAATAGCTGCATTACTGCCAACTGACCTTATCATAACCCTGTGCACCTTCGAAAAGATTTATGGTTTTGAATTGCTGCTTTTAATAACATTTGTTATATTAAAATTATAATTAATGTGTCTGATTTACAATTTAAAGGCTCACTTTGAAAAACTGCCTGTCATTCCCCTAGTGAAATATCAGCTGTTGGGTACCAGGAGGAATTAACTCTGGTTTCCTGGAAGGTGAAGAGGAATGGTGAGACCCCATCCTCTCTCTGGCCACTGAGCCACTCCTACCACCACCACATTCTCTCAGCAATATTCTCACCTTTGCCACCAGAAGGATGTGGAACCTTTTTTCTGTGAGTACCTGACCCATGGGGGCAAAAAACATTTGCTGAGGGCCACAGAGAAGTGAAAGCTGGGGACTGAGTTTAGAATGCGACCCTACGAAGATGCTTAAGTACAGGCACTGTAAAACTTTGTTCAGAGTTTGCAAGCACACAGTTGTAGAAATCTGAAGTGCATTCCTGGCCTGGCTCTGCTGGTTGGAACCTGCACCACTTTGTCAGGTTCCTTTGCTCCAGTTCCTCACCCTTCACATGCCTGGGAGAATCCCCGCTGTATTCAGCACCGCAGATACTGAGGGAGCCCTCTCACATACAAATGTGATGGACTACCACCTTAAATAAACTTCTCTAAATCGGGGGTAGTTTGGAGAGAGAACAAGAGGCAGCATGAAGGGATAGGAAAAAGCTACAGGGAACTGAAGGCTATGAGTTCAACTGAACTCTGTTTTCAGAGGTTAGTGTAGCATGTTAAACCCCAAGTGTTAATGTCTGCCCTTAAAAATCTTCTTTAACTACGGCTCCCGCTTTTTCCTACCACTCTTTCTGCTGCAACTTTATAACTGCCCTTGGAACAAAACCACAGTTGGAGCTAGGGCGGGGTAGAGGATGGGATTATTCTCTGGGCTGAAATCAGCGTAATGGAATAAAAACTGAACGGCACCAAGCATCCAGAGATCTGGGCTCTAGTCCAAGTTCTACAGTGAAGAGCCCTATACACCCTCCTGAGGTGAGTGGTCTCCCCGAGCTGGGGAGTCCCTGCTGTTCCTGTGTGGTCTACGTTAGTGTTCACAAATTTACAACACATATCTATCTACGTTTAGAATTTAGGAGCAAGAAATCAGAATTCTCAAAAATTCCCCAAATCATAACTTATTCTTAAAATACTGTGAACATTCTTCATACTTTCCCCGTTATTACAGATATCTAAAAAAAAAAAAAATTAACAAATAGGAATAGTAAGCTTAGTAGAATTTAGAGAAAACTACAGCCTCTAGGGAATACTTAAACACTGGAAAACACCAGGGAACATTATTGGATAGTATTCAAATAACGTAACATTCAAATATCCTAACAAGGTTAGGAGTATACAGAATCATGTGTCAAAATTGCCAAATTAAGAATTTATTTTGCTTCCAAAGCTTATTTCTTGGAATACTGCTCATAGGATTTGTATAAAGTACACTACATGTATAAACTTATCTTATTTGCAAGAATAACACAGTTTGCGGCAGACAGGGCTAGACACACACTCTTATGAGGTGCCAACAATCACAGGCAAGACTGACTCGGTGGAAACCATCTTTCTACATGCTCCTGTCCTGGTTCTCTTAGTCTTCAACTCTATGTTAGCATTTCTTGCTCTAGTTTTTTATTTGATGAAGCTGGAGTCCCTCAAACCAGCAACGTCTCTATGCTTTTAAGCTTTAGTGTTCACGGATAAAACTTTAATACTTTTTCACATTTCCTCAACTGACTCTCCTCTCCCAGGGATTCTGGGATCAAAAAACATAAGTTTCCTGAGAAATGCTGGGAAGGAATTCCCGCGTGGAAACCCTGATGAAGGTCCTAGCCCCAGCTCCCACAGCAGCATCTGGGAGGACAATGTGGTGTAGTGGCCAAACCATGTAAGCTGGAGTCACACAGACCCTAACCATTAAACTCCTCTAAATCCGTTCCCTCATCTGCAGAATTGAAGATATTATCACCAACATCCAGATCTGTGGGGAGAAGTAATGCAATATATCAACACCAACTACCACACGTTTTCAGAGCGAATAACTCTTCCTTTAGAGTTGGCTACAGCAGGTTCTCTGGATCTTTGGCCTACAAAGGGATACACCCAACCTCTTTGAAAGAGGCAGTAAGAGCATCAGATTTAGAATCAGAGACTTGGGTTAGGAGCCTAGTTCTGCCATTTACTTTTAAGTGTCTCCTGCTCTCTGACCTCAGGTTTCAACTGCAAAATGAGGATAACACTGACTTGTAAGGATAAAATAATGTTAAGAACCTAGGGCAGTACCTGGCAGAGACAGCTGGTGTCTTGTCCCTGTCTTCTCCTATTGCCTATAGTCAGCTGTGACACTGTCACAAAGGAAGGCCACCAAGAAACAGTTTTCAATGCACAGTCAGCACAGAAAATGAACTAATGAAGGCCAGAGATAGAAAGAAAAACCTCCTTTGGAATTAGTCCCACCTAAAAAAAGTTGAAGGAAAAAAAGTTGGATTTTTGCCAACTCCATAAATTAGGAAGTAATTGTGGACCATAGAGAAAGCTTTAGCTATTCAAATCCTTGAAACATCAATTCAGGAAATTATCTGCCAAACCCAGTGCAAGAGACCAAATGGATTCAAACATATCCCTCACCTCGAGCAGCTCACAGTCTAGAAACAGGAGACTGACTGTGACACACAAGGATAACAGGACATCAAGGCAGGAGAGATTCCTTCCAACCAGGGATGCCAGCCCTTGCCAAGAAGGCTTCTTAAGCACTCATGCAGAAGGGTGATCAGGCAGAGGGGATGGCCTGAACACGGGAGTAACAGCACAGCACACTGGAGCACCCACATGCCAGAGTAGGTGAGGACGGAAAATTGAGTTGAGACAAGGCTCTGAAGGGCCTTGAAATCCAGACCAAGAAATTGACTTTATCGTGAAAGCAATACGGATAGTCCATTTGGGGTCCCCAGTACATTTTCGGTAGGGTTTACTTTACACAAGATTTTCACATGCACCAGAAACATCTGTCATAAAAAAAAAGGACATCACCATTAACATTTTCTTTCTTCTCCTGAGGCAGCCCACCAAACTCCCCACTATCACAAACAGGATCCTCTGGACCTTTGGAAGGGGCTCAGCCTGAAGTCGCTACATGGTCTTCATGGAAGGGTCCTTGCAGATCCTCCCTCATTTTATATCTGGAGGAACTAAGGTCCAAGAAGCACAGAAGGTGTCAGAACCAGAGGCTGGCAACACCCTTCCCACACACCCTTCCCTCTTGAGAAGGAAGACCTAGGATACCACAGATGTCTGTGGACTCCCACCCAAACTGCCCATGGTGTCCCCAGAGCGGAGTCACCTTGTGACAGAGCCATGGAAGCAGCCTAGATCAGGTCTCTCTTCTCACCCCACAGGGATCTTCCCCGTGGAGAAGACACCTGTGGAACAGGTTTAGGAGAGCACCAGACAGAGTGAGCAGCCTTGGCTATCCCGTCTGTAACTCAGCATTGCCACCCACTTTCTGGACCTCATTGCAGTTCAGTTTCCTTTCCTATAAAATGGAGACTGGCTTAGGCCACTGGTTTACAAACTTTTAACAACAGAAACTTAGCTCAATACATAAAAATAATAAAAGCACAATTGCACTGGTTGAAGTATGAGTAGCCCCCAGGATACCTTCTGTGAACCCCTGGGGTTCTGTGGAGCAAGTCTGAAAAACACTTGTCTAGCAGTCCCCCTGGGTTCTTCCTCCTTCAGGATGCTCAGTTTCAATGCTCAAGTGGAGAGGTTAGTATGGTGGGCTCAGAACCCATGTCTCCACTGATCAGGGCACCAGAACCTTCTGATGTCTGCCCCTTCAGGCTAGGAAAGAGTCAAGATCTACTCCCAATCCGTGAGGCTATGTCTAAGCCCTAATACTCCCTAGTGCTACGTGCACTCAGGAAGCCCACTTCCAGTCCCACTTCCTCAGGACTCAGGAATAACAAACACCATCTTTAGCTAGAAGAAATAAAATCCTGCTTGTCCCTGAAATTCCACCATTAGCAATTCATGCTTTTGGATAGAGCACTTCCAGTTCCCCTAGAAGGTGGCATTCGCCCCACACACTTCTGGGTGACAGGTCAACAGGTCCATTCCTCATGAGAGGCAGGAGAGTAATAACATACTAGGCACTCAATATAGGCTCAGTGAACGTAGATGACAAACCTCACCCTCACTGCTGCCTCCCCTTGGTCCCCATACACAGTCACCCTCGCCCTCCCACCCCCAGCCACCTTTACACATGATGCACTCAGAGACAAGATCCACGGGGTTCTTGCTTGGCCTGACTGGCCCAGCGTCCTCTTCCAGCCTCAGAAGCCTTGGGCCTTCACCCTCCACAAGTTACTTAACTCCTCTGTGCTGACAAAAGCATGATATCCAGAGATGCGAGGGGGCAGAGAGAAGCCTCCCCTCCCCCAGAGAACAGCTGACGAAGGTTAGAGTCAGCCAGCAGGAGGCACAAGAAGCCCCCACTCATTCCTCCTCCATGCCCTCCTCCAGCCACTTTAAATAGTGCACATCTCCTTGGTCCATGGGAAGACTGAAGACCTCTGGGATTTCAAAAGGATGCACCAACCTTTGGAAAGAAAGCAGAGCTCTGTGAGTGACCAGGATTAGTCAGCCTATGCAATAAAACCCAACTGGGCAGCCTCACTTGAGGCCCTCTGCAATATGCCTGCAGCCCACTGCTCCAGCCCCACAGCCCACCACTCCTACGCCTGTTACCCATCTGTCACCAAGTGATGAGTTAGGCCAGACGGCTTTAGAGTCTCACAGACATGGGTTCAAATTCTAAGCCTGCCACTTACTAGCTATGTAAGCACGGACAAATCACTTAATTTCCCTAAAGATCCTGCAAAAGAGGGGATAAAAATAGTACCTATGTGACTGGATTGCTGAGGATTACATGAGACAAGGTATATAAGGCACATACCTGGTACACTGGCGCTGTACGCATTCAGTAAATGTTAGCTACTGTTTTTATTACTATCCTTCACTCATCACTGGGCCTTCCGCAAACAACTCCCCCTTCCCCTGTACCTCTGTATTCTCTTCTCCACCTAGAAAGTTCTCCCTGTTCCTGCTGATAAATCAAAAGCCTCTCTGTTCCTCAAGGCTCAACTCAACCACTGACCTTTCCCCAGGGATCTTCCTTGACCATCCAAACCCACAGCAATCTCTCCCTTTTCCCCATTTCTTTCACCTAGTCCTCACCTAGTCCTGGCACAAAATGCCAGTTCTCTTCACTTTCCAAATGGAAAAAACATGAGGCCTTGGGCCCTGGTCCCATCTGTCACACAGGAGTAATGATCCTCTGCTGCTTTTTTGCTGAATTAGGCACTGTAAAGTTCTCATGAGATAGAATGTTTACTAAATCACAACATGTGTATGTATAGGTGCTTAAACATTAGCAGTAAGCTGGGTAATTTTATCTAATGCCTGAGAAAAATGAATTTTCTTATTTCACGGATACCTAGACCAGTGTATGTGTTTTTATAAGCAGACACACAGAATTCAGTGTATGTAGGT
Source organism: Tursiops truncatus (assembly GCF_011762595.2). Lineage (NCBI taxonomy): Eukaryota > Metazoa > Chordata > Mammalia > Artiodactyla > Delphinidae > Tursiops > Tursiops truncatus. The sequence continues at coordinate 101,935,828 of NC_047039.1, read as the reverse complement.
CTGAATAGCATTCAGCATAAGACTTTTTTTTTTTTTTTTTTTTTTTTGCAGTACGCAGGCCTCTCACTGTTGTGGCCTCTCCCATCGCGGAGCACAGGCTCCAGACGCGCAGGCTCAGCGGCCATGGCTCACGGGCGCAGCCACTCCGCGGCACATGGGATCCTCCCGGGGCACAAACCCGTATCCCCTGCATCGGCAGGCGGACTCTCAACCACTGTGCCACCAGGGAAGCCCCCAGTATAAGGCATTTTAATAACACTTTAGTAGTAAGAGCTGTCACTGATACAGCAATTCATGCGTATACTTGACATAAGTTCTTTCCAATATGCATAACAACCCAAGGTACTAGTATAGTCCCCATTTTATAGATGGGGCAACTGAGGCACAGAAAGTAATTTGCATGCACTTATGCTACAACCAGCAAGTGGAAGAGGCAGGATTTGACGCTGGAGGTCAAGCTCTGGGGTTCACTGTCTTAACCCTGAAGCTGTCTTTCACCAGTCAGGCTGTAATTTCTCAACAGCACTGGTTCTACCAAAGATACCCTATTTCCACACCTGCGCTAAGGCAGTAACATGAGGGCCTTCTCTACCAATAGATCTGAGACCCAGTATAGCCATATAACCATAGAATCCTGCCTGGTTCCCTAAGATGTGAAAGGAAAGGGTTTTATCATCCAGACAGGTGACTCGCATCCTGGCTGCAAGGAGAGTCAACCTGGGTGCTTTGAAGAACACCATATTTGATCCCCATTCCAGATGAATTAGGTCAGAATCTGAGGTGGAGCCCAAATTGGTAATTTGAGAAAGTCTCCATGTGATTATAATATGTAGCCAACATCAAAAATCACTGGTTTAGACCAGAGAATCTCAAGCTTTTACTGTGCATAGGAATCACCTGGGGATCTTGTTGAACTGTAGTTTGATTCAGTAGGTTTGGGGTGAGTGTGAGATTCTGCATTTATGGCAAGCTTCCAGGTGATGCCAATTATTACAAAACTACACTCTGAATGATAAATAAGGATTTACACCAGTGGTTCTCAAGTGGAGTCCACTGACCCCTCGGGAACTCCAAGACTCTTTCAGGAGGTCCATGAGGCCAAAACTATTTTCATAATAATACTAACTGTTATTTATCTTTTCATTTATGTTGACATTTGCACTGATGGTACAAAAGCAATGATGGGTAAAACTGGTGGCACCTTAGCATGCATCAAGACAACAGCACCAAACTGTACTAGCTCTCACTGTATTCTTCACCACCACAATACTTGCATTTTAAAAAAGTCAAATTCACTTAAGAACATTCTTGATAATGTGGTAAAAATTACTATTTTTATTAAAGTTTGACCCTTGAGTGTGCCTTTTTAATATTCTGTGTGACAGAATGGGAAGCATACATAAAGCACTTCTGCTATATACCTAAGTTCAATGTTGTCTTAAACTTGTCTGACTGAGACACAAGCTAAACTAGACTTTTCCCAAAGAATACCATTTTTACTTTCAAGCCTGAGTAACCATCATTTGTCAGTTTTACAAATTAAGGTTACTCAGGTTTGAGTATTAGGTAGACATTTTATCAAATATGAACAAAGTGGGCCCATCACTCAAACGAAGACAATTTATATCATTTAATGCCAATTTAAAAATTCATGTTTTGGGGGTTGGGGAGGGAAGGACTGGGAGTCTGGGATTAGCAGATGCAAACTATTATATACAGGATGGGTAAACAAGGTCCTACTGAATAGCACAGGGAACTATATTCCCTATCCTTTGATAAACCATAATGGAAAAGAATATGAAAAAGAATATATATATATATATATAAAAATGAGTCACTTTGCTCTACAGCAGAAATTAAACACAATATTGTAAATTAAAAAAAAATCATGTTTTTAAGCAAAAATCAGAAGTTTGGAAAACCTGAATTTATCATCATGAGCTTAAAAGTGTCCCAACACTTAAAGATGCTTTTGACAAGATCCAGCTCTCTTATTAAGCCAGATTTTGCAAAAATGGAAAATGATGCCATTCTTCTCACTTTTTTGTTTTTTGGAAAATATGGTTACTTTCCATAAAAATACATTACTAGCATACCTTGTTTTATTGCACTACGCTTTATTACAGATACTGTGTGTTTTTAGAAATTGAAGGTTTGTGGCAACCCTGCATCAAGCAAGTCTATTGATGCTACATTTGCTCACTTTGTGTCTCTGTCTCACATTTTGCTAATTCTTGCAAAATTTCAAACTTTTTCATGATTATTATTTTTGTTATGGTGATGTCATCAGTGATCTTTGATGTTACTATAATTGTCTTTTGTTTTGTATTTTTAAATTAAGGTATGTACATTGTTTTTTTTAGACATAACGCTATTAACACACTTAATACGCTGCAGTATAGGTTAAACATAACTTTTATATACACTGGGAAACCAAAAAAAAAAAATCATATGATTCACTTTATTGCGGTGGTCTGGAACCAAAGATGTCTGAGGTATGCCTGTATTTATGTTAATATGTAATTGTTCTATTACTGTTAATTTAAATGAACTAAAAATACATATTTTAAAAATTTCTCAGCTTTACTTTTTTTTTTTTTTTTTTTTTTTTTGCGGTATGCGGGCCTCTCACTGCTGTGGCCTCACAGGCTCCGGACGCGCAGGCTCAGCAGCCATGGCTCACGGGCCCAGCCGCTCCACGGCATGTGGGATCTTCGCGGATCGGGGCACAAACCCGTGTCCCCTGCATCGGCAGGCGGACTCTCAACCACTGCGCCACCAGAAAAGCCCCTCAGCTTTAATTTCTAATACAGTAAACTTTGATATAACCCACATAAACAAAGGTCTTTTGGGTCCTTAATAATTTTTAAAAGTGTAAAGGGATCCTGAGACCAAAATTTTGAGAACCGCTGGTTTAAAACTCACTCACTTTACAGATGGAGAGTCTGAGGGACAGGGCCATACCCAGGGTCACATGGGAGGCTGGTGACTAAGCTCTAGGTATCCTACTTCTCAAGCTCATTTCACTTAGTTCCCAGCATGTCCCGGATGGGAAGAGATTGCACTATTACCTGATGTAGCTGGATAGCATACGGACCTTGGAAGTCTTTGTCTTTATTAACTGTAAAAGAAAAAAAAAAAAAATCACTGCTTCAGGGGATCAGCCCCAGCTCTGCAGCTGCTCATTCAACTGGCTGTTTAGGAGACAGATTCCTCCGGGTCCCCAGGCCCTGTTAGTGGCTTACAAATGAACCTAGGGCATCTTATGTGGGGCAAGAACCTCAGTTAATTGATCTTTGCTAATTTTTAATTGGAACTGTGCTCTCATTCTTTCCCTATCAAGGCCGCATCCCCCTATCCTCACTCACCAGCAGGATTTCAGTGGCTTCTTCTATTTCTCCATTCCAATAGTATCTGGAGAAGAGAATAACAACAAAAAAAATTATCATGCTTACAAGATGAGTTCAGTGAAATAAGCCTGGCCCAATTAGGTGACTTACTAAGGGGGAAACTTTAAAATCTTTCCAAGCCCATATAAAAAAGCCTAGAGTTGGCCAAGGCCCTACAGGTCATCTAGTCTAAACATTCTAATGCACGCTTCTAGCACCTGCCTTAACTTTCCTGGAGGTGAGGGGCTCACCATCTCCTGAAAGGTTTTCACATGAGATGGTTTTTCTTATGGTGTGCCAACATTTGCCACCCAATTGTTTTCCCCAACTTCCACATGAAGAACCACCTCAGGACAGCCCTACAGAAACTCCTATATGTTCTCTCCTCTAAACTGGCCATCTCCAGCTTTTTCAATGCTCATCCCATACTCTTGGCTTCCAGGCACCTCCCCATCCTTTGGACTGGTGCTATCTGTATCACTGACTCTCAAAGCTGAGTGCCCACCAATGGGTAAATGAAAAAGCACAGGAAGATTCAGGGAAGAAGTAAGCCTTATAAAATATGGAAACAGGTCCAAAAGTTAAAAACAAAGTCAGTGACAATGTTTAGAAAAGAGTACGAGAACAGCATCATGGGAAGGGAAAGAAATTTGGCCTGAGAATGCCTATGCTAACCCAGGGCAAATCTAAGATGACTTAGGCCACTGGCCTCATCTCACAGAGCTGTGGTAAAAGGATGAATTACAAGGAAGGATGAACACATGAGGGGAAACAGTAGGCTAAAATTCTGTTCTAGCTCCAAAGCAGTAGCTCCCAGGCTGGCTTTATGTGAATCACTTACATAACCTCTTAAAAATTCAGATTCAAGGCCCATCCTCAGGGAGACTGATTGAGTAGATCCAGGAGGGAGCTCAGGAATCCAAAGCATAGCCTGATTTGGGAACCATACCTACAGGTGATGTGAGCCACTGAGGGAATGGCACTGCTGGGCAGGGGAAAGCTTTCATTATATAGCACTTTTCTGTGCTGACCTTTAGAGTAGACGTTATTTCTCTCCCTCCCTCCCTCCCTCCCTCCCTCTTGCTCATCAGGGGAGGAAGGAGATGAGAAACAGGCTGATCAGAGAGATTAAGGCACAAGACAAATCCTGCACAGCCAGTACTGGGATACTGACATATTTTGATGAGGGAAATGGTGCAGACCAGGCTTAAGTAAAGGAGCTGATGAAATGAAAGGCAGACAATACACAGAAACAGCCTGTCGCATATGCTAAACTCTCAAAGTTTTCCAGAGAATCCAAAAGTAATGGAAATTATAATCTTTGATATCCCTAGTTGGCTTACTCAGGGATGGAATGCCCAGTTCGACTTCTTTGCTAAAAGCAAGCTAATTGATTTAAACAAAGAATGTGCACACAAGATTTGCTGTGCCTAAACTGTAGATTTTTTTCTCCCTTCTCTAAACACAGCCTGTTTTTGCTTTTGTTGAATGACATAAACCCACTGGTTGATTTCCTCTGAATAGAAATTGACAGTGAACTATTGATTAATTAAGTGTCTTTGAGTTGTTCTTTGACAATTCCCCATTAGTTCAGTGCTCTTTCCACCAGGCAGGACCTGACCTAGCACTCCCACACCCTTCCACTGGCCACAGCAAAACTCACAGTGAGTATGCCTTAGGCAGGATGTTCACAGAGGCAGTCAGCTTCTTATCCAGTATAGCCCTAAAGCAAAGAGAGAGTGACAGTTACTGGGGCAAGTGTCCAGCAGTTCCTGGGAACTACTCAGGAAACCTAATTCTAAATAGATAACCATTTAGAGTGCCCCTCCCAACTCAAACCAACATGTTTCGTAACTACTGTGCACAGAACCTCTGAAGACAGAGTTGTTTATAAGTCCTTCCCTGGGTGGGGAGAGAAGTAGGGAAGCAGCTATGGGAAGGCAGTTTTAAAGGACAGGCCTAGTCTGCTTGGGGAATGGGAATTTATTAGCAATGGACGGAGAACAAAAAGACCTGGATTCCAATCCAGCCCTGCAGTAGGATGGCTGTGTGACCTTATGCAAGCTCTTTCTTTCATTACAGAAATAAGTATTTGAGCACCTATCCAAGACAGGCACGACCCCCTCACTCAGCCTGACTCCTGCTGTACAATCAGAGGACTGGTTCAGTCGGTGGTTTCCAACTCTTTTCACCACCAAAAACTCCTTTTATTATGTCACCTTCTCCTTTTCTCTCTTGGATATGTACTAGGCTGACAGGGTTTCTGGTCTGTAGATATCATGTGACCACATGGAACTGATATAACTCCAAGGGAAAGCAAAAAAAGGCATCCTATCCTATGTCTGTCTTTGGCAAATACAGGCTCTTTTCACTTTTTATTTTTGTGAAGGTTCCTACCACAATCCTAACAGCACAATTATCATCACCTTTGCAGACCTCTAAAAACTTTCTTTGACAGACCACAGGTTGGAATTCCTGCTCTGATAGTCTGATTCCTGTGCAGAGCCCTGGTGAACACAATAAAAAGTGCCTGAACTAGTACAAGTGTCATAGAAACAAAAGCACCACCAAGTCATCGATGCAAAGAAGTGTCCCCAAGTATCAAACCTCAAGCCCTCGGAATCAGGCAGGCCCTGACAACCCCCTCTCAGGTCTCAGTCAGCCGAGGGGGCCTGGTCTCAGTCTCTGAGGTGTGTGGCCCCTGCCAGATAACCCTAATCTGAGCCCTGCTTACTGATCTCTCCTCTTGACTGCTGCCAAGAGAACTGACCTACTTTCTCTTCCCCTGAGTTCCAGGCTGAACAGTGCTCTATTTAAGGCTCCACTTTAATGTGGTATTACCACCACCCTCATTCCCTTGGAAAGTTCCAGGTGCTAAATAAATCTGACTGTAAGGAGAGGCACACGGCACAAATTTGTTTAAGCAACGTCTGCAAGTCTCACTCACTCAATCAAATGATCTGCTGAGAAATTACACTTCACTGGTTCTGAAGGTGGCACGCAAACAGAGGGAGTGAGTTAAACCTCTAGAAAAAAATAATCCATTGCCTCACGGGCCTCCAATCTCTTTGGTAGTGTCAACTCCTGAGTAATCACAGCAACCTGTCCTTGGGTAAAAGACTGTAAAGTTATGGAGGGCTGTGTTATTCAAAAAGCTCCTGTGGCCAAACAAACAAATAAAAAACAAACACACACACTAAAGCCCAGCAGTGAGTCACAGACGGAAAGCTCAAGCCCTCATGCTCATGTGAGTAAAGCAGAAGACAGAGCTTCTGGGGTCTCTAGAAACTGCAAAGTTCACAGACTAGAGGCTCACAGACCAGATACATGGTTTGGCTCTCACGGCATTTAAAAAAATCTTGATTTTGCTACCAATATTTACTATCAGGGTATTTCACGTTAAAAAAAATACACATTACCTAGCTTCTCACCAAAAAATGAATCTTATAACATTTTGGACCTGTAGTCCTACAAGGTCAGATTTAGCTAGAGCTGAGCAGGGGCTACTCCCTCTAGGCATGACATATGCTTCTCCGGTCAGTTTCCACTGTTCTCCCTCTCAACACCTGGGACGAGTAAGGGTTGCTAACTACAGTCATTCTTCAGCGCGACACCCCAGCCCACTTCACTCATTTAAGTTGCCTGCTTGTGATATCTTTGTCTGTGACCCTGGCCTAATCCAATTCCCTCTCCCTACGTATGAAATCAAAGCCCAGAGAAGGAAGACTTGTCTAAGGTCATATGTGGTGTTCGCAGCAAAAAGGAAACTAGAATCCAGGTCTCCTGGTTCAACATTCAGGTTTTCACCCTAGCCCCAATAAGAGATTTTTCCAGTTTAGAATGTACCTGTCAATGAAGAGCTCTAAGAACACGGCCAGGAACCAGAATGGAACTGAACCAGAACTGAGAGGCAGCAGACTGAACGCTAAAGAGCATTAAAGAAGAAAGAGCACTAAACTGGAGCTGAAAGACCTGGTCCCAGCACTAGTTCCGCAGGCAGAGCTGGGGTTCCTGCCGGCTAACACTTGTGGGGCCCTCCCCACCATGTACCCACTTACTCTCCTTCTACAAATCCTGGAAGCGAACCTATTTGCCTCTCTTCTACCCAAATCATTAACGAAAAATACTGAACAGAACAGCTGAGGGGAGAGATCCACTGCCACATCACTCAGGACTCCAATTGAGACTTCCAGTTCAGCTGGTGGGCTGCACACACACTGCAACCTCCCTTTTACACCCCACACCAGAAACAACAAAACATTTCTTCACCGTGCCAGAGCACAGTAAGAACGCTTTATGCACTAGCAACTAGGAGGAGGCCCTAAAGAAAAAAGGCAGCCCTGAGACATGCATGGGAGCATGTAGGGGGACTTCCTAACTTAAGAGCCTTTGAATCTTTTAAACATTGGCAGTGATCTGGTTTTCTTGGCCTCCAGCAACCTGGAGAATTTTGAAGAATATAAAATTATAATTTTTTCACTAACATAGCCATAGTTTGAATCATATAAGTTGACCATCCTAAAAATTCTTCTTGAGGTGATAAATTATTCTTAGAAACTGATTTTAACTGTTGAATCCTAGATTGTAAAAGTATTTCAAGAACCTTCTTAGTAAGTTTTGCCTACATCTGCTATGTAAATATGTATGCCTATTATTTTATTTCCTTTATTCCTTATTACATTTATACTGTTCCTTTGTAAATAAATGTGCCTTTTTGAACTTGGGGCAGGAGGTGGGGGAGAGAAAATGAAAGCAACAGTTTGAAATCTAGATGTAATGGGAATCAGAGCAGGCAAGAACTTGGAGGCAACCATCAAGGTAAATAGTTGGAATGCCACAGCAGGAGCAGGTAGACCCCCTAAATCTCCCATGGCCCAGGCAACAGTAATGGGATGTTTGATACAGGCAGAGCAGTGAGCATGGGAATTTTGGACAAAAGGCAAAACACTGTCCTAGTGGCCGGCGACAGCCAAGGACAAAAGGGAGAGTGCATGCCCAGAAGACCAGTTACTTGGGTACCCCAGCCAGTAGAATGTCCACATGCCCCACACGCACACTGCAGAGTACCACCTAAGGTCAATTCCTCCATTTGTTTCTACACTTCCCCATAAGCATAGCTAAGAAGATGAGAGAGGCTACAATTAAGAATTACAAAGTATTTGAGGAAAGTCAACACCATGAGAGACTAAAATTCAACAACAAAAAAGAATTTACATGAGAAGGATAATTGAAACCAAGATTTAAAAATAAGTACAATTATGTATACTTGAAAATTGCTAAGAGAGTAGATCTTAAAGAGTTCTTATCACACAAAAAAGTAACTGAGATGATGGATGTTTAACTAACCTTATTGTCGTAATCATTTTGTAATATATACACATATAAAATCATCATGTTGTATACCTTAAACTTACACAATGTTATATGTCAATTATATCTCAATAAAGCTGGAAGAAAATTAAGCATAAAATAAGTATAATTACTATCCACAGAAAGATAAAGCAAGATTATTGCATTTATAAAACAAGATCAGACAATTACAAAACAAGAGCAGTTGGTTATTAAAAACAATCTGAAATCTTGAAAAGGAAACCTATAAAATTCAGTCTAAAGAAAACTATAAAAGTTCAGTCACAGAAAACAAATTCAACATCTATAAGGAGTTCCAGGAAAGCGTGATGCAGATAGAGAGAGTAGAGAGGCTATATTTAACAAAGTAATACTTGAACATTAAGACAAAGAGAAATTCCTAAAAACTAGGAGAAAAACCAGAGAGAAAAAGCATTACCTATGAAGCAATGAGACCCCATTCCTGACCTCTCATGAGCAACCTTGGATGCAAAGACAGAGACCCCTCTCCAAGCTGATACTGATCCATTTACCTCAACTGGCCTCTCAACTACTGTATTTAGAATCCAGGCCTTAGAATCCTTCTCCTCCTGATACCCAACACCTCACAGATGTCAGCTGAAGTTGTTCCCTCACAGGACCCAGAGTGGCTAATCCAGGGGTCCAGAGAGTTCAGCACAGATCCTGGGTATACCAGAAGCACAGGAGGGATTTCAATTCCTAGCTGCTAAATACAATACTAGGTCATATTTCTGGAGTAATCACATGTTCTTTTAGACAAGAGCTATTCTCCAAAAGTAATGTAAATAAGGAAAAAATAGACATTCTGGTTAGGGGCAGGAAAGATGGAATCAAATGCAAAGTTAACCTGTGACCATTAGTTTGGAGGCTATGTGCCCCCAAAGACCGAATTCAACACATAAAACACTATAACTTAAGCTATCATCAAACCTCAAGAATGCTGAGTTGTAGAGCAAGAAGAAAGGGAGCCAGGAGCCAAATCCAGTACCCCTCAGCCCCACTAACCCGCTTCAAAGCTGCAGCTATAAAGGAGTGAAGGGCAGGGGAGCTTCCCTAGCAGTCCAGTGGTTAGGACTCGGCGCTTTTACTGCCGTGGCCCTGGGTTCTATCCCTGTTCAGGGAACTAAGATACCGCAAGCCTCAAGGCGCAGCCAAAAAAAGAAAAATAAATTTAAAAAGAAGAGAAGTGAAGGGTGGAAATTCAGATACAACAAACATTTTTTGAGCATCTACTACATCTGAGTTACTGGAATAAGGACTGTACATATATCATATAATCCTCTCAACAACCCTGTGAGGTAGGTGGCATTATCCTATTCTATAATTCAGAAAACTAATGCTTAGAGAAGGGAAGCAACTTGCCCGAGGTCACACAGCAAGTGGCAGAGCCAAGATTCAAATTGTTCTGATTACAAGTCCAGTGCTCTTTCCACCACAGCACAGCTGCTTTTAGAAATCTGCCATATACTTGGAATTGGTCTCCTCCTCCTCTTGCCATGGTGGGTACCTCTGGGACTGAGCAAAGACTATCTCCAAAAAGACAGCTGGGTCAGGAATTAGGACTCTTAAATTCTCAACTTGCAGAGTTCCACTGTTCTCTTATCTTAACACCTTGCGCAAGCCAGCTATCTCTCTGGGTCTCATATCACTTTTACGCCCCCATGCACCACTCAGCATTTTCAGGCCCAGCAGCAGGATCCATCCAAGTGTCATTCAGCCATGCTTCTCATATCACCCCAAGCAGACAGCTGTGTAGTTCATCACTGGACAGATGGGGTTGTCAAAAGCAAGAGAAGTACCCCAAAGTGGCCCCTCTGGAGCATCCTGGTAGCTCCCAAGCCTCCTGGGGCAGCACCTAAGCCCCTTCACCATACCTGGCAATATCTCTGGCAATCTGCTCGTTGGGACAGTTGACAAAAACGATGGAGTAAGTGCCGGAGACATAGCTGCCAGTGACAACTGAAAGGAGCTGCTGGCTAAGGGTCCTGAGCATGGGGTATGTCAGGAAAGAAGCAGTCAGGATCTACACAGTGGGAAAAGAGAAGCACAGATCAGCAGTGACATGGCCAACTCACTATTTGCCAGCTCAAGCAGACTGGAACCAAAGCTGAGCACCATATTTTCATCCCTATTTCCCAACCACAAAATAATTCCTGGGATCTGTATTGAGTTTTAGTGCTTAAAGTTTTCATGTCTAGATTATTTGCCTCTGCATTTTACAAATGGTAAAAAAAAAAAAAAGGAAAAAAAACAGAGGCTCAAAAATCAAGAAACTTGCTCAAAATCACACAGCTTTGGGAATTCCCAGGCGGTCCAGTGGTTAGGACTGAGCACTTTCACTGCCGGGTTCAATCCCTGGTAGGGGAACTAAGATCCCACAAGCCATGCAGTGTGGCCAAAAAAAAAAAAAAAAATCACACAGCTTTTAACTGAAGCCAAGATTAGGAGTCGAGTCTGGATAACTTGAAATCCGTTCCTACTGCACAAAACTGCTACTGGAGGTAATGCCAATTGGCATACACTGAACTGCTATCATCCTATGGAGATTATTATGAATGACAAGTTCTTACACCTGCCGATGTTTTAGGGAGTTAATTTCACCTTCGTTCAATTGTGTATGTGCCAGGTGCTACAGGGAGTCTAGTGGAAAAGGAAGGCTAATTCTAAAGCAATGTGACCTGTACTACTGTGACAGACAACTGGAGGGTCCAGGAGGAAGGCTCTACCTGTTGGAGACAGGAAAAGGCTTTGAAAAGAAGGTACTATCTAAGTTGGAACTGAAATAATAAGCAGAATTACAAAAGAGGGAGATACGATAATATGTACAAACTCAAGAGGTACGTAGGGACAGATAAGCTATCTAGTCTGCATGGGTCTTAGTCTGTGGATAAGAGATTGGGAGGAGAATGAGACTGGCTAGAACTATAAGGGGTCAGGCTAAGGAATGTAGGGTTCATACTCAAGTGATAAGGTGCTTTTGCAGGTTTTAAAGCAGAAGAGTAATAATATGATCAAGCTGAAGGAGGATGGGGAGTGACCAGAAGGCAGTCCATTCAAAAGGCCATTACAATGTTCCAGGAAAAAGACATTAAGATCTTGAGCTAAGAAAACGGCAGTGACACCGTGAGAGGAAAAGACAGGCAAGATATACTTTTTCTTGCTTTTTTAATGACAAACTTTTAAAATAAGAGGAAATGAAAAGAACTGGAGGACATCTTCTATTCCAGGGTTCTTTGCTGGGGGAATACAAAGGAGTCATTAATAGGGATAGAGGCAACTTGCAAGGAGCCCCACTGTGACTCAGGCAAGACTGAACAAGAGCGTGCTTCTGCCTCCCAGCCCGGGGCTCACATCTCGCTCAAATAAACCTCTGTCCTCCCACTCCTACGTTATTGCCCGGCCCTGCCTGGCTCCTACTTCTTGGCAGGGCCTGAGTAGCGTTTTTATGTCTTTAGCTTCAGTCTGACTAGAAGCCTGTCTGGGGTGGGTTTCTCATTCCCTCCCACTACCTCCACCAACACCTCCAATCCAACACACTAGGCCTCTGAACTAAACCAGTGACCACACAAGAAAAAAAGAACCAGGCTTTTCAATGAAGCTTTTGGTGACAACTCAATTAGATTATATAGGAAAAAAATAAAGGCACTAAAGAGCAGGATTTAAATCCTAGCGCCAGTACTGCTGCCTGTGGTCTTCAACAAGTTACTTCCTTTGCCTTCTATAAATGTTATCTAGAAACTGGAGATTATGACATCTGTGCTGCCTGCCTCAGAGCTGCCATGGGTTCAAACAAGATAGGAAAAACAATATATAATCACTAATCCAATAAAGGAAGGGACTGTGGTTTACTCATCACTGTGTCCCCAGGACAGTTCACGGCACACAGCAGGTTCTCAAGAAATAACTTGTAGACTGGTGAATTAGTACACCAGCAAGATGTTGATATTGAGACAAAATAGCCTTCTGAAGTAAGTAGGGCTTTTGGGTCACCCACAGCGCTTTTGGCAGAGAATCGGACAAACTAAAAAACTGTAAGGGGTCAACTACATGACTCTAAGGTGGCTTCCTGTACAGACTCTGAACAAAAGGAGTAATGGTCTGTCCCGCAACCAAAAAAACCATTCCTAAGGAAGATCTAGGGCATTTCGGCCAGCAGTTATCAGTGTAACACTGAGCTAACAGGATTAACTATAAACTCACCTAAAATGTATTGAAACTCTTGTATGAACTCATAGTCAAAAAATACTAAGAGGTACTTTGGGCCCTCAGGTATTATCTAAGATAACCCTTCATTTAACAGATAATGTTACTGAGGCAGAACATACAGAAATTCTGTGACAGAAGCAAGACTTAAATCCAAGACTCCTGCCTCCTTTTCTGGGCTCTCTGAACTGCAAGGAGCACGACTAGGAATTCATACAGTGGGCTTATTTCAGCTTCACTTAATCCAGTGCCTCGCAACTTGGGGCAATTTTTCCCCCCAGGGGACATCTGGCAACATCTAGGGACAATTTTGATTGTCATGATTGGGGAGGAGATGCCACTGGCATCTAGTGGGTAGAGGTCAGGACTGCTGCTAAACATCCTTCTATTGTACCATCAATCACACTGAAATACAGACAGTTGTTTACATACGTCTCCCTCATTGGACATGAGCTCTTTGGCCTCATACATTTCTGTATCCCCAGCACTTTATAACCCACTGACAAGGAGTATGGGCTTGAGAAATGTTTGTGGACCATATCAACAAAGAATCAGAAGCATGTAAAGGTCGGTTTAGAACCACAAGTGGACTACAGTGTATTAGAAAGTGATATTATATGAATGCAAAATACACACATCACCATATTCCCTAATAGAAACATTATAACGGGAAAAGATTTACTGTAAGTTTATAGCATTTTCATATTTATGTCTTTACTATATACCTTTTCTAATTTTACATTCGTTTAAAATATTTTATGTACCCTTTCAATTATTTCATTTTTTTTTCGTCCTGCAGTATTTGCCTAGCCTTTAAGAGATTATGGTTGACTTTACTATCTGTGTGAAGGCAGAAGGGGCCTCAGAAACCACCCAGTGGTTCTAAATTTGTAATCCATCTAGTTTTAAGGAATCTGTGAATACTCTGAAATTGACATTGTGTTTATACACTTTCCTTGGGTGCAAATCCAGACTTGCACTCACACACATAGACACACACACACAAAAAATCAAGAAATGTCCCCAAAATGTTGAGCCACTGATTTGTGCCAGTTAATTAAGGGCCAGAGAGGGGAAGAAATCACCAAAAAGTGAGCAGCAGAGCTGGGCTAGACCCCTAGGCTTGTGGCCCTCCCACACAGCTCTCCCTTCCACCACCCCCGCACCCCACCCCACTCAGCCCCCGCCCACTGCGACCACCAGCACCACTGTAGGGACTCTGTGGCCACTGCCAACCTTAACATTTTAACATACTTCAGAGATGAGAAAACAAAGCCCCCAGAAAAATGAGATGGTAACTCCACTGGAAAGAGGGAAAGAACCTATCATGTGACCCTTACATGACAACTCACCAGCAGACACCCCTCACCACCCCAAGGACCCTGGCAGTGAAACACAGCCCAGTCACTCCTCCTCACAAGGCAGGGCATAAAGAGGTGCCGGTAATCTTCACATTCACACCACAATCTCCAAGACACAGGGTGATGCCTCCAAGGATTCTACCGCCCACCCACTACCTGCCCGCCCCCAGCTCAAAACCCCAGGAAGAGTAAAAGAGAAATGCACGTTCTTCCCTCGGTCCCCAGGTTGGAGGTTTAGAGGTGAGAGGGTTCATAGCATTGTAGTGTGGAACACTCACCAAAAGGCATAAAAGGACAGAGGGCCGCGGGTAGCCTGGCCAAGGGCACCGTAAGCCCAGCCTGTCCATGGCGTCGCTGGTAATTTAGCAGCACAGCCTATTGGAACTGTGGCCTGAGGCCGAGTTGCTGGCTGACTGGCGGGCACGAAGGGCCTGAACTGCCTCTCCCCTTACCACCTGCTGCCTGCCCCACTGCCCAGCCAGGTCCCAGCCAGGCTGGCCGGAAGGAGATAGTGGAGGGGGCGGGGAAAGAGGGAGTAATTTTTCACTGGGCAACTCTCCTTCTGGAAACATACAACCCAAGCACCATATGCAAACCTCCAACCCCTGCAAAAGTAAAAATACTAATTTTCCCTTCCCATTCTAACATACACATACAAAAAAACCCATAAAATCCCCAGAGATGTACAGATTAAAAGACCTAAGTTTCTTAGATATATAAAATCGTCAGCCCAAACACAAATACACATACACAAAACTCTTCCACTTTGCAGGGGTCCCCAACGCCCGGGATCTAATGCCTGATGATCTGAGGTGGAGCTGATGTAATAATAATAGAAATAAAGTGCACGATAAATGGAATGCGCTTTAATCATCCCGAAACCATTACCCCCCCACCCCCACCCCAGTCCCTGGAAAAACTGTCTTCCACGAAAACGGTCCCTGGTGCCAAAAAAGTTGGGGACCGCTGTAGAGGACCATCCCACCAAATAAACCCAAATAAATGAAGCACACACGTGGCTGCCTTCCCTTCCCCGTCCCCCACACATCACTCTCTCCTCCTAGGACCTCCCTTCTAATCCTCTCTGGCTTAGAGCACACACTCTGGCTCCTCATTGCTCTCCCCGGTGAACTCATTTGTCTTTCCAGGCCAGCTGCTCTGTGCAGTCTTTCCCAAGGTTAATCCCCACAGTCCTCTCTTTCCCCTAAGGCACTTTGTCCACACTTCCGTTGCAGCATTTAACATCAACTATTAAACAAATCTTTAAAAGCAGCAAGCTAAGGACTGACTGTTGCCCTTTGGGGATGCAGAGTCCACTGTTGTCAGGGTTTCCAATTTTTTAATCCAGCTTTTTAATGTGAAATATCTTAATTTTTAAATGACAACACTTCAGGGGAAGAAATTGAATACACAAGGCCATAAGTAAATTTTAAGCCAAGGAAACTATTCTATAGTTTGACTGTGGTAGTGGTTACACAAACAGTAAAAAATTCAACAAACTATACACTTAAATTGGTGAATTGTGTTGTATGTAAATAGTACCTTAAACAAAGGAGGGGGAATGCGGAAAACCAATTCAAAATTGTTTTAAACTGGGCAGACGAAACAAAACACACCTGTTAGCTAAATTGGCCTCCAGGCTGCCAGTTCACAGCCTCTGTGTTTATTTTAATTACCTGTTTACCTGTCTGTCTCATTCCTTGGGACTATAAATTCTTAAAGGCCTGATACACTTCCTGGCAAAGTGTCTAACAAAGTCAGCTGTAGCCTTAGTCCTATCATTTACATCAATAGCTATGTGGCCTCAGGCAAATAACTTAACCTCTCTGAGCTTTTTGGGGGTTTTTTGGTAAAGGAAGGGCTAATACCTCCTTCATAGGTTTAAAGTGAGGATTAACAGAGAAGATTAATATAAGAGTGCTTTATAAAATGTAAGACCATGTCAGCGTTTCATGAGCAAGTAGTCTCATGTCAACTACCAAACAAGGTTAACTCAGAAAATCTCCATTTGTGATTGAAAAACTTAGCGTGTGTGAAAAAAACAGGGTTAGAGAAAATGAGGCTGAGTGATCCTAAAAAAAAACGCTTTATATTCAAAGTCCACTAAAATAAATCAAGGCTATGATCTTTTAAACCTATTACATTAATAAGAAAGGCCACTGTTAATGACCATTTTACCTTAGATCCTGAGATGATGTCCCAGAGTTTAGCACAGGATCCCACAGAGATTATGCTCAATAAATGTTTGTTGATTTGGTGATTATAAGGATGGTCGTGATGAAGGCGATGCTGGGGCAGCAGGGGAAGGATGGCAAGAGATGAACTGTTATTTGGAAGAAACCGCTTCTGGATTCTCTTGTTACTTCAACTCAGGCACTTCTACTCTCTTCAGATTCAATTCCAAGGTTAGATTCCAAAAGTCCAATTCTGCATTTATGGCCTTGGCAGACTCTTCAGATCTAGTAAGAGCCTCCGTGCCACTGCCTGAGATTATAAGCTCTTCTTCTGGAGGCTTCTTACCCTCTTTCTCTCCTCCTCCTTACTGGATTCAGATATGGATGCAGAATCCTCTTCAGAGTCAGATTCTGTACCCATCTCTTTCACCCACACTACTTCCTCTTTATTGTTTGTGTCTTCCTTCTCTTTCTTCATCTCCTTTGCTTTATTTTGAAGGTTCTTTTGGGCCTCTTTACAGGTATACAACACTTTACTGAAATCTTTAAAGGCCAAACTTCAATCCAGTAAAGATCAATTGCAGCTTCAATGAGGTCTGACACCTGGTGTAAGACAGAATTGTTTCCTTAAGTTCAACTTTATCTCTGGTTCCAGAGATTTGCCTTCTTCCTCATCTACAGATATAGACTCTCTGTTATTGCCAAAGCTTGAAACTTAAGTAGCTTATTAATTTCACTTTCATCAATATCGATGAATTTAAAGCCCATCCATTTTCAGACTCTATGATTTTTTTCAACTTCTTCATTAGCTCTAGGGAAACATGCATAATCATTCACAACATCATCCCAAAGGTTCCACCAAGCTTTATTGAGAGGCTGGTTTTTATATCATCCATCACCTCTTTTATTGCTACCAAAGCATCATTAAAGTTGTACTGTTGCCATGTTTCTTTCAAAGTGAGGCAAGGGTTTTTTTCAAGAAGTCGGCAAAGTAGTCCAACATATGCTTGGTGTATTACCTCCTGAATGCTTCAATTATACCCTGATCCAAGGGCTTAAGATAGCTACTGCCCTCCAGATGAAGAAACACAATATCATCATTGGGATGAGCAAAGAATGGAGTCTGGGTGACTGAGACCTCTGTCCGAAAACAGTAACACTCTGAAGGCAAGATTTTTTTCTGTTAAATAACTCCAGGTTCAATGAATAAAACAATTACGAAGCCAATCCAAAATGGGGGCAGCTGTTAATGATACTGTTAGTGATCGCCGGAAAATAGGAAGGCGTTTTATATTTTTTTCCATAAAACAGGTGCTGCTTCATAAAGCAGCCATGGTTTTGTCACCTGCGGCACTGGCACAAAAATTGAAAGAAATCTGGTCCTTAGCTTCCTCTAAGCTTTCCAGAATTTTGTCTTTTTCCCCAAAAGTACGCGAAGGCAAGCACTTCCAAAACAGGCTCATCTGCTTGGCGGTGAAGACCTGTTGAGGTACAAAGCCACTAACTCTGATCAGTTTCTGGAGTTGCTTGGAATACGTGGGTGCCGACTGGGTATTTAACGGTTCTTCCTCCCCTATCAACCTCAAATTCAGCAGCCTATAGCGATTTCTAAACTTCTCCAACCATCCCTTGCTCGCATGAAACTTCTCTGGGTTGCCCTTGCCAGTGGTTTCCACCAGTTGCATGTAAACCCGTTTGGCCTGGCTGCAGATGGCCTTCAGCGTCACAGGCTGCCCCCTCCTCCTTTGGTCTAATCCTAGACCCCAAAAATTAATTCGTCTCCATCTTCTCGATGTTTACGTCCTGAGGAATGCACAGCACCTAGGAGCAGACGGGCGAAACACTCTCCATGCTGGTCCTGACCGCCTCCTCGTTTTGCTTAAGGGTGCGCAAACCCTTCTTCCAGTTTCTCGAGAACTTTCATCTCGTCTTCCAGACACATGACCCTCCGCCTCCTCTTAATACGTGTCTGGCCCGGGAGCAGGATGCCCACCGCCTCCGCCCCGCCCCGGGCGGCCTAAGCCCCTGCCCATGCCGCAGCGGCGTCCACCAGAGCCGCTGCTGAGCCTGGTTTTAGAGCCAGGGGGCCGCCCCCAAGGCCGTTCAACCTTTGGCTGGTCCTCATTCTCACCACACCGCTTGCCAGGCATTTACCCAGCCTTCGCTCTCAGTGAGACAGAAGCAAACCAACCGGAGAGTCGGACGGCAGGACCAACTGAGCACCGTCCAACACAACGCCACGACGCTACCGCCTAACCACCAGCGACTCTAGTCAGCCCCGCTCTCGCGAGGCTTGGCAGCCCCCGAGCGCGCGCTGCCCGGCAACTCCGCAACTCTATTGGTGCAGCCCGGGCCGTTTTGGCCCAGCCAAAACTCGGGGAAGGGAGTCTGCGCCGGGCGGATCTCGCGAGGCTTGGAAAAGCGCGCCGGGACCCGGGAGCTGGGAGGGTTGACTGGCGAGCCCGGGCGGGAGGGGGCATCATGGCGGCCCAGGCGCTGTCGCTTCTGAGAGAGGTGTCTCGGCTGGAAGCGCCGCTGGAGGAGCTGCGCGCTCTGCAGTCGGTGCTGCAGTCGGTGCCTCTCAGCGAGCTCCGCGAGCAAGCGGCGGAACTGCGCCTTGGCCCGCTTTTCTCCCTGCTCAACGAGAACCATCGGTGAGATGACCCGGCAGCTTGAGCGGGGGAGAGCGACACCCCCAAGTATGGAGACGGGGATGGGGGTGGTGGTGACGGGGGAGGCTTTTCCCAGTCACAGTGAAGGTTGAATATCGCTGAAATTTCAGAGAGGGAAGGATCCCGGGCTGAGACGCGAGAGACGGGGTTCAAGCCCAGGCTCTGAGGTGGCCGTCGCCTAGCCTCACTGCCTTCATCCTTGGAATAGGAGGAGGAAAGCAAGGTTGCCCACCTACGGGGGGGACTCCACAACCACGTATCCAAGTCCTTGACTTTTTCCCACCTCTTAAGAAGGGGTCCTATCCTGGCAATTTGGAAGGATCCATCGATATTTTAAATTCACATACCTTGATCCAGTAATTCCCTGTTACAGAAATTTAACATGCAGGTTTACTCACACACAAAATGTACTGTATATACAGGAATATTCATAACAGAAGGAGGCAGCAAAAAAACAAAACAAAAAAACGGAACCACCTGAATATCTATTAAAAGGGGATTCTTAAATTATGACACATGACTGTAATACTATGGAGCTATTAGGAAAATTGAGGTAGATCTATATATGTGGACATAGAAAGATCTTTAATATATGTTGCTGAATGAAAGAAGAAAATTGTAGGAGTTTATAATCCCGTTATGTGTAATTTTTAAAAAGGATTACCACCCTCCCACACCCACTTGAACACAGGCCAGTGTAGCTTTTGGAATAGCTGAAAGATACATCAGTAACTATTAATATGGTAGTGGGACTTAGAATGGTAGGATGACAACTTTTACTTTTCATTTTATGTACATCTGTGGTGTTTGATTTAAAAACACTTTGTATTTGATCATCTGATAACTTAAAAGACTTTTTAAATGTTTGTGATCCAGAAATTTAAAAGTGGCCTTTTTTCTTGAAAAGATAGTGAATCACTGAATCAACACTGGATGATTTCAGAGGGCTTTCTTGGCTCTGACCTTCTAAGAATCCTCCCTTTTTCATATGTGTTCTCCCTTCATTAATTCTGTTAATTAACATTATTCAGGTCTGCCTATGAAATCTCTATTTGTCCATTTTAATTCAGGCCTTCCTTTTCTCCCTCTCGCTAGGTCTGTTGCATTAGTCTGACTTCTCATTACCTCTGAGTTTCCTTTTCTAGTGTGTCCTTCCCACGTTGCAACCACAGGGAACTTCTCAGGATATTTGGCTCACATCTTTGCCATGGTTTCCCATTGCCTCCAGTGTAAAATCATGACTTGTTAGTCTGGCACTTTGACCTTTACAATATATTTCCATCCTACTTTTCCAGCCTCATCTTTTTCCACTCTACACATATTTCATCTGCTCCAGCTACCAAGTGGCACTACTTTCCCTTGAGCATGACTTGGCACTTTCCTAACTTTGTTCATGCCAGTCCTTCTAACTGAAATGCCTTCCCCTCCAAATCTGTCCATCTTTTAAGGCCCAGGTGAAGTGCCACCCCCTCCAAAAAGTATTTCTTGGTCACTCCAGTTGCAAGTGACTGGCCTTAGATCTCCTAACGGACATTATCATTACTTCTCTTAATAATACTTGACACTATTGCCTTATGTTGTAATTCCATATGTGTTTCTGTCTAGTTTGTAAATTCTTTGAAGAATTCATCTCTGCATCCCTCTTAGGATGAAGCACATAATACAATATATGCCAAATAAAAGATTAAACTCATAAATTTTAGAGAGCCCACCTAGTCCAACCACTTCATTTTATAGATGAAGAGACTTTCAGTGATCTATAAGTTAACACCAGAGATGCACTAGGAACTGAAATGAAGGGGAATTTGAAGAATAAGGTCTGTGGGGTCATGGTTTGCTGAATGAAGGAGCAGCTCTCTAGGAAACAATTTTAATGGAAATTTAAAGACAAGGTAATTCAGAACTTAGTACACTGTAGATACCAATTGCAATTTGTGGGAATAATTCTCTGGATAGTGGATTGGCAGTCTCTAGATATATTGCTGTTTTCCTGCACTATATATTGGTTCGAGATCTTTTCTGATAGATGTTAACCTAGAATCTTTTCTTTTTAGTAAATTTATTTATTTCTGGCTGCATTGGGTCTTCGTTACTGTGCACAGGCTTTCTCTCTAATTGCGGCGAGCGGGGACTACTCTTAGTTGCGGTGTGCGGGCTTCTAATTGCGGTGGCTTCTCTTGTTGCAGAGCACGGGTTCTAGGTGCGCAGGCTTCAGTAGTTGCGGCGTGTGGGCTCAGTAGTTGTGGCTCGTGTGCTTCAGTAGTTGTGGCTCGTGGGCTCTAGAACGCAGGCTCAGTAGTTGTGGCGCACGGGCCTAGTTACTCCGCGGCACATGGGATCTTCCCAGACCAGAGCTTGAACCCGTGTCCCCTGCATTGGCAGGCAGATTCTTAACTACTGCACCACCAGGGAAGCCTGATACTAGGTAAATTTGAATAAACTAGTAGAAGCTGGTGTTTCAAAGGGAAGTCTGGGTGGAGAAGAGCCTCATTAAGCTAGATGTCAGATATTAGGTTGTTGCTTCCTACCTGGTAGGACATGAATTGATGAGATCTGTGGTGTCTCTTTTAGGGAACAGACTACTTTGTGTGTATCCATCCTGGAGAGATTGCTGCAAGCTTTGGAGCCAGTTCACATGGCCCGGAACCTCAGGGTTGACCTGCAGAGGGGACTGACTCACCCCAATGATTCTGTAAAAATCCTCACTCTGTCCCAGGTATGAAATTTTACTGGCACATAATAAGGGGATCAACATTTAGTGACAACCTGCCCTGGGCCAGGGTGTATGCTGGGAGCCAAATACAGAGAGGTGAAGAAAACATGTGCTCTCTGTGTAGGGAGTATCAAGTCTATTCTAGTATGTGTAGCTAACTATAACCAGCAGCTACAAGCTAAAGTAAGAAGTTCCACTGAGTACCGTCTGAATCAGCTAGTCATCAAATACTGAGCTCCTTTTATCAGGCATTGTACCATATGCTGTTAGAGCTACCAAGATAAATAAAGCCTGTTTCTTTCCTCCAAGGAGCCCCTAGTCTAGAGAGAAAGATTGCCATGGTAAGTCTTATTATAGTGGCATGAGTGAAGTACTATTATAAAGGTCACTATACCAACAAATTAAGACAGTAACTCTTACCACCCTGGTAACCAAACATGCTAGTGTTTGGGTGAAGAGCTGCTGCCGAGGATTATCTTGAAGGGATAGAAGCTGAGCAGTTAGTTATCCACTAGATGTTCAACTACTGTTTTTTCTTTTTTTCTCTAAAGTATTTATTCAAGAAAAGGAGAAAGGATCGATTTATCCATTGACCATTTATGTGCAAAACTCTGTAGGAGGTGCTTTACCTATTTAGTTTCATTTAGTCTTTATTACTGTCCTGCAGTTAAGTATTGTATTCCCATTTTACAGACAAGAAATTAGGCTCAAAAAAAGTTATTTAATTTGCTCGAGATCAAGAACTGAAAGTTGGTAGAACTAAGATTTGTATTGTTTTCACTCACTGAGGTGTCTCAAGTCTTAACTCACCTGTTTTGTTTTATATTTTCTTTCTTTTCAAAGATGTGACTATACCATCTGTGTGTTTGGCTTTAATGAATTTGGGTCATTTGGAATTTTTTAATGACTCATAGCTGTAGTTAGTAACTCCTAAAATAACCGCACACTAAGGAAATTTGACCATCATGTGTTTCCATGTTGCCCTACCTTGGAAGAGTATTTCTGATTGTATTTTCCTTTCAGGTTGGAAGAATTGTTGAAAATTCTGATGCTGTTACTGAGATTCTAAATAATGCTGAATTATTAAAACAAATCATTTATTGTATTGGTGGAGAGAATCTATCTGTAGCTAAAGCGGTGAGTCAGCTACAACCGTTAGCCTAAACATGCAGAGACATTAATGTCCTAAAAGACAGAGAAAGGCCTTCTGGACTGAGAGGTGGAGGTTTAGAATAAATGATTTGCGTAATAGAATTTGCAGCCTCATATCGATGGTATGAAATAAATAAATGGCATCAACATAAAACTAGTAAACCCCTTTTATTTTCTAGAATGCACATTTCTAAATTAACCATCATAGAGCTTACATTGGGTTGCTTGATAAGAAGCTTTTTCTATTTTCTGTTGGGAATACTATGTGTTTTTTCCAATTATAAGTAATTATAGCTAAAATGTAGTGAATGCTCCTTGGGTAAGCTGCGTTCCATACACTAACTTTCACATAAATCTTATGAAGTAGAAAGTACAGTTTGGTATTTTTATGACTCAAGAGATATTTCCTTTCCTTATAAGGCCATTAAATCCCTGTCAAGAATATCACTGACCCAGGCTGGACTGGAGGCTTTATTTGAAAGTAATCTGCTGGATGATTTGAAAAGTGTAATGGAAACAAATGACATTGTTCGATACAGGGTGTATGAGGTAAGACTAAAAGCATCGTTTCTGGTGCCTATAATTCAGAATGCATCAAGGCTTACATCAGAAGGCGAGATGGCTCATTTAACATGTATTTATTGAGTTTATAGTCTATGTTAGGCCCTATATATACCAGGTGCTTGGGATGTAGGGATGAACTCCCAGCCTAGTGTGTGAGACAGTCATATAAAAAATATTTACACTGCACTCTGAGTACTATAATAGAGGAGATCCCATTGAAATTAGACTGAAAAAATTAGTGTAGTAGTGGTAGTAAGAAGAAGCTTTGTACTGAGCAGTGTGCTAAATCCTCTCATATATATTCTCTTCAATTCTCACAGTAAACCTGATACTTCATTATCATTAATCTCGCTGTTGATGGAGTCATTGACCCAACGCCATGCAATTAATAGATTGTATATTCAAAACAGAACCATTTACAGTCTGATTCCCTCTTCAGAACAATGTCTTCAGCATTGTTAATATTACGCAATCTTGATTTTCCTTCTGCTTCTGTAGCTGTTTCTTCTTGGTCTCCTGGCTCCTTAGCCTCTATTGACCTTTAATTGTTGGAGTTTGTGAAGGCATGCTAGGCCCCTTATGCTCAAGTTCAAACCAAACTTCTGATCTTCTCCATCCACCTCATGCCCCCAATAAAAACAGCAGCAACAAACTGGCCCCGTCTCCCAGTCCACGTGGCTGGCTGTTGGACCTCCAGCTTATTCTCTGTGAGGCCCTGTCCTCCCTGCCATGTATCCACTCAGTCATCACATTGTGTCAGTTTTACGTAAACTCGTGCATTTCTCTGCTTTGCTATAGCCACCACCACCCTAGTCTAAGCTACCAGTATCTCTCACCTGGACTATTGTATTTGCATCCAAACTGGTCTGCTCCCATTTTTGTCACCCCTAGTCTATCGCTACATGTAGTCAGAATGATCTTTTAAAAATCGAAATCTGATTCTGTCGTTCCTCTGCTTAAAATACTCGGTGTCCTAGATCTCTCAGTAAGCCCTCAGAACATACTTGTTGAACGAGTAAGTGAATAGCCGACTGATTGAATGAATGAATGAATGATTTTTACAGTCTGTTCGTTATTGTTGATAGGGGCTTTTGTCCTGATTGATGGTTTCTTTTTAAAAAAGGGCAGATATACCCAGGTATATCTGGGTGAGTGTTTCTGTGCCAGAGTAATTTCTTATGTGTTCAATGAAGTTTTCTTGCTTGTGGAGACAAATAATGGATTTTTAAAAATTCAATTATATTAAGTATATAATTTATACTAGTATATAATAGTATGTAATATACTTCCTAGTCCTGCATTTAACTTAAAATGCCATCTAACAAGTTTGGGGCTATTTTGACCTTTCTGCTTTTTCTGTTTTCTTTCAGCTAATTGTGGAGATATCCTCTGTGTCACCAGAATCTTTAAACTACTGTACCACCAGTGGATTGGTAACGCAGCTCCTCCGAGAACTGACCGGTGAGGATGTGCTAGTCAGGTATGTTGATGGAGAGAATTCTTAAAGCAAAATGTCCTTTCTTGGGGGGACAGGAGACAACCTCGGAACTTAGTGTGATCTCCCTTAGTAGAGCCTATGCTCAGGTTGCAATCTCATGACTGATTATGTCCTGAAGAAGGGGCTTTTTGAAAATTGCTCAACTTACATGGTGACAACATACTGGAACTTAGCATGACAATTCAGCTACTTTTGAATAACGGTGTTCCCTGTCCTTAGGCATGTGTGCTGTTTAAAAGTTGCCAATCACATGGTAACTGTCATTTTGTATGACTTAATGTGTTAACATGCACGTCATATATATATATATGTATGTATATAAGTTTTTTCTTTTTTTTTGGCCATGCCGTGTGGTTTATGGGAACATAATTCCCCAACCAGGAATTGAACCCATGCCCTTGGCAGTGAAAGCGCCAACTCTTAACCACTAGACTGCCAGGGAATTCCCAACATGCACGTTTTTTGATGTTGTTAAATAATAGCACTACGGCATGATAGAAGAAACATGGACTTTTGAAAATGAGTGAGAATTGGGCTTACATGCATCTCTACTACTTAGTAGCTGTTTGACCTTAGACAAATTATTGTAACCTTTCTGCACCTGAATTTCCTTATCTCCTAAATGGAACAATGACAATTCTGTAAAGAAGATAATATGAGGATTAAGTGAATTGACCATAGAGACCACTATAATGGCTGATATAGGCTCTCAAAGAAATGTTAATTCCAGTCTCTTTACTCCCAGCCCCTGTACCTTAAGTCGCCTTGAGTATCTGCCAAGTGTTTCCTTGGATATTCCACAATTTACTAACACATCCCCACTGTTGAATACTTGGTTCAAGTATTTTGCTGTTATAAGAGCGCTATAGTTACCTTTGTGTACACAGGACTTTGTTTTTCTTATCTTAAATGATTTTCTGATTGTCCTGTGTTCTTTAAATGTGATTGAATTTGTTGAACTCACATGCATAAATGAGTCCTCAGTCATACTGTTTCAGAGCATTTGAGTTACATTGTTTCAAAGCCTTCCTAATAAGGAAATTATTTTGTTAAATTTCTTTAACTTAGTATCAGACTTTGTGACATAGGAAAAAACCTTGCAAATAATCAGTTAAAATACCTTAGAATCAACTATAAAAATACTTTTTTTAGTTAATTGAGGAGATTTGGTCATGGTTAGGCTTTAGATGATACCAAAGAATTATTTTTTAAATATGTGGTAAAGGCATTATAATTTTGTGAGAAAATATTCATGTTTGACATTTCAAAATAAAACAAAGGTTGAAAAACTCTTTGAGGAGGTAGTTGTGTTATAATGAAAACAATGGGCCTCAAGTCAGAAGGTCATGATTTAAGTCTTAACTGCCTTGTTAAAACAATGTGATTCTGGACAAGTTACAATTTTCTTATCCTTGTGTCCTGATCTGAAAAGTAGAGCCAGGATCAGTCACCTTTCACACTTGGTGGGAAGAATTAAATAAAATAACCTATATGAAAACAGTTTATAAACTATACTAATCATATGCAAAATCTTGGCATTTCAGAGCCACCTGTATAGAAATGGTGACATCACTGGCATATACTCATCATGGACGACAGTACCTTGCTCAAGAAGGAGTAATTGACCAGATTTCTAATATAATTGTTGGGGCAGATTCAGACCCTTTCTCTAGCTTCTATTTGCCAGGTAAGAAATACTGACACTTGTGGAAATGACAGTGTATGTTTGTTTTCAGAGTTATCTCTGACAGAGGAGGCCAGGGATTGTTTTCTGTAGAGCTGATTCCCTTAAGATGATACCCATAGCCCCTTAATGAAGTGGAATCTATTGCTCTGGGAGCCATGCACTGTTGATTCTAATTTTCTGGAAATATTGCTGTTTAGAGCATTAGGCTGTTTCCCTTGAACCTTAGCCAAAAGAATCATAATAAAACTACTAGTAATGATACTTACAGTATATTTCACCGATTCATCAAATCTTGAGTTGGAATCTTTATCTAATATAGAATTATTCTAGCCATTCTGTTCTAGGACTTGGTTGATTAGTTTTTCTTGAGCACTTCCAGAAATTGGATATTAATTTTAGATAGCCTCGCTTATTTCGTCGATGAACATCTCTGTTTAAAAATTTCTTCCTGATAATGACTCCAAACTTGCCTTCCTATAATTTGTATCCGCTGGTCCTTGTTCTTTGTTCCTCCCTCTTGCATATGACAATGCTTCAGTATTCGGACCTAGCTCCGTTGACACCCTGGGGTTTCTATTCCATCAGGACCACACATCACAGGTCCTTCAGTATCTCCTTATGGTCTGTCTGATTTCCAGGCAACACAGTACTGTAACCTTTCTCCTCTTTCTGGCCTGAAGTTTATTAACTGTCCCATGAAAACCTAGGAGCCACAATTTATGCTATCTTCTTTTTCTATTAAAATACATTCTTGTAAATATCTTTAGGATTTGTGAAGTTTTTTGGAAACCTGGCTATCATGGATAGTCCTCAGCAGATCTGTGAGCGTTATCCTGTCTTTGTGGAAAAAGTCTTTGAAATGACAGAAAGTCAAGACCCCACCATGATTGGTGTGGCAGTGGACACAATTGGAATTCTAGGATCCAATGTTGAAGGAAAACAAGTTTTACAGAAAACAGGTTGGTATGCCTTGTTTTGGCTTTCCTTAAGGATATCTCTTTTTTTGCGGGGGGACAAGAATTCATCATATAAGTTCATTTGCTTGTATGTTAACTGCATAGTAGAAACTACTTTTACAGATGGCAGTCTTTTTACCATGACCTTGGACTAATCCCTAAAAAGTTTCATAATTATTACTGAATTTTTTTTTTAACTTGGCTGGACCAAGCACTCTTTCCCCTCTACATCTTTCTTAAATAGTATTCATAGTACAAAGGCCATAGTCTGGAGTCAGAAAGACCTGGATTCATGTCCCAGTTCTAACACTAACTTAGCTTTTTGAGCTTCACTTACTCACTTCACTACTCTAGGCCTCACTTTCCTCATATATAACAAGTGTATAACAACTACTTCTCAGGGTTGTTGTGAATATTTACTGAAAAGACACATTTGTTTTATATTTGTATGTCAAGGAAGGAAAACAAAAATATGTTACAAGATTTTATGTTAAGAGTGATACTCTCATGGCACATTCATGAGTATCTTGCAAGTACTGTGAATTCTACACACAAAAAAATGTACAGGGCTTCCCTGGTGGCGTAGTGGTTGAGAGTCCACCTGCCGATGCAGGGGATGCGGGTTCGTGCCCCGGTCCGGGAGGATCCCGCATGCCGCGGGGCAGCTGGGCCCGTGAGCCATGGACGCTGGGCCTGCACGTCTGGAGCCTGTGCTCTGCGGCGGGAGAGGCCACAGCGGTGAGAGGCCCGCGTGCAGCAAAAAAAAAAAAAAAGAAAAATGTACAGCACTGTTAAAACCCTTGTGAAATATATGTTGAAAATTATATATGCTGTTGTGTATCACAGCTAGTATCCAGATTATGTGTACTTTTCTAACTGCTTGTACCTATGACATATGATCCTTTTACAGTCTTGCAAAGAACATACTATTGTCATTCTCATTTTACAGATAAGGTAGGTGACACTCAGAGAAGTTAAGAAAATCTTCTAAGATCATTCAGACTGTGGGGCAGCTGCTACTCAAATCCAGGTCCTTTGATTCCAGAGCTCTACACTTTAACTTATATATGCTGTATTGCATATGAATGTGTCTTAGGCCTGTCACTTGGTTTCTGACTACATGTTTATTTTTATATTGGTTTAGGTTGGTAACAGTCATAGTATATGAAAGCATACTTTTAAAAATCATTGTTCACTTAACACCCATTAGGATAGCTATTATTTTTTTAAAAAACAGAAAATAACAAGTGTTGACAGGATGTGAGAAATTGGAACCCTTGTGCATATCTGGTGGGAATGTAAAATGGTACAACTGCTGACGTTTCCTCAAAAAATTAAACATAGAATTACCATATGATCCAGCAATTCCGCTTCTAGGTGTATACCCAGAGGAATTGAAAGCAGGGGCTTACATAGATGTTTGTACATCTGTGTTCATTAACAACATTATTCACAATAACCGAAAAGGGTAGAAACAACCCAAGTGTTCATTGATGAATGAATGAATGGATTAAAAAAATGCGGTATATACATTCAAAGGCATATTATTCAGTCTTAAAAAGGAATGTAATTCTGACACATGCTACATCATGGGGGAACCTTGAAGATATAGTGCAAAGTGAAATAAGCCAAACACAAAAAGACAAATATTGTATGATTCCACTTATACATGGTACCTAGAATAGTCAAATTCACAGAGACAGGAAATAGAATAGTGGTTACCAGGGGACGGTTGTGGGGGGAGGGGGAAGGAGAGTTGTTGATTAATGAGTACAGAGTTTCAGTTTGAGATGATGAAAAAGTTCTGGAGATGGATGGTGGTGATGGTTTCCCAACAGTGTGAATGTACTGAGCTGTATGGTTAAAATGATAAATTTTAGGTTATGTGTATTTTACCATAGTAAAAAATATCTTGTTATTCTTCAAAGGAACTCGCTTTGAACGTTTGCTGATGAGAATAGGATATCAAGCAAAGAATGCCTCAACAGAGCTCAAAATTAGGTGTTTGGATGCAATTTCATCTCTTTTTTATTTACCAGTAAGTAGATCGGGAAAGTAATGAAGAACAGTGGTGTATCTGGGGGAGAATATGTCTGTATAATACTAGTTAACTTACTATAAATGTTGACCAAATAAATGCCATCTCTCCCACTCTTAGTGAAAGAAGAGAACCCTCATTATGTGACTAGTGACATTTTTAAAGTTAAAGTGGAATCATAGAGTATTAGAACTGGATAGGACCCTAGAGATTGCTTAATCAACCCCATCAAAAAAGAAACAAGACAAAACTGGGGAAGTCTGGGCTGAGTTGGGGAAGAATGCTCCAGACTTGGCAGAGCTCACACAGCTAGTTAATGACAGGGTATGAGCAGAACCCAGGTTTCCTGACTTCCTAATGTCTTGAGGTTTTCCTTTTCTGTCGTGTAGGCTGAGCAGCAGACTGATGACCTCCTGAGGATGACAGAATCCTGGTTTTCTTCTTTATCTCGGGACCCGATGGAGCTCTTCCGTGGCATCAGTACTCAACCCTTCTTTGAACTACACTGTGCTGCCTTAAAAGTGTTCACGGTAGGCATCCTCTTTTCCATGCCTTCTGGGACTCTGCCAGTTCAACACATGCGTGCTTAAAGTGAGCCAGTCTCTCTGCCATGCCCTGGGGATGCACAAGTGCATAGGAAGTTTCTGCCCTCTACTATTATTGTAGACTAATTAGGGAGACAAATATGTAAGCAAATGGTTTCAGTAAAAGGTATTAGGTGCTGTGGCAAAATGTTCGAGGGTGCTGTGGGATCACAGAATTAATTCCGCATTCCTTATCTGCCATCAAGCAAGCCCTCGCTACCTTAGCCCTGGTTTCCCTCAGCCTTATTTCCTGCCATTCGCTTCTGGCACTGGCAGCTCTAGTGATAGCAGACTGCTTGCTTCATATCTCTGGACCCTCGTGTACGCTCTACATTCAACACTCTTCCCTGACTTTGCTTGTTAACCTCTTATTTATTCTTCAAGGACTAAGTCGGGTGTCTCTTCAGCAAGCTTTGCCCAAACCCACAAGGTTGAGTTAAGCAGTGCTGGCTTTCCTACTTTACATTTATTCATTTATTCAGCAAATATTTGTCGAGTTTCTTTTCTTTGCTAGGTTCTGGGGATATAGTAGTGAACAAAAGATACAAAGACCTTCCATTCATGTAGCTCATCGTCTATTGAAGGACCCAAGCAGTAAATATAAAGTTAATTGTATAATTATAGTTGTGGTAAGGATCATACCTCTGTGTTCTGTTTATTACACTTTGTTGAAAATGTTTATTTATTGACCTATTCAACAGAGTTTATTGAAAATAAGAGCCATAGCTGATTTAACTTTGTAGCTTCAGCACTTGCTCTGG
This sequence comes from Tursiops truncatus, assembly GCF_011762595.2. Classification (NCBI taxonomy): domain Eukaryota; kingdom Metazoa; phylum Chordata; class Mammalia; order Artiodactyla; family Delphinidae; genus Tursiops; species Tursiops truncatus. Next base: position 101,904,706 of record NC_047039.1, on the reverse strand, counting down.
TTCCCTGGGCTCATAGAAATGTAGTCATCACCTTAGTAATCTTAATAATGGGATCTTGGGCAGCACGCTTGTCCTAGAGAGGGAGGGAACAAGGAGGGTGGGGGCGACAAGAGAGGGAAGGCTGGACTTCCCTGGTGGCGCAGTGGTTAAGAATCCGCCTGCCAGTGCAGGGGACACGGGTTCGAGCCCTGGTCCGGGAAGATCCCACATGCCACAGAGCAACTAAACCCGTGCACCACAACTACTGAGCCTGTGCTCTAGAGCCCACGAGCCACAACTGCTGAGCCCGTGTGCTGCAACTACTGAAGCCCATGCGCCTAGAGCCCGTGCTCCGCAACAAGAGAAGCCACCACAGTGAGAAGCCTGCGCACCGCAACAAACAGTAGCCCCCGCTCGCTGCAAGTAGAGAAAGCCCACGCGCAGCAACAAAGACCCAACGCAGCCAAAAATAAAGAAAATTTTTTTAAAAAGTGGGAAGGCTTCCCAGAGGATGTGATACAGGATCTGCATCTTGAAGGGTACAGGATACCTGTCAACTTCAAGAATGTTGTTTTTAGACTGTTTCACCCTTGTCAGTAGTCACTGTGATGGTCATTTTGGCTCCTGCACTGGTATTCTCATGATTTGTTTTTTTCCCACTCTTCTACGTTATGCTCCACTTAGCCATAGTTGTAGAGATAATTTTTGATTTACTGATTTGGGCAGCTGTTTTTATTTCAACCCACCCATCCTCAACTATTGTTAAGTAGGCTGATGTTTCTCAAACTGTAATGTCTTGTTAAAATGTAGATTCTCATTCATTGGTTCTGGAATAGAGCCCGAGATCCTGAATTTCTAACAAGTTCACAGGTGATGCTGAAGCTGATGGCCTGCAGAACACATTTTGAGAGGAAGACATAGGCTGTAAACTTGATTGTGCCTTGTTCTTCATTAAAATATAGTAGTGAGGTTTTTAAAAACATTTTTAATAAACGTTGCTTATTCATTATTTTTAAATTTGGAAAAGATTGAGACGTAGAAATTTTTTAAAGCACATAGAGTCATACCTGTTTGGTATGACTTTAAGGTGTTTCCTTTTAGTATTGGTATTAGTAGTTATCTATTTATTGGTGTAATATTTCAAACATACAGTCATACCTTGCTACCTCTGCCCAATCCAATTCCCCTTCCTCCCTCTCTGAATGTAATCACTGTCATGAATTCAGGGTTTACAAGTGCACGCATGATTTTGTACTTGTACTATCTATGCATATATGCTTAAATTACAGTATTTTAAATATTCTTAAACTTTGCAAATGGTATCGTGCTCTTCATATCATTCTGCAATTTCCTTTTTCTCCCTAATGTTATGTTTTTAAGATTTATCTATATTAAAAGAGGCAATTAGAAAGTCATTAGTATTTCATTGTATAGCCACAGTGTGTCAATCTCCAGTAAATGAAGATTTAGATAGCATCTATTACAAATGATGCTACAATGAACATTCTCAAAAATATCCTCTTATGCACATCTATGAGAGTTTCTTTAGGGTAGTCTTCTTCTCAAGTCTTTGTCTTGATTTTTCCACTGTTGTAATCATGCCATATGTATAATTTGGATCTACTTTTTTCGTATAACAGATTTACTTATCCTTTATAAACTTTATTCTTAATGTTTAATTTATTATTGCTATATACCGTAATTTACTAACTCATCTTCCCACTATTAAGGATTTATAGTGTACCTTTCACAGTGTGATGAGCATCTTCGTTTACAGATTTTTTAAATATTTTGATTATTTTCTTAAGTTAGAGTTTCAGGAGGGAATTTACTTGGGCAAAATGTAACATTTTTAAGGTTCATGTTGCCAAATTTCTTTCTAAGGTTTGTGCCATCCTATTAACAAACTTAACTTAAGGCTCAGAGGAATTGTGTTCTTTCCCCCTTCCATTTCAGGCCATTGCAAACCAACCCTGGGCTCAGAAACTTATGTTTAACAGTCCAGGTTTTGTAGAATATGTGATGGACCGGTCCGTAGAGCGTGACAGAGCTTCAAAGGATGCCAAATATGAACTGGTGAAAGCACTTGCCAATTCTAAGACAATTGCAGAAATCTTTGGGAACCCAAATTATATGAGGCTCAGAACTTACCTGAGCGAAGGTCCATACTATGTGAAACCTATTTCCACAACAGCAGTGGAAGGAGCAGAGTGATTTCTTCTAGAGTCTAGACCATTTATTGACCAAAATTTCTCCTGAGGCATTTGAATCCATCTGCATTTTACAAAACAGACTTCCCTCCCACCAGAATTATCATGAAGTGTCTAATGTAATTTTATCACCAACATTTGTTGTGTTTCTACATTGAAATTCAACGTAAAGCCAGGAAAGCAGGTAAAGTTGATCGTAATTGAACCAGATGTTTCTCAGATTCCTTTGGCTGCCTTAATCTTTGCAAGAAGATGGAAGTTTTGTTCTTCTCCCAGAAAATTTTCGTGGGCTTACCATCTTATTTTAAAATCCACTTTAACTAAAATGGAACCAAATTGTTTCTGACTTCTTTCTATCCCCCCACTCCCTTATTTTTTTGGTCTGTTTTTCCCTTCTGATTCCACTTTCAAAGTCTTGGATATAAATATTCTTTGAAAAACAAGTAATATGCAATCTTAAAATTATGTTCCCTATACTAAGAATAAATACTTTTAATAAGGTCTCTTTTGCTTTTTTGTTACTATTATTCCTTTGAAAAATAGATAATAAATCTTTTTAAAATGTTTCTAGTGTTCCTCGATGCTTTTTTTTTTTTGCTGTTTATCAAGGCATCTTACTGTGTTGTGGTTTTGGGTGGGGAGGAGTGATAACATGCTAAACCAGAAAGGTCCCCAAACTGTTATTTTATTTATTGGTGGGTCATCGTTGTTGAGAGCTTTGCTTTTAATTTCTGAGATCCATCAGGTCCATATTGAGTTGATCAGAGAGAGGGAAACTGACTCCTAATAACTAGAGTCAGAATGGAGGGGTCACTATGCCTAAACCAGGATACCATCTTACTGATTAACAAAGGATGCACTTGCTTTTCATTGACAAAAAATGTTCCCACCTGTTTTCCAGTGCTCTGCTCTCTAAACAGCAAAGTGATCACCAATCCAGAGGTTTCTACATGAATATGTTATCAGAGTGTGATGGTTCAGAATGGAGAGATAGGTTTCTTTCAAGCCATGGTGGTGATGTTGATAAACCAGCCCTGCTCTGTTACAAAATGATTCTCAAGTGACTGGAATTTTCTTGTCCCCAGATTAGTCATCTCTGTTCCGCCATCTCTGGTATCCGTGAGTCCCCTTTTTCCATCTTTCTATATGGGCCATTTTCCTACTGCTAATACCACTAAATTTCTGTTGTTTTCAGCCACCTAGTCTGTTGTACTTTGTTAGGCATCTTTAGGAAACTAATAGAGTGTATACATAACATGAAATGTGTATTTGTTGCATCCCGTTTGTAAAATACTGCCTAATTAGGACTTGATGAAAATTGTTTCACAAAAAATTAGAGATCCAAGTCTTTACACTAGTGAGATTTAAGTTAATATATACTAGGTAGCTAAAACTTTTAAGTGTAATTCCACCACTCAGATTACTAAAATGTTTCATCTTACAGACAAGATGAACATTTTGTTACATTCCTTATTTAGTGTTTTCCTTTAATTCTGAGAATTCTCAAAAATCAGTCACAGCTGCTATCACTGAGTCATGACAGTTCCATAGAATGTGATTTTTAGAAATCCATTAATTGTAAAGAGAAACAAGACTCTTGGTTATAATTAAATTTAATGTTCTCTCTTTTCTAGACAAAAGGTATTATTTTGAAAAGAATTATGCTACACCAACTTAAATTTCTTAAAATGAGATCTCAATTCAATGTAGTACATCAGAGCACTAAGAACACTGCAACCTGCTGAGTACAATCAAAGATTCAGAGAAACTACATAAAACACAAGGAAGGAGGGACACTTTCTGTAACAAGGTAGGAAGGAATTTTTAAAGAACACACTTTTAAGAAAAACAAAGAAATCCTAATCACCATAATACATGACATTATTTTTTATGGTACCCATGTGAAAAAGTTTAAAGCTGTCAAGGTATGTCAGAAGTTTGCAGGAAATGAGCCCATAGTAGGTTTCAAACAGCGTACATTCTTTCCCACTGTTAATTTCCTTCCATGCCAGGGGCATTTCAGCATCTGTAGTTTCTGAGGATGTGAAAATGAACTTAAAGCAACATCTGTTGTATCTGATGTGGCTTTTCCCAGAAAACCTTGAACTGTGTATGGGTATTAGGCCAATGGATTTAGCACAAATTCCTACAAACACATCAGCAGGCACCATAATGGGGACTTCTTTGAAAACTACGTACATCATCCGAGCCACATCTTGGGACATAACAAAGGCCTCACCACTGCAGTAATCTGGGTAGTACTCTTCTGGGTACTCACTGAAAGGGACAAATTCTTGGCTGTTAGGGTCTCTGTTGGGTGTATCCTGATGGATAACTCTTCCTACATAGATATCTTCAAGGTGTTCTTTCAGATTGAGGAGGTAGTCTACCAAGCTTGGTAGATTGACAAACATCTCTTCATCAACCTTGAGAATGAACTGTGCGTTAGGGCAGAAAGTCACAGCCCACTGCGTCATGGTGATAATCTTCAGAGTTTGGTTCTCAGCACTGTCCAAGAAGATTCCTTCAATTATATCATTATTCTTTTGGGACTCTTTGTCTATCTCTTGCTGGGCAGTCACCAAAACAGGCATTCCCAAAGCAAACAGTGTGAGAATGGGATGCCCTCGGACACTGGTCATGTTACCCCAGGTTTTCCTGATGAGGTCCCGCCTTGTTCCATTTCCTGGGCTACTGAAGATAAGAGAGAGCAAAAATATGTTCTTCCCTTTACACACCTCTGACTGGCTCAGGATATAGTATTTGGAAAGATTACTTCTTAGGGGCTCCATGTTCAATTTTCTTGCCTTATCCTTAATTTCAAGAACTTTCATATCTATATAAGGCAAAGCATGCAGAAAATATTCTTCCACAAAATCAGCCCCAAAAAGCAAGGCATGAAATAGAATAACATTAAACAGAATGAAACACCACTGGTGAGTCCGAAGTCTGCAGAATGTCACCTAAATAAAAGAACACACATTCAAGCTCCATCTCCATTTCTGTTTTCGTCCCCACTGAACACTATATGTACCTCTCACAACACTTAGCACTACACTGTTTTAAGTGTTTATTATTTAGTTCTGTTATTTGTCTCTCCCACTATATCATGGCCCCCTGGACAGCAGGCATTATGAATAAAATGCTGGTTGTTTTCTTGCTTGGAGGAAAGCCTACTTACTATATACAAGGCACTGTGTTAGACACTGGGGAAGCAAAGAGAAATCAGACATAGACACATGGATATAAAGTAACAAGTGCCATTGTGCTAAAAGCCTGCAGGAAAATATATGATATTCTTTCTGGAATTGAAGCACTTGGATCAGTTTCTTCTCTAACTACAAAGGTCAAAGGCTGTTTTTCAATGGAGTGGTAGCTTTTGTTGGCCACTGAACAATGGCTACTATCAAACATTTACATTCTTCTAGTATGACTTTTCAATTTAACAATAAATTCTGACATTGTTTTGACAATGTCCCCTAATCCATCTGACGCATCTATCAATATGGGCAGATTTCTGCTATCTGTATAGCACCTCTTCAGAGATCTAGGACATACCTGTGCCAAGCTTACTCTACCTCATCAAAAGAGATGGAAACTTTCCATCTGGAAGAGCATATACAATGTAGTATTGCAATATAACAGAGCCAGGGGACATTGGAGGAATTAAATCTCTATTCATTGGAGCTTCAATCAACAAAGACTCCCCTAATGACACTTACCTCTTCCTGAGCGCTTGCTGGGGGCAAGGCACTGTGCTAAGCACTTTACATGCCTGAACTCATTCAGCCCTGGTAATATCCCTTTCAGATATGTTATCTTCAAACTTAAGCTGAGCATACAGGCAGTATAGGAATTTGCCCAAGATCTCTCAGTGAATAAGAGGGTGAGGTAAGGCCATGATTTGAACTCAAATCTGTCAGATTTCAAAGCTCACTCTTAACCACTAGAGAATCCTGAGTTCCATCTTTTACTTTCCCGTGTCTATTGAATAGGAAAACCCAACAAAGCAAAACAAACAATTATAATCTGAACTCCTTTCCATTTTCTCAGTTCTGATGATTTACACACAGAAGAAACTTCAGCCTACTAAAAGCTTATTTTAATAGATATAAAATGCTTCAAAGATTATAAGAAACTTGCCTGCATGTTGTCTGTGAACGATTTCAGGGCTTTGGAAATTATTGAGTCCAGATGCCAAAGTATGCCCAAATGTATCTCAGGATCACTCAGTCTAACAGCAATTGAGGTACAGTACCTTGTGCCTGAGACTTTAAGGATAAGGTTTCTTGTCAATCAACCTGAGCTTTTGTCCCAGAATACCTGCTGGCTCCATAGGACAGCAAGTGCTGATCATGTTACAGCTAGAGTGAATCCAGAACAAAGACTAGAAAGCAAACCTCTTCAAATGCTTCCAACCTTATTTACCTCTTGAAAATGATCCTGGTGAAGTGCCTGGTGAAATGTGTGTGGGAATTGAAAGAACAGTTAGTTCACCCATATCATCTCTCCATAGCATCATCACAGAAGGAGTGCATCTCAAGAAACTAAATAGTTGGAGTAGTTTCTGCTCCCTGGTACCTGCACATGCAACAAATGTGTTAAATATCAAGGGATACTTGTCATCCCTAGTGGGTGCATTTTTTTTCTACCCAAAGAAACGTGTGGTTTGGTTTATATCTCATCAAGAAGGATTTTGAATTCCTAGTATAGGCCATGGAAGAACATTCCTAAATAAATTATATGTCATCCATCTACCTTTCCCAGGCAACTTTATCTCAAAATGGAAAACGTGTAGTCCATTTTAGCCTGAATCAGAGAAACTAAGCATTTGATGTTTGCAATTTTCCTATTGCGTGAATGTGTAGGAATTACTCCAAATACCATTTGAGCAGCAAGTTTATGAAAGAAAGAAAGAAGGAAGGAAGGAAGGAAGGAAAGAAAAAACATCCAGCATATTTATATGTTCCTGTCACATAAACAGTTGTAATGAACATTCGGTTCCTACGCCAGGCCATATTTCATGTTTTTCTTTTTGCGTGTTGATCTTCCTACCTGCCATTCATAGCAGTTTTTGTAGTTATTTGGCTAGGAATAATTCATTACATTTTAAAGTTGGCTATGTTTTCTCAACAATCATTGTGCAATCTTGGAGATTTTTACAAAGTGGGAATATATATCCTAAAAAAATTCAAATGAAAGGGAATTTTTACATATACTAAATTGAATGGTTACACAAGTGTTGGATTTAATTAAATACAAATTCAATTTTGCAATTTTCTTTTCATTTTTTAATGAGCCATAAATTTTGCTCCTGGATAGCCTCTGGGCTTAAACTTAGACAATTTGGTTTCTTTGTCCATGAGAGGTTGAAACAATGTTGTCTCTGGGGCAGCTCCATCTGGAATTTTCAGTTTCATTCATCAAACTCCTACCATCCTGGGGTTGAGACCATTTGCTGCAAATAGATAGGGGTGCCTGGTTTTCTTGATTACCTTAGCACTGCCTTTTCTTTCATAAAGTTTATCCAATCTGTGTACCCATGTCTTCCTAAATTTTCTTGTAATGTTGTCATCAGTCACTCTCTGGCTTCGAAGTTCACAGAGGCTTCCTGTTGCCTACCGAATCAAATCTGCTCTCTTGAAACCTTTCTGGACTCCATACTTAGTTTCCACCACAAAGAATCAACTTTTTATTTCCCATGTTTCAAGAGCACCCTAGATGTGCTCTACCACTAACTGGACATACGGGTGCCTTATTGTCTATATAAATGTTATGTCTATACGTTGTTTGACTTTGGACACCTCTCTTAAATTCTCCCTCTCTCCTCCGTAAAGTAAGCATAATAAGAAAAAGTGCCGCACAGTCGGTGCAAGATCAGATTGGATGACGGACATAAACCTGCGGGACAAATCCGTGTGTACAGCCTGGAAGTAAACTTTGAACAATCTGCCACAGATCTAAGCGGACCTACGCATGCTCCGCCTCCCTCTACGCTCCTCAGCTCTCCCACTTCCCCTTTAAGGCGGGGCCGGAAGTGCAGCCGCGTCCGCCGGGCGCCGCGGGTGGAGGGACGCGCGGAGATGACGTAGGCAGCACCGGAAGCCGCTCCCCTGTGAGGCTGCGGACCCGAGCGGCGGCCGCAGGTCCAGGTCTGTATGTGAGGCGGGCCCGGGTCGGGGAGGGGGTTGCCTGGCGCCCGCGCCTCTGCTGACCCGCCGCGCCTTGGGCTGTTTGTCTTTCTCTCCCTGCAGGCGCCATGGCTGCGGAGCGGACCCGGCCGCTGCGAGGCTCTGGCGGCCCGAACGCGCCTAGTCGGTGTGAACCCGGCGCGAGGTCCCGGGCCCCGGGGCGCTCGCTCAGGTCAGTGCCGCGCGGAACACGGCTCCGGGAGCAGGGGACCCGGGAGCGACGAACGGGTTGAAGGGATCTGGAGTTGATTTTAGAGATGGGAGAATTGAGTCTCGGAGTGACTGCCTCCTAGTGCCTCAGTTTCCTTAGCTGCGAAATGAGTTGTCCCAGGGCTGCCATGAGTTTGAAAGATGATGAAGTGTGGAGAGGTGGTTTATGAAGTATAAAGCGCTGTACTAATGTGAGGGACTGCGCCATAATTGTGGGTATGCCATGGAAACAGGTGTGTATGTGTAGTGCTGTTTGCAATAAAGATAACAAGGTTAATGCTGAATAATGATGGTAATCGGCATTTGTTGTAGGCTTACAGTGTGCGGGTACTGTGCTAAATGTTTTAAGTGCATTATCTTGTTTATTCCTCTTAAAAACCCTTGTAGGGTTACCTGTTCGTGGTTACCTTTTGTAAGTGAGGAAACTGGGCTTGAGATCGGTGAAGCGATTTGCCCAGGGTCACCCAGCAACAAGTGGTGTTGCAGAGCCCTTATTTCAGAAACACTATTTGTATTCTTTCAAAGCTTTTAAAAATTCATCTTAAAACTGAAGGCGGATTTACACAGAACGGATATTCACACGGTTTTAAATTCATAAAGGGACCCTCACCCCTATTCCTCAGCCCTCCAGCATTCTCTGGAAGCAACCAGTGTTACTAGCTTCTTGAATATTCAGAATATAAGTATGTAAGTTCATTTAGATAAGTTCAGAGCCTCTGTACTCTTAAATTGCTGGCTATACTTAATAAGAAAAGAGAGGGAAGATGAAGCCAAGGGCAACAAGTGTCTTGCTTTCTCTCTTGATTAGGCCGGGTCCTGAGGGAGGAGAGGAAAATGCATTCATCATGTTTAATCGAGAATGTTGTATCTTTAGTAAGACCTGGGAGTATAGGTTTGGTTTGGTTTTGGTTTTGGAGGGTGGGGGCTGGGACAGATGTTGCACCTGCTCCTTCCTGTGGGACCCTGGGACAGTCACTCCACCTTTGGGGCCATAAATTTCCTCATTTATTAGTTAAGGGCAATTCTGATACCTTCCACGAGGTTGTGAAAATCAAGTGAGGTAATATCTATGAGTAGTACTTTAGTCTGTCAAACCAGTACAAAAATGAGAGTTGCCTAAGGGAACATAGGGAGTTAATGGTAGAACCAGAGACCAAACCCAGGTCTCCCATCTCCCAGTTTAGGAATCTTTTCATCATCCACCTGTTTCAGAGGTTTGTGATTGTTACTGTTGAGGGCAGAAGGGCAAGTTTAATGTTTAGTCTTAAGTGAGGGGGAAAATAAAGGATGAGACACCATGAGTGTGGAGAGGGTGGAGAGAAAATGCACCTGGTGGGAAATCATAGCCTCAAGTCAGTAACTGCCCTTAATTATAAAATTAAATTCCCAGTAAGTTTGAGCACTTGAGTTTTTTGGTCTGTGTATTTTAAGCCATCTTAAGATAAACTGTGGTAATGTCATAGGGTTGAAAGGGATGTTAGTGGAGCTTTCCTGCCAGGTATTCATAGTAATAAAACTTACAAGGGCCCTGTGCTAGGCATGTCCCTACTCTGGTCCTGATTCTCACAGCCCTCAAGGTGAGCTAGCTTCCATTTTACAGATGACAAAACGGAAGCTTAGAAGTTAGTTGAACATGTCCATGATCACAGAGGAAGTGGCTGAATCAGTAAAAGGTTTGACTGCTCCAAAGCATTTTCATTTACCTCATTCTGCCTCTGTATCCAGCTGTCCTTGACCATTCCCAGTAATGAGAAGCTCACCACTCCGGAGGCAGCTGTTCCATTATTGGAAAGCTCTGGTGTTTTAAAAGCTCCTCCTTCAGTTGAATTGAAATCCCACTTCCTGAAGTTTTCCCCGTGGGACCTTTGCTGCCAGTACATGATATTCCTAGAGGCTCTCTAAGAGTTCAGTTTAGACCTGTGACCTTAAGAAAGTTCTCTCCAGAGTCAGTTCAATTTTTTAGAGAAACGAAAGCTGATTTTTTTTTTAATAGTGCATTCTGCAAAGTTAATGGGGCCTGCTTTATTTTAAAAAGATGCCTTTTTCATGACAGTGAAAGATGAAGAACTGGAAAAGAGCCTCCTGTAAAGGGTTCAGTAGCTTAAAGGGCAATTTCTAATGTAAGAGTGGGAAGAAAAATTCTTATTAGGAGTTAGGAGAGTATATAAATATCAGAAATGGCTGGGTTTTTAAAGGTGCTCGTTGGAAAACTCGTCCCATAATCTCTGTAGTGTCACGGATACATTGATTTGGCATGCTGTATGATGTCTCTTAGTTATTTGGTAATGATATTGTTTTCACGGGTATTATAAATTTGCGTTGTGTCCATTTAAACGACAGTTCGTCTTACATAAATGTCAGCGTTTCTGTGATGGACCTGTGGCATACTGTGTGTGTGTGGCGGTGCAGGTGAGATAGAGGAAGCCCCCCTGCTTCTTCACTGCAAAAAATGATGCCTGGGCAGATGTTTTGGTTATGTTTTTAATTGGCCAGTATTAACTAATTAGCTGTTGTGACATTTTGTGAATGTCCACAGAAACTTTTTTTTTTGGTCTTGCTGTGAATGATTTTTTTAAAGTAAAACTTTTCCAGAAATTTTATAGATAAAAGGTTGTTAGGATACAGAAAAAGGAGGAGGCTTGTTATTTTGGTTTTTTGTTTGTTTCTTTTCTTTTTTGGCTGCGCCGAGTGGCTCGTGGGATCTTAGTTCCCTGACCAGGGATCGAACCCAGGCCTTTGGCAGTGAAAGCACAGAGTCCTAACCACTGGACCGCCAGGGAAGTCCCAGGAGGCTTGTTATCTTGTGTTAAGTTGATAAAACTTTTGGTGAAATCATCGTTTTTTGGCAGCCAAGTAAATCCTTAAATTAATAAATCCTACCTAGCCCAAACCCTGAGGATTAAAGTCCATTCACTGTTCAAAAATATTAGACAACAGATGATGTGATTGGAAGAGGTTTATTTGCTTTGACTGCTTTTTGTCTAATAACATTCCCACCAAATTTGATATTGGGAAATTAATGAAAATGATTTTTACATACCTTAACATTAACAAAGTTGGACGATGAGATTTGGATATTTGTGTAAACCTTGATCTAGGTGACATATATGGAAAGGAGTTTATTTTCCTCTTCTAACTTAATTTGGACATAAAGGTTTTTTTTTAATAAATTTATTTATTTTATTTATTTATTTTTGGCTGAATTAGGTCTTTGTTGCTTCGTGCAGGCTTTCTCTGGTTGCGGCGAGCGGGGGCTTCTCTTCGTTGTGGTGTGAGGGCTTCTCATTGCAGAGGCTTTTCTTGTTGCAGAGCATGGGCTCTAGGCACACGGGCTTCAGTAGTTGTGGCTCGTAGGCTCTGGAGCGCAGGCTCAGTAGTTGTGGCGTACAGGCTTAGTTGCTCCGTGGCATGTGGGATCTTCCCGGACCAGGGCTTGAACCCTTGTCCCCGGCATTGGCAGGTGGATTCTTAATCACTGCGCCACCAGGGAAGCCCTTAATGTGGACATAAAGTTTTTAAATTAGTATGATAATCTGATGGGAAACTGAGGGATCAGATTAGAAGGAAAGTTTTTATTCTTTTTTTAAATCATTGAAATGTTTCAACATATGAAAATAGAATAAAAAACCTCCATGTACCCATCACCCAGCACTAATATCTACCAACATGGCCTATCTTGGGAACGATGGTTTTTACGTGATTTGCTTTATTTTTTGTTCTCTTCCTGTTAGTTTAGTCCCCGTTGTTAAGAGTGTGTTGACACCTTGACATAGTATGTTTTGCTGGATACTTGTAAATTTTTTTTGTTGTATCTAGCCCTAAAGGGGAAGGTGGTATATAATCAGGCTTGGTGCTCCCAGATTCTATCACCAGGTTGCAGTTCTCCTGGTGGTAGCTGGCTTCAGAGAGAGACACTTGGTGTGTTTAGAAGAGTACTGATCTTGAGAGCACTGGCTTTCAGTCTGCTCTGTTGGCTATAGGCAAATCACTTACCTTCCCTGACCTGCAGCTTCCTCATCGGCAAAGTGAAGATGATGGTCCCTTTCTTTGGGTGTTTTTTAAGCATCAGAGTTACTAATTTGTCTTATTTGTGCAGGCTTCCAGGACCCTCATGGCTCTCTGGGGGTACATGAGGTTAAGAGTTGTCACCAGCTCATATGAGGCTTATAAAAACAGACTATGTAAGGCCAGATAAGGCCTTTGGTAATTCACGTTATAACAGGCAGTGCCATAAAGGAAGTGGAAGAACCAGAATACATGAGCCGTATAACTTACTGCATCTGCTTATTTTTCTTCCCCAAACCTTTTTGCCTGAATATCTATTGCAAAAGCCAGTAGTCAGTTCTGTGATTCTAGTAACAGGTCACGTTGTACCTAGCATGATGACCAATGTCTCAAATTACTGCTCCGGAGACTTGTTTTCTGGTTGTCACATCCTTGTGCTTATTTTTGTGATTTTAGTGCCCAAATAGAGTGTATTAAGGAAATGGTATTATGATGGTTTTGATGGGGGTTCCATTGTATAGAATACACTGTTTCATAAGGAATGAATACTCTGTAAATCTTTTACTGTGGAGATGCATGTAGCATGTGCTAGACTCCAAAAGGAGCAAATCACGCACACACCAGCATAAATTTCATTGAGTTATGTTTTGAGGTCATGATTTGTTAAAGTTTGATTTCACAAATGTATTTTCTTTTGTGTGCATGGAAATTTTTCAGATAAATACAGTGTATTAACTGTAAAGTTGTAATGTAACTAAGCATAATGTTGTAATGCCAAGTTTTTTACACTAATTTTTAATACTTCATTTGTTAGCAGTCTTGCTTGAACGGTCATTTTGAGCAGAACTAATACAATATTTTGATGTGCCACAGGTAAATTTTTCCATAACCTTATGGAGAGAAAGGACTTTGAGACATGGCTTGATAACATTTCTGTTACATTTCTTTCTCTGACGGACTTGCAGAAAAATGAAACTCTGGATCACCTGATTAGTCTGAGTGGGGCAGTCCAGCTCAGGCATCTCTCCAATAACCTGGAGACTCTCCTCAAGCGGGACTTCCTCAAACTCCTTCCCCTGGAGCTCAGTTTTTATTTGTTAAAATGGCTCGATCCTCAGACTTTACTCACATGCTGCCTCGTCTCTAAACAGTGGAATAAGGTGATAAGTGCCTGTACAGAGGTGTGGCAGACTGCCTGTAAAAATTTGGGCTGGCAGATAGATGATTCTGTTCAGGACGCTTTGCACTGGAAGAAGGTTTATTTGAAGGCTATTTTGAGAATGAAGCAACTGGAGGACCATGAAGCCTTTGAGACCTCATCATTAATTGGACACAGTGCCAGAGTGTATGCACTTTACTACAAAGATGGACTCCTCTGTACAGGTAAGAGAGCCTGGAACTTTTTTTTGCATTTCATAGAGTGTAGTCTTACAAATAGAACAAAATACTTCTCAGGCTTGAGAATGGCAATTGTTAATTATATATCTATAATGGCATTATCCCTCCATCCCTGACTGGTTTTTCTCCTCTTTATCCTTTTTCACTCTGAGAAGACAATTATTTTTATAAAATTTTATGAGAAGAAAGCTCCAGACATTTTTTTAAACGTGATGTGTGTCAGAAAGCTCTACTTGTTTCTGTGCTTTTCTTCCATGTACAGTCCTCCATGTTGGGTTTTTTTTTTTTTTCTATCAGCTATGATTTTAGGGGAAAAAACAGTAGAAAAGTTGCTGTCTAGTCCTAGCAAATAGGTCATTTTGGAAGAATTATATAACCTCTCTGTTTGTTCCCTTGTCTGTAAAATATGGAAAAGGAGATATTTCTGTCTTGCTCTAAGATCCTGTGGTGAGAAGATTTAGAAGAGTTTGGGCATGGGAATGAAGACAGTTGGGTATTTTAAAACTAAGCAAGTAGTTAGGTAACTTTTTATAACAAATGTAATCATTAAAATTAGAATTATGTGTGTCTTCCAATTATAATGGGCATGTGTTTCTACATGTGTGATTATAATTAGTGCCTATGTTTTAGGCAATACATTTGGATAGGTGTTGTAAATAATTCTCAAGCAAAATTTAGAATGGCTCTAGGCAGTTCTTAACCAATGATAGCAATGCCTATTTATTTCCATCATATATAATATATATAGTATAGGGATACTCCATGTTCTGGATGATTAGAAATCATCCAGGATGATTTCTAATAAACACTTGAGTATTACCTAAATTACATAGTTGTCATTTTTAATAGTATATACTGTTCCTTTGTGTAAATATATCATAATTATTTAGCCATTTCCGTATTATGCATATTCAGGTTGTTTCTATTTTTATGAATATTTTTGTTTGCATTATTTTTTCCCCTTGAATTATTTATTTGGGGCAGAAGCCTCAGAGTAGAATCACAAGATCCAGACGTATGAATAATTTTCTAGCTCCTCTTAAATGTCCTTTCCAGATACAGTGGATTGATGCTATGCCCACAGCAAAGTCTAAAGTAACCTGCTTCTCCCTCAGAGTCCTACCAGACTCAGTTTTAATATTTTTAATAATTAAGAGAGGTATGATTTCTCAATATTGTTTTAAAATGGCATTTCTTTATTCATTGAGGATGTACATTTTCTCACGTGGTGACATTCTCTGAAATGCTAGACACTTTGTCAGTTTTATAAAATAAGCATTAAATTTAAGGCATTTCATGGTTTTGTTTGTTTGCCATCCTGAAATTACTCTGTGCTTACATTATTTTCCCTGTCCTATAAAAAGCCTGATTACTGGAACAACATCATTTGTTCTTTTACACTTTGATGTACTTTTCCAGCTGTGGTGATGGCTTTTCAATATCCTTTTCGCGTCATGATCACCGGCAGGTAATTTTTTTTTAAAGATTAAGATGCCGTATTGCCTTTGAGCTTGGCATTTATTCACACTTGGGTCAATACTGGCAGTTGACTCATTTTCAGAACCAATTCCAGCTTTTTTTTTTTTTTAATTTCTTGTTAAACTTCGCATTTAAAATGCCGTAAAACCTGTTACTTGTCACAGAAGTAAATGGAATACATTCACTGAATTCCTTAACTACCTGGACAGTTAATATCTGCAGATAACTGTGGACCCAACCCTGCATTTTAAGATTATTCTCCAGGTGGGTCTATATGCTATGTTATTTTTAGTATGATTAAATTCACCAGGTTGGCATATGGAAAATTATGCTTTGTTTATTGAAAATGATCCAAAGCATTAGTTTAAAGCAGCATTCCTGGGACTGTTAACTAGTGAGAAATATTTGTTAATAGAATTAAACATGTGTTTGTATCACTTTGTTACTTAAGAGCTTGTATTTTCACTGTGGTTGAATTGGGAAATTCTGAATTTGGCAATAAATTTACAGTGACTCTCAAATTAGCCCTTAAGCAAGCAATAAAACAGTATTACCAAAAAGATCGATAATGCTAAAAATTAACATGGTATGGATTGAATGAGGTAGTTATTCCGCTTATTTCTGAAATGGTAAGAAAGGAAACTGTTGTGCTTTGTGCTGTTCAGTAGGTATTTATTTATAAAATGCCTACTGTGTGACAGACAGACTGTGTGAGGGCATGCATAGCTGAATTAGAGCAGTTCTTTCTGCAGAGAACGTACACACTGGGATCAGGAAGGTAACCTGATTAAGTAAAGGTCTCCGTGTGAACTGTGGCTAATAAGAAGACACTGAAGTGGATAGTTGCTGCTCCACTGTAGTAAATTATTGCCATGTGGGATTCAGGCTCAGAGTTGTCAGATCTGACTTTTCAAGAGAAGCTCCAAGTCTAAATTTTTGTGAAATACCCTCATTTTTTTAAAAAGTATTAATTTTTAAGTATTATTCAGAATTTTAAAATATTGTGGTTGGGTCATATTCAACCTATAAGTGGCTGTGTTGTAACCTCTGGCTTAACATTCGAATGGGAAAAACGAGAGCTATAAAAGAGGTATGATCAAATGATATATTTAACTAGGCTTACTGTGATGAACATTTCACAGTATATACAGATACCAAATCATTACATTACACACCTGGAATTAATATAATGTTATATGTCAATTATATCTTAATTAAAAGAGAGACCAACCAAAAAAGTGATACTGTTGAATTGTATGAGGGAATAAAATTATATAATTGTTCAGAAGAAGGAATGATTTCTTCCATTTGGGAAAGTAGAGCAGTGTTTATGTTGGGTCTTGAAGAATGTATAGATTTTTGGTGAGTTGAGATACACAGGGCTTTCCAATAGGAATATCAGCATTCGAAAGGGCCAAGCATGAAGCATGGAGGATGAAAATAAAGAAAACCCATGTTGGCTGATATCTTAGCATATAATTAGGGAGAGACTCCTAGAGTATAATCTGAAGAAATAGGCTTGGGCTGTGTTTTCACAAGCCTGGAATGCCAGGAACATGTATTTGGACAGTTTTCTATAAACTATGAAAGATTTTTGAGCAGAAAAAGGGCCGAGTTCAGAGCTTTCCATTTCAGATAAGCTAGTGTTTCTTGTTTCTGTCAGACCCAGGTCCTCTTTGGATGACATATTTTACAGTATTCTCCTATCATGAAGTAAAAATCATGGAAGTAACTTATCTATAAGTACACATTTTAAAAATCAATATAATACCCAAACTTTGATCCAGAGGAGAAATAAGAGGACTGTGATTTAAAGTAATACATATTGAACACGTGCTCAAGCATGGCTTAGAAGGTGGTAAAGTAATCAGATGTTTACACCTATGTGTACTATTACTGTGAACATGACAGCTGTGAATGCAGAATGTTGTGTTTGTGTCACACATTTGTATCATGTTGTATTTTGTATCATCTGTGACACCATCTTTTCAAATGGTGAAAGACTCTTAGCAGAGTTCCCAGGAAAGTACGTCGTTCCTCAATTTATCTGGTAGTTACACTCATAGAAAATTAGGTATACAGTTAAACTGCTAATACTCTTTGTAAAACAGATTTTAGGTTCAGTCAGATAACTAAGATTTTCACTTACAAATATCTGGCAGAACCTTATGGAATGTCATACAGAATACAGATTCTTTTTGTGCTCTGCAAACATTGCAGGATGTCCAGCATTCCTGGACTCTGCCCAGTAGATGCCAGTAATGTCCTCTCATTGTGACAGTGAAGCCACCCTAGAAATTTCTGAAGTGTTCCCCCTAGGAGATGATACTAATTCTGTTGATACCCTTTGACATAGACACATCTTGCGCTTGCAATTTAAATGACTAGTCTTGCAGTTTAGATGAGCTTAAATAGGTCTAGATATAGGATAGTCAGGGTAGAGATTTTTAAAAGTAGCAGTTGCAGAGAAGAGCAGCTATTGAAATAGAATTGACAGGATTTGTCAATGAATTGGGTATGTGGTAAGGAATAGGGAGATTTCAAAAATGGCTGAAGGCTTCTAGCTGCGTGTATAACTAGGAAGATAGTAGTAGTAGTAAAAGAATAGAAAATGAAGGGATAAATTCAGGAGGATAGATGGAATTCAATTTGGGATGAACTGAATTCAGTTGGATGTCTAAGTGGAGATTCCCACAGTATCTGGAAATGCTGGGTGAGAGCTTTGGAGAGTGCTCAGGGCTAGAGAGAATGATTTAGGAGTTAGTCACATCACAGCTATGGCTGTAAGTGAAATTTTAAAAGGAGATGGAGAGAGGAGAAGATAGAGCATAGGAGGATCCTTTGAGTGTGTACTCAGAGAAAGGGGAGAGGTAAAGAAACAAGGGTAATGAAGAGAGTTTCAAGAAGGAGAATGAAAGTTGCCTGACTTGAAGAGGCACTGGTAAATGTTTATTCAGTTGGTTAACAGAGTCAGATAACTCAGAGGGGTGGTTTGAGAGCTGAGATCTGATTCTACCAGTTAAATATTTAAACTTAACTTGATAAGATAGCTTACTCTGTTTGGGTTACGGCTCATTTTTCTGCTTACCTTTGTTACATTACCCATCTCTGTAATTTTTATATCAAAGATTGTTTTGTGAGTTGAGAGGGCTTTTTCTCCCTTTTATATAATGAAAAATAGTCTACATTTAGTTGCCTTTCACTTTCCTCTACACTGTATCATTTACAACCTCTTTACCCAACCTGATTGTTTTCTGATGTTTATTAGGGTGTAAAACTGAATGGCCTCATGTTTTCCTATATAAACTAGTTTAAATAATTAATTTAGATAATCTCCTTCCCTTTTTTTATCAGATTGTGGTAAACTGTATGATTTATCATTTTAACCATTTTAAGTGCATTGTTGTGCAGACATCACCACCATCTATCTCCAGAACTTTTAGCATCTTTCCAAACTGAAACTGTACTCATTAATCAATGACACCCTATTCCCTCCTCTGCAGCCCCTGGCAACCACCATTCTACTTTCTGTCTCTGAATTTGACTACTCTAGGTACCTAGAGTACCTAGAGTAGAATCTTACAGTGTTCGTTCTTTTGTGACTGACTGAATTTCACTTAGCATAATGTCTCCGTGGTTCCTCCATGTTGTCACGTATGTCAGAATTTCCTTCCTTCTTAAGGCTGAATAATAATCCTTTGTATGTATAGGCCATGTTTTCTTTATCCCCCCTCCTAGTTTATAACTGGCCTTCCTGCTTCCAGTTTTGCTCCCCTTCAAACCATTTTCTTTGATGCAGCCATAGTGATCTTTCAGAAATGCAGATAAGGTCATAGTTAAACATCCTCCCGACCGAGTTCTCCAGCCTAACCTTGCCACTATTTCCCAGTCATACCGAACTGTTATCAGCGTCCATGTTTTAGGCAATGCATTTTGACAAACATTGTAAATAATTCCTAGGTAGCTTTTAGAATGGATTCAAGTAGTTCTTTATGAATCGACCCCAATGCCTAGTCACGTATATTTATGTAATATATAGGGATATTTAATAGGTGCTTTAATAGTTATATTCCAGCGATTGGTAAACCACGAACTGCAGGGGCTGGATCCAGCAGAGTGGAGTAACTACCACAGAGACTCTAGGGCTCAAAAAGCCTAGTATATTTACTGTCTAGTCTTCTACAGAGATTTTGGCTGAGCTCTGGCATATACTGCTTTTTTCGGTTGGGGAGAGGGTGCTGATTACTTTATTCATCCTTTAGATTTCAGCTAGTTAATACCTGAAAGTTTGGGGTTTTTTTTTAAGCCATGAAATTCCTTCTTCCAACAGTCCTACAGCACAGCCCGGCTTAACAGCAGAGTAGAGGATATAGCTGTGGAGCCAGTCGCTCCATCTCCTGAGGCATGTTCATGGAACACCTCGATGTTGAGGTGCACGATTGTAAACTCAGTGGAGCTTCACCTGGGGCGCTTTCTCCTTTTATCCCCCCCTTGTATTTGCTATGGGCTTTTGTACTGCCCACCACTTACTGTACTGAAGTGTTATTGTTTGTTTAGCCTTTTTGTCTTCATAGGAAGACTAAGCACCATAAGAGCAAGAGCCCTGCCTGACACACAAGTTCTCTAAATATGGGTTGAATGAATGAATGAATGAGACCCTGGCTAAACACTGGCAATAAATCAGAACCAAGCTAAGATAGGATCTGAAATGATTTCTTTTCCTGCTTTGCTTCCTAGAAATATAGTCACAAAATGCTGACTGGACCAAAAAGCTGAGAGGACCTTAAAGATTATCTAGACCTGTGCTGTCCAGTGTGGTAGCCACTCAACACGTATGGCTTTTGAGCGCTTGAGATACGGCTAGTTCAAACTGAGATGTGAAATAGGAAGTACTCACTGGATTTTGAAGACTTAGAATGTAAACTATTTCATTAATTTCTATATTGATTACATGTTAGATGATAATATTTTTGGCATACTGAGTTAAAAATATTAAATTATTTTCCCTGTTTTGTACTTTTTAAAATAAATTTATTTATTTTTGGCTGCATTGGGTCTTCATTGCTGCACGTGGGCTTTCTCTAGTTGTGGCGAGCGGGGGCTACTCTTCATTGCGGTGTGTGGGCTTCTCGTTTGGTGGCTTCTCTTGTTGTGGAGCACGGGCTCTAGGTGGGCAGGCTTCAGTAGTTGTGGCACGTGGACTCAGTAGTTGTGGCTTGCGGGCTCATAGAGCGCAGGCTCAGTAGTTGTGGCGCACAGGCTTAGCTACTCTGTGGCATGTGGGATCTTCCCGGACCAGGGCTCGAACCCATGTCCCCTGCACTGGCAGGCGGATTCTTAACCACTGCACCACCAGGGAAGTCCCCTTTTTTTTGTACTTTTTAAAGTAGATGTTAGAAAAATTTAAATTGTGTATGTGTCTTGCCTTATATTTCTATTGGGCGGTATTGTTCTAGATTATTGGTTCTCAATGCATTGCTAATACATTAGAATCACCTAACAAGCTTTTACAGTAATTAGATCCTACCTCAGATGTTCTAAGTTAGAATCTGTGAAGATAGGGCCCTGCACGTGTGTTTTGATAAAGCTCCGCAGTAGATTCTGATGCCTCATATGCCCATTGAGAACCACCAGCCAAATCTCGCCTTTCATTTTATAGAGAGGAAACTGAATCCTTAAATAGTAAAATAACAACAAATATAGTCTTCATTTCAGTATGCTCTCATAGGGTTTGTCCCAGTTGAAATTCATACTCTGCCTCTTTCATAACTGATAGCTATTTTTCCATTGTCTGAAACAGTGGCTCTTGATCAGCCCTTAAAGGTGGCATTGTGGCTAACTTTATTTAGTCATTTAAACTTTTAGAAAACTGATCAGTTGGTGCTTTTCCAAGATACCATGTCCTTATTACAGGGACTACAT
Source organism: Tursiops truncatus (assembly GCF_011762595.2). NCBI lineage: Eukaryota > Metazoa > Chordata > Mammalia > Artiodactyla > Delphinidae > Tursiops > Tursiops truncatus. Next base: position 101,883,312 of record NC_047039.1, on the reverse strand, counting down.
TTTTGTAGCTTCAGAATGGTTTTTTCTTTGTCAGTTCTTTTTTTTTTTTTTTTTTTTTTGGCTGCTCTGTGTAGCATGCGGTATCTTAGTTCCCTGATGAGGGATCGAACCTGTTCCCCCTGCAATGGAAGCGCAGAGTCCTAACCACTGGACCGCCAGGGAATTCCCTCTTTGTCAGTTCTTATTCTTACTTTTATACAGGTAAATTGTGAGACATGTGTTCATCGTTAGGATTTTAAATGTGATTAAGACAAAGTCCTGAATTGTCACCATAATCAGTATAATATTTTCATCAGAGGCAGAAGTAAAACCTACCCTCTTTTCTGCAGAATCTTAAGAGGCTTTACAAGCTCTTTGTTGAGTTGTTGTGAACGTCTGAGAATAATTTATGTCTAGTTTTCTTTGAAGTTCCTTCACATATTTCAGGATGGCTCAAGAAATTAGCAGTTAGTCTTTGCAGAAATTAACCAGTGATTGGAGGCTTATCTATGATTTGCCTTAGAGTAGAACATGTTCCAGCAGACAACTTTACTATTCACCATTCTTTATTTGTTCAGAATTGTTGGGTAATGGACAGGCATGCAAGTGTACACATCCAGTCATAGGTGGTACCCACCATTTTGAACTTAAATCAGAGAGCTCATGATAGCCAAAAATTTGGGAGAATTTACAAGTGGAAGCACCAAGGGGTGCTTTAGTCTAACACCACGCTATAACCTGGAAAGTTAAGGGAAAAGGACTAAACCAAAAGGCTTGGATTCAGTCCCAGGGCTGTTAACAGTATTCTGGTGACCCAGAGCAAGTTGTGTTACTGTCTCCACGCTTTGGTTTTCCCAGCTGTTAAGTGAGAGTGCTAGAGGAGGTGACTGTTAAGGTTCTCCTTTAAGAATACCATGGTTTGGGGAATTGATTTTCCTTCTTTAGTGTTTGTTTTCTTACTAACCTCCCTGTTTTTCTCTTGAAGGGTCAGATGATTTGTCTGCAAAACTATGGGATGTGAGCACAGGGCAGTGTGTTTATGGCATCCAGACCCACACTTGTGCAGCGGTGAAGTTTGATGAGCAGAAGCTTGTGACAGGCTCCTTTGACAACACTGTGGCCTGCTGGGAATGGAGTTCCGGAGCCAGGACCCAGCACTTCCGGGGGCACACGGGGGCGGGTGGGTTGCCTTTCTTCAAAGGTTTCAACAGCTACTTTACCCTCATTCCTTAAAACCAGGAGCCAAGAATGTGATCCCTTTTTTGTTTGTGTTTTTTAATTTAACCTGTCTTTCCCCCAATTTCTTTCTCAGTCACTACAGTTAATCCCTTTATTCAAGTTACTCTTTTTTTGGAATTTTCCCCCTAATTTTGCTTTTCCTTGGCCCATTTTTTAACTCTTATGTCCTTTATACCCTTATGCTAGGAGAGGCAGTTCTTCTTTTCCCCTATTTCATTTATATCCTACTGAACAGTCAGCCCCCTCTGTTTTGATCAGATTCCATACCTCCAAATTGAGTAAGTGCTACACTTGTAAATTCAGTCCACTCTATTTGTAGAATTAGGACTGGAAATCATTTGGAGTGACTATACAGATTACATCAAATTGAAGCTTGGTTGACAATAATTTTACAGCATCCTTAGTTTGTAAAAAACTGGTCATTTGAACGTACCCTTCAGATCTGAGCTTCTCCCTCTGCTTCACTGTATTTTGGAACTCTGTGCAGAAATCATGTTGATGTAGTTCCCAGCCTCTTGTGCAGCTGCTCCCTTCTTCCTTTCTGCCCTTTACCCACTGCATTAGCCCCTGAGAATCATAGTCTATGCTCTTGAGACACTTATGAGCAGCCTTCCTGTACTCCCTAAACAGGTTGAGTTTCTCTGCTGTAGGTTTCCCAATACGTGTGTTAACACTTACCATATCAATACAAGTAAGTATGATAACCTTGTTTCCCCACCAACCTGTAAGCTCCAGAAGGACAGGGATCCTGCGTGTCTTATTCACACTTAGGTCCTGAATTCCTTGCACCGTACCTGGTACTCAGTAATTCTTTAATGTAAACCTAGATGTTTTGTGGCAAAAAACCAAGTCCCCCCCCATTTTGTTTGTCATCCTGTACATTTTTCTTCAGTCTTCTCTGCTACCACTTGTTTGTTGTAGAAATTAATATTTTGAAGATATATGATTTAACATGGAACTTATGTATCAAACTGAGTGTAATATTCCACAGTGTCCAGGGTTGTACATTGACTTCCAGGTGATTTTATACCTGGTCGGCTTTGAGAGCCCTGTTCTAAAAAATTTCCTCTTTGCTGTTCCCTGGACATTGCTGTGGCTTTACCTAACTCCATGCCTTTGCTGTTCCCTCTACCTGCAGTATTCTCTTTCTTTTCTTGATAAATTCTACTCATCCTTCAGGGCCCATCTCCAATATCGCCTCTTCCCTGAAGTCCTCCCTGATACCCCTGGGCAGAGTTAGTCATTCTCCTTGGTGTTTCCCTAGCAAGAGGTAAACATTTATTTATCTTTTTTTTTGGACTTCCTCTTCCACCCCTCACTTAGTCTGAGTTCCTTAAAGAAAAGAGCAGTGTCTTCATCTTTGGGTCCCCAGTATTCCTTTAGAGCTTGGCAGGCATTTAAAAAACAAATATTTGAGTACTTGCTATACTCAGGCACTGTTTTAGGTGCTGGGGATAGAGCTCTAAAGAAAATCAGACAGTTTGAGAGAATGGCTCAGTCTGACCTTTAAGATCTTTGTTTTGTTTTTCTCATTACACTGGCTTTTTTTGAGTATGGGTATTGTTTTGCAGCTTATACTCTTGACGTTTTATCTTACTGCAGTAAATAGTACAAATATGAGTTGGTCCACTTACGTTCTGTTTTTCCTGCATAGGCTAGATAAGTTACGTGTAGTATCAGGCAGGCAGTCCTGAGAAGAAAAGCCATTATCTACTACACTGGTTTACCTCTCACTCTGAACCTAGTACAAGTATAAGAGATCGTACTATTCCAGGAGCTTTTCATCCTTAGAATTATAAGCTATGATAATAAAAAGAATTTTGAAATGGATATATTTTTTAGCATAAAATTGCTAGCTGAGAAAGCATCATTCCTACAGTAGTTCTGGTTGAGAAATTATACAGTTGGGCAGCTAGGGAGAATAAATGTAATTGAACTCTACTATGAAAGACCCACAGGCAAAGGCGTATTTTAACTTTGTGTGTGTTGTATATACTAGTGTTTAGCGTCGACTACAATGATGAACTGGACATCTTGGTGAGTGGCTCTGCAGACTTCACTGTGAAAGTATGGGCTTTATCTGCTGGGACGTGCCTGAACACACTCACCGGGCACACAGAATGGGTCACCAAGGTAGGAAGACTTACAGAAGAAATGTTGACATCAGTCTTGCTGAGGGTGGGGGAGCTGGGGGTGGGATGGAGGATGGTAGATGCTGCCTCATAAGTGGTCGATGAGTCATAAGATGGGATAGCTACAACCACAAAGCATGATGGTGTATAACAGTGGCCAGCATGTAAAAGACACTCAGTAAATAGTTTAATGAATGAGTGACTTACGGACATGGAAATATGCCCACAATATATTAGGTGGGTAGAGGGAGCAAATAAAACAGGTTACTTACAAAAAACTATGTAGAGTATGACGACAGTTTCTAAATGTGTTTTTGCACTAAAATGTTGAAGATGATTATTTCCTGTGGAATTGAGTACTTTTTTCCCTTTAGGATAAGCATATTTTTAAATCAGAAAAGTAATTTTCATTTTAAAAAAGAAAATGCTTGCGAGAAATGGAAGAAAAATGTACAGGCTCTTTAAAAGAACATTGTGCTGGTTTCTAGCCACTTTTATTCAACATATAAGTGGAAGTCCTAGACAGAGCAGAAAAAGAAAAAAAGGGATCCATGTTGGAAAGGAAGAGGTAAAGCTGTCAGTATTTGCAGATGCATGACATTTTGATGACTCCACCAGAAAACTGTTAGAACTTGTAAACTACATGTAAAGTTGCAAGATGTAAAATCTATACACAAAAATCTGTTGCCTTTCTGTACACTAATAATGAACTATCAGAAAAAGAAAGAAAGAAAACAGTCCCATTTACAGTTGCATTAAAAAGAATAAACTACCTGGGAATAAGTTTAACCAGTACATAACAGAAAGACCAGTATATTGAAAACTGCAAGGCAGTAATGAAGGGAATTGAAGTAGACACAAATAAATGGAAAGGTATTTCGTGCTCATGGATTGGAACAATCGGTATTGTTAAAACGTCCATACTACCCAAAGCAATCTGCATATTCAGTGCAATCCCTATCAAAATTCCAATGGCATTTTTCAAGGAAATAAGACAAATAATCCTAAAATTTGTATGGAACCACAAAAAAACTCAAAAAGCCAAAGCAATCTTGAAAAAGCACAAAGCTGAAGGCATCATGCTTTTAAACTATATGACAAAGATACAGTAGTTAAAACTATGGTATTGGCAGAACAGACACATAGATCAATGGAACAGGATAGATAGCCCAGAAATAAACCCACGTATATATGGTCAATTCATTTATGACAAAGGAGCCAAGAATATACAATGGGGAAAGGGCAGTGTCTTCAATAAATGGTGTTGGGAAAACTGAACAGCCACCTACAAAAGAATGAAACTCAACCACTGTCTTACACCATACATAAAAATTAACTCAGAATCGAATAAAGATTTGAACTTCTTAACACCTGAAATCATAAAACTTAAGACTAGAAGAAGAGATCATAAGCATCTTGACATAGGTTTTGGCAATGATTTTTTGAATCTAACACCAAAAGCAACAAAAGCAAAAATAAATAAGTGGGACTACACCATACTAAAAAGCTGCACAGCAAAAGAAACTTAACAAAATTAAGAGGTAACCTACTGAATGGGAGAAAATATTTGAAAATTATATATCAGATCGGGGCTAATATCCAAAATAGATAAATAACTCATACAACTCAATAGCAAAAAACCAAACAGTCTGATTAAAAAATGGGCAGAAGATCTGAGCATTTTTCCAAAGAAGACATATAGATGATAAATGAAAACAACAACTAACAAGTAAATGAAAAGATGTTCAGCATAATTAATCATCAGGGAAATGCAGATCAAAACCACAATGAGGGAGTTCCGTGGTGGTCCAGTGGTTAAGACTCTGCGCTCCCAGTGCAGGGGGTCCAGGTTTGATCCCTGGTCGGGGAACTAGATCCTGCATGCCGCAACTATAAAAAAGATCCCGCATGCTGCAACAAAGATCCCACACGTGGCAATGAAGATCCCACATGCCACAACTAAGACCCAGCACAGGCAACTAACTAAATAAATATTAGGGGGAAAAAACCCACAATGAGATATCACGTCATACTAGTTAGAATGACTATTATCAAAAAGACAAGAAATAACAGGTGTTCGTGAGATTGTGTAGAAAAGGGAACCTTTGTTCACTTTTAGGGGAATGTAAATTGGTGCAGCCACTACGGAAAACAGTTTGGAAGTTCCTCGAAGGATGAAAAATAGAACTTCCACATGATCCAGCAATTCCACTTCTGGGTATTTATCCAAAGAAATTGAAAACACTAACTCAGAAAGATACATGCACCCCCATGTTCATTGCAGCATTATTTACAATAGCCAAGATATGGAAACAACCAAAGTGTCCATAGATGGATGAAGGGGTATATGTATTGAAATATTATTTAGCCGTAAAAAAAGAATGAAATCTTGCCATATGTGACAAACGGATGGACCTCAGGGGCATTATGCTAAGTGAAGTAAGACAATAAAGAGGCAAATACCATACGATCTCTCTTATAGGTGGACTCTACAGGGGAAAAAAAAGCCAAGCTCATAGATACAGAGAACAGATTGGTAGTTGCCAGAGGCCGGGGGTGGGATGTGGGGAGTGGGAGAAATGGGTGGACAGTGTTTTTTGGTTTTTTAGTTTAAATAAATTGTGAAGAAAGGGAAGGAGGAAGGAGGAGAAAATAATGCTCGCAAGAAGTGAACCAAAAATGTACAGGATCTTTAGAAGAATGTTGTGATGTCTTCTAGTTTTCAAAAAAACGATTGCTGTGAGAATCAAAAGCCATGTAAAAAGTGGAAATGCCATGCAGAAACACTTTTCTTGAGTTTATCGTGCTATTCTGTGAGGGGCTAAGGATGCAGGAATGAGCAAAACAGACCCAGGCTTGATGCGAATGTTAGTCTAGTAGGAGGAATAGTTGTTAGTAATTTCACAAGTTCACAAATTGTGTTAAGTGCTGTGGAGGAAAAGTGCAGGGTCTAATTCATTTTGATTCAGGTAAAGCTTTTAGAGAAGGGGCCAAATGTGAAGAATAAATGGGAGGTAACTGTGTAAATGGAGTGTTTCAGAGGGTGCCGTATGTGCACAGGCCCTGGGGTGGGAAAGAGCCTAGAACATTTGATAAGCTGATGCCCTGGAAGGCCAGCGGAGCTGTGCTGTAGTTGGGGGAGGTGTGGGAGAGGGGCCATCATGTACGCTTTACTAGACCTCATTAAGGATTCTGGATTATTGTAAGTATAGTAGAAAGCAAGTGATGAGTTCTGAGCAAGAGTCTGGTGTAATTTCATGTTTTTAAGAAGATAACTGCTGGGCTTCCCTGGTGGCGCAGTGGTTCAGAATCTGCCTGCCAATGCAGGGGACATGGGTTCGAGCCCTGGTCTGGGAAGATCCCACATGCCGCGGAGCAACTAGGCCCATGAGCCACAACTACTGAGCCTGCGCGTCTGGAGCCTGTGCTCCGCAAGAGGCCGCGATAGTGAGAGGCCCGCGCACCGCAATGAAGAGTGGCCCCCGCTTGCCGCAACTAGAGGAAGTCCTCGCACAGAAACGAAGACCCAACACAGCCAAAAATAAATAAATTAATTAATTTAAAAGCAAATTTAAAAAAAAAAGATAACTGCTGAGTGAAAAATGGGTTACAGTGGGGCACAAGTGGATGCAGGGTGGCCAGTTAGGCTTTTGCAGTAGTCTAAGCAAAAGAGACCCACGGCTTGGACTTGGGTGGCAATAAAGAAAGAGAAGGGCATACACGAAGGATGTGTCTTTAAGGTAAAGCCAACTGAACTTACTCATGGGGAGCAAAGAAGAAGAAAGAATCTGATGACTAGTGGCTTTTAGACTGGGTGGGTGATTGTGTGAGAAGACCAGTAATACCACCGAACTGTACACTTAAAAATGGTTAAGATTCTACGTTTTATGTTATGTGTATTTTAGGACAATAAAAACATTGGGAAAAAAAATTCTGTACTGGGTGCATTCAATTTTAAATAGAAAAGTTATATAATACAAGTTGGTGTTATGTTAAAAACAGTGGACTTGGGGCCAGGACACTGACTGAGATGTCTTAGATAAGTTACTCTTCCCTTCAGGGCCTGAGTTTCATCATCTGCTAGATGTTCCTGTGAGTACTAAATGAGATGATGGGACAGAACCCAGCAAGGTGCCTGGCACTCAGTAGCAGGTCTGTCAGTTTCATTTGAATCTGCAACCCAGGCTTCTGAATGAGTGAGCCTGGCCTCCCCTCTCACTTTATGCTTATTTATTCCTAAAATAACCAGAAGCTAGTGTTTACAGATTATCCCACATGCTAATGGAATGTTAGCTTCCATTACATTATTATTTTCTTTGTTTTATTTCATTTTCACTACAATTATTTGAGATAATAGGTGCCCCATCCCCTATTTTAAAGATGAGGAAACTGAGAAATGAAGAGGTTAGATGGTCCTGCCCAAGGTTGCAGAGTCAACATATGATAGATTCTGGTCCCAAGTCGAGTGCCTTTCCCTTTATGATGCACATGCTTATGAAAACAGGTCCTTTGTATCTACTATGTGAATGGACTTTTTTCTTTCCTATCCCTCACATTTTTTATGAAGTCACGTTTTATAATTTTTTTTTTTTTTTTTACGTTTTATAATTTTTAAAGTCAGTCCTAATGTTTGCTTCCAGACTAAAGCTAAGAGTAAATGCTGCGAACATTAGACACTTTTAGGTCTTGCTAATAATCTAAAGAATCTGGTAATAGTAAAACTCTTAGTAAAGGTTAACTTGTGTTATAGTTAACATAGAGTTATAGATTACTCATATACCATATCATTTTGAGCTCTTTTTCCTATTTTCATAGGGGTAGGAACAGTACTAAAAGGATCTTTCTGTAACATGGATATTTATTATTTCTAGGTGGTCTTGCAAAAGTGCAAAGTCAAGTCTCTCTTGCACAGCCCTGGAGACTACATCCTCTTAAGTGCAGACAAATATGAGATCAAGGTGAGGTTTTTTTCCCTCCATTACTTTGCCTTATGAAAGAGTGTGGCACGGGGGGAATATTTCAAGGGAGGAAGGAATGTCTTTAAGCCCTCTTAAACACACTGGAAAGAGAATTGTTCATTTTCCTGTGTTCTAGGCAGTTTCTAACTCTGATTTGTAAATGAAGGGGGAAGAAATCCACAGAAATTTATCTTCGATGCGTTCTTACCTTTTCTTAAGACATATATCTCCTGCTCTCTTCAGTTCTTAGATCTAAAGTACGAAAACATAAACATTTACTTGTGTCATAATAATAGCAATTTGCAAAAAAGTTTACAGAGCACTCTTACATGTGTTTTTATTGCATCTTTTAAACTGTTCCATATGGTAGGCACTAACCATCTTCACTGCAGGAACTAAGGTTCAAAGAGGTTAAATATTTTACCCAAGATTACGCAACACATATGTGCCAAATCAGAATTTGAACCCATGCTTCAGCTGTAAAACCTGTGGTCTCTCCAGTTTACTTCACTTTGTATTTGACGTCAGCAAACACAGGCCACATTGTTTAAGGACAAGCTTTTCTATGGTGATGTGATCTCTCATCTTTGCTAATTTTCTCTTATCTGTAGATTTGGCCAATTGGGAGAGAAATTAACTGTAAGTGCTTAAAGACGTTGTCTGTCTCTGAGGATAGAAGTATCTGCCTGCAGCCAAGACTTCATTTTGATGGCAAATACATTGTCTGTAGTTCGGCACTGGGTCTCTACCAGTGGGACTTTGCCAGTTATGATATTCTCAGGTAATATTCCCTTGGACCTTTACCTTTAACAGTCTGTTGCAGTTTAATAATAAAGGCAAGGGCTTCCCTGGTAGCGCAGTGGTTGCGAGTCCGCCTGCCGATGCAGGGGACTCGGGTTCGTGCCCCGGTCCGGGAAGATCCCACATGCCGCGGAGCGGCTGGGCCTGTGAGCCATGGCCGCTGAGCCTGTGCGTCCGGAGCCTGTGCTCCGCAACAGGAGAGGCCACAACAGTGAGAGGCCCTCGTACCGCAAAAAAAAAAAAAAAAAATAATAATAATAAAGGCAAGACTAAATATTTCCATAAACCAGTTAGTAACTTGCTTTGGGGAAATGTTTAGTCCATCAGTTGTGTGCTGAAAATCTCACACATAAAAATGTTTTAAAGGCAGTAATTAAATTAGAGTTATATGTTAGAATGTAAAGGGTCTAGATTCTAAGTCGTCTTGCTTTGAGTTACTTCCACTTTAAGAATTTCTGAATTCCCCTTCCAGCTTCTCTGGAAAATGAAGAGTTTGGATGAAAAGATCTTTCAGATCTCTTCTAGTTCTAATATTTTAAGTTCTACTTCCTGGTCAGTTGAAATTCTGTGTTGAGGGATTGAGTGGCTTTCTGCTGACTAGCAGAAAGACAGAGAAACTTGGAGAAAGTTACAACCTGCAAAGTTTCTCTCCAAAGAAAGAAATAGAGGTCTGTAGACAAATAATTTTGTGATTCACTGTATATCATAGACCACTCTTGGAGACTGGCAGTATCTGTTAGCATATTGGAGGCTGATGGAAGCCAGTGACATATGGTGATTAAGAGAACCTACTTTGGTGATAAATAAACCTTGGTTTAAGACCTAGTTCTCTTTCTTATGAGCTGTGTGATTTTATGTAAGTTTCTTAACCTTTCTGTGTCTGAATTGTCTCACCTGTAAAGTAAAGTTTAAATGAAATGCCTGTAATGAGGACCTAGCAGACGACCTGACAGGTTTTTATTACTAATAGGTGTGAGAAGTCGTACATAAAGAAACCTGTTTTAATTTCTTTAACCTACTGTACTTCACATGTATTGTGCATAGAGCCCTGGTTTTGAGGAGCACATGTTAACAGCTCACAGAATTAGTGTTCCATAGCATGCTTCAGGAAGTGCTGGCCTGGGGACAGAAACTGAACATTTTCTTCATTGTTTTTATGCATGACTGTTTGAGGTCAACTTGTATGGAATCTGATCCCGCTAGCCCGCAGGACTTTGGTGGGCCCAGTCTCTCTGGTTGTAAAGTTACAACCTCGTTTATGTCTTCCTGGAGTTAGACCTACATTTCTAACCAGTTAGATTTCCAAGCTGTCAGAATAATTTCTAGAAATGATTGATAATTACATTTTGACAAAGAAAGCCTGGAACAGATACCAGAAAACATTAGTCCAACCTCTTCATTTTATAGATGGGGAAACTGAAGCTGAGAGAGGATAAGGGCCTTGCCCAATATCCCACAGCTCACCCTAGTCCAGCATCCATCCATCCATCCATCTGTGGTTGGATCATCGGGCAGGCATATGCTTAAGGAACCAGCAAGCCAGAGAGAAGGAACTTTTGAAAGAACTTGATTCTTTGCAAAGTAAGAAATTGAAGTACATTTGGCCATGGGTTCCGCACCCACAGATTCAACCAACTGAGGATCAAAAATATATATTAAAAAAAAAGAAGTCCAGAAAGTTCCAAAAAGCAAAACTTGAATTTGCCATGCACCAGCAACTATTTACATAGCATTTGCATTGTATTAGATGTAAGTAATCTAGAGATGGTTCGAAGTATACAGGAGGATGTGTGTAGGTTATATGCAGATACTGCACCGTTTTATACAAAGGACTTGAGCGTCCATGCATTTTGTTATCCAGGGGGGTCCTGGAACCAGTTCCCCACAGATATGACCTTAGTCACCGTGGGAAAATCAGATCTTTGATAGTTTAATATTGTTTTTGCTTTGAATTAAAATTTGGGAGAGAGGGGTGAAGAGGCAAGGTGGAATAGAGGTATTATAATCTGATTAATGCTTAGAGTTTGAGAGTCTCTAAAGGTTTAATTTGATCCTATATTCTCGTGCTTCTTACTCAGAATGGCATATAGAGTCCAGAGTCCCAGATGAAAGTTCTGTTAATTTTTGATGTTTCAATATACTAGCTGTAACCAATAAATCTGCAAGATTGTTTGCTGCTAGCAAGTACTAAGTTCAGATTTTTTTATTTTTTGAAAAGGGGCTATTTTATCTCTTGCTTTTTCCCCTCAAACATGAACATAACAGCCTCTTTTTGAAATCTTGTACAAATCCTGTGGCCTCAGTTGCCAGGACCAGGTTGCATTCTGTAAGCTTTGATGCTAATTGAAAAGAAAGCACAAATAGTAGCATGTTGCTCCATAAAGCTAAGCTATGGTGCAATCCCTTGAGCTAGGTTATCTCAGTACAGCAGGTGGGGTTTTGTAGGTTTAAGGGCCCAGAGTGCACTGCAGGGTTGTCTGTTTACAGTTCTAAAGTAATCAAAGTAGACAGGCTGTGAGCCCGTCAGGACCTGTGTTTTGTCCTGCAGCACATTTGTGCTGGGGTCTTTGGAGTCAGCTCAACTTCCTCAGGCTTAAGTCCTGTCCCCTAGCCACTCTTGTTTTCCAAGTTTCTGGTCATTTTCTGCTTGTGTTGATGATGTGGGACTTACTAGACTTTCCTGCTGCTTCCCCCAGTTTCCTTTGGCTCTCTCTTGTAGGAATTTGTATTTTCCCATGCTTACTGCACCACTTCTCTAGTCATTAGCAGATAATTATTTATTTAACCTGTATGTTAGGCACTGTGATGTACACTGGGAACCAGCAGAGACACTTACCAAATTGTGGAAATGACTACCCAGGGAAGGCTGACTAAATTAAACAGCTGACTACATTCAGGTGTTTTCATGGTTGGGATAAGAGCAACAGGGTTCAGGGTACTTTGAGACCCTGCCTAGTTTGAGGAGTAAAGGAAAGCTTCTTTGAGGAGGAGATTGGGGCCGAGCTGTAAAGGATGAGTAGACGCATTTCACTAAGCGCCAGGGGCGAGAGTGCAGCGAGGAGCATTGTAGACGCGAGGGCAGAGTCTGCTGAAAGGCCCCGAGACGCCAGAGCCTGGTGCCTTTGAGTGACTGAAAGAAGGCCAGAGTGGCAGATGTGAGTGCAGTAGAGAGCCATTTGAAGGGTTTAAAAGTTTAAAATATGATAGGATTAGATTTTAGTGTGAGGTTAACTGACTGGAAGGGGCCAAGGGCAGACGTGGGGGCACCCATTGAAAACTCTTGGTAGCAGTGCAGGCAAAGGTGATGTCCTGGGTCAGAGTTGGGGCAGTTCAGGTAGTAGTGAATAAATTAAAGGAAAGTTTAGGAGGTAAAATCCGTAGATCTTGGTGATTGGATTTGTGGTTTGAGATTTGCATGGTTGCCATGTTTCCTAGCTTGAGCAGCTGGGTGAATGAGCAAGCAAGGAAATGAAGAAGAGAAGCAGGTTAAGAAGGTTGTTTTGGACTGTCTGAGTGTGAGGAGCAGGTCTTACTCTTCACTGCTAAATCCCCTCCCTTCCTGATACCAGACTAAAATCTGCTCCTTTGTAACGGTCTTTCCCTTTGACCTTCGTTCTCTCTGCTAGAGCGCCTGATGCCTGGCCTCTCACGCATCCTTCACTATTGAAAGGCGATGATCATGTATAGCTTCCCTGTCCCTGCCACTTTGCTTTCTCCCCGCCTCAAGCTCATATTCTTCAGCTGTTCCTTGCTTGTCCTGGTCACCAGGCCCTGTCCCTTCTGATTGACCTCTTGGACATACACTAGTTGGTAGTGTCCTTGTTAAGATGTAGGATAAACTGGAGTCTCACCTAGGCTAAATATATTGTCACAGCAGAATTTGTATAGCCCTTGTCTTATAGCTCTTTTCCTAGTGCCTCCAAAGAGGACAGCAACTTTTCGCCTTACTAAATGTGCAGATAAGAGAGACGGAGGGTTTCGTTTCGTTTTGTTTTTTTTCATTTGTGTTCCTGTTTGGCAAGGTCCCTCCCACTTTCTGCCTTTGTCGTCGATGTTTTAGGAACTGCCAACCTGAGAAGGTTAAGGCTGTCCTCCCAACTCTCACAGTTTTCTCTAACTTATTATCAATCTATTAATAAATGTTTCTGAATTATTTGGGGGAACTTTATATATTCAGCCTCTGCTGTTCTTAGAGAGGAACCTGTGTTTGCTACGTGCCGAATAGAGAAGCACTGAGTCTGAGTCACTTGGTTTTTAGTCTTTGTTCTGGGCTGGGGGAGGTTCCCCTAGGCCAGTACCATCGGCCCTCCATATCCGTGTGCTCTGCATCCATGGATGTGGAGGGCCAGCTGTACTACGCCATTTATGTAAGGGACTGGAGCATCCTCGGATTTGGGTATCTGAGGGCGTCCAGGAACCAATCCCTTTGGATAACAAAGGATGACTGTATAGTAGTTTTTACCTAGTGGTAAGAGTTGAGTGTTACCCTCTCGTTCTGACTGGTAACTAACTAGTTGTGAATCCTTAGCCAAATTATTTACCCTGGCTGTACTTCAGTTTTCACATCTTAAAAGTGAGAGTATTAAACGATAATCTGTAAGATCCTTTCCAGCTTAGATGGGCATTTTGTGCTTTTATAAATATTCATCTCCTTATATGCCTATGTTATATTCCCTTATCATTATGAAGGGCTCTTCTCCCCGGCCTTTTTTCTAAAGGAGGGTGAGCTTTTTATCCTCATATTTTCCTTTTTATAAAAATGTTTCATTTAACTCTAAATTTGCTGCTTGAATTTTGCATTGGTTTTAAATTTCTCCAGAAAAGATTACAGTAGCATAAACAGAAGCACAGGTGCCTTCTGGTTCATGTTTATTAACTCTCATCCTTGTAGGGTCATCAAGACTCCTGAGATAGCAAACTTGGCCTTGCTTGGCTTTGGAGATATCTTTGCCCTGCTGTTTGACAACCGCTACCTGTATATCATGGACTTGCGGACAGAGAGCCTGATTAGCCGCTGGCCTCTCCCAGAGTATAGGAAATCCAAGAGAGGCTCCAGCTTCCTAGCAGGCGAAGCGTCCTGGCTGAATGGACTGGATGGGCACAATGACACGGGCTTGGTCTTTGCCACCAGCATGCCTGACCACAGTATTCACCTGGTGTTGTGGAAGGAGCACGGCTGATGCCGCGAGCTGCGCCGCTGACTGACTTCAGGCGCCGGGGCTGCGGGTTTTGAGTGCAACCTCTGTGGCAGCCGACTGCATGAACCAAAGTTCTCACCTAATGGTATCATCACGCAGTGCACAATCATTTATCTCTGTTTGCCAGGGGACCAGGGCTCGGGGTCGGGGAGGGCTCATTTCGTTGACATACACCGCAGCATGCTGATGGGGTGCACCGTTGACTTCATTCGTACTTAGTTATGTTGGTCAGTATAAGAGGCTGCATTTGGGGTTCATCTTTCTTGAATATTGGTTTTAAGTAAAGATATTTAAATGGCTCATTAATCTGCTAATTGGTTGCCTATAAAAACACATTCAGTCTATTATTAAAGCTTTTTACCATTGCCTTTTTCTCTTTTGAAGTTGAAGCAAAGGTGCTATGATGTTGTTACAGCAACTTTTCTCACATGGGGCTTAGCTTTTCTAACAACCCGTGTTATAAAGACCACCAGGTTCTGTGACATGCATACTCTCCACCAAATACCAGTTCTAAAGAAAAGTCGTCTTCCAGTGCAAATCCAGCTCTATAAATTGATGGTTTGTAACACATTCTAAACCCTAGTTCTTGACGGAGTGAAGGTGGGCCATGTCTATGTGAGGAAGTTATGTAGTTTTTGTTTCTAGGTGGAGCAAGCTGGTCCTTGGTCCCCCACGGCCTAGGTCACTGCACAGAGGGTGACATGGTACAGTAGAAAGAGCACTGAGCTGGCAGATTGAAGACTGGCTCTGTTACCTAGGAACCCTGCACCCCAGGCATATACTTCTCTGGTCCCCATTTTCCCTGTCTGTATAGCTAGTCGTCAGGCTGTCACTTGGTTTCTAAGACTCCTTCTGGTCCTGTGTCTGCTGAGGTGTGCAAAAGTTGATATTTCAGTTTTGTCTGATTGCTGATTCATTGCTTCTTTAGGTTTGGAGATAATATATAAATGAAATCACTGATAGAAGGTTGTCACGTATAAGGAAATCCAAACGTACAAAAAAGAATGGATAAGAGGGAATGTAGAAAATGTTACATGTTCCACTTTAAAAATGTAAGTGATTGGTAGAAGAAATGCTGAGAGCAGCTGTGGTCCTCTAGAGAGGCAGTGTGCCATATTAGAAAGAAAGATCCCTGACCCTGACTTTCGTCCTCCTTTGCCTCTAACTTGATGTGTAGCCTCAGGCAGGTTAACTTTCTGTTGGAAATGAAGGAATTGCCCTAGATTAAGGTTCGCAAAGCCACACGCCCAGGGAAACCAGGCAGATAAACATAAGTGAGTGCAGCATGCTGTGTAGGGTGGGGCTGCGCCAGGGGAAGCTTATCCGGCAGGGCAGTTATGCAGCCCTAAGTGTTAGGCAGAAACAGGTCCAGTGTTTGGCAGGTCTTGTGATTTTTCAGAAGGAGGTAGAACTCCAGAATTGTATTTGTAATTCCCTAATTTTAAAAATGTTGACAGCGATTTGAAGATCATTCAAGGTGTAGTGGGCTAAACAAAGCATGTCTGCGGGCTGCCAGTTTGTATTCTCCACCCTCTCATTCCTGTAAATTAGATAATGCTGTGATTCCGCAGTGGAACTGTTTTAAAGTAACTGTCACAAACACTAGGGAGAAAGTCGAGGGAGCAAGTAGTAGGAAGAATTCAGCTCTTCCCCGTTGTGTTACAGGGGAGTGAGGGGGGCATTTCATTCACAGACCGACAGGAAACTAGTTTGAAGATGAACTTAATGGGAACCTGAGTGAGAGCCTTTGCCTGGGAATATGAGGTATTCATTCATCTTCTTAACTCTGATACAAAGCACATCTGTTTTTCAGGTAGGAAAAGGGTTGCTGGCAGAGCTGAGAATGATTCAGAGTACAGTGGGGACACAGCTCTCCCAGAATCCTACCAGCCTAGAGCCTGACAGTGGACTTCTGAATGCTGCAAAGTTAGGGTTTCAGAGAATTTTGATGGTTGGTTTCAAGGACGGGTTTAGTTAATATCCATGTTGAGGCTCTGAGGGAATTACGTAAAAGAACAATTATCTTTCTCCATCCCCCAAATCCGTTTCACATTGAGTTCTGTGTGTGAGCTCTGCTCGGTCCTTCAAGAAGTGGAACCAGATTAGAAGCTGGAATCTATTTTGCAGGAACCTCAGGAGGCTTTGGGCCATGATAAGGGTAAACAACTTAACTCCTTTTCATCCAGCCAGAACAAAAAAACTGAGATTACTAATCTAATGACTATCCCTATTCCCACCTCACCATCAGATATATCCAGTAGCTTCAGAGACCAAGCGATTATAACTATAGTCCTTTGTGGAAAAATGTTTTGAAAGTGACAAACCTGAAACCTGTATGGCATGTCCCATTTAAGTTCTCAGAGGTGAATACCAAAGTTACCATCAAGGTAGTACAGCTGATTTTGACAGCAGTGCTTAGGGTCCTAACTTTGATCCTCCTCACAGAGGTCACCTGAGCATTTTATTTAATTGCTTTATGGATGCTAGCTTTATTCATAGTATTGTCAGCTTTTATACAAATGGAAAACTTAACTTATCCTTTAAAAAGAAATAAAGCAAGGTGGGGAGTCAGTGAGAACAGTGGGTAGGGGATAACTCAGTCTCCCTTCATGGAGTCAGGGGCCCCTCTGCCCTACACACTGACTTCTGCTTCCTTAGCTCAGAGGCAAGGGATTTGCCTTTGCCTCTTCTTTTGTGAATATTCTCATTTCTGAAAAATTCTTAATCATAAGCAGATAGACTCCATCTTTCTTTATGAGTGTTGGATTTCTTGAGTGGCCCTGCTGTGGTAGAAGGTGGGCTTCTTTCCTCTCCGGTTGGTGTAGGGAACCATAACAACTTCAGGCTCCGGGGGAGGACGGGGTCCAGGAGAGCTGAGTGAGTGTGGTTTTAGCAGACTTTGTTCCCATTCCAAAGGAAGCTAGTTTCCTCCAACCAGCCCCATTATTTGAAGTAATAAGTGTTGTCAAACCTGACCTGTTAGACCTATCAGAGAAGTAGGAAGAAAGACTTCCTCCAGGATAGGGGCTAGACTTTGAAGACGTTCCACAGGAAGTACACGTGTTTGAATAGCTTTTAAATGGAAGATGGGGAATATTGCTATTTTAAGCTGTGTACTTCATTTTTCATAGTTTAAAATTAATCTGTGCTGGCCACTAAAAATGCTCAGTAAAATGTGAATGAGGGTTATGTAATCATTCTAGTATTTGCTCTCAGGAGAATGATTACTGCTCTGCATTTGTAAATCTTAGGGAGAAAAGAAATACTTCTGGAAACAGTATTACATTAGACATGAAGAATTTGTTTCTGTTAGGTGAGGCGTTTCAACCAAACAGAAGTAGCTAAGGAGAGTAGAGCCTGGCTTTATGCGTTGCTTTGGCCAAACCCAGCCAACTCCTTGAAGCCGTGACTGTTGCCCTGGCTTCTTGGGAGCCTAGAGGTGAATCTTCCCATTGTCCCTCTTCTAGTTCTCCGTACCTCCTCCTTGTCTGGGCCTCTACTGGGCCCTGGTGTCTGAACCACTTGCCATCCTCTGTAGGGAAGTGTGTAGTCAGATTGCTGCCCTAGGATGCAGCCTGGGCCAGGGCACACTGTGCCCTTTGCCTTTAGGGCCATAGAGTTGTCAGTATAGGGGAGAGGCACCTTAGGTCTGTCCCCTTGACACAGCCTTCCTACCTGGTTATGCTGGTGCTTGCCAAGATACTTAAGACAACCAAGACACTCGAGAATTCTGCAGTCCCCAGATAGGATGTCTGATGGAGAGAACAGGTTAGCATTCTTGACAGAAATGCCTACCAGCCATCTTTGGCAGTGTTCTGATCCGTAGCTCCCTGTACTTACTCTAGGAAAGTGAATTTCTTTCAGGATAAATCCTCACGTGGATTACTGGATAGTCTTTGTATCACTCCCTTCAGCCTAATCAGGCTGAATGATCATGCTCAGTGCAGAAAGGTGTTTTGCTGTCAAGTTGTTTCAATGCGTTTCCGATCTCCCCCAGAATGGTATAGTTGCTTAAAGCTAGTACTACCGTCTTGACCAGTGTAAACATACTTAATTATTGCAGCTTAAAGAATCCAGCTACTTCTACTCTTCATGAATATGCTCAAATAAAAATGTGTTTTTCTATATTTAAACCTGGCAAATTATGAATTCAGATGATAAAAGCTCACAATTGTTTGGTGTCCATATACTCACATTGTGAACATATTTCACTCATTTAGACTTGGTACTCTTGATGAGAATGCTCAGGTTGAAAAAGGCTGGCCTCACCAATCCAACGGCTGTGGCAACATGGAACTTATGTTTCACTTATTTGATGTATGTTGTGATCTAGGGGGAATGAAGTGAAGTTTATATTTGAACTGTCTGTGGGGTGGGTGGGCGGGGGAGAAGGGATTGCTTAAGCAAATAGTGGAGTGATTGTGGAACAAGATGTCTCTATAAGACGAGAAGTTATTTTCATGCATCATAGAAGCATTCTTCTACCTGTGAGTGATTGTGCTAACTGTAAATCATTTATATCTATACATTAAAGCAGGTTCCCTTGATTAGGCAACATTTGGTTAGCCAAGCCCAAGTTATTGTTTGTACTTGAAAGAAATAAAGCTGCATTTCCTTAAAAATTACATTCTGTAGTTAAGACTATTTTCTTGCTTTTTTCCCCCAACTAATTCCAAGGAAACTTTTCAAAAGCGAGTGTTTTAGAATGCATCTTTAGAAATGAACTGCCCCTCGAGTGATCTAAAGTGACTCTGTTCTTCTACTGTTTCTGCATGTTCTAGAATGTAAGTCTAACAATGTAACAATTTCTGAATGAGATCCAAGAGGGAAAACAATAAATTTAAAAGTAAAATGCAAGGAAGGATTTTGGTGACCCTCATGAATAGATGCAGATGGAGGGAAAGTACGTTTATGCAGGGTGGAGACCTTGGGATCAGCTTCCTCTCTTTTGCCCTCCTCTGTTGAGCACATCCCCAAGTTGGTTCATTCTTTCTTCTTAATTTAAACTTGTAGGACTCCTTGTCATCAAACATGGTCCTGTACTTTTGATCCCCAGCAGCACCATGACAGGGCAGATTGTCCTTCCTGTTTTACAGGTGAGAAGTTGAGGCTTGTGCGGAGCAACTAAGCCCGCGAGCCACAACTGCTGAAGCCTGGGCACCTAGAGCCCGTGCTTCATGACAAGAGAAGCCACTGCAGTGAGAAGCCCATGCACCACAACTAGAGAAAGCCCGCGCGTAGCAACGAAGACCCAATGCAGCCAAAAATATAAATAAATAGGTAGATAAATTTATTTTAAAAATAAAAGGAGTTGAGGCTTGAAAGAGTGGCTCATTGCTTAGAGGAGTAGTAAGTAGCGAGGATGAGGCTGGGGCCCTGATGTTTAGCCTCTGCAGACCTGGATTTTTCCTGCCTTTCCTTGTTTCCCTTCCCATTTTCTCTACTTCAGTCTCTTCAATCCAGACCTGGCCCGCTGCCATCTGCCTTCGGCACTCGTGTGTACCTCTTGAGCCACCATGGACTCTGCTTCCAGGGCCTCTCCCCAACCACTCTTTTGAGCACGTATCTCTGTTCAACAGCCTTAATGACTCCCTGTTATCAGCAGAGGGTGTCTAGCTCTATCAGTGTAATTGAGTCCCAGCTCATCTCTTCAAAGGACTCTTGCTCTTTCGTTTCCTGCCTTTGCACCTTGGGTCTTCCCCTGTCCTCGTGGGGAAGCCCTCTGTGCTCTTTCCAACCTGTCTTTGGGCCAGCCTGTAGGATCCCATTAACCTCCCACCATCGTTAAAGCCTCTGGTGACCACGCCCCCGCACTGGGCCTGACTCAGTGTTTTGTTCCAGGGTAGGTAGGTGTGCAATTCATTTGGCAATTCATCATGTAGTACCTTTTGCAGTTGGCAAACCATTAACTTTTACCCTTAAGCCATACATTTTTCAAGATTTAGGTGAATGCTTTGTCTCTCCAGTAACATATTAAGATTGAGTTCTTACAAGATGCTCAATACTTGATATTTTAATAAATTCCATGAATTATCTTAGGGGCTACATGTTATGGAGGAAAAATAACTTTTGAGAATGTCAGAGCCTTGAAGCAGAATGAAAGACCAATTACACACAGCTCTCCCTCTCTTAGACTTCCCTACTCTGCCGTATTTTTTTTTAAAGTATAGTTGATTTACAATGTTGTGTTAATTTCTGCTGTACAGCAAAGGGATTCAGTTATATATAAATTCTTTTACATATTCTTTTCCATTATGGCTTATCACAGGATACTGACTATAGTTCCCTGTGCTATACAGTAGGACCTTGTTGTTTATCCATTCTATATATAATAGTTTGCATCTACTAATCCCAAACTCCCAATCCATCCCTCCCCCACCCCACTACCCCTTGGCAGCCACAAGTCTGTTCTCTTTGTGAGTCTGTTTCTGTTTCATAGGTAAGTTCATTTGTGTTGTATTTTAGATTCCACATACAAGTGATATCATATGGTATTTGTCTTTTTGAATTTTATTTTTTTATACACAGGTTCTTATTATCTATTTTATACATATTGGTGTATATATGTCAATCGGTATTTGTCTTTCTATGTCTTCACTTAGTATGATAATCTCTAGGTCCATCCATGTTGCTGCAAATGGCATTACTTCATTATTATTTTATGGCTGCGTAGTACAGTAAGTCCCTTGCACACGAACAAGTTCCATTCTGAGAGCGCGTTCTTAAGTCCAGTTTGTTCGTAAGTCCAACGTAGTTAGCCTAGGTACCCAACTAACACAATCGGGTATACAGTACTGTACTGTAATAGGTTTATAATACTTTTCACACAAATAATACATAAAAAACAAATAGTTTTAATCTTACAGTGCAATACCTTGAAAAGTACAGTAGTACCGTACAACAGCTGGCATACAGGGGCTGGCATCGAGTGAACAGGCAAGAAAAGTTACTGACTGGAGGAGGGAGGGGGGTGGGAGATGGTAGAGCTGAAGGATCGTCAGCAACAGGAGACGGAGGGCAAGCTGCAGTTTTGCTCATGCCTGACGCTGATGGCACAGGTTCTGGTTCCTTGCTGGATTCAATTCTATCTACCCTCTTGCATCCAGACATCCTGGGCTTGAAATAAAGATACTGTACTACTGTATTCAGGACTGTACAGTAAAGTACACAAAAGCACAACCACTTGTAGAGGACGGACGCACATTCACATCTTTGGAAGTTTGCAACTTGAAGGTTTGTATGTAGGGGACTTACTGTATTCCATTGTATGTGTCTACCACATCTTCTTTATCCATCCATTTTTGGACATTTAGGTTGTCTCCATGTCTTGGCTATTGTGAATAGTACTGCTATGAACATAGGGGTGCATTGTTCTGCCGTGTTCTATAAACATCTAAAGTGTTCTGAGTACACTCGAACAATGTTTGACGATCACTCTGTGATTAGACAAGGGTAGTCCTTGCCAGTGGGATGTCCCTGTCCTTTGCGTTTGTTTTTTTTTTTTTGCGGTACGCGGGCCTCTCACTGCTGTGGCCTCTCCCGTTGCGGAGCACAGGCTCCGGACGCGCAGGCTCAGCGGCCATGGCTCACGGGCCCAGCCGCCCCGCGGCACGCAGGATCCTCCCGGACCGGGGCACGAACCCGCATCCCCTGCATCGGCAGGCGGACTCTCAACCACTGCGCCACCAGGGAAGCCCCTGTCCTTTGCATTTTAACCACATGTTCTGTTCTCTTTATGGCAAAGATCATCTAACAATAACACAAACTTCTGGAGAAAATTACCCAGACTCCTTTATCATAACAATTTTTAATATTCTCTTCTAATCCTTATGCATATATGTATAGATTTATGTAATTACAGATCATTGTTTTGTATTGTCAGAATTGTGCTCTGTCTTTGCAATTACCATAATACTTTGTAATATTCCTTTATTACATATAATTTGCTAAAGCACTCCTGTTTTGGTGAATAATTAGGTAGTTTCTAGTTTTGCTTTTTAGGTAATGCTACAGAGAACTTCTTTGCGCATGATTTCCTTAGAACAAGTTCCCAGTAGATGACTTATTGGTAAAAGCAAAGGAAATTTTTTTCTTAACATTTAGACATGGAAGAGACCATAAAACACACACAGTTTATTGAGTAGTTATAGAGTGAACGCCTGTCTAACCACTGTGCAAATCAAGAAAGAACATTTCTGGGTCCCCAGAAACCTCCTCTGTTTCCAGGAAGGAACGCTTTATGGCTTTTGCTTCATATTTATCATGTGGCTTTCCAAATGGGTTAAAGGGATTTTATGTTGCCACCTTACTGGATTGAGTGTACATGTCTCAACATCATCAGTGTTGAGTGGTTATTTGAAATGGCCGATTTAGTAGGTACAAAGAAGGTATCTCAAGGTTGCTTTAATTGTCGTTTCTTTAACATGTGAAGACATATTTTTATGTGTGCTTATTTGTATTTCTTCTGAACTCTTCTTCTTTTACCCATTTATTTTTATTACATTTTCAAAAACTTGGGAAACATTGAGATGAATTATAGTCACAAATAAAATTTCACTAATCTAGGCATCACTTGAAAGTAAGAATTCAACCCAAGGCATGCATTGAAGTTTTCTTTCATTCCAGGATTCGTGTTAAGTAAACCTATCAACAATCGCTGTTTACATCCCAGTAGTTAACATGATATGTCATAAACTGCATTGCCTGTCAGAGTAGGTCTAGAACTTCAGAAGAGAGCCAGTCAACAGTACTGGATATACAGAGCTGTCTTAATTTAAACTTTTCCTAATGAAGGTATACCACAGGTGATTAATAATATTTAAAGGAAAATGTGAGCAATCATGAATCAAAAGGTTTTTCTCCAAAACTAATGTGTTGAAATTTAAATTGAACTAATTCAGAAGGCAACCAAGTACAGATTCCAAGAACACAGTCATCCTAGTGTTTTATTTTTACTCATTAATGCAGAGGGTGCTGTCAGGCGTGCTTTTATATTTCGGGCCTCTGTGAGTTCGGTGAGGAGATTTTCCATCTGTGAGGTTTTGCAGGAGAGCGAACATTCCTGAGGTGGTTAGTTCAGCAGACTGAGCTTGTTGATCATTCAAGCTTTAAGGCCATAAAGCTTGATCTCTCTTTTTTTTTTTTTTCCTGGCTGTACCGCGGGGCCTGCAGAATCATAGTTCCCTGACCAGGGATAGAACCCAGGCCACAGCAGTGAAAGTGCTGAATCCTAATCAGTGGACCGACAGGGGAATTCCTGCTTGAACTCTTTGAGAGGGAATCAGAAAAACAAAAAACGCTTAGGAAGGCTATGTGTCAGCTTAAGCGGACAACACTAAGCACTGTTTTCTTACTTTCTTTTTTTCTACCCCACAAGACTATGTCTTGCGAACAGGAACTGTGTCTTACTCTTCTCCGTGCCCATATTGCCTGGAACTGGCTTAATATAAACTCGGAAGGAGGGGCTGGATGGATGTGTGGGTGAATGGGCTTTGGGTTGGTCTGCATTGATTCCTATAATGCAGTGTTCCCGATGTGTGTGATATCCTTCCAGCACATTCATATCACCTGGGAACTTGGTAGAAATGAAAATTATTGGGCCAGACCCCAGACCTAATGAATCAGAAACTCTGAGGCTGGAGTTAGGCAGGTGGTTCCTGCGCCCACAAAGGTTGAGAACCATGGCTCTTACCTAGCCTGTTCTGCCATCTAGTGGAATCCTTGGGAATAGCATCTGGCAACGAGTTGAGCAGAAGTCGGTTGCTGTAGAATACATTAATTATACTAAGAACTTTCTTGCACTTAAAATTACAGCCACTCTGAATGTGTTCTAAAACTGGAGTTGGCTTCTACTTTATTTTCAGTTATTATAGCGCATTTCATGTCAAGACATCAGTAGGCAGACTACATAAACTCTTCCCTATTGTTTTATAAATAAATACCTTTAATTTTGTATTAAAATTTCTCTTATCATACGCTGGAATAATACACATCTGTCAAATAATGCTATGAAGAATAATTTGTGGGGGAAGTGCAAAACCTTAAGGTGAAAAAAACAGGGTAAAAAATGGCATACAGGGCTTCCCTGGTGGCGCAGCGGTTGAGAGTCCGCCTGCCGACGCAGGGAACACGGGTTCGTGCCCCGGTCCGGGAAGATCCCACATGCTGCGGAGCGGCTGGGCCCGTGAGCCATGGCCGCTGAGCCTGCGCGTCCGGAGCCTGTGCTCCGCAATGGGAGAGGCCACAGCAGTGAGAGGCCTGCGTACCGCAAAAAAAAAATGGCATACACACCCTGAGAAAACCATAATTCAAAAAGAGTCATGTACCATTGCAGCGCTATTTACAATAGCCAGGACATGGAAGAAACCTAAGTGTCCATCGACAGATGAATGGATAAAGAAGATGTGGCACATATATACGATGGAATATTACTCAGCCATAAAAGGAAACGAAATTGAGTTATTTGTAGTGAGGTGGATGGACCTAGAGTCTGTCATACAGAGTGAAGTAGGAAAGAGAAAAACAAATACCGTGTGCTAACACATATATATGGAATCTAAAAAAAAAATGGTTCTGACAAACCTAGGGGCAGGACAGGAATAAAGACGCAGATGTAGAGAATGGACTTGAGGACACAGGGAGGGGGAAGGGTAAGCTGGGACAAGTGAGAGAGTGGCATGGACATATATACACTACCAAATGTAGAATAGGTAGCTAGTGGGAAGCAGCCGCATAGCACAGGGAGATCAGCTCAGTGCTTTGTGACCACCTAGAGGGGTGGGATAGGGAGGGTGGGAGGGAGATGCAAGAGGGTGGGGATATGGGGATATATGTATACATATAGCTGATTCACTTTGTTATACAGCAGAAACTAACACAACATTGTAAAGCAATTATACTCCAATAAAGATGTTTAAAAAATTAAGTTATTATAAAATTTTTTAAATGGCATACACCGTGATTCAAATACACACAGGAACAAAATGAAATATACCAGAAGGGTAATAATGGTTCTCTCTTGGGGATGAGATTATAGGTGAATATTTTCTGTATGCTTTTTTCTGGGGGGGGGGTATTTTCTAAGTGTTTTATGATGAGCATAAATTATTTTTAAGAATAATTTTTAAAAATTTTCATATAAGTATGTAATATAGCTGCAGGCATCATTTAGCTAAAATTCCTTCTATCAGGAAATGTTAGGTCCCTACTTTGTACCAGGCATTGTGCTAGGGCCTGGGGATACAGAGCTAATTGTGTATGGCCCCTGCTTCTAGGGGCTCCAGGTTCTCTGGGATAGTATACACAAAATCCCAAGAGGTGTAATGAAGGAAGCTCAAAGAAGGGAGAAGTTCTTCTTGGGGTGATAACCAAGATTTCCCAGAGGAAGTAACCCTCCATCAAGTTCCCAAGCTAAGATGAGGAGTCTAGATGCAAACATCCTGTAAATTACCAGCCTTTGTTAGAGGGCTCCAGGATACATGTGGTTGGCTGGACTGTATTAATCACAGGGGTCTTTACAATCAATGTAAGTACATATAGGACAGTACCAGAATTTGAAGACAAAATCATTGTAAACACCTGACACTCAACGCAAAAGGAGCAGGTGGTTCGTGGTAGCGGCATAGTTCTTCAATCTTTTCGAATCCCCACATAAAAATAACAACTAAATAGCAAGACCAAAAAACCAGACAATACTTACAAAAAAATTGGTAACAAGGTAACTCCATGAGCCCCAAAATACAAGCTAGAGGGGCAAACCAAAAACTGCCACAGGAACAGCATTTGTGTAAGAGGCGAAGGAAAAAAAGAAAGAAGGAACAGGGCTAAGTATATCATGGACCTGAGAACAGAACCCAAAATGGGCAATGGTGATCACTGGAGAGTTGGGCAACCAACCTGAAAATGTCAGCTGAAGCTGGGAGAGGGTTTGTCCTCCCCAACAGTGGGTGAGTGCAAGTGCCTATGGTTAGAACACCTGAAAGGATTGGAGCAGCGTAGCCCTTATAAGCTCATGAGGCTGACCTGCTGTCTTCTAGGCTAAAATCAGAATTGAGCAGGACTGAGATGAGAGAAGAGAAACAGAGAGAGACACAGAGAGAGAGAGAGGCTGTATTACTCACGGGGCGCTGGGGGGCAAGCGGGGGTGGTCTTTGTAGCTGATAGAGGAACATGTAAGACACTACCAGAGTTTGAGGACAAGGAAAGAATGAGATGGACCAGACCCAAGAAAGGATAAGGACAGAGGCAGGAAATCCCAGAAATCAAGCTGCTTTATTTTTACACTCCACACAAAAACAACAAGAGTGGGCTCTGTGAAGGTTGAAAATCTTTCCTGAAGATAGCCTTATTCCAAAAAGTCAGGAAAACTAATTTTGCATAAAAATAAACAATAGGAAAGTATCAAGGCCAATTTCCACCCAAACTTATTAAAAGGATAAGAGGGAGCAGAATGCTATCCCCATAGACAATGAAAGCACACCTCGGAGATGTCAGAAACAGTTCAAAGCAGTCAGTTATTTAAAAACAAATGAAAATACATTGAACAAGTGGCCTAAGACATGAAAGAACTGCATAAATCAGAATTAGAAAAACTCAAAAATGAAGAATTCAGAAAAGAATTAGAAATTATTTTAGAAGCGAAGACTAAACTAGAAGCAACATAAGAACTAAACACAACGGATGATGCCTTGTGAGCTACCGCCTACTCATCCTGGGGGTCAGTGGCACAGTCCTTCACAAGGCGGCCTTCCTGACTTCTAGGCTGGCCGAGCTCAGTGGGCCCTACTGGGCCAGAGCCCCTGATCTGAGTCGTTTGATGTCTGCCTTCCCCATTAGACTGTAAGTTCCTTGAGGGCAATGGGTGTGCTTCTCTGTTTCATGTCTGTGTCCCAAATGCCGGCCACAGTGCCTGGATCAGAGGCACTTGGTACTGCTGACTTTGTCCAGTGGTAGGATCTGTGGGTGACTGTCCCAGGACCTAGGTTACTAGACTGTTCTGTGCCTCAGGGCTAGTGACGCCAAACTTCCTGACATGCATGACATGTTCCAGCACAACAAAGAACTGCTCCATCCGGAATGCCAGGAGCGCCTCCCTCAAGAAATGCCATGAAATCCTTATAAAAGAAAAAACATCCTTTCAAAATTACAATCAGCATTCAAGTATGCATCTCTTACTTGCTTACAGACATCTAACATCTTCAGCACCACAACCTTTTGATAGACATGATTTTGAGAAGAGCTTTGATATAGCAAAGTCAAAGACTTTTTTTAGAGAAGTATTTAATGATCTAGGTCTCAAATACAGGGTCTTTTCTGCTTCCAATAACATTATTCTAAAGACAAAAAGAAAGAAAAATTGAAATACTGTACTTTTAATTAAATGTCCTTGGAAGAGAATGTCCTTCAAATATTTATAGAGAACCTGTTAAGACCTAGGATCATCTCTTTCCCATAGATTCAAAAGCTAATGGATGTTTCTGTCAGGTGACTGCTCAAATTGCTGACTTTCTTTGCTCTTCTAGGGAGTTTTCCACTCAATTGTGTTTGAGAAGTCCCACTAGAGTCTGGTTTAGCTGTATTTGATGACTTGGAGCATCTGGACCTGACTTTGGGCCTCCTGTCAAAAGTTAACTCAGGGTTCTCTCTCCTTGTAAGAGGAAATCTAGGAACTTTTTTTGTCAAGTATAATTTACTTAGCACAAAGCCCACATTTTAAATTACAGACTTACTACTTTGCCCTATTGTTTCGTCCCTCAGGAGGGGCTTTCTGCAGTGGTAAAGGAAAGCCAGCATCTGGATCTAGGGGCACATCAACGGAGGGACCACATCTCTCCAGGACAGTGTGTGCTGAAATGTGAACAACTTTCTTTGGCTTGACCAACATTTTCTTGGATTTCCATGACTTAAACCAGTCCTGCTCCTTATAAGTAGACTGCAGCACATTTACCCCCAAGGAGATGCTTCCATGAAGACCTGTAAAACTGGGATTTATGTTGAACAGTACTGGAGAAGACAAAGTTTTTAAACAGGAAAATCCCCCCATCCGGATGTAAATGCCTGAGCTCCCCGACCATAGCCTTCCACTCCCGGCACCTGATCTGCAGCACCCTCTCTTCAATGTCAGTGAGCAGTACAGACGGGCTCCTGTGCTTATGTCCATACACGTGCTTGCCGAGGGCTGTCCTCTGGCTGTAGTAAAGCAAAGTCACTTTTCTTCAAGAAGAAGTGCCAGGGAGGAGACATGTCAGGCCGTGAATTACCTCTCCTGACCCTACTGTGATGCAATACCGCAAGATGCTTCCCAGAAATTTGCTGCAGCTGGTTTTGTAAATTATCAGGTTTGAAGAGCCAGAAGTTTGCACATCTCTATGCTTTGTATAAATTGTAGAATATTCTTATAATTTCCCCCCCCCCAAAGAGGTGAAATGCACACAGTGAACTCTGCAGGATCCACGGGAACTGGGTTTCTGATTTCAAACCTTGGTATGTGGCTGTTTGTCATCTTGGCCCAGTGAATTGAGCCAACAGGGAGGAATTCTCAGGAATCTCGCATAGCACACGAGCTGTATAGAAAATAAAGCCGTTTGCTATCACTGTGGAACACCATTTCTGCTCTTATGACGGCAGGCAGGCAGCGCAACAAACAATACGGCTCTGGCACTTCTCCATGGTGATCGATTCCAATGACATGGATGAGATTTGGTTGAGAAGGATTAACAAAACCAGAGGCTATTATAAATGTCCTTTGATCTCTGAGAGGTGTGCTTTTATCTCTGGCAAGCTCCCCTCTGCAGCCACAGATTTCTTTTTTTTAAACTTACTAATTTTATTTTATTAATTAACTTATTTTTGGCTGCGTTGGGTCTTTGTTGCTGCGCATGGGCTTTCTCTAGTTGCGGCGAGCGGGGGCTACTCTTCATTGCGGTGCGCGGGCTTCTCATTGCGCTGGCTTCTCTTGTTGCGGAGCACGGACTTTAGGCACGCGGGCTTCAGTAGTTGTGGCTCGCGGGCTCCAGTAGTTGTGGCACACGGGCTTCTCATTGCGCTGGCTTCTCTTGTTGCGGAGCACGGACTTTAGGCACGTGAGCTTCAGTAGTTGTGGCTCGCGGGCTCCAGTAGTTGTGGCACACGGGCTTAGTGGCTCCGCGGCATGTGGGATCTTCCCGGACCAGGGCTCACACCCGTGTTCCTTGCATTGGCAGGCGGATTCTTAACCACTGCACCACCAGGGAAGACCCTGCAGCCACAATTTTATTTTTCCTCAATTCTCTTTTGGCTTTATCATATAGAACTGTATGATGTACAGAATCAAAATGAATTATATGACTGTAAGCAAAATCTGTAGTAAAAAAAACTAGAGGCATCCTGATTTCCTGGACACATATGAGAGAAAAGAGAGAAGACTAGGTCACCATAAATGTAGTTAAAATTCATTCCTCCCTCCAACAAACACTGGGGTAGCTTCTTCAGAATGAAGCAAGGCCAGTATTTTCTGGCAGTTGGCACTGATTGGCTAATGTTGATCATGGGAGTAGAACCTGAGATTAGAACAGAGCAGTCCTTCTCCTGAGGGTGACTTCCCCCAGGTGTAAACTGTGCTGCCTCCAATATGGGTGATGCCAGGGCAGAACCTTCATGACAAAAGTCTTGGAGATGCCAGTCCCAGGAACAGACTCCAGAGAATCGGGATTCAGAGGGATGAAGACACAGTGACGTGCTGGATGGGGAATTGGCAGGCTTCCTTCATGTTCCTTTCACACCAACAAAATGTGTGAGCTGGCAAAGTCATGTCTGCTCTCTCAGCCTCAGTTTCCCTGTCAGTAAAAAGAGGAGACTTGGGCTAGGTGGCTATTCAGAGCCTGTCCAGATATAACATTCTATGAGCTCTATATTTTGAGCTTTGAGCTTTGAGCTTTGAGCTTTCAAACAATTTTTCACTCACCTCTGTATTCTGTGCCCAAAAGATTGCCTGAAAGCTAGAAGCTACTCAATAACTATTTCTGGAAAAAAAGAAATGAACTAAACAATGTTTTCAAGACCTTCTGGTATTCAAATACCACCCTGGAGTTTTTATCATTTCTGCACACTTAATGTTTTTCTTTGAAACAACTGCTTTCTCTTGTATGAATTTATTTTAAAGGAAAGCTATTTCTCACTTGCCATCAAGTCGTATTTCTAAGAATCCCTCGGTCAAATGTCCCTTTATACACTGAAAGCTTCCTGACACCCAGGATATATTTAAAATCTTTTCCTGTGTCTCAGGAAAAAGGTGGGCATAAATTGTGATTGTTCTCAAACTAAAATACATATGGACCTTTCTCAGAAAGATCCCTTTTACATCATTGCCACAAATGAACCACGTAGCGTTTGCAAAGTTTCTGTGAGAAAATTTAACCCCCAAATTGTGCCTTCTTACTGTTTAAAGTCGCTACTAAATAGCAGAGAACGACCTGCCCATTTAATCTGCTGCAAATGAAATAAAGGAATCATGACTGGAACTCTGTTCCTGTCTCTGATGTTATAAATGGGGCCAGGACCCCTCCCCCCAATTTTGAAGCAGATTGACAAAACTGGCTTTCCCCTCCAAATTGATGAAAGGTTTAGATCTGCTCTAGTATGGAGAAAAAAAACCAAAAGCCCTCTCCCAAGGGAGGGTTGAAACCAGTGAGATAATATCTGACTTTTGTAAAACATTTTTTTGGGTGGAGAATAAAAAGCAACAGAAGTCTTGGGACTTCCCTGGCGATCCAGTGGTTTAGCCTGGGCACGGGTTTGAACCCTGTTCAGGGAACTAAAATCCCACATGCCATGGTGGTGCAGCCAAAAAAAAAAAAAAAAAGCCCTAGAAAACTTGGGGTCCGGATATTTCCACCCCATTCCTTATTTTAAAAGAAAAGGTCTAGCCTAGAGAAAGTTAAATGATCTCTGATTTTGGCAAATGCCAAAGTTAGAAGCTACTAAAAAGAAATATAGTAGGAATCAAATAGGGCTATTCATCTCTTAAATTACAAATTTTAAATTCCAATGAATTACAACTGATAACAAATCAATTGACAAAAATGCATACCTGAAAATCAGTTCCTTAAGAGAAGGAATTGTTTATGATCAGTTAATATTAAAGGAGTGTTCAGTTCAATATTAGCTGTGTTTTTTTAAAGATGAAGATAAATTCTTCATCAGTAATCCAATTCAAAATTTTAGTTTTGACATTAACCAGATTGGAGAATCTCAACTCATGTATATATATTCAGCAAGGGCAAAAGATATTTAACCACGGTTTCAGACTTAACGACTAAGAATTAACTACTCACCAAAAATGATGTAAATGACTTCTTTTTTTTTCAATAAAGTTTTGTTCGAAGAAGCTCTCTCATGCGGCTTCTGTTTAAAAAGATGGCAAGTTCATCTTGCCTTTATCTTCTCCCCTTCTATAGACCCAACATGATAGTAAAGGATAAAAAACAGTATATAAACACACCAGGGGCGCTTCCCTAGTGGCGCAGTGGTTGAGAGTCCGCCTGCCGATGCAGGAGACACGGGTTCGTGCCCCGGTCCAGGAAGCTCCCACGTGCCGCAGAGCGGCGGGGCCCGTGAGCCATAGGCCGCTGGGCCTGCGCATCCGGAGCCTGTGCTCAGCAACGGGAGAGGCCACAACAGTGAGAGGCCCGCGTACCGCAAAAAAACACACAAGGGCAAAGGGAGCTGAGGACAGCGCATCGATAAATGGGAGACTCCTGAGAATATTTTTGAAGTTAAAAGCAGTTGTGTATGGAGGAGTGATGACTAATTTAGCAGAAGAGGATGCTGGAAGGACAGTTCATTCAACAGTGCTAAATCCTCACCTAGGAGATAAATTCCTGAGAACGAAATAGCTGTATAAACACACATTATTTAAAAATATGGAGTCAAGTATGTGGGGGGAGGAGGCAGTCAGCTCTGTGGCTCTCTGTAGAGCAGGACTTAGGGATGGGAGAGAATAGGGCAGAAACTGCCGGGTTTATTCCAAGTGTATTATTTCATTCTGAGTGTAAAACTGTTTTTCTTTTCAAGCTCTATTTAATTTTATTTTGAATATTTAAAATTTTTTTTAACATTATGGAAGGTAGATTTGGATTTAGCATAGGGAAGACTGCTTAGAGCTATCCTTCAGGGTAACAAGAAAAAAGAGCCCCTGTGTCCCCAGAGACTTTCAGCACTGGCGTGTCAAAAATGTGGTCAGCGGAATTAATATTGAGCATCGAGTCCATGCAACACACTTCTACAGATGTCATCTAATGTTTTGTCCCCACTAACATTTGAGAGCTGAGGCTTAGAGAGCTAAATTTGCCCGAGACCAAGGGGCTGGTAGCAAACATAGGTCTGTTGATCCACAAACCAGAGGTTTTCCCATCCATCTCGTGGCTTCCCCATCACAGAGATTTACTCATGCCTTCCTGGGCATTTGTGTGCCTCAAGGTTTCCCTCCGGCACCTGGATGAGATCACAAGGTGGTGTGGTCCAGGTAAGAGGTAAAGGTGCCCGTGGGGGAACCAGGACTTTCTGGAACAGGATGCACTTGGGTGGAGCACTGTTGCAGATCATGGGGACAGCCCTGGCCCAAGTTTCTCTTTTCCCTGGATGCTGGATCTCTGGCCAGGCTGCCTTCCTGGGTTTCCCATTAGCTTCTCTCCACTGGGGCAGGGGGGAGGCGTGAATGCCTCATATGACTACATACTGTCAGATTATACCAGAATGGCTGCCCCCGTCTACTCTCCCACCATCAATGAATGAGGGTTTCCATATGCCCACACTCTTTTCAACACTTGTCATTAACTTACAATGTTGTGTTAGTTTCAAGTGTACAGCAAAGTGATTCAGTTATACATAGGGTTGGGGCAGGAGAGAATGAAAAGTTATCGCTTAATAGATACAGAGTTTCTGTTGAGGGTGATGAAAAATTTTGGAACTGGATAATGGTAATGGTTGCACAACATTGTGAATGTGATTAATGCCACTGAACTAAGATGGTTAAAATGGCAAATTTTATTTTATATACACTTTACCACAATAAGAAAAAGTACCGGGCTTCCCTGGTGGTGCAGTGGTTAAGAATCCGCCTGCCAATGCAGGGGACACAGGTTCGAGCCCTGGTCTGGGAAGATCCCACATGCCGCGGAGCAACTAAGCCTGTGTGCCACAACTACTGAGCCTGAGCTCTACAGCCCGTGTGCCACAACTACTAAAGCTGCATGCCTAGAGCCCGTGCTCCGCAACAAGAGAAGCCACTGTAGTGAGAAGCGCGCACACCGCAACGAAGAGTAGCCCCCGCTCACCGCAACTAGAGAAAGCCGGTGTGCAAAAACAAAGACCCAAAGCAGCCCAAAATAAATAAATAAATAAATAAAATTAAAAAAAAAAAAAGAAAAAGTACCAAAAAAGTAAGTTAGCATCATATGTAATTGCAAATCTGGCTTTAGAGCTCAGTAGTATAGGTGTTTAATTCTTTCATTAATATTTTTTTAAAGAAATGCTGCAAAACCAGTGTTCTTGATATCATAGGGGAAGATATTATGTGGAAAATCACAGACACTGACAATCTTGACTTGAAAGTGATTTAGAAGAAGTAGACTCAATGGGCAAAAGTTTTAGGAGTACCTCAACCGATGTGTTTTACTGTTTTTAAATGGATAAACAAATTGAGGTATATCCATATGGTAGAATTCTACTCAGCAATAAAAAAGGAAAAATTATCAGGCTTCCCTGGTGGCACAGTGGTTGAGAGTCTGCCTGCCAATGCAGGGGACACGGGTTCAAGCCCTGGTCTGGGAGGATCCCACATGCCGTAGAGCAACTAGTCCCGTGAGCCACAACTACTGAGCCTGTGCGTCTGGAGCCTGTGCTCCACAACAAGAGAGGCTGCGATAGTGAGAGGCCCGCGCACCGCGATGAAGAGTGGCCCCCACTTGCCACAACTAGAGAAAGCCCTCGCACAGAAACGAAGACCCAACACAGCAAAAATAAATAAATTAATTAATAAACTCCTACCCCCAACATCTTCTTTAAAAAAAAAAAAGGAAAAATTATCATCATATAATAACATGGATGTACTTCAAAATTATTATGCTGTGTGAAAGAAACAATACTCAAAAGAATGAAAACTATATGATTCTATTTATGCAAAATTCTCTATGTAAAATAAAACTAACCTCAAGAGACAGAAAGCAGATGAACAGCTGTGTGGGGATGGAAGTGGAGGGAAGGATGGATGACAAGGGGCAGGAGGAAACCTTGTGGGGAGGTGATGGAGATCTTCATTATCTTGATAATAGTGATGGTTTCACTATTCACTACATTTATGTCAAAACTCATCAAACTGAATACTTTCAACATGTGCATCTTATTGTATGTTAATTATATACCATTCAAGTTGTAAAAAAATGATTTCCTGTTCTTGCTTTATACTTTAAAAGCCCTTATTTTCCTAAGTGTATTTATCAAGCATATTCTTGGCCAGTCTATTCCAATCATCTTGCTTCAGATGGTAGATGTTGGTCCTCGTAGATGTTTGTCCTCTTTTACCGTGGTTGTGTTTCTCAGGTGGCTCATTAGTTTGGTCTAGGAGCTCATGGTCCCCTGGGACAGCAGCTCCTCAGTAGTGTTTTCAGGGGGGAGAGCTGAAGACCAGGCTCTAGTCTCTGGGTTTAAGGAGAGAGGCGGGGATAAGCCCCAGAACACAGGACCACAGGACCACAGGACCCACAGAATCACTCTTGGCCCCTCTGGTTTAATCCCACCTTTCTAGGTGGGATTGATTCTCTGGGCAGGGATTTGTCCTTAAATATTCAATAGTAAGCACTGGGAGGGAGCAGTCTCTCTAGGGTGTCATCTCTAGTTCCATTTTATTTTTTTTTCTCATTGGGGGCTTTTTGCTTTTCTGATAGGCTGACCCATGTGGCTACCTGTGCTGCTGGTTTCTAATGGGAAGGGGCAGGCAGTGTTTATCCCAAAATAACACCTGGGTGAGGCAATAGCTGACCTTAAAGGCCTCTCCTCCGGCCTATCCTCTCTGCTGCCTCCATCAGCCTTTTCCCCAGGCTGCAGGTACCCACCTCCTCGCTCCCAGGTACACATACCAGATCCAGACAGACTTCTGTCTCCACAAAGGCCTCTTCTTATGTTTTGTTTTACAAGTTCCACCCTTCCATTTCACTTGAATAATTTCTGCAGAATGGATTTTGAGGGAGGTAAAGAGATTAAGGCAGTGGTCCTAAACTTTAGAATGAGTATGAGGGTATATGGAGATCTGATTAAGAACAGAAGATTCTGACAAACACTTTCAAAATAAATCTGACAACTGATTTAAAAAAAAAAAAAAGAGCAGAAGATTCCTGGGCCCCATCTCAGTAAGTTCAGTAAGTCTGGTTAGGTCCAAATTTATTGAGTCCTGGGCTTTTATTTAGGCTTTGGGATGAGTGGTGCTACTAAAAGCTCTGGGTAGGCTACAGAACCCTAGGCTGAAGGGCAGAGAGACATGCATTGGAAAACAGCTCTGCCACTAATTATCTGTGCAATCTTGAGCAATTCTCTTTGTCTCTCTAGTTCTCAGTTCTCTCATCTGTAAAATGGGCTTAATGATAGCTGTTTCATAGGGTTGCTGTGAGATTAGAAATAGTGCCTATGTAACCATGCATAACAGTTAGGCCCTAACTCGGTAAGTGGGGATTAATACTATTGGTGTAATATGACAGAGAGATGTCTGTGAAAATGTATAGTGTATAATAGACATTCGGCAACCATTAGCAGACTTTAAATACTGTAAGACAAGAAGAGCAAGAACCATATCTGTTCATCATTGATTATCAGGATCTAGTGTGTCAAAAACGTCATATAGCAGGTGCTCACAAATAGTTTTTTAATGAATGAATGAAGTTCTCATCTCCTATCTCTGCCAATGTCAATGTTTGTTTTCCCAGTGTATATTTTCCCATTAGCACTGGTTGTATCGGAAGTTTGGGGAGTGTGTGCGTGTGTGTTTTAAGTTATTTTGAGTCCTCCATACACGTTTTGTTTTGTATTCACCTCAACACGGACTAAGTTGTCAGAGGTGAAATTGTTTTTAGAATTTTGAGGGAGTTATTGCCGAGGAGCCATCCTGCTCTAATGTGTTAGGATTCTGTACGTCTGATTCAGCGTTTTAAATAACCCCTTTATTATAAACGTAACATATATTCATTGCAAAAAATCTGAAAAGTACTAAAAAGAAGACATAAGGAAGTAAAAATCACTGCTTACACCACTCACCCACAAGAACCACTGTTAACATTTTGGTGAATATTCTTCAAGCCCTTTTTATAACTCTGGATAATTTTAAGTGAAAAAAAATTGGAATTAGATGGTAAAAGAAATGTTCACAGTTTGAGGGATGGGGAAGTTAATTCTGGCTTATACATGAGTTAACTTGAATTTTCTGCTAACTAAAACAGCCTGTTTGTACATTGTACATCTGCTTTAATTATTAAAG
The DNA here is from genome assembly GCF_011762595.2 of Tursiops truncatus. Classification (NCBI taxonomy): domain Eukaryota; kingdom Metazoa; phylum Chordata; class Mammalia; order Artiodactyla; family Delphinidae; genus Tursiops; species Tursiops truncatus. The sequence goes on along the minus strand of NC_047039.1, from coordinate 101,846,507 downwards.
GAAAGGGCACATTGACCAGAAGTAAAGAATGTCCATGTTAAAAATCAAGATTAAATGCCTTCTTTCCTGGGACACCAATGCCGGTCCTCCTTCGATAATAAGACTCCCTTCCTGGGTGCCAAGGCCATCCTGACTTGCCGTGCATGTGCTGATCTGCTTTGTTTGAAACCTTGAAAGAAATATATCCCTGATGTGTTTTTTCGTTTGTTTGTTTTAACATTTATTTGGCTTCTCTGTAAAATTAGCAAGCTGATTCTAAAAATAATATGGAACCTCAAAGCACCCAGAGTAGCCAAAACAGTCTTGGAAAAAAAAAAAACGAAAGTTGAAGCACTCAAAGTGTCCTATTTTAAAATTTACTACAAAGCAACCATAATCAAGACAATGTGGTATTGACAGAGGGATAGATAGATGTACAGGTCAATGGAACACAATAAAGGATCCAGAAATAAACCTGTAAAACAAACAAAAAATGTTTTATTTATTGGCTGCCTCGGGTCCTGGTTGTGGCACGTGGGATCTTCGTTGTGACATGCGGGCTTCTCTCTAGTTGTGGCGTGTGGGCTCCAGAGCGCACAGGCTTAGTTGCCCTGCGGCATGTGGGATCTTAATTCCCCAACCAAGGATTGAACCCGTGTCCCCTGCATTGGCAGGCGGATTCTTAACCACTGGAGCACCAGGGAAGTCCCCCTGACGTGTTTGATGTTCCTTGTTCTGACAAGACATAAAGCTGTGCTGAAAACCATGGTTCTCCAGAGCAGTTCCTCAGAGTAATCTGAGAGGCTGTCTTCTGTCTATAGTGCTCACTTTGGCTCAAATAAAACTCTTTTCTATTCCTATTGTAGATTGTTTATTGATTATTTTCATCAACACAGATCACATATGCTCTTTTGCAATGTGTTTCTCTCAGTTAATATATTATCATAATTTTCGTATCATTAATGTTCTACAAAAGCATGATTTTTTTTTAGGTATCTCAAAGTTTCTTTTTTTAATTTTTTTTTTATGGAAGCGTAGTTGATTTACAATGTTGTGTTAATTTCTGCTGTATAGCAAAGTGACTCAGTAATACACATATATATATTCTTTTCCATTATGGTTTATCCCAGGATATTGAATATAGTTCCCTGTGCTATACAGTACGACCTTGTTTATCCGTTCTATATGTAATAATTTGCATCTACTAACCCCAAACTCCCAGTCCATCCCTCCCTCACTCCCACTCCCTCTTGGTACCCACAAGTCTGTTCTCTACGTCTGTGAGTCTGTTTCTATCTTGTAGATAGGTTCATTTGTGCCATATTTTAGATTCCACATTTAAGTGATATCATATGGTATTTGTCTTTCTCTTTCTGACTTACCAAAACCATGATTCTAATGGCTGTGTGGTGTCTATCGTATGGATGTATGTGTCATAATTCACTTAAACAATTTCCTGCTGTTGATTATTTATATTGGTTCAGTTTTTTAGCACTATAAATAAGGCTTTGGTGGCTAGCCTTTTATACAAATCTGTATACACACCTCTGAATTTTCCCCCTTAGGTTTGTAAAGCCTTTGTGATGTATCATCAAATTGCCCTCCAGAAAAGTTGCACAAATTTACATCCTCATTAGTAATATTTGAGAGTGGCTATTTCTCCATCATTTCCCCATCGTTGGCTACTGTGTTTTAAAAAAATCTTTGCCAATATCACAGATGAAAAACAGTATATCATTTATTTTAATCATGTCGTTTTATTCTAGCAGAACGTAAATTGCATAGACACTATTTTTACAACTTTGTAAAAAGATATGTACATATCAAATGTGGAAGGAACCACAGAGAAATGTCAGCAGTTGTGTGAAGTGATATAATTCTATCGTTACATATTTTTTTAATTAAAAAAAAAATCTCTTCTGCCGATCCGTAGTTGTTCTCCCAAATCCCTCCTCTCCCTCTTCTTGGGCAGAGTAGAGAGTCCATTTCTGAGCCTTGCAGCTGGATGTGGCCATGATTATGTTCGGACTAGTAGGATATAAAAAGAAGTGATGGGCGCATTTTCTGAGTCATCTCTAACTTAAGCTCCCTATTTTAGATGCTGGCTCCTTCCTCTTTCCCAGCAGTAGCAACCCAGCTTTGATTAAGCAAATAATGACCCCCTAGGGGATGGCCCAGCAACAGGGAACCTCCTACCTGTCCATAGCAAAGTCACCTCACCAGCCCAGACTGGCCGACATGTTTTTAGGAGAAATTAATTTCATCGCGTTTGGGTCACTCTATTTTAGTATCTCTTTGTTATAGCAGCTTAGCTGTGACCCTAACAAACACACCTTAAACCTCTGCCAAAGATTTGGGAGATTTTGGAGGTCATTTCACAGTTCATGGGGCTGAGTAGAGGCTAGTAGCAGAGCATGGAGCTGATTGGAAGTCACTATGCACTTTACAGAATACCATAAAATATTGGTCTTTTCTATTCCTTCATATAAACTTTGATTTCACAAAAATTACATATTTAGTATATTTTAAGTTTAGAATGTTTAGAAATAACACCTGTAATCTCTTGCTATTTATTATAACTTATAACCTAAGACATAATAGATAGTCAATATAATCTAAGTGTATTGATAGAACCCATCACAAAAAAATCACAAAAATCACAACTACGAGCGTACAGCCAACATCCTCCATTGGGACTAAATTTTTCCCATTAATATTTTAAAGACTGCGTGTTCATCACTGGTTTTGCTACATTGTATATTCTTTTTTTTAATTTATTTTATTCAAATATAGTTGATTTACAGTGTTGTGTTAATTTCTGCCCAGTGATTCGGCTATACATATATGTACATTTTTTTCCATTATGGTTTATCACAGGATATTGAATATAGTTCCCTGTGCTATACAGTAGGACCTTGCTATTTATCCATTCTATATATAATAGTTTGCATCTGCTAATCCCAAACTCCCAATCCATCCCTCCCCCACCTCTCCTCCCCTTTGGCAACCACAAGTCTGTTCTGTAGCTGCATTGTGTAACTTTAATGGCAATGATTGTAGTATACATGATTATGACAATAGAAAGCATACATTAAAAAAAAGAGATTCACATGAATACATTCACAACTGCTACAGCTGAATGTATTTGCAATCACTACTCTGGACAGTACAGTATCAAGCAGGACTCTAAGAAGGAAGCCTTTGTCCCAGATGCTGAATGCTGGCAAGAGACTCCAGCATAGCACATGGGAAGTTCAGAGGGTACCCATCACAGCAGGTCACCCATTACCTCCACGAATGACTGGTTCCACAGCCCCAAGATGACCTTGATCCATGATGCTCATCACAGTTACACAGCCAGCTATGACCCACCCTCTGCCAACATAAGGAGTTGGCATCTTAAATTTAGGGAAGGCACTGTGACTGCTGCCCCTCCACTGCTGAGTGATCCTCTCAAGGCACCCTCAGCAGTGCAGGGTGGCAGTGATCCCCAGTCTGCTCCTTAGAGAGGAAGCCCAGCTTCTGTGTGTCATGGTGGTGTGGCAGAGACAGGACACTTGAGGACAGAGGGCATGGGTGTGCTTCCCAGCCCCATGTCTTGCTATTGTGAGAACCAGCGTGGGCAGGGATACCATTTTGCATTCTGTTGTATTTTCTTTTAAATTTAAGATCATCATTAGCAATTCACTTGTTGCTCCATTGCCTTCATAATTCTCATTTTTGCTGACTGTACATTATTTCATCAAATAATAGAATTTATCAAAAGAGCTCCTTATTGTGGACTCTTTAAGTAGTTCCATTTGTGTTACTGCAAAAATTGCTTCGATTAATATCTTTGTCAACATAACTTTTTGCTTCAGTTGAATAATTTCCTTAGGAAATGGGGTATGTTTTGACTACCTGTTATGGAAGACCAGAAGGATGTTGTGGCAACATTTTTTGCATTAGCATTTTGCACCGGCCCCAGATGGGAAAGACCAGAACTATTCTCAAGTAGGAAGTGCTTAAATAAATTATGTTACATCCAATCAATAGAACACTGTGCATTAAAAAGAATGGGGGGATTCCCTGGTGGCGCAGTGGTTGAGAGTCCGCCTGCCGATGCAGGGGACACGGGTTCGTGCCCCGGTCCGGGAGGATCCCACATGCCGCGGAACGGCTGGGCCGGTGAGCCATGGCCGCTGAGCCTGCGCGTCCGGAGCCTGTGCTCCGCAACCGGAGAGGCCACAACAGTGAGAGGCCCGCGTACCGCAAAAAAAAAAAAAAAAAAAAAGAATGGGGATTAATAGCCCAAAAGTAAAAGCAATCCAAATGTCCATCAAATAATGAATAGATAAACAAAATGTGGTATAATACCCATACCGTGGGATCTCATTCAACCATAGAAAGGAACGAAGTTCTGATACATGCTACAACATGGATGAACCGTGAAAATATTATGCTAAGTGAAGGAAGTCAGACGCAGAAGGCCTCAGATGATTCCGTTTATATGAAATCTCCGAAACAGGCAAATCCATAGAGACAGAAAACAAGCTAAGTAGTCACCGGAGGTCGGTAGGAGGGAAGAATGGGGAATGATTGCTAATGGGTACGGGGTTTCTTTGGGGGATGATGAAATTGTTCTGGAATTATATAGTAGTAATGGTTCCATATCCTTGTGAATATACTAAAACCCCCTGAATTGTACACTTTAAACTAGTGAACTTGGGACTTCCCTGGTGGCGCAGTGGCCGATCCTCCTGCCGACGCAGGGGACACAGTTTCGATCCCTGGTCTGGGAAGATCCCACATGCCGCGGAGCAACTAAGCCCATGCGCCACAACTACTGAGCCCGCGTGCCACAACTACTGAAGCCCACATGCCTAGAACCCGTGCTCCGCAACAGGAGAAGCCACCACAATGAGAAGCCAGCACACCACAACAAAGAGTAGCCCCTGCTCGCTGCAACTAGAGAAAGCCCATGCGCAGCAACGGCAAGAAAGCCCAACACAGCCATAAATAAGTAAATAAATAAATAAAATAAAAAATAAGTGAGCTTTATGGGATGTGAATTCTATCTCAGCTAAAAAAAGAATGAGGAAGATGTCTATTGACATGATCTCTCATTCACTGAAAAACGCAAAGTTGCAGAGCAATATCTAAAGTATACCATTTTGGTGGAAGTCTTTTTTTCCATCTGTAGCGGTTGATACTGCAAGGCTTCCCCAGGACTATGTCGGTCCTGCCCCGATTCTGCGATAAGTTCAGCTGCCAGAGCAGCCCCTTGCTCTTGGAAGCAGGGTACCTGCTGTGTGCTGGGAGCTGAGATGGTGTGTAAGGACCTCTACGTACTGTGTCATTATTCCCATCCGGCTCCACCGGGAACGAAACCCAAGCCTGTATAACTCCGGGGAAGGTGAGCCGGAGGCTTGGATGCCTGGGGGAAGCTCTGAGCTTCATTTATTCTCTGTAGACCTGCCGGCCAGGGGCGTGGAGGCTGCTTCCCTCAAGGTAGCACAGATTGTAAGAATGCTGGTCTATGAATTTACACTAAGTCAATGAGGGCCCTTTATTTGAGAACAGTAGAAAGGGGATTTCAGAGATCATCTTGCCTGAGGCAAGGCCCTTATCTCTTGATGGGAATATTCCAGTAGTTCCTGACTGGTCCTCTTATGCTGCCTGAACATTCCATGCTCCTTCAGAAGCTGCTCTTGCTGTTGTTCTAACTAGAAAACTCTTCCTGCCCACCAGCCACTCAACAGACTCCTACTTACTTGTCAAAACCCAGCTTATAAGTCTCTTCTGTTGTTGTCTCCTTAAAAACACCATTTATAGTTACCCCTCCTAGAGCCTTTACATTAATGTTAGTAATATTTACTAGTAATTATCATTCAGTGAGACCCCACTATGTGCTAGGCAGTTGTAAGTATTGATGTACTTTGTCCTTTTCATTCTTATGGGAATTATGCAATAAAAATATAACTATTTACATTTCTTTCAGATGAAGAAACAACCTAAGTGAGGTTAGGAAATTTGCCTGAAGTCACACTACGAGGATGTGAGGAAACGGGTCTTTCTGACTCCAAAGTTCATACTTTTCCCCTTTCCCCACATCCCCTCTCCTGCAACAATCACCTTGAATTGCAAATGCTACTTGTCACTGTCTCCATCATTGCCTGTGAGCCCTAGAAGGCATTTGGTGGCTCTGATTTCAGGGCTGCAACCCCACTGCCCAGTACAGGGTCTGCTCCCAAGTGCCCAGTCCTAAAAGTGTAGTAGGAGTGAATTGTTCCATTTGCAGAAACCCGGCCTGGAAAGTAAAAGCAGTAAGTTTGTCCAATCTCTACAGATGGGACAGGCCCGCTATCTCCTCTGGAAAGGGGATAAAGGAGCAGGTCTTGCCTCCTTGAGGACTTGCAGATGTTTCCTGAGGCCATGAGAGCATTTCTGCTTCTTGCCAGTTCATGTGGCTGCTGGGAAAGCTGGTTCCATGGTTCTGCTGGTGGGAATGTCAACAGCCACCTCTAGCCAGCCCTCTGGAAATTGCCCTGAAGTATGAAGGCCAGGAGAGACCCCCAGAGGATGGAGGCCCCATCGCCACTTTGGTGGATTCTTGCTGAAGCCCAGAAGGAGCTTTGTTGTCGAGAGAGCAGGACCTGGCAATGCAGACCTCCAGCTCTGTAGTCTGTTCTAGCTTTGAAAACCATCTCCACCACTTACTAAATCTCTGGCCTTGGGGCAAGTTTCTCAACTTTTCCAAAGCTCAATTACTTCTTTTTTACCAGAGAGGAATTGCCTCCTTTTCAAAGTTGTAGATAAAAAGAAATAATGCACTGAAGACCCTTTTACCACCAGGCCTAGCAAACGCCCGCATATAACAGCCGTGACACTAATGATGAAAATAACAATAATAATAGTTGTTATTATTAAACTATCCAGGGTAGATTTTTGTTGCTTGCAGCTAAGAATCCTAACTGATACAGTTAAGGTTATTCCTTATGGGAGCAAGGCAGTTTTCTAGGAGGACAGGCCGCTTGGACCAGATGGGCAGTTTCCCCAGGTCCAGCACAAGTGTGACGGAGAAAGCGACCTCCCATCCTTTGGGTGTGAGCATGCGCTATTTCTTCTCTGTAACCCAACTCACAGAGTAACCTGGGAAGGGGAGGCCTGGTCAAGACTCCATCCCCACTCTTCTGAATCTTGGGTAGCAAACGATCATTTTTCTGTCCCAACCACCTAATGCAGAATTGAGCAATTAGCAGTTATTAAAGTGATGTTTTACTCTTTGAAGAAAGGGAATAATAATTTTATATTGAATAACATTTAAAAGGAAAGAATTGGGCTTCCCTGGTGGCGCAGTGGTTGAGAGTCCGCCTGCCCATGCAGGGGACACGGGTTCGTGCCGCGGTCCGGGAAGATCCCACGTGCCGCGGAGTGGCTGGGCCCGTGAGCCATGGCCGCTGAGCCTGTGCGTCCGGAGCCTGTGCTCTGCAACGGGAGAAGCCCGCGTACCGCAAAAAAAGTTAGAAAGCATTTTCACAGGGATTATTTTATTTACCTTATCTAAGCACAGAAATACCCATGAAAAAGAAGATGGGCTTTATTTCAGTTTTATTTAAATCTTTCTTGAGCTCTTCAGGTTTTCATCTATAGACCTCCAGTCAGCTCTCTGTATCCGAGGATGGGAAACTTGTAGATTCTGAGAGCTAACTTTATTAAAGGACAAGTCTTAGAGATGGTAAAAAGTAAATTGGAATTGGTACTGGCTGTTTTTCTTCATCCTTGAAGAAAACCCTAGTCGTGGGGCCCAGTTCACACTGGGCAATGTCCCCCTGAATTCAGCCATTAACAAGAGGAAACTAGAACAGTAGACAGGTAGCCTTTCAAGGGCCTTTCAAGGGCACAGTGAGGAGGTTTAAAAAAAAGAAACAAAAGGAAGATAGACTTGTACAGTTGGGGTTTCTAATATTTTCGTTGGACATTCCTTCACATATATTTTTCCACGTCTCGACTAGATTTATCTTTATCATTTTTAAGCTTCTCATAGTATTCCTTCAAGTGAATGGGCCAGAGTTTGTTCATCTGCCTGTCATTTGGTGCCTGGGTAGTTCTAACTTTCTGCTATTATATATATACTATCAACCTTTGTTAAAACAAGATTTTTAAATTTATTTATTTATTTATTTATTTTTGGCTGTGTTGGGTCTTTGCTGCATGCGGGCTTTCTCTAGTTGCGGCGAGCGGGGGCTACTCTTCGTTGCGGTGCGCAGGCTTCTCACTGTGGTGGCTTCTCTTGTTGTGGAGCACGGGCTCTAGGCACGCAGGATTCAGTAGCTGTGGCTCATGGGCTCTCTTAAAGCACAGGCTCAGTAGTTGTGGCGCACGGGCTTACTTGCTCCGCAGCATGTGGGATCTTCCCAGACCAGGGCTCGAACCCGTGTCCCCTGCATTGGCAGGCGGATTCTTAACCACTGTGCCACCAGGGAAGTCCAAAGCAAGATTTTAAATCAATCTTTGTAAGTACGCCCTTGGAATGAATTCCTGGAAGCAGATTAAGGAGGCAAAGGATAAGAATAGGGCTTTTTGGCCTTTCCTGAAGGTTAGGTCATCCTGAAGGAAGATAAAACCAATGCGTGGAGATTGCCCACATGTTCTTTCCAGTCTGAAATGGGAAAAAAATGCAGAAGCAGTGCCAATGAGGTGACAGGACAATTTGCTGAGCCAGGCAGAATTTTCTGGAAGGGGCTGGATTTTTCTTTTCTGTGAGACCATCCTCAACTGATATCCCGGTCCTTAGACTCTCAGTCTATCCAGGGCCACTCCACCTCCTCAACTACCTCTGCTGGAATTGTACCTTGGCAGTTAGCACAGAGCTGGGTGCTCTCTAGAATTTCCCGTGAATTCCCAAGAGAGAGTCAAATGCCTGTTTTGGGTGGGAATCAATGTTTTACCAGAACAAGGCAACATGGTGGAGGGAGCACAGGACCCACCCTGGAGTCAGGAACCCAAGCTCCAGGCAGGACCTTGCCATCAACCTGTTGACTCAGCAAGCGCTCCCTCCCACCCCAACCTTGGAGTGCTGATGACTGAAATTACACAATTTCAGATGCATTCCTCTGGATCAGGACTTTGACTCTTGATAAAACACAGGAGAGGGCACAGTGCCATTTATACCCCAGGGTGAACGAATGTATCAGCTCTGGCTCTGAGAATAGGCCTGATGGGGGAAGGAGGTGAAGAGTCCCAGTGAAGACCCTGAAAGCAGGAGAAAGGGCCCCAGGAAGCAGGTGAAGCTCAGAGTCCAGCCTTTCACAAAATCTCTTAAAACCTAGGCTTCCTTCTCTACTGCCTCTGACCTGTGGGACTCCCCCAGGAGTGCAGTGCCCCCAGGGGAGTTGCAGAAAAGGCCCCTCAGTGTTGTTGGGCTTCAACAGAACCCTGGGATGGATGTTTCCTGTTGGATTTTAGGCTAGAACCGTAGGTCCCAGTGGAGTTTTCCAGTGACCCCATCCCAGCCACATTGCGTGTGAGCACCTGGCCTTCACAGTTTTCCTCACAATGATGCTGTGATTCCTGCTCTGTGGAGGCTCTGCTACTCTGGCAGTAGACTTGGCACCATGATTTAATCTTTAGCCAAGCCCAGTGCAATACGCTGTGGCTCAGACCACGACCACCTCTCAGATTTTATCTCCTCCCCCGCTTCCTATCATTTATGATGTTCTATCCTGGCTTTTCTCTTCCTCGAATACACTAAGCTTGTTCCTGCCCCGGAGACTTTGCCTGCCGCGTTCCCTCTTCTTAGGTCATCCCATGCTCACCATCTTGTCCTCATTCAACCTTCAGTTCAGTGGGCACCTTTCCCAAGAGGTCATGCTGCCCCTTGGGTCCTTTTACTATCCCATTATCAGCCTATGTTTTCTTCTTAGCACTGTCATTTCCTCAAAGTATTTTATTCATTTATTTAGCCACATACTGTCTGACTCTATAACCAGAACATCAGCTCCACAAGGGCAGGGTCAAAGGCTATTCTGTTCTCCGCTGAGAGCTGGCAAGTACAGGGGAATCCGTCCAAAAATCCCAGGCAGAGCTGCCCCCGCCCTTCTTCATTCGGTTTTCTCATTCTTCTCCTGAGTGGGATAGACCACAGGAGAGAGCCCTGGCTGGACGGCATGCAGATCAGGGTTCCTGCCTAACTTGGTAGTTTCACTTACGGGGTGACTTGGGCCACCTCCTCTACCCAAGCCTGAAGAAGCAGCAGACTGGACCCACTGGGCAGAAGCTCATAGAGACAGACTTGAGGTGGATGTAAATTGTACTTTTGAACAGAGCTGCCAGAGGCCGAAAGAGCATGCTGCTGCTTCCCTCGGCTAGCTTTACCCCTGGTCCATCCCTCCACGGCCCATTCGTAACCCTCTGTGTCCATGGGGCCTGCCTGCCAACCTGCAAGCTCACTGAGCTCACAGGTACTTGGAACTGGCCTCAACACGGATGCTGGGGACTTAGCATTGCTGAGGGAACTAGATCGGATGATCTTTGTGAGCCATTTCATCTCCAATTTCAGGGCTTTGGCAGAGAGGAGTTTATTTCTAGTCCTCCGCCTGTGGACTGCTGGGCCTTCAGGGAGTGACAGACTGGATTAAGATGCTAATTTTGTGCCAGGGTTAAAGGTCGGTGACCCACAGTGCCAGTGCACTGGTGAGTAACCACATCTGTCCCACCTGCTCTTTGCTTTGCACTGAAAAGCTGATCAACTGAACCAGGAGTGCAGCACCTCGAAAAAATATGAGTTCCAGACCTGGTTCTGTTGCCAAGGTACTGTGTGAGTTTGACTAAGTTCTTTCCCTCTCTGAGCCTTGGTGTGTATTTCTGGAAAAACGAGAATATTTGTATTAGACCTAGATGCTTTCTAAGGGCCTCTCTTGGAATCCTAACATTCCAGGAGGCTACCCAGCGAACCTCAGACCTGTGGCCAGGGCTTGTGCCAGGCTCCAATTCTTCAGCAGGACATCTTTCTTAGTGGACAGCCTGGCAAGGAACCAAGACCCCCGACGTCCATCATCAGAAGCTCAAGTCTTCTCCGAGTGTCTGTGTTTAGTCACAGCGTTGGCTGGGCAGATGACATTGGCATGCAAGCTTCTCAGTGGGCAGAGCCCGGCATGTCTATCAGGAGAGAGATGGGCTGAATCTGGTCCAGAGTCACCCTGGAGGCTGTCCCACCAGTGCCCCTGACAGGGCTACTCATCCAAGGGGCAGGAGAGGGAATTAAAAAAAAAACTATTTTTAATTGATGTATAATTGATTTACAATGTTGTACTAATTTCTGCTATATAGCAAAGTGATTCAGTTATATATATATATATATATATATATATATATATATACACATTCTTTTTAATATTATTTTCTGTTATGGTTTATCCCAGGAGATTAGATATAGTTCCCTCGGCTATACAGTAGGACCTTGTTGTTTATCCATTCTAAATGTAATAGTTTGCATCTGCTAACCCCAAACTCCCAGTCCATCCCTCTCCTTCTCCCCCGCTACCCTTGGCAACCACAAGTCTGTTCTCTATGCCTGTGAGTTTGTTTCTGTTTTTTAGATAGGTTCCTTTATACCCTTTTTTTAGATTCCACTTATAAGTGATGTCATATGGCATTTGTCTTTCCCTTTCTGACTCACTTCACTTAGTATGATAATCTCTAGTTGCATCCATGTTGCTGCAAATGGCATTATTTCATTCTTTTTTATGGCTGAGTAGCATTCCATTGTATATATGCACCACATCTTCTTTATCCATTCATCTGTCCATGGACATTTAGGTCCATGTCTTGGCTATTGTGAATAGTGCTGCTATGGACATAGGGGTGCATGTATGTTTTTTTTTTTTTTTCATGTATGTTTTTGAATTATAGTTTTGTCCAGGTATATGCCCAGGAGTGGGATAGCTAGATCCTATGGTAGCTCTATTTTTAGTTTTCTGAGGAACCTCCATACTGTTTTCCATAGTGGCTGCACCAACTTACATTTCTACCAACAGTGTAGGAGGTTCCCTTTTCTCCACACCAGGAGAGGGACTTTGTGCCTCTGTCACTGACAGTGTAGGGACTCCTTGGGTGGCCTTTATCGCAAGATCTCCCTGGGTGTGGCAGCCTCCCTGTGTTCCTGCACCTGGAGTGGAAAGGGGATGTTGTGAAAAGGAGACTTTTCATCATGCCCTGTGTTGATTTCATGATGTTTTATAGTTTCATTCTGCTTTCCTGAAATTCATCTGAATTAATCTTAGGCACAACCACTTTGGAAGAACAGGAAAGCCTAGTACTGGGTTCCTGGGACCATTCTCTGTCCTGAGCCAACTCTTTCTTTCACCCTGTAGGGTTCTTACAGGGAGAGTGAGAGGCTCAGAAAACCCAGGCGTTGAGTAAACATTTCCCAAGTATCTTCTCTGAGCTAACTCCAGGCTGGGAATTGGGGATTAAAAATGAACCATTACCTTTTTAATGCTCTGTGTAATACAATACCTATGCAAACACAGGGGTTATATTCTCAGAGGAAAAGACTTTTTAAAAAATTATTTGTTTATTTTTGGCTGTGTGGGTCTTCGTTTCTGTACGAGGGCTTTCTCTAGTTGCGGCGAGCGGGTGCCACTCTTCATCTCGCTGCACCGGCCTCTCACTGTCGCAGCCTCTCTTGTTGCGGAGCACAGGCTCCAGATGCGCAGGCTCAGTAGTTGTGGCTCACGGGCCTAGTTGCTCCGCGGCATGTGGGATCTTCCCAGACCAGGGCTCGAACCCGTGTCCCCTGCATTGGCAGGCAGATTCTCAACCACTGCGCCACCAGGGAAGCCCAAAACTTTTCATGGTACGTAAATCTTTCAGATCACCACTAAAGGAACTGATACACTGGTTTTATGAGAATATAAAATAAATGAATACTACAAAATAAATGAATACTAAAATTTTACAAATGAATCAGACATAGTCCATGCTCTCAGAGAGTTTGGTTAAATACTTTCACCCCACTGAGCCCCAGTCCTGCAAAATGGGGTTAATGTTCCCTGTCCAGGGTTGTTAGACTTCGCAACAATTTGAATTTCAGATAAACAATGAATAATATTTTAGTGTAGGTATGTCCCGTACAATATTTGTGGTATGGTAAAAAAATTCTTCATGGTTTATCTGAAATTCAAATTTGACTGGCATCTTGTATTTTATCTTGCAACCCTACCCCTGTCCAAACTAGTTCAGGAATTTTATGAGGTGCAAAAGGAATAATATGTGAATTAATAATGTATGAATGTGCTTTACAGTTTACAAAATTCTACGCCAGCAAGACAGCATTGGATTGCATTGCTTTGATGGAAAAGGTTCTCTTGCAGGCCTGTGAATCTGTTCTCACTATGGAGATCCCAAGACATGAAGAGAAAGATCCCATGCTGCACCCGGATGAACACTTTTTACTCCAGGGCAGTGGACCCAAACCAATCACCCGGATGGAGCCTGGAGCAGCACAGGCAAAAAAGCCCCGAGGGTTTGGTTTGCAGAAGACTCCAAACAAGACCCCCTAGGATGTAAAAGCATCTTCTGGCTGCATTCTCAGAAATATACTGTCTGAAATGCTTCTCAGACCCACCCCTGGAAGATTAAAAAGGATAGGAATGGGCTGGATTTGGGCTGGGCGGGGTGTTGGAAACCAGCATCCTGGCAGGGACAGGAGGGATGAGAGGGGTTTAACTCAGAGATCTGTGGACTCAGGAAACATGTCATAGGCTTCTCATCTAGCATGGGTCCTGCTTTCTGGAAGGTGCCACTCCCATCTGAGCTGTCATTTTTGCTTTGGTAAAGGACTCCAAGCAGACATTCCTTTTTTGTCTAGTCAAGAAGCAGGGCACCAATTGCAACAGCAATCGTTCAAAATGTGAAGACTGGACAGGCCCTTGGAATCCCCACTCCTCCTTCCTTCTGTCTTCCAGATGGGGAAACTGAACACCAGGCTGAAAAGTGACTCACTTGAAACCATGTAATAAGTCAGGGGCAGAACTGGGGCTGGAACCCACACCTACTGCTTCCCAACTCAGGGTAGGATTCACTTCAGCCCATCCTCTCCTAAGATCCCCTCTCTTTGGGCAGCCCCCCAGGCAGCCACAGTCCCCCAAGGCCAATAATCCAGAGACACTGCTGAGAAATCTTTGTCTCTCACACTGTTTAATCACAGTGGTGATCATCCGCTGGGGGACAGTACTTACTAGTTTGCAAAATACTTACAGGTCATTTATCTCCCCTTCCATCCACTTCTACCTTCCTACGCCCTATACTTTCTGCACTTGTCAACCCCTTAACATGCAGTGCTCTCCCAGGGAGAGGCAGTTTTTGTGGTGGTGGAACCCTGACCTCTGGAGCCAAACTGCATGAGACTGAAGCCTGGTTTGAGATGGTGTGGCCTTGGGCAAGTGATAGAACAGGGGTTAAGTGTGCCTCAGTCTCCTCATTCATGATGTGGACATGATTATAATAGTATCTACCACACAGAGTTCTTATGTGACGATTAAATAAGTTAACTTACACCCATTTTTTTTAAGGGTTTTTTTTTTTTTTTTTTTTTTAGCTGTGTCACTTGGCTTGTGGGATCTTAGTTCCCTGACCAGGGATTGAACCCGGGCCCTCGGCTGTGAGAGTGCACAGTCCTAACAACTGGACCACCAGGGAATTCCCTTAACTGGCACTTACAACAGTTCCTAGCACATTGTTAGGGCTTTACAAATATCACCTACCATTACTATTGTTGTTGTTTTTGTTGTTGCTATTTCAGAGCTCTGTTGCATGACCCCAGAGCCCTTCTCCTCCTCATTTCTGTTCTTCCTTCAAGACTCATCTCAAATTCTTCTCCCCTAGGAAGACCTCTTTTTTTTTTTTTTTGCTGTACGCGGGTCTCTCACTGTTGTGGCCTCTCCCGTTGCGGAGCACAGGCTCCGGACACGCAGGCCCAGCGGCCATGGCTCACGGGCCCAGCCGCTCCGCGGCATGCGGGATCTTCCCGGACCGGGGCACGAACCCGTGTCCCCTGCATGGGCAGGCGGACTCTCAACCACTGCGCCACCAGGGAAGCCCAGAAGACCTCTTTGATCCTTTTCCCTTAGCAGAGTTAGATGTTCTCTAACATCTACTAAACTTATTTAAATGCATGCATTTGCCTATTTTCCGGTCTACCTCCGTCTCAGCTATGCTCTTCATCCCTGTCTTTGTCCACAACACCAAGCATAGGGTCATGAAGATCTACGTGCTTCATTGATGATTGTGCAATGAGTGATCCTATTGATTTCCCCATCTAGGAATCATTCTTGTTTTCTTTCTTTCCCCCACCCCACACCCAACCCAATAGCAAGTCTTGACACCCCACATCTAAAATTGATCCTGAAACTCCTCTAGGCCCATGCAGGCCACCACCTTCTCACACCTGGACCACTCAGCCTTCTCACCGTGCTCCCGCCCTTGCCGTCCTCTGATCCACCTCCATCTCCTCCTGAAAATTCTCCCTGGACTTCAAACTGCTCTTAGAAGAAAATCCAACCTACTTACATGGCTACAGAGCTCTGCATTTCCAGCTCCCACCTTATTTCGTACCACTTAACACGCTCTCCCTCAATATGCTTTGTGTGTTCTGGCCTCTTTTCAGACCCTTTCCCACCTCATGGCCTTGCACTTGCTGTTCCTTGTGGTTTTTGCAGAACCAGCTTCTTTGATTTCGGATTGAATGCTACATCCTCAGAGATGCTTTCCTTGACCACCCTAAGGGAATGTTTCCCAGTTTCTCTGTGTCACAGCACCCTTTTATCTCCCTTGTAGTATTTATCATAAGCTGTAAATACCTTGCTTATTTACCTGTTTATATGTTAATTGGTTATCTCACTTGATATATTGTAAGCACCATGAATGCAAGGTCTCTCCCTTTTCTTGTGTTGTTCACTAGGGTATTTCTCGATCAGTGTTTAATACATTTCTGCTGAATGAATGAATGAATAAATGAATGAATGGATTGAATCCTCCTAGCAGCACAATGAATAGACCAGGCATTATATGCTCACTTTACAGATGTCAAAACTGAAGCTTAGAGAGATGGATTCTTGCCCTAGTCACATAGACTGGAAGTAGCATAGCCAGGCCCTAGATTATGAACTCTTCCCACTAGACTATTTCACCTTGAGGGGAGATAGACTCTGGGTTGGGAAGCCAGCTTGGCTGATTCATAGACTAATTCCACAACATGGGACCCGATGGCAGAGATTCCAAAGTTCCTATCTCTAAAGAGGTGCCTGTATGTGCCTAAGGATTACAATCAGTTCCAAATTCCAGGCTGCATTGAGGCATCACACACACCTAATAAATATCCAATGATCACAAGAAAAGTGCAGTGACTGCTTGAGGAAGAAAATCAAACCCACAGGCCTGAGAGCTGGCCCGATCTCCCAGGGTCCTCTTCAGAGCTGTTCTAATTTAGGCCTGATGGAATGGGAAAGATGTTGTTTCTAGTTCCTTTAGTTTCATGTGGCCTAATTTGGCAGATTTTTGCCGTTTTTGAGGTCTCAAATACTGCCTGAGATCGGACCTTGATTATTGTTATCATTTAAAATACTGCCTTGGCCATTGGTAAAGAGCTGACAGCAGGGTACCATTTCTTTGATTCCAGGAGGAAAGTTCCTGGTGAGGGAGCTTGGTGACATAAAAAGCCCTGGACCAGAAGCCAGAAGGGCAGTGATGTGGGTGGGAAGGGCCTGGATTTCCCAGCCAGCAGACACTCTGTCCCTCGCTGGCCCTCAGCTGCCACATTTGTGAGGAAAGATTTGGGTCTGTTGGTGGCCTGAGAGGCAGAGGGTTTGGATCTGACCCCGGCTCTGTCACTAATGTGCAGCATGGAATCTGGTCAAGGCCCTTTCCTTCTCTGGGTCTTGGTTTATCACTGGTCCAAGGACAGGTTCGGAGGGGCTAATTCTTGAGTCCTCTTCCAGCTCTGATATTTGCTCTTTCTGTGGCTTTTTTCAGGAAACATTTGCTCCCCACTAGGACTGGGTTTCCTTATCTTCCAGCCCTCAGAAGTCAGCATGAAATCAACATGGCTACCTTAAAATAATTCAACAAAGAGCATCTTAGTCCCAAAGGCCTGGGTTTCTCAGGGACAGCCGGGGAGCCAGGTGTGCACTCCTGCCACTCCCCTAGCCCTAGATACTAGGTACACATTCCAACGACAGGTACTCACTCCAGTGAAGGAGGCTCTTCAAGAGGGCCGAGGTCATGGGGAGTATGAATACTGGGCATTGACCCCCAAGTTCATTGTATTCTCCTGGCCTTGACCCACTATGTGAAAAGACAAGGTTTAGGAAAATCAGATATGTTCCAGTGTCTTCTGAGTGTTTACTCTGGGGCAGGCTTTAGCTCAACACTTTGTATACATTGCTTTGTTTGACCTCGACCCGTAAGACAGATATTATGATCCTCATTCTACAGAGGAGGACGTTGAAACACGGAGCTAAAGTGACTTGTCCAAAGTTATACAGCTAGAAAGACCAGGATTGAGCCGGGCACTCTTTTTTTTTTTTAGATTTTATTTATTTATTTATTTATGGCTGCATTGGGTCTTCCGTTGCTGTGCGTGGGCTTTCTCTAGTTGCAGCGAGTAGGGGCTCCTCTTTGTTGCGGTGCGAGGGCTTCTCATTGCGGTGGCTTCTCTTGTTGTGGAGCATAGGCCCTAGGCATGCAGGTTTCAGTAGTTGTGGCACGTGGGCTTCAGTAGTTGTGGCACGTGGGCTTCAGTAGTTGTGGCACGTGGGCTTCAGTAGTTGTGCCTCGTGGGCTCTAGAGCACAGCCTCAGTAGTTGTGGTGCACGGGCTTAGTTGCTTCTCGAGCCAGGCACTCTTTACTGCTGCACTAATGTCTCTCCTGATAACAATGGCAATAAAAATTAAAGTTGAGGAAGTTCAGTAAGCAGTTGTGGAAATCACTCTGGACCTGAGGACTAAAAAAATGGCTATGAATCCTAGTTCTTCCATTTATTAGTTTGGTGACCTTGGGCAAGTCATTTGAATTCTTTAAGCAATAGTTTACTGACCTATAAAGTGGAGATAATCACTCCTACCTCACAGTATAAGATTAAAAGGGATAATGTGCATGAAGTGTTTTGCATGGATGTCTGGCATATAATAAGTGCTCAGTAAATGTTAGTCACTATTATTATTATTACACTACTACTACTATTACTACTACTACTACTACTACTACTACTACTACTAATACCACCACCACCGTCTCTCCAGAGTGGTTGCAAAGCTCAAACAAGACAATGATTGGGAAAGCTTTGTGTGTTCTGCACCTGTCAGTAATCCCCTGTATTATAATTATAGCAACCTAAGGGAAAGAGTTATCTGTGAAGCTCTGACCCCATTCCTCCTCTAGATGGTTCAAATTCTTTGCTCTGCAGCCAGTGCTGATGACGAGTGAGGGTTTGATTTGGTGCCCACTGTGAATGACGTCCTTCAGTGGATCTCCAAGAACTGCAGCAAATGCTTTTCTGAGCTTATTTTAGCATCAGAAGGACTTTGAAGCAGGATTTCAACATTTAGCTTCCTTGGGGAAGGCACTTTGTAGTTAATGTGAGCTTACAACTTAAAACTTTCTCTTCCTCATCATCTTGAGAAGAGATACCATGGAGGCAGATCCAGAATGTGGTTGGCAGACATATCCCCAGATCCAAATGAGTTCTATTGTGGGTTATTTCTGATTATTTAAGTAATATGTGCTTACTGCAAAAAAAAAAAAAAAGAAAAATGTGAAAAAGTATGAAGGAGAAAAAAATGTAAATACCCATAATACAATCATTCAGAGACAGAGATTGTTAATGTTTTGGTATATTCCCTTTTAGTCTTTTATTTTATGTATATATAAAATGTTATATTCATATTAATACATAGTTAATACTATATATAATTAATAATATATTCATATTATATATAATTAATAATATATTCATGTATCATACTATGTAAAACAATATATGAATATAGTAACATATGAATATATATTTGCATATTATTTTACATAATTGAGATCATAGTACAAATAACCATGTAATCTATTTTTTAATAAAACTATTTTTTTATTGCAGTTTTTTTGGTTCACAGCAAAATTGAGAAGGTATAGAGATTTCCCATATATCCCCTGCCCCACACATGCATAACCTTCCTCACTATTAAGAGAGAGTGGTACACTTGTTAAACTTGATGAACCTACACTGACACATCATATTCACTCAGTCCATTATGGTTTACTCTTGGTGTTGTACATTCTATGGGTTTGGAGAAATATATAATGACATGTATACATCATTATAATATCATTCAGAGTAGTTTTGTTTGCCCTAAAAATCCTCTGTGCTCCACTTATTCATCCCTCCTCGCCCCACCGCACGCTGGCAACCACTGAACTTTTAACTGTCTCCATAGTTTTGCCTTTTCCAGGATGTCATGTAGCTGGAGTCATACAATATATGGACTTTTCTTTTCTTTTTTTTTTTTTTTGCGGTATGTAGGCCTCTCACTGTTGTGGCCTCTCCCGTTGCGGAGCACAGGCTCCGGATGCGCAGGCTCAGCAGCCATGGCTCACGGGACCAGCCGCTCCACGGCATGTGGGATCTTCCCGGACCGGGGCACGAACCCATGTCCCCTGCATCGGCAGGCGGACTCTCAACCACTGCGCCACCGGGGAAGCCCCTATATGGACTTTTCAAATCAGCTTCTTTCACTCTGTAATACTCATTTAAGTTTCCTCCACGTCCTTTCATGGCTTGATAGCTCATTTCTTTTTAGTGCCAAATAGTATTCCATTGTCTGGATGCACCACAGTTTATCCATTCACCTACTGAAGGGCATCTTGGCTGCTTCCAAGTTTGGGCAGTTATGAATAAAGCTGCTGTAGGCATCCTCGTACAGGTTTCGGTATGAACATAAGTGTTCAACTCCATTGGGTAAATACCAAAGAAAACAATTGCTGGATCATATGTTTAGAGTATGTTCAGTTTTGTAAGAAACCACCAAAGTGTCTTCCAAAGTGGCTGCACCATTTTGCATCCCACCAGCAGTGAGTGAGAGTACCTCCCGCTCCACATCCTCTCCTGTATTTAGTGTCGTCAGAGTTTTGGATTTTGGCTATTCTCAGAGGTGTATAACCTATTTTTTCCACAATTTTATATTGCAAGCATTTCCTTCATGAATATCAGGGGTTTTTTTGTTTTTGTTTTTTTTAAATAAATTTATTTATTTATTTTTGGCTGTGTTGGGTCTTCGTGTCTGTGCGAGGGCTTTCTCTAGTGGCGAGCGGGGGCCACTCTTCATCGCGGTGCGCGGGCCTCTCACTGTCGCGGCCTCTCTTGTTGCGGAGCACAGGCTCCAGACGCACAGGCTCAAGAGTTGTGGCTCACGGCCCCAGCCGCTCCGCGGCATGTGGGATCTTCCCAGACCAGTGCTCGAACCCGTGTCCCCTGCATTGGCAGGCAGAGTCTCAACCACTGCGCCACCAGGAAAGCCCCCATGAATATCAGTTTTTATGGATGTATAGTGTTCCAACATAGGGAGGGCATAACGGCACAAAGTATTTAACCTCTCCTTAACGTTATCTGTTTATTTTTTTATGTTTTGGCCGAGCCACTTGGCTTGTGGGATCTTAGTTCCCAGATCAGGAATTGAACCCGGGCCCTCGGCAGTGAGAGCATGGAGTCCTAATCACTGGACCGCCAGGGAATTCCCTGTTATCTGTTCAGATTTTTCTAATTTTCATTATTATCCATAACACTCTGATGAACATTTTCATACATAAAGCTTTATTTACATCTAATTGTTTATTTCTCTTGAATGAATTTTTAAAGTGGAAGTAACGAGTCAAAGGCCTAAGGCTTCCTGGAAAGGTTGTATCATTTTACATTTTACATATCATTTACATTTTACATTCTCATCAGTTATGTGAGGCATTCCCTTGCCAGCAACAAGTATTACCAGTTTTAAAAAATTCTTGCCAAATCAATAGGTTAAAAAAAATGGTAACTTATTGTCTCAGTTTGCAAATCTTTGATGACTTAAGTTGAATACACAGTGCTTTATGTGGTTTAGCCATTTGTATTTCTCTTTCTGTGACTCTGCTGAGCAGGCTTTGCAAATAGTGGCCCCAATAACTAAAGTTGTCTGCAGATGATGCCAAACCTTGCATCTGGCCACATCTTATAGGAGCCCAGGCTCTGGCAGGATTAGAAATAGTCCATGACACAGACGTAGAGAATGGACTTGAGGACATGGGGAGGGGGAAGGGTAAGCTGGGACGAAGTGAGAGAGTGGCATGGACATATATACACTACCAAATATAAAATAGATAGCTAGTGGGAAGCAGCTGCATAGCACAGGGAGATCAGCTCGGTGCTTTGTGACCACCTAGAGGGGTGGGATAGGGAGGGTGGGAGGAAGATGCAAGAGGGGATACAGGGATATATGTATACATATAGCTGATTCACTTTGTTATACAGCAGAAACTAACACAACATTGTAAAGCAATTATACTCCAATAAAGATGTTAAAAAAAAAAAAAAGAAATAGTGCATGTCAGCACTGCTGTTTCAATGAAACCAGAAAGGGGAAAGTTTCTGTGTTTTATTGAAATCTGGAGATGAAGTTATTTTGCTGATTACATTATTATGCCTTCTTTCCTTACTCTCAAAGCTTCTCTTTTCTTAAATGCTGCTCTAGCAGGAGGGTTAAATTTGGTGTATACCTGTTCTTTCTTTGTGTTCACTGAGCTCCTACTATGTGCAAGGCATAGTAGCTACGTAAATGGCCTGTGGAGTCTGGAGAAGAGCCTGGATTTTGGAGCTGGGCAGATGTTGGGCAAATCCCTTAACCTCTCAGAGGCTCCTTTTCTCCTCCTTTCAAGTACAGATGATAGTCCTACCTTTGGGGAATAAATGGGTTATGAATGCAAAACTCCTGGAACGGTGTCTGCCACATCATAAGGCCTTGTTTAGCTCAACATACAATTCACTTCTCTGTATTTGCCACTGTGCTAGGTGCCGAAGATACAAAGAGGAATCAGCCCTCTCTGCCCCCTGTTGTTCTGTGCCTCCTCACCACCCCTCATTAAGTCCAGAGGCCCGGATGCCATGGATGGGTTGACAGCTCTCTTTAGAGCCCTGGGCCTTAGCTGCAATTCTGGAGCCACAGGAAAAGTACCAAATGACATTCTGTTACACAGAGAGTCATAGCTCTAATTTTTATTTTCTCTTTTCTTAAAATTATTTCATAAGCATTTTCCCTTTACAGCAGAGTTGTTAAGGGTGCCAGCTAGAGCCAGCCAGCCTCAGTTTGATTTCTGGCTCTATCATTTACTAAGTGACCTTGGGCAAGTTGCTTAACCTCCCTGTGGCCTAGTTTCCTTAGCTGTAAAATAGGGATAATAATAGTACCTACTTCCTGGGGTTGTTCTTAGGATTAAACAAAAGAATTAATGTGTAGCTCTTAGTATAATGTCTAGCATGTAGTAAGAGCTCAATGGTCGATTATTAATATTCACTATAATGTCTTCATAGCCACCCTTACAATGACTTTATATGATTAAATTGAAGAGATTTAATAACAACTTTCTCTGATTTGGATATTTGGAGCATTTCCAATTTTTAAACACAAAAATAAAATATTATTCCTAAGAAACAAACAAACAAAAACGTTATCTTGCACTTTAGAGATAAAGGCAGAACAGGAAATTTAAGGATTACATGTTGAGTGGATCAACGTTAATACACTTAAATCACCTTTCCAAAAAATTCAACATTTTCTATACTTATTACAGGGTGATTAACTCGTTTTAGAACCCATGGTGGGGGTGATCCCTGTCTGAGGCAGGGAGCTGGCCTGGATTACTTTGGCAAGGCCTTCTAGTCTTTTCTCTGTGATTCTTCAGGCAAAGAAGCTGCATCAGCTTTTCTCTCCTAGTGCCATTGAATCTCTGATATAGCACAGCTTAGGGCCAACCCAGCATTTTTCAGCTATCACTTGGGATATCTGGTAGGGTGACTGTCAGGCCATGTCCCCTGATGGGGAAGTTGTTTCTGGTTGTGGTCCTTAGGCCAACAAGACTCAAAGTTAGCACTGGTATAAATGAAATGAGCCTCCACAGATCGGACAACTTCTGTGTGCCAGGCTCTGTAAAAACATTCTCTTCAGGCCTCAGCTCAACTAAGTGAGACAGAATTCATTGGTCCCATTTTATAGATGAGGAAACTGAGGCTCAGAGCGGTGAAAGGTTTCTTTCAAGGTCGCACAGCTGGCAGAATCATGACCCAGATCTGTCTGATGCTAAAGATACAAGCTCTTCCCAGGGCACCACAGGATCTCTTTTCAATTTAATTCAATTTAACCAGCATGGGTCAATGCTCACACATATTACCCCTTGCTAAGCACTGAGAACAGAGAGAACAGCCTAATGGGAGAGACAGACACAGAAATCACAAGTTCTAGTGTTCCCGCTGATGCAAGCCTGTGAGAAGTAATAAAATCACGTGGGCAGTTCTATTTATCCTGTTGTATGTATTTCTGAATGCCATCCTTAATCCTTTTAGGAAGAGGCAGGGGAGAGATAGATTGATAGATCAGGGCTATAATCAATGAACAAACAAACGGCAGTGGGAAAATGGGGAGGGGGAGATTAATTCCCACTCAGAGATCCAGAAGAGTCTCTTAGAGGATATGGTATTTGGGTTGGGGTTTGAAGGGCTAGAAAGATTCAGCAAAAGAATATGGGTAAGAGGCATGACCTGTGCCCTCCCTTACCCAAGAAGTAAAAACAGAATCTTGATTTGTGCTTCCTAAATATTGGTCTGAAACCAGAATTCTGAATGGTTCTGAAACCAGAACCCATACACAGCCCTCCCAGTTTGCCCCCTCCCCTTACATATATACATGGACCTACCAAGACACGCTCATAGGTACTCACAAATGCAAAGACACACAGAAAATACACATAAAACACACATCAGTACACATGCAGATACTTAAAACATACAATACGCAAAAAAGATACTAGCTCCCATACTCATAAGCTCATACAAATACACATAATACTCATACACACAGACTCACAAACATATTTATGTTTTCATTACACAAGCACAAAACTATCCTCTCCCCACCGACTCCTCATGCAGGTAAAGAAGTGCATTTTTAATTCACATATACACGGGTTCGCATGCAAATCTCATCGCCCCGTTCTTGTTGGAGACCAGTGACTAATGGGAAGCCATACACAAAGCGAGCATCACGCAGGGGAGGCCAGGAATGGGTTGGCGGTGGGGCTGGGATTAAGCCCTGTCAGATGACAAACGCGCCCTGCCCGGCTGCCACTAGAAGCTGCTGAGCCGAGGCTGCAGCGCCTGAGCGAGCTCTGAATCCTGGGCGATGGTGCGAGGCTGCGCACCGGAATTCCAGCTTTACACAGGGTTGAGTGTCACCCAGGGTCAAGCTCTGCTATCAGACCCACCCCAAGAGGCAGGCGGCTTTGGGTACAAGCAGGGCTGCGGCATGGGTCTTGTCTTAACAGTACACTGAGAGTAGTAAGCGTAAATGAGGATTTCTGTGGGCCCAGGCACTGCGTTAAGCCCTTTTCAATTCATTACTTAATTCTCACATCAGCTCTGTAAGAGGGGGATGGGGGCGTTGGGGATGTTAGCTCTCTATCCACCCCTTTTTAGAGGTGAGAACACTGCGCTCAGGCCGCAAAACCACTCAGCAGGAAACTTGGAGCTGAGGTTCAACCCCATCCGATCCCACTCTCCCCGGCGTTTTAGGGTAAAGTGTGCATGTGAGCCTGTCTCCCCCACGCAGGAAGCTTGCACCTCCAGCTCCTGACGGGTCTCTTAGAACCTCCGTCCTGCCAGGCACAGCGCCTGGCCCACTGCAGGTGTCTGATGAGGGCGTGGGTCTTGGTTCGGTGAGGTCCTCAACAAGGACCTCAGTTTCCCCATCTCTGAAATGGGAATGCAGCGCAGACCTCGCAGGGCCGAGGCCAGGTGCTCTCGAGCAGCAGAGGGAATGCTGGGCTCCACATCCTCGCTGCAGCCGCCCTCACCCATCACTGGGGTTCCAGCTCCGTCTCCACCCGAGCCCGGGAGCGCCGCCGGCGCCCCATTGTTCAAGAAGGCGGGGAAGCTCTCGATCCCCGCTCCGGGTCGCGCTCGCCGCCCAGTGGAGCAGGCGACTTGGCCCGGCTTCTGCCGCGCGGGGCGCGTCCTTTGTCTGCTCCGTGGCGCCCGGTGCCCGAGGCCCGCGCCCCACTCCTTGGGCAGACAAAGCCGTGGCTGCCGCTAGCCGGACCGGCTGGTGCTGTGCTCGCACCACCCTCTTCCCGCCTTAGCACCGCCCCCTCTCCTTGACGTCCTCTGATTGGCCCGCGGGGCCACAAAGAGGCCGGGAAGCGGGTGGGTCACGTGAGTTAGCGTGGCCTCCCATTGGTCGGGTCAGGCTGCCAATCGGGGAGGGCGGGCTGTCCTCGCACGGCCCGGTCTCTCCCTCCGCGCTGGGGCCCGCCCGCGGGGCCGGCCGCCTGTCAGAGGGAGGTGGCGATGGTGCGCCCGGTGGTGGTGGCGGCTGCGGCGGCTTCCCTGGTCCGAGTGCAGGGAGGAGAAGATGACTGACCGACCGACTGACTGAATGAATGAATGGCGAAGCCGAGCGCGCCATGAGGAGCCTGCCGAGCCTGGGCGGCCTCGCCCTGTTGTGCGCCGCCGCCGCCGCCGCCGCCGCCTCAGCAACCTCAGCGGGGAATGTCACCGGTGGCGGCGGGGCCACGGGGCAGGTGGACGCGTCGCCGGGCCCGGGGCTGGGGGGCGAGCCCAGTCACCCTTTCTCTAAGGCCATGGCTCCCACGGCCCAGGCCCCGAGGACCGGACCCCCGAACGCTACCGTCCACCGACCCCTGGCTGCGTCCTCTTCAGCCCAGCCCCTGGCTACCACCCCTTCTCGGGCCAGGGCCGAACCCACTCCGACCACCTTTCGGGCGCCGCTCGGCCCCTCGCCGATCACACCTCTTGCGGTGGAACGTACTGGGACCACCGCTCGGGCGACGACCAGACCCGCTCCGACCACCCTCTCGACGACCACTGGCCCAGCGCCGACCACCCCAGTAGCGACCACGGTGCCGGCGCCCACCACTCCCCCGATCCCGACTTCCATTCTCCCCGGCGGCGGCAGCAGCGTCCCGCCCACCCCACCTGCCACCGAGGCCCCCTCGCCGCCTCCCCCAGGTGAGTCTCAGCGCTTCCTCGCCCGCCGGACCCTCCCAGCGGCTGTCAGTGCCTTTCCCCAGCCCTGGCCTCTAGCGTTGGGTTCTTGGCTGGAATGGCTCATTTCTTGCCCCAAAGGTTCCCCAGATTTCGACTCTCAAGGGGAGGTCCAAGCTCCAGCTAGCCTGCCCCCCAGCCCCCAATCTGGAAAGTCTTTTGTCCCCCCCTTGGGCTGTGCGTCCTCGGGAGGGGGGCGGCTGCTGCGTGGAAAGGCATCGCACCTCCTTCCAAACAGGGCTCTCTGGCCTTTGTCAGACAGGCTGAATGGGCGCAAACTTTTGCGTTCGGTTCGCTCACCTTGCCTCTCCGCCTGGGTGATTTGGGGAAGTTTGAAAGCCAGCCCAGTACCTCCTGAAACCAACTGGTCAAAACCTGAGTCTAAGGGATTCCTCCTACAGCTCCACTTTCCTTGTTCATTTCTCCTTGTTTATATAAATATCAGATGTGCATGTGACAGGTGGAAAAGATATTGAGAGGATTTTGTTTACAAACAGTAGTACAGACCACTTGAGGCCAAAAAAAAGACATTGTAATCCATGTTTTCCCTGCAAATAAATAGATTCAGTAGGTCATTTGGGGCAGGTGTGTATCTAGGTTGAGCACATTTATAAATTAGGTTAAATCCCTTCCTTGCACCATTTTTTTTTCCCTTCCTCAATTACAAGGTCAATATGTTTGGACAAATAACACATTTTAAGCAGGAATGCCGGGTTTTTTCCCCCTTAAGGGGAATGTTCAGTTTTGCTGATGCTAATAAAAGCCAATTTCTGTCTGAGTCCCTGTAGAAAATAAAGCTCTTCTTCCTGCTGATTGAAGTCTTCAAGCAAAGTTAGAGACAACTTCTGTTCTTTCCCCCTTGAGATCTAAAGTGGGCCTGG
Organism: Tursiops truncatus; assembly: GCF_011762595.2. Taxonomy (NCBI): domain Eukaryota; kingdom Metazoa; phylum Chordata; class Mammalia; order Artiodactyla; family Delphinidae; genus Tursiops; species Tursiops truncatus. The sequence goes on along the minus strand of NC_047039.1, from coordinate 101,819,314 downwards.
AACTAAACAAATAAAACCTACCTTGTCAAGATGTTAGTCAAGAGTTTCTGAATTCCTTTGCTTTGAGTTGGGGTTTGATTTGTCCAAACCATTTTGTCTAGCTGTATTTATATTAATGGATCTCTGACCTAATTCTTAGGCTCAGTGATTTACTGTGGAGTCAGGTATGGACTTTGGACTATAATTGAATTTGTAGAGAGTTTTCCCACATGATTATGAGCCTTAATACAGTCACATCTTGGATTGGAGCTTGGCATTGACATAAGAAGGAATGCAGATTATTCACCCATAAAAAGCCAAGTCTGTATTTCTTCCAGCTTCAAGGGCTGTACTAACTAGCTGGATTTTGACTGTAACCTTTTTTGGCCTTCCTATAGAGAGATGGATATATTACTGAGAGACAGGAAGCATAGAGGTTGAGAGTATGGACTCTGGAGTCCATTCTTAGGTTTGAATCGTAGTTCTGCCCTTTATTAACTGTGTAAACTTGGGCAGGTCGCATAACCTCTCTTCATCTGAGAAATGAAGATAATAATAGTACCTAGCTCATAGGATTGTTGTGAAAATTAAATAATTTAGTACATTTATAAAGCTTAGAACAACCGTTCCCCATGCAGAGTAACACACTGTGGGTGTGTGTGTTAGCTATCCTTATGACTAGGTCGTCTTCTTTTTTTTTTTTTTGTGGGATAGAAAGCATTTGAGAAACCTAGTAGAGACTTGTGGTGATTTTTATTTGTTTTAGTAAAATATAGTAGAAAAGGATGAATTAGATTTTCCGAAGTTTGAAACACACCGTAGTGTTTATGTAGGAAGATTGCTTATTTTGAATGGTTAGTATATAATGTCTGTGTAATTGATGTTATTTTACCTTAATAATTTTTGTATTGTTATTTTTAAATCACAAAGGTAACTTTTTCCTTAAGTTACTTTTTCATTGTGATAAAATATACATAACATAAAATTTACCATTTTAACCATTTTTAAGTGTACAGTTTAGTGGTGTTAAGTACATTCAAGTTGTACAGCCATCACTACCTTCCATCTTCAGGACTTTTTTATCTTCCCCAACTTAAACTCTGTATTCATTAAACAATAACTTCCCACCCCCAGCGCCCTAATTCCTGGCAACAACCATTCTACTTCCTGTCTCAGTGAATTTGCCTACTCCAGGTTCCTCATACAGGGGGACTCATACAGCATTTGTTGGCAAACGTAACCTTTACTTGCGAAAAACAAAGAACCAGAAGTCTACAAAGGAAAGAGTGAAAGTCACTCCTTTACTGCCTCCCAGTTCCAGTCAGTTCCTAAAGGTCACTACTGTTAGCAGTTTGATCTTTTCTCAGACATTTTTCTAGGCATATATGAACATAAACACAGGGTTTTTAAAAATAGGTTTTAAAAACTCAAAATGAAATAATTATATATGTTACATATATTAATTATATATGGTTATAGCAAGTCGTAGAGTTTTGCGACTTGCTGTATCCAGTTAACTATGTATCATGGACTGTTTTTTTCATGTTAGTACCTAAGGTCTACCTTATTCTTTTCAGCAGTTGCATTTTTCGTTGTAAGTATATACCATAACTTATTTAACCAATCCCTTGTTTATGGACACTTAGATTGCTTCTGGGCTTCACTTTAAAAAGCACAGGGAAGAATGTGTTCTTGTTCAGTCCATCACGTATATATTATATTCTCTAATACTTTGGCTGGAGTTTTGTAGACTCCAAATCAATTTCAGGAGAAGTAAAGCTGGATTGAGTAATATTTGCCATCTGAGCTGTTCAAGGCTTTTAGTAACTTCCATAGACTACCATATATCTATGTCTATGATGGTCTTTGAGCAACAGAAGTTTTAGAAGGATGTCCAATTTTTGTAGCTCTCCTGCGTTTTAAATTTTTCATAGCTTGTAGTTTTCTGTGAATTCACTGTGGATTGCCCGTGTCTAGTTCTCAGAAGCTGAACTGCCTCTGTGGGCCTACTGATGGGCAATTTTAGCTTTACAGTAATGTAATCGAGTATGGCCTTTCTATCTGAGCATGGGTTTTAGTCTACTTCAAACAGTAAACGCATCTCTTTGACAGAAGGAAAACTTCTAACTGAATTTGAGAGACCTAGTTAGGTTGGTAAAGTTGGATTCTCTGGCATTTGGGAAGACGGGTACAGGGTGTTTTATTTTAATGTTCCTGTAAGGACTGAACACCATAGATAATATATTACGGTGTTTGGATGGGTCTTCTAGCTGCTATTTGAATTAATAAGAATTTCTTTCAAGGAGGTCTAGCTCAGAGCTCTTGCCTGCCCCTCAATTAGGGCTGTCTTTTGTTTGTAGAGACACTGATCTGCAAACTGAAACTAATTGCCCAGCAAGCAAGCATTTTCCTCCCACAGACCTGGCAAAACATTTGACTGATTGGTTGGCTGGGTAGGACATTTTAAGAAGGGTGAAGGCAGAAGCTGTGATACTAGAGAATAATAGTTATCAACAGTAAGAGACCGAAGAGATGACAAATGTTTGATTTTTAAAATTATGGACCTTCAGGGCTAGATAAGACTTTAGAAGCCACTGCGTCCTAACGCGGCTCTACATTGCAAGAAACACTTCTGTGGACTTAGCTGAAATATTTCTCACTGTGGTTAACACCAGCTGATTCTGGCTCTGCCCTTTGGGGCCATACAGAGCAAGTCAGCTCTCTCTGGGCCATGACAGTTCTTCAGGGATCTGCAGACAGTGATCATGTTCCCTCTGAGTCTGGACTAAATAACTTCAGCTCCCTCAACTGTTATGTGAAATGGTTTCACATTCCCTTACTATCCTGGTTACCCCTCTTCTGGACTTTATCAGTTTTTCTGTGTCTCTCCTGGAGTGTTGAACACAGAGCTGAACGTATTGCTCCAGATGTGCTCTAACCAGCTCATAGCAGAGAGGGCGGTTACCTTGTTCTTTCTGGATGCTGTACCACTGTTGATGTAGTTAGTTCCTAATCACAGTAGCTTTTTTAGCAGCCACATTATGTAGTTGACTCATTGAGTCCATTAAGATAGGTAAGTCTTCTTTTTTTAAAAAAAAAAAAAACATGGAGTAGATGAGTCTTTCTTCATTCTGCACTTGGAAACTCTTGTTATTTTCTTAAGTATAAACTGAGACATTTGCCAAGCATGTAAGATTTATTGTGTTAGATTCAACCCATCATTTTGGATCCCGAGTCTGTCAATGTACCCCACCCAGTTTATTCACATTCACCTACAGGGTGTTCCTATAGACAGAGTCTAAGGACAAGTTAGGGCAGGTTGTTCTTACCTCATAGGGGAGAGTACATTTATGGATGATAAAACAGTTTGGAAGGGAAGGAATAATGATTTAGATTAGTTCTCAAGGGTCTCTTCCAGCTGTAAAGTTCTGTGATGGTTTGGTACACATGATTCAGGGCACATAAATGCCCCCGAAATGAGCCTTAATCATTTATTTGTGATCTAAGTTAAGAGAATAGGCTTTTTTTCAAGCAAGTCCTAGAATTTAGAGTTTGAAAGCTCTGAACTACTATGGCATGTAAATAAAATATTGTGAATGGATTTTATTTGAAAGGAGCATTCTGGGAATTCAGGGCCCTCTTACCTGTACTGGGAAACGTTTTCTTCATCCTAAAATTCTGTACAGCTAGGTTCAGGGTGTCATTTGCTTATGGTTATTTAAGAAGATACCATTCATTTGAAGGAAATAGAAATTGTTGAGGCTTCAAAGATAAGGTATGTTCATAATCTTTTATCAAAAACCTGTGGGGCTGGGTGTATTTCAGAATTTAGAATTTTTCAGATTTTAGGAAGTTAATAAATACACCCCAGTGAAGTCTAGGGCAGCATCCTGTAATGAAACACATGAAGATACTTGCAGCAAAATGCATGTATATTCACACCGAGTGGATTTTTAAAAAAGCTATAAACAGCCTTGCATTTGTTCAGGTCAGGTTTTGCTGCCAAATGAATAACAGAAAAATTTTTGGTTTTTTGGATCTTCTGGTATTTACATCAGGTCTGAGGGACTGTGCACCACTGTAATAGTAATTGCAAACACATTTAGTACTTACTATGCTACAGGTACTGTTCTAAGTGCCTTACATATGTTACCTTACTTAATCCTCACAACAGTTAGGTATAATTGAGTTAGGTACTATTACTATCTTCATTTTATAGATAAGGAAACTGAGACTCAGAGAAGCCCAGCTATGGTGGAGCCTAGATTCAAGCCCAGGCTTTGTGGTTCCAGAATCCATATTATTGGCATTTAAAGAAATAGTTACATAGAGGATAAGAGAAGGAAACCATTTTGCTAAAAATACTTGCCCTTGGATACTAGTCTGAAAATTTTTCACCTGTTCTTTGGCATTTACTCTCTTCATTCTCTTGTGTGCTATTTAGTCACCTCCTCAAAATTTCTGTTTTACAATGTTGTACAATTATAGCTCTAACTCTTCCTTTGATTAGGTTCTAATATGGTCTGTGATAGGGAGGACTGTCTGTAGTCTTTTTAGGGCTAGGCCCAGGGACTACTCAAATTCACTCTATCTTATTCCTGGCCTGAGTGCCTAGCTTTCTGCAGAAATTCCTTAGTCTGATTAGTTTCTGGAACAGCACAGTTAAACTCTAAAGCATTAGTTTCAAATCTACTGAATTATGTCCCCAGGAAGCCTTCTGGCTAGTTGAAAATTTACACATTGAAATAATCTAACTAGGTCTTTTTATCTTGATTTTTTATAAAGATCCATAAAATTAAAGTGAGCATTACTTTTCATCTCAGCATTGCTAAGCATGTATATATTAACTTCCAGACATCTTGGCACCCTTATAAAAAGAATAGAAGAAAAGTATCATGGTACTGTTTTTACTGATGGGTAGATTATGGGTAGAGAGATTACTGCTCTAGGGCACTTAATAGATCAGAAGAGAATAGAAATATAAGATCTGTTTGGCTGAAAGACAGTGTTAGATGATATTTTTAGTTAAAAATAGCTTTAATTCATGCTTTTTGCCTTGATCTTTATTTTTGTTTGTTTTCTTTACATATAATATAAACATCTTTAACACTAATGTTGAGATTATGTTATAGGTATCTCTTCTTGGTCACTTAGTCTTTTTTTCAAGTATGCATTTTGGTTTATCTGTTTTTCACTAGAAACAACTACCCTAACTGCACTGGTAACTTTGAAGGGAGATATTTTAAAAATTGTCATGAAAAAGATAAAGATTATGTCTGGATACATGTGTGTTTGAATCACAGTAAAGGTTTACTCAGCTCTTTTTAACTGTATCTATTTAAGTACATGTGATAAATGTGTGTCAGAATAATCCCTCTAGTAATGCCACTGTTCCACAGATAAGTATTACTGTCTGAAAAATCTTTCCCTATTACTTTTTCTTCATTAAAATAAAATCTTCTGTTCTCCTTGCTCATTTTTTTTCACTTTAAGCTCCTCTGTATGTTCTTCTTACTCCTGTCTCTTATTCTTGGACCCATCCATTCTTTCATGTTCTTTAAGGAACCAAATTATCCTCTCTACTTAACAATTTCCCATTTGTCCTCCTTCAATGCCTCCTCAAAGCCTAATTCTTCCAAGAAGTCTTTCCAGGGGAACAAAAGGTCCTTGAAGACGTTCTGGTAACAGGGTGCACAGGGTTGAACACTTTGCACTCAGAACAAAACCTGTCTTTCTTTGTGACTTTGACTTTTTCCCTATGAATTTGTTTTTAAAGTCTGTTTAATTTAGATTATTAAGCCCACTTGATAAGAAAATGTCATAGTTTATACAATATTCAGGATATGGTATTAATTCTTTCTTTTAGAAAAAAATGAAAGAAAAGATTTTCTTTTTGTTCTGGCTCTTCTTTATTGACCAGCTTTTGTTTTTGTTTTTTTTCCTTCTCCTGAGGAACAATACAGAAAAAAAAAACCTGCCATAACAGAAGTTATCTGCCTCCAAAAAAAAAAAAAAAAAAATCCAGTACTTTGAATAAGTAGCAAATTTCTTTTTCTATTTATGAATAATATGAGCTGTTTTTGTTGGGTAGGTGTATTTGGGCTAAATAGCAATATAAAAGGTTTAATTTGGTTGAGAAGCAAATATTAGATCTTTTGAATGACAGAATTTCCCCTGTAGAAATCTAATTAAAGTCAATAGTGAACAGAGAGCTTCTAATAATTAACAAGTGTGCAGTGCTTTACGGTTTACAAGGTGTTCTTAGAATCTCCGAGACTTTGGCATCTATATTTTGTAGATTTCTGGGTATTATATGAGTCAGTAAAACCTCAGGTTCTGACCTCTGTTGGTACTTATGTTGGTGAATATAGACGAAAACTTTATAGGTTTTTGGTGGGTTTCACATTTGGTATTTTGTATTTCAAACTGTTGTCTTGGGGAACTAAGATCCCACAAGCCGCATGGTGTGGCCAAAAAAAAAAAAAAAAGAAATCAAACTGTTGTCTTTTCTTTTCCTTTTTATTTTATTTATTTATTTTTTTGTCTGCATTGGGTCTTCGTTGCTGTGCGTGGGCTTTCTCTAGTTGCCGCCAGCGGGGGCTACTCTTTGCTGTGCGCAGACTTCTCATTGCGGTGGCTTCTCTTGTTGTGGAGCATGGGCTCTAGGCCCATGGGCTTCTGTAGTTGTGGCACATGGGCTCAGTAGTTGTGGCTCACGGGTTCTAGAGGTCAGGCTTAGTAGTTGTGGCGCATGGGCTTAGTTGCTCCGTGGCATGTGGGATCTTCCCCAGCCAGGGATCGAATCTGTGTCCCCCGCATTGGCAGGCGGATACTTAACCACTGTGCCACCAGGGAAGTCCCAAACTGTTGTCCTTTAAGTTTATTTTGTTGAATGTAAATCTTTGACTGGTTTAGCTGCCCATATTTACGGGATGGAAAAATAGCATTTTGGGAAGAGGATTGCTTACTTTATATTTTATTTCCTAAGTACTATATGGGGCTGAATGTTATGGAAAGAGCCCAGTAATAATTGAAAGTAAATGGTGATGGAGGTAGCAACGCAAACTACAGAACTTGATTGGGAGAACTCATGTAAATTTCATTTCTTCAGATGGAAATATTATTTACTTCTTTCCTAGTGTAGGAATCTGTTTGGAATTATTTTAACATACTTGTTCTGTTGCCTCAAATCAGTGTGAGTATCAAAGGAACTTGGTACTTTCTCACCTCTCATTACCAATCTAATATTTAACGCTCTGGGAGGAAAGGTAATTAATGTTAACTGAGCACCTATTATATGCCTAATTACCTACCAGGATTTTTTTTTTTTTACTTACATCATGTTATTTAATTCTTAGACAAAGCAGTAGTTAAATATTATTATCCTTACTTTATGGGTGGCAAATACTGAGGTTCAGAAAGAGAAAGCAACTTGCTCAAGCTGTCAGGCTTACGAAGTCCATGAGGGCAGGGACTTCTGTTTGTTCTGTTCACAATTGTATCCCCAGCATCCAGCCCAAAATAGATTCTGAATAAAAATTTAATGATTGAATGAGTGAAGAAGAAGGAGTGGTTTGTAGCTACACTAGATGTGTAGTGTATTCTTGAGGAAAATAATGTAATCTCATGGCCTTTTCCTTAGTTTAGAAATGAACTTTTCTCCTTTTCTCCATTACTCATAGGAATAGTATGAGAACCTACTTAGGCATGTGGAGTTCTTTGAGATCTAGCAAATTACATTAATTATTCATTTTTTTGTTACATAACTTTGTCCCTTCTATTTTTCTTAAAGGAAGAACAGCAATATACAGATGTACATCTGATGCCTTTTGTAGAAAAAGTAGCTAAAGTTGGAAAAGCAGAGCCCTTGTATGTAAGACTTGGGACCCTAAGGTCTTTCACAGTTCTCTTACTGGTTCTGTAATCTTGGGCAAGTAATTTCATCTGTAAAATGAGAGAGGCTAGATTTGTTGTTTCTAAACTGTATTATTTGGGAAGCCAGGGTTCCTTAGATGTGTTTGGGAGCCAGTATAGGGACTCAGGAGGCCAAGTGGGTCTACTTCTGGGCCCTCCACCCCCACCCTCACCTCACACCCCCGCATCACTGCCCACACTTTAATCAGCTCCACTCTCATCTGGTTTATATATTGGGTTTGTTTTTTTCAGTAGAGATATTTGAAATAGGAATTTTTCTACTCTAAAATTCTATGATAAAGAAATTATGGTAATCTCTGAACTATTATGCATCTATTAAAATGCTTACATTATGTTAAGTAGCAGTATACATAGAAGGAGAGAAATACACCAAAATATTAAGTGGCTAAAGCTAAGTGATGGGATTACGGGTCTTTTTAATTTCCTTCTCTGTGTTTCTTTGGATTTTCCAAGTTTTTTTTTCAATGAATGTATCCAGTTTTAATTTTACAGTCATAAATATAAATGAATAACATAAAAAATGAATAAAAAGTTATGATAAGCTTGATAAGCCTCCACTTATATGAGATCAACTCAGGTGATATTACCCCAGGCCACTTTCTAACTTCTGTGATTGACTCACCAGTTTTGATCTGCATCAGAGATATTTGCTTAGTCTCAGTGAGTTGTGGTTCTGAAGAAAGGAGATTGCTGAAGACAATACCCAAGAAAGGAAACTGTTCCTGACACCTGACAAATCAGGGTAGTGAAGACACATCTAAGATTTGGTACTTTTAGGGAAGGTTTAACTAAGATCTTAGCAGAGGCTGAAAACAGAGCTGATTCTTCATCCATTTCATTCTGTCTAGTGAATTTAAAGCATGAACTTAAAAGTTAATTAAAGTAGGTTTTTGAAATAGATCTTGTTTAAATTGTGCAGAATTTGAATTCATGACATTGTTCACAGGCTTTACCAATAGATGGTCTTTGGTTATCTCTTCCTTTAAAGATACAGAGCTCCCAAAAGTTTGGTTTCAGTCTATCCATATGTTTTTCAATTAAATCAGATGGGATTGCTTTTATACTGGTAATACAACAGCTGTTCTATATGATATCCTTGCCAGGGAGACAGCTAAGCTCTTAGGGAAGGGGAAATATATTCAGTTGGAAAAAGGAATGTATTCTGCCTAGTCACGGGGAAAATGATAAGGGGTAGGAATGTTTTCAACCTGGCTGGAGAACGTTAAATAACCTTTATTTAGTATATTTATTTAGTATATTTATAAATAAATAACCTTTATTTAGATTTTACACTCTTTAAATAACTGATTTTGGAAACTTGGTTCAGTCTTGCATGCTTCCTAGAAACTGGCATATTACCAGGGATCTTATTAGATTTTTATTGTTTATTTTTTAAAATCTATAGTTTTTAAAAATATTTATTTTATTTATTATTATTATTTTTGGCTGCATTGGGTCTTCATTGCTGCACATGGGCCCCCTCTAGTTGCAGTGAGCAGGGGCTACTCTTCGTTGTGCTGAGCAGGCTTCTCATTGCAGTGGCTTCTCTTGTTGCAGAGCACGGGCTCTAGGCACGCGGGCTTCAGTAGTTGTGGCACGAGGGCTCAGTAGTTGTGGCTCGGGGCTCTAGAGAGCAGGCTCAGTAGTTGTGACGCACAGGGCCAGTTGCTCCATGGAATGTGGGATCTTCCCGGACCAGGGCTCGAACCCGTGTCCCCTGCATTGGCAGACGGGTTCCCAACCACTGTGCCACCAGGGAAGCCCAAAAATCTATAGTTTTTATTCGATGTATGTGAGCAAAAAGAAGAGGTTATGAGTAACACTGTTAATTGTAAGGAGAACATCATGTTCTCTAGTTCCTTTTAATTTTTTATTTATTTTTTTTGCGGTACGCGGGCCTCTCACTGTTCTGGCCTCTCCCGTTGCGGAGCACAGGCTCCGGACGCGCAGGCTCAGCGGCCATGGCTCACGGGCCCAGCCACTCCGCGGAATCTGGGATCTTCCCGGACCGGGGCACGAACCCGTGTCCCCTGCATCGTTAGGCGGACTCTCAAACATTGTGCCACCAGGGAAGCCCTAGTTCCTTTTAATTTTAGAAATGGTCTTTAAAAATGAAATTCTTTTAAACATATTCTAGGGAAAGTTGTCTCCTCTGAAGGAAATTGCATGAACCGAGTAGCTTTTTTAGGTTCTCTTCAGCCCTGTCTGCTGTTTATAGGGATGAAATGGCAGTTTGGGAAGGGTTAACGGTAATAATGAGGGAAAAGATGGAATGCTTCGTATTCCAGCGTGTTTATCCTGTTTTATATCTGTATTGAGGCTTGATTAGAGGAAGGCATTGGGCTTTTTTTGCTGTAGATTTCTCATTTGACTTTATATTCCTTATAACTCTACAGCGTGTTTTGATTACCTGTTCTATATGAACTGCTTTAACAAGGTAGCCCCACCATCCCTTGATGTTGTGTGGGTGAATGAATGGTTATAAAGTGTACCAAAACCACAAAGCAAGCTAGCTGTTGGGTATTTATTATTATACTGAATTGTTGGTGTATTGCCTACAAACCTATCCTGTTCAACTGGTTTTAGTTTTTAAGTTAGTTTGTTGCTTCAACTTGTCCACAAAGGCAGGGCTGAATGGTCCAGCTAATCAGTGGAATAGCAGTCAGAAGAAATAAATTCGTCTTTCTTTTCATTCACTTTGTAAGTTCCGGAGCACATTTTTTTTTAATGACTCTGTGACTTAGTTTCTCTAACTATAAAATGAGACCTGTTACATGCACAGACACAGGGCAAGTCACATAATCTGCCTGGGCTACTATACTGTTGTCAGTAACATGAGTATAATAGTACCAACCTAATAGGGTTCTTGAGTGTTGACCTAGAATTCAAACCCAGCTCTGGCTGACTTAAAAGTCTGTGTTTTGCTTTTTTTTTTTCTTTTGACTAAACTGTGCTGCGTTGCCAAAGCAGATGGGAGTAGCAGAAAATGAAATGAAGCATTCAGTGGTTACAGAGCACATTTTGGGTTCCATTTTTGTTGCCTTCCCTAGCCTCCCAGAGCCTCCACCAGCAAGCCCATACATTGTCCTTCTCAGCGCTTGTTCTGAATTACACAGTTTTGACTCAGGTTTGATTTCAGTAGCTGCTGTGAAAATCAAAATTAAATCAAAGAGTGTTTCTCAGAGGTAGATATGGGTGTGGAGTGGAGGTAGGGAGAGGAGATAATGGTAGAAATTAGCTGAGGGTAAGCAGGTAGACTACATGTAAATGTAAAGCAGAACCGAACAGTAAGTATGAGATTGTCTACTCAGCGCCAGAAGGATCGGGGCTAACAGAGACAATGTGATGCTTATTAGCATTTGGCAAGAAATACCACACACTGCAAAATGATAGTATTGATTGTTCTTGACTTGACAATAAAACCTTTCATCTTTAACTTAATATGGACTCTAGATGAAGATGCTGGTGCACAACAACATGTTGTAAAAAGTGGCAGGTGATATTTGATTATACAAGTCATAGAAGAATCTCAGACTTGCAAATGTGATTCATACTTCTGCCAGTCACCCGAGGATGCATTCCCCCTCCCCATTTTATAAACTTCCCTTCTCACTGAAGGGCTAGTTGTCTCTCAGATCAGACAAGGAGAAGCTATTATTTCAAGTATAGAACCAACCTCTTCTGATCCAGTTGCAAACATATTGACAGATGATATACACAATGTTGGAGGATTTGATTTAGAATCAAATACCTTCAGTTTGTATGGCATCAGGACTCAACAGTAACAATGTATAATATATTATTACATCCTGCAAGTGCACAAGTACTGTGGTCAAGTGGAACTATATAACTATAGCTGTGGAGAATACACATATAGTGCAAAACCTGGTCACATCAGTCTCCTAGTTAATAATTTAATACAATATTTATACTTTAAGATAATTCTCCTATGTGTTCACCATGAGTGACCCCAGTGCGTAATGCTCAAGTTTCCCAATGTGATTTAAAACTTCTCTGTAATCTGCCTCTGTCCTCATTTCCTACCACCCCTCTCCTTGTGCTTTAAACTCCAACAGAATCAGATTGCTTGTATTTACCCCAAAATATCATGGTTATTACATCATCAATATTACTAATAAAACAATTATCTGTGGAGGTTTTACTCTGTGTGAGGTACTAAGAGCTTTAAATGAATTATCATCACCTTGTTTAATTCTCAAAAGAACCTGGAATAAATATGTATTATTATCTCCATTTTACTAAGCAGGAGTTGAGGTTTGAGAGTTTAAATACATTGAATTAGGTCTCACAGCTAGTAAAATGTAGAAGCTTGATTCAAATTTAGATCTCTCTAGCCTGAGAGGCTCCTCTCTTAATCACTAAGCTAACTGGCCTCTCGTTTACTTTGCTTCTGCTCCTCCCTCAGCCTGGAATGCCCTTCTCTTCAGTTTTAATACAGGCCTTAAAGCAGAAATGAATGCTTGTTGATTTAATCAGAAATGGACTTTACTAAAAGATTGTTAAAGAGTTCACAGAATCTCCAGGGGAACCAAGTTCAGGACATGGAGCTAGAGATAAGGCCCAGTCATACACAGAGAGGTGCACTGAATATGCCACTGCCATCACCATTGAGCATTAGATGCTCTACTGCCACTTGTCATACTGCAGCCATCACCCCCTCTGCCACCAGAGAAGGGCCTCATGCTCATTCCTTAGGATCATTAGTTTCTAATTACAAGCCAGGTGAGGGTGCTTGTGCTTACTGGGGCCTCAGTCACTTGCTCATGCCCTGGATGTAGGGGAGGCAGGGAAAACAATAATCTGGCATTGTGAACCTTTGTGGTGGGATAACAAGCCTTAAAAGATGGAGAATTTCCCAGAATACGAAGGAATTAGCAGAATGCAAAAAAGAATGACAGATGTCTAGTCTACCATATCCCTTTCTTTTACCTGAGAAACTTATTTGTCCTTGAGAAACATCATCCATGCAGCCTCCATACTGTTTTACCTTATACATTCTAATATTACTGTACATATTTTTTGATTACTTGCTTTTTAAGGATTCTTGTTTTAAGTATTACTTGTTAATGTAACTGACTCCTCTATAACCTATTCTCAAGTAGCTCATAGGCTATGTCTTATTGATGTTTGTACTGTCTAACATCTACCTACCTAGGATAGTGTTCAGCATTCAGCACATAGTAAGTACTCAATAAAAAGCTGAACTGAATTGAGGCATAAATCCTCCCTGCCCACCACCACTAGAATGTAAGTTCCACAAGGGCAGGGATGTTTGTATTTGTCTCTCTTTCTGTTTTCTTTTTTTTAAACCACTGTCTCCCCAGCACCTAGATTAATTACTAACATGTACTGGGACCTCAGGAAGTGTTTATAGAATAAATGAATACTCCTAAATAGTACATTCTTTATTTCTGGGAATGATGCTGTCAGAAAAGCCTTTGAATGTGAATGGCAGATTCAAAGCACTGTATCATAATTTACAACTAGACCACATACAGTATGAAGCCAGAAACTGCCTTGTTCATCTCTAGTTACCTCTTCCTCCTATCCAGAAGCATAACCAGAAAAGGGCAGTTAGGAATTCTTTCCCAGACCTACCACCATAGTCAGTAGCCACAAAAATGGCCTAAAGTACAATACCTGCTTGACATGAAATCTTTTTTGTCTCCTTTTGTATAACCAACTATGTCTTGATAGATGCAGTCTATACTGGGAAGAAAAGGCTTTTAGGCAAACTGTCTTGTATGCTGTTTTAAAAAGTTTAATAACCCAGGGTGGTAGCATTTCATTTTGAGGAAATGAAGACCCATAATTGTGGAATGATTTACACATGGGTAGTGGAGTGGCAGAAATGTACTATATGTAGACCAGAGTTCTGTAGCTTTTAGAGGTTAGCTTTTTGGAGGGACACAAGCATAATTATGTCAAGCTGAAAGAGAACTTTTGTTCAAGCGAACTGAAGAATTATTGTTATGTGGAAACTATCAGCTCTGGAGCCAGGTTTGAATAATTTTTCTACAACTTACTTATTGTGTGACCTTGGGATGTGTCTCAATTTCCTCATCTGTGAAATGGGCATAATAATAGCATCTACCTCACAGGGTTATTACAAGGATTAAATGATAACATATGTGAAGTACTTAGAATGCCTGGCATAAGTAGGCCTTCTAAATATTAGCTGTTCTTTTCATTTTTATATTTTGAATACCCATTTACTTATTGTAATGCTACTGACAATCTTTTTAATTCTTCACTACCGCTAATCCTTTCCATTCTGAATTAGTAGTATCACCCCATTTTACAAAGAACCTGAGTTTGAGATGAGGTTAAGTTGTTTGCTCAATAGTCACAGAGCTTGGAAATACTAGTTAGCTGGAATTCAAACCAAGATCTCTCCTTTTTGGAAGTGCTTTCTATCATGGCAAAATAGTATGCTAAAAGTAGATTGTGCCCTATTATATCCTTCTAACCCCTGTTAGTTTTTTTTTGTTTGTTTGTTTGTTTGATTGTTTTTTTGGCCGCACTGCCTGGCATGCGGGATCTTAGTTCCCCAACCAGGGGTTAAACCTGTGCCCCCTGCAGTGGAAGCATGGAGTCCTAACCACTGGACCACCAGGGAAGTCCCCATAACTCCTGTTAGTTTTAATGCCTCTTTTTTCCCCTGCCACCTTCACTCTCTTTCCTGACTTGTAGTCATTGTTTTTCTGTCCATACGGTAGGTCTGTGTACTGCCCTCCTTGGTGTTCTTCTTGACTCTTTTTGTAATAGAAAGTATGTATTTTATTTGAAAGACCAAAGCATATCCTCACATACTACTATGACTGTTCATTTTAATTTCACTTTCATTTTTTTGTTAGCTTAATTGATCTGTACAGTGGATTGTTGCCAGGAAAGAAAACGTAGTGTTATGAGTCAGATGAGTAATTTTATACATTAGCCAGGGTGGCGTTTAAGGACAAATAGAATACGCCCAACTGAGGGCCATTTCAGCTGGTGCAACAGGTGAAACACAAGATTGTCAGAAATAGAGACAGTAACAAATAATGATATTGAGTTGCTACAAAAGCTTTGCAGCCTAGTAAAATACTTTTCTGTGCATTAATCATTGTTTAACTTGTGCATTAATTAATTAATTTTTTTAAAAAAGCATACCCTTTTCCCTATTACTTAAATAAAAGTGAATGCAAAGTCTTAAGCTGAACCATCTAGTGAAACACAGGTGAAGGCCAGTTTTAGCATGGTGAGACCCGCCCACCCCCCAAAAAAAAAACAAGTGAAAAAGGATCTGAAATCTTGTCTGATTAACAGTGAAAGGAAAGAAGGAAGGAAGGGAGGGAGGGGAAAGGAGGAAGAAAAGAGAGAGAGAAATTAGAAACGGACTCCAGACATTTGTTGCAAAAAAAAAGTTTACTTAAACTTAGTTTGAGAGAATTCTTTTTCTTACATATGATCTTTCTTGTTAACAGTCGTTTTAACAATTTATCAGAAAGTAAGCATTTCTCTTTGCTATATTTCTTTTGGTTGATAATCTCATATAATAGATCACTCGTTTAGAAAATCAGTGATTAAGTAGTCTTCAGGGAATAAAGCCACAAGTGTCACAAGCTGTTACTTTGTACTTCCTTATTGCTTAACCAATCTGCAATGGTATCTTCCTCTTTCTTTTCTTTGCTTCCTTTCTTCCCTCCCTCCCTCCCTCTCTCTCTCTCCCCCTTTCTTTTTTTCCTCCCTCCCTCCCTCCCTTTCTCTCTCTCTCTCTCTTTCTCTTTCTCTCTCTCTCTCTCTCTCTTCTTCCTCCTTTCCCCTCCCTTCCTTCCTTCCTTCCTTCTTTCCTTTCACTGTTAATCAGACAAGATTTCAGATCCTTTTTCACTTGTTTTTTTTTGGGGGGTGGGTGGGTCTCACCATGCTAAAACTGGCCTTCACCTGTGTTTCACTAGATGGTTCAGCTTAAGACTTTGCATCCACTTTTATTTAAGTAATAGGGAAAAGGGTATGCTTTTTAAAAAAATTAATTAATTTTTGGCTGAGTTGGGTCTTTGTTGCTGGGCACGGGCTTTCTCTAGTTGCCGTGAGTGGGGGCTACTCCTCGTTGTGGTGGCTTCTCTTGTTGAGGAGCACGGGCTCGAGGCATGCGGGCTTCAGTAGTTGTGGCTCGCAGGCTCTAGAGCGCAGGCTCAGTAGTTGTGGCGCACGGGCTTAGTTGCTCTGCAGCATGTGGGATCTTCCCGGACCAGGGCTCGAACCAGTGTCCCCTGCATTGGCAGGCGGATTCTTAACCACTGCGCCACCAGGGAAACCCAAAGGGTATGCTTTTGTCAATAAGTTTACATTGGGCTTTCTATGTTAACAAAATAAGGTTCTTTTATTCATCTATCTGATCGTAGTTAATCACTTGCTATGCACCTACTGCTGGACTGGATAGATGCAAGAGAGACAAATGAGATGTGTTTTCTGTCCTTGAGAGCATAGTGGAGGATACAGAAAGTCAGACTACAGACGGATAAGTTCCACCATAGTGGTATGCATGTGCTACGGGAGCAAAGAGAGGACTCCTCACCCAGACTTTTGCCGGGGCGGGGGGTGAAAGATGATGTCCTTTCTGGAGGAAGTTTTCTCTGAGCTGAGTCTTAAGAAAAAATAGGAATTAGCCAAGCGGAGGAGGGGGAGGACACTCCAGGAAAAGGGACCTGCACATGAAAAGTATGGAGGTAAGAAAGCACATGCACGGCCTGTTCAGGGAACTGAAGTCCTGGGTGGCTCCAGTAGGAAAAGCGAGTATATGTGAGTGTGGAATGGGGAATGGTGAGAGTTGAGGCTGGAACAGCTGGCACTTGTCAAATCATGAAGTGCTTTATGTGTCATGCTCAGAAATTTATTCTAAAAGCAGCAAAGAGCTCTAAGCCCTGAAGTGATATGGTAAGTTTGAGTTTTAGATCAGTATGGGAACTGCAGGGCACTTTTAAAAGTGATCCCCAGCAAAGATGATTAGAGGCCCCGCTAAATCTTTCCCATCATTAATTTTGGATTAAAGGGTTTAAATGCTAAGATAATGTAATAATACGGGGGGACATGGACTGGTTTTCTGTTCTCTCTTATTAAGCAAACATTTGAAACCTATTTTGCTTGTTGGTATAACACACAGACCTAGAGGACTGAAATTAGAGACTTGACAAATAAAGTCAGCAATTGGTGCTGGACCTCTTAATGGATCTGGTGTTAGACGGAACAAACCCAAGTACTTCCTGTGTGACAGGCACTGTGGAGCTGAGGATAAAATGGTGAATGACTTAGGCGTTTACAATCTGTTGGAGGGATAGACTTGTATACAAATGCTTTAGGATACTTATGTATTAGATTCCTTTACTTACATTTTCACTTTCTATCCTTATCTCAAACCTTCAAAGTATGGATGTGGAAATCCAGGATAAGAGAGATATTTTTTTTCTAGCTTTATTAAGACATGATTAACGTATAACATTGTCTAAGTTTAAGGCCAGAATGTGATGATTCATTGCACATTTATATTGCAAAATGTTTACCAGGATAAGGTGAGTTAACATATCCTTCACCTCACATAATTACCTTTTTGTTGTTATTATGGTGAGAATTTTAAAGCTCTACTAAGAGAGGTATTTATGTAATAATGAATGGTAGATAGCTACAATTCAATATTCCATCTACCCAGCTCCAGAGTGTTTCTTCCCCCCCATCATATATTTAGCTTCCTCTAAAGACAAGATAATGCATATATATTATTTCCAAGCCCGAAGTAGTTTTCTTCCCATATTTTCTTAACTCTTTCAAACACTACCCAAACCAGTTGAGCCTCAAAAGATCCAGTCATTGGTGATTAAAAGTGCAGGCTTTAAAGTCATATTGTCTGGATTCAAATCCCAGTTCCATCATTTACCCTCTCTAAGTCTGTCAGCCAACTTCATAGAGTTGTGAGTACTGTTATGAGATAATGTTAAAACAGTGGAAGCATAAGGAAAGAATCACCTAAATGTTAGCTGTTAAAATTGTCTTTGGAATAGCAACTCATCTTTTTCCAAACATTCAGGAAATTTTGTTAAAATGCATTTAAATCAACCTACCTTATTCAAATTAATCGGTGAAGAGCTTTTGCCTAGCATGCATGTTTGAGATCTGACCTCTGGTTCAGGGGATCAGTGAATGACCTTGGTATCAAAAACACCTATGAAAATATGCCTGTGAAACTAGCATAAAGACACTCTAAGCTTTTCTTTATTATGGAAAATTTTGAAAATAAACAAAAGTTGAGAAAACAGTGTACTGACTTCTCTCATACCTATCACCCATCTGGACAACCATTCAGGCCAATCCTGCCTCATCCGTACCCCATCCATTTACCCCTCTCCTATTTTATTTTGAAATAAATCCTAGACATCATATCATTTTGTCTGTGAATATTTCAGAATGTGTTTCTAAAATATGTCTTCTCCTATTTTTCTTAAATAGCCAGAATACTGTTATCATATCTAAATGAAAAAATGAACAATTTCTTAATATCATCAAAATGCTTTCTTTATGATGAGGGGGGAAATCTTTCCTTTTTTTTGGCCATGCCACATGGCTTGTGGGATCTTAGTTCCCCAACCAGGGCTAGAACCAGTGTCCCCTGCAGTGGAAGCACCGAGTGCTAACCACTGGACCGTCAGGGAATTCCCTTTCTATTTTTTTTCTTTATTAACATTTAAAAATTAATTTTATTTATTTACTTTGGCTCCACTGGGTCTTAATTTCAGCACGCAGGATCTTCATTGCGGCATGCCGGACCTAGTTCCCTGACCAGGGATCGAACCCGGTGCCCCCTGCATTGGGAACACAGAGTCTTACCCACTGTGCCACCAGGGAAGTCCCTCCCTTTTCCATTTTTCAAAGCTAAATCTAGAGACTTGATCGATCAGTTTGGGGGAGTAGTAATGAAAATTAATAGTCTTTTTGTTATCATTTCTGACATTGCTAAATACCTCATATAACCCAACTAAGGATGAAAACTAGCAATATGAGGACTCTTTGAATTGTTTGGGTAGAACTGGGTGCAGATTATTATCTAGTTTTTACGTGTGAGTAAACTGACTCAAAGAAATGGTTTGTCAATGGTCATATAACCTGCAAACAACTTGTGCTGGAATTTGTCCTTTGAACCATGCTCATTCCATAAATATTTGAGTTCAAGAAACTTACTATTTATATTTCTTTTTAAATGTCTATGGCCCACATTATTTTTATAACAAGTACATTCTTCCCTTTGATCACCTAATTTCTTTTATCTTTTGTTGTCTTATAATTTTAAAGTACTTTCTCTCTCCTCTGTCCTATCCTAATTTTTAGCTGGTGGAGTGACTTTAGGGCTAATACAGGGGAAATTTTGGTCTCCAGCAGAGGATCAGTTGCAACTCTGAAAACAACTCAAGCAAATGGTCTATTGATAGTAGAACATTTCATTATAAAAAGTTCTTTTCAAATTCCAGGATATTGGTTGCTTGGTCACTGAAGAGTCTGTGCTACCATTCGCTAGCACCCTGGGTGTCTGAGCAGACCTGGTTAGGAATGTAATGCTCATTTTGAATGAGAAAAAAGGTTAGTGAAGCTGCCTCAAACATTGCAACACTCAAGTCAAATATTTTACATCTGCTGTATAGGTGATATAAAACATTAGTCTCTTAGAGTATACCCTAACATAAAAATAACGTCCATTTTGAGTGGTGCCAATTTTGATTACAAAATACCCCAGTATACCAACCTTTTTTATTTCTGTTCTTTAATTTTTAAGCCCTTGGACCTCTTAATTTCCCCAAAGTTTTATACACTGTCGAGTCAACAATTAACAGAAATGATAGTGCTGCTGAAATATGTCTTTGATATTGGTTCAGTTATATATCTGGAATGTTTATTCCCCTGGGCTTTCCAGCTGAGGGAGCCCAGCATGAACTCCTACTTTGGAAAATATCTGAGTGGGCAGATTTGTTTGCCACATTGCCCTCATTGTCTGTCTTTGTTTATTCAGCTGAAAAGCTGTGCTTGTCTCTTATACAGTCAGGCGTGAATCTCAAGGTCTCAGAAGCTGTTAAAATAGGTGGAAAAATTGTTTTGGGAAGGGAAAGGATGAAAATTGTTATCAGATATTGACATGATGTGCAATGAACGTGCTCTCTTAGGGAAAAGCATAATGACTTTAAGGTTATCAAGCACAACTCTGATAACATTTTCATAGCCCTGTTTTATTAGGGTCTTTGATTTAATGCAATTTTCCTGTCTTCTGGGTAAGAGGCATTGATAATTCATTGGCACATATGATTTGTTTTTGCAACAATAGAAAAGTAGGTTTTTAGGACGTGAGCATACCATCTGGCCCAGGTAACGATAAATTTTCTCTGATTATAATAGCGTGCATATGCTCTTGGCATTTACTTTTCTGGCTATCTTTGTCTCTCAACTGGATTATTTTATTTTAACAGGCTGCTGAAAGGTCTCTTTGCCTTCATTCTTTCCCAATCCATTCTTTACATGCAGTCAGTTATATTTCTAAAATGAAGGTATAATCATGTTATGCTCTTTTGTATAAATCTCTTCCATGGCTACCCAGTTGCCCTTAAGAAAGCCCTTAACCTGTCACTACTCCAGCCTCCTATTCTATGTCAGAGCTATAATGAACTTTTCTCAGTTCTCTGTGCCCTGTTTTGCTTCCAGGTCATTACACAAACGTTGGTGTTTGGGATATTCTTCCTCTCTACTCTTAGCATGGTTAACCCTCCTCATTCTTTATGTCCCAGTCTAGATTTCTTCCTCTGGAAAGTCTTAATTAGGTGTTTCTCCCTGTGCAAACACGTACCATGTTTTCCCATAACATTGTGGCATATTTCCATTTTAGTACTTATCACACTATATTGCTACTTTGTTTTCTCTTTATTAGACCTTAAGCTGTATAAGGGCAGGAACCTTTTCTTTTTTTCCACATTGTTATATCTTCAGCATCTAGAAATTATACTACTCACTTCTGGTACAAAACTAATATGTTGAATGATTGAATTAATAATAAAGTGCATTGCCAAGAATCTTTAACAACATCCGAGAAAAATTACGATTCTCTGTTTTCACATTCTTGATATTTTTCTTCTCATCTTCTAGTCATATTCATTCATTAACTTATTTATTCATTTAATTATTCAACAGAACATTGCTTTGAACCTCTTCAGCCTCCATACCTTGCCCAGAAGCATGTGGAAAGTACATGTGTGTGCTTCTGTTGTCCATCCTATTGAAACTTGGACTCTTTAATACACACACATATAGTCCTTCCTCTCCCCGCCACAACCGCCATGTTTTGCTTCCTTGTATTGCTTTCCCTCATTACTATTTAACTCTTCTGACGTACTAGATATTTAACCTGTTTAAGTTACTTATTGTATGTCTCCCCCTGCTTTGAGGTGAGGGCCATGAGGGCATGAATTTTGGTTTGTTTTATTTACTGCTGCATCCACAAGACCTAATACAATGTTTGGCACATGGTGAACCAATATATATATATTTGCTGAATGAATGAATACATTCATACCCTTAAATGTGCGTCTCTTTTTTCTTTACTCTTTTGGTGCCCCTGATTCAGTCCTGCTTCCAGTACTGTGCTGTTTATTTTTTCTGTCTTTCATTTTTTGGACTTTTACATTTAGTCCTATTTTGAGGCCATAATCTTGGCTACCCCAGGCAAATCCTGTTTATCCATTTTATAGCCTCAGGTGACTATTACTCAACTTAAATCTGACTTCTGCATCTCCTAACCTGGTATCTGAAGCCCAAAGAGCCATGTATGTGTGTATTGGGGAGGGGTGAGTATACATTCAGAGATAGATCAGATGTGAAACCTGTTCTTCTAGAACCTAAATATGACAAGTAGATAAATAACTATAGTACAAGATTGAGTAGGATAATATTAATAATGAGGAATATTAATCATTGGGGAGAAATGTATGTTTTATATATCATATTATATTCAATACAATATTTCATATTGTGTGAAATATATCAAGCTTCCAGAAAAGCATAGAAAGTAATGTGGTAAGCATCCCCTGTATACCTACCTCTCAGCTTTGTAATATCTGAATTGTCTCCCACATTTGCTTCGGGTTTTTTTGTTTTGTTTTGAATGAAAATACTAGATATGACTAAAGCCTCCAGTGTTCCTCTTTTATCCAATTTTCTTCTTTCCCTACTTAGATGTAACCGCTATTCTGAATTTGGTTCTGTGTGTGTTCGTGCGTGTGTGCACACATGCATACACACACACGCACAATATAGGGTTGTTTTAATGTTTTAGACTTTGCATAATGGCATCTTCCCGTGCTTTTTTTCACTCAACATTTTTTTTTTGAGATTTATCTTTGCTGGTTCATGTAACTCTAGATTGTCTAAGTTGCTGTGTAGTTTACCAGTATATGAATATACCACAGTGTATCCATTTTATTATTGATAGCTATTTCAAATAATGCTTTTCTTTACTATTTTAAATAAAGCTGCAATGAACTTGCCCATGTCTCTTTCTTCACAAATAGGAGGCTTTCTCTGGGGCAGTGCATCGCAATTAATGTGCATAGGAATCACCTGGGTATCTTGTTAAAATGTAGATTCTGTCTCAGTTGGTCTGAGGTGGACCTGAGAATCTGCATTTCTTACAAGTTCCCAGGTGATGCAGATCCATGGACCACACTTTGAATTGCAAGGCAGTAGTAGGTTGTGGCACATCATTATCTTTCTAGATACTGCCACGCTGTTCTTTGACGATGTCGTACAGGTTTATATTTCCAACAGGAGTGTATGAGGGATTTGGTTGTCCCAGGAGTAGCCTCTTCTAGATAACTATTTAAATGTAATCTGCAGCCATTCTCTTCTTAAAATTAGAAAGATTTTTGGGTGGGAAAGCATGAAATAATAAAATTATTTCAGAGGATAGTTAACTACAATATTTCTTAGGAATTGATCTAAATTATATAGATATATAGATTTTAATTAAATAATATTCTAAAACTTCACTTGTTTCTTTCCAAATACTCCATTTTCCATTGTCAACCCAGACAGGGCTCAGGCTATAAGATGAACTATCCCAGATGCTGAAAGGGAAGGAGAACTGTGCATCAGGCACTGTGCTACATTGTTACATTTAATCCCCACATTTGTACAAGCTCACAGCTAAGTAATACAGCCAGTGTTTGTAGTCTAACCTGTCTGGCTTCAAGGTTTACATGAGAAATTAGTTTACTGCTCTTAGTATCAGTTACCTGTAAAAAGGGAGTAGATCAGATAATTAGATCCTTAACTCCCAGCACTGAAGATTTCCTAGCTTCTTTGATAAATTAAGAAATGCATACACACATATTGTATGATGATAGCTTCTACCCACCTGTTTTTTCTGTTATAATTAAAAAGCACACATAAAATGTACCACTGTAACCATCTTTAAGTGTACAGTTTCAGGAGTGTTCACTGTTGTGAAACAGATCTTCAGAACTTTTTCATTTTGCAAATTTGAAACTCTATACTCATTAAACAGAACTCTCCCTTTTCTCCTCATCCCTGGTAACTGCCATTCTACTCTGTTTCTCTGAATTTGACTCCTTTAGTTACCTCTTATAAATGGAATCTTGTAGTATTTGTCTTTTTATGACTGATTTCATTTAACACAATGACTTTGTTTCATCCATGTTGTAGTAAGTGACACGATTTCCCTGCTTTTTAAGGCTGCATTTTATATATATATATATATATATATATATATATATATATATATATGTATATATTTTGTGGTACGCGGGCCTCTCACTGTTGTGGCCTCTCCCGTTGCGGAGCACAGGCTCCGGACGCACAGGCTCAGCAGCCATGGCTCACAGGGCCAGCCGTTCCGCGGCATGTGGGATCTTCCTGGACCGGGGCACGAACCCGTGTCCCCTGCATCGGCAGGCGGACTCTCAATCACTGCGCCACCAGGGAAGCCCCCTAGGCTGCATAATATTTTATGGTATATATATCCCACATTTTGTTTATTCGTTCACCTGTTGATGGACATTTGGGTTGCTTCCACATCTTGGCTGTTATGAATAATGCTGATATGAACAGGGGTGTGCAGATATCTCTTCAAGACCCTTCTTTCACTTCTTTTGGATATATACCCAGAAGTGGAATTGCTGGATCATATGGTAATTCTATTTTAAAATTTTGGGGGAGCCTCTATACTGTTTTCCATAGTGGTTACACCATTTTACAATTCTGCCAACAGTGTGGTGACATCTTTTAATGGCACAGAAAGTAGTGAAAGGGATATGTGAAATCAGAAGTGAAGTAGGAAGAATAGGTAAATTCTACTGGTGTGAAGGTAAATTTCACTTTGCCAGCATCTGTTTCCCTTAGATATTTTAGCTAACATTGCTTGCTTCTCCAAGACTATTATTAATACTTTAGGAGTGGAGGAGGAAGCCAAATTATTTCTTTTTTTTTTTTTTTTGGCTTTTTATTGACCACTGGTCACTGAAAATTTCTGAGATTGTTAACTTCCAGTAGTGCTTTAGCAATGATTAAGGAAAGTTTGAAAGTTGTGTTTTGTATTGTTTGCAAACTTGAACAAGATCTTTGACATCTTGGTGCTCCCAAATTCTTGTTAAAAAAAAAAAGAAGAAGAAGCCTTCCAATCCATGTTTTAGAACTGTGACGTCTGACCATTTCAGTTTTCTTTTGAGGATCCTGTGAGTGTATGCGTGTGTTTTCGGAAGGAGGGACAATGGGATTCCACTAATGGTATGTACAGGAAGAGCAGGAGTGAGCAGTGGAGTTGGAAGAGGAGTTTCTTCTCTCTTGTGCCCTTATTTTTGAATCTGAAGTGTTACCCAAATGCTTAGTCATGATGATAAGGCAAAGAACTTCACAGCTTGCGGTGTAGAACAATGCTGATACTGTATAAGTGTTTGATAATAGTGAAGTGTGGCAGGAGAGTGGGAAGAATTTGTCAACATGTTTTGAGGAGTAAGAGGATTAGATAGGGAACACAAAGTAAGATAGCCCACATCCAGTTCCAAAGGAAAAAAGTACTTCTTTCAAGGGTCCTTTGGAATAACTCAAGGCTCAGCTATTTCACTTGGCTCTTAACTTCAAATCTTTTAAACTTTTAGCACTGCAGACAGCTGCAGACAGGTATATTTTCCACCTTGCAGTATTTATTTATTCTGAAAGCAAGCAGACTTAATTTCACTTTATGACATACAGACAGGTATCTGTATGTTTGCAGAAGCAATTTTTACTAGTGAGACTGCCTCAATTCAGATTTTCATGTTAGGCTGCTACAATATTTATCAGTAAATCTATCACCTCCAGTCTCTCCTCTCTAATCCTTCCTTCACACTGCTGCTAAGGATAATCTAATTCCAGCTGGGCTCCTTATGGCCATCTGACCTTGAGGAAATTATTTTTCTGTGCCTTCATTTCCTTATCTTATCCCCTGTATCACCTTATACCTACCTACCTTATTGATTCCTTGAAAGTTTTAAATGTCAGTGTATGTAGAGTACATGAAACAGTGCCTGGTATGTAAAAAGTAAATAAGTAACAAATAATGAATAGTAGTAGAGAGTGTTACCATTGTCATTATTATTGTTGCTATTTTGTCTTTGTTGTTGTTTTTACTTCTGAAGCCCAACGCTGGCCACATCATTGCTCTGCTCAAGAATTTTTCATATTCCCTTTTGCTTATAGCAAACTTTTTGGGTACATCAGAACTACTTTGAAACTTGTAAAAAATGCATATTCCTGAGTCCCCTCTCCCCCAAATAGAAATAGAGGTTTCTATTCAGTAGGTCTAGGATGGGACCCAGGAGTCAGAATTTCAATGTGCTCCCCAGGGGATTTTGAAGCAGATGGTACTGTGACCTTATTTGGAGAATCAGTCCATGTAGGATGAAGTGCAAACTCCTTAGTCTGGAGTTCAGGGCCCCAGTAAACCCTTTAGATATGTATTTTCTCCTATGTTCCTTCCTATCAGTCTGTTGAAACCATAGTAAGATTTTCTCTCTACTCATGCTTCCCTGTATACACCAAGTATTTTCCCAGGATGGTATGGCGTAATTTTGTGATCAAATATATATTTCTAGTAATCCATAAACCATCTATTTAATAACATGTTTAAAGATTGGCTGGGGATGAATGTTAAACTATAATATGGGACCAACCTTCCCTTTTTTGAAAATTAGGAAACAGTTCCTAGGTTACATCACTGGGTGCCTTAAGATAGTATTTTTAAATTGACCTTTCCTCTTGCTCTGTTTGCACTCCTTTTCTCTGAACTCATTTTTCAGGTATTATCATGAGCAAATAGTTCTAGCCTTTAAGTTGCTCAGCTTTGCTCTGTAAATAGAGAGCAAATCTAAGTCCCAACCTCAGAAGCAATCAGCAGTACTTGAAGTTCTTTTATTTTTCTTACCTTTTCTGTTCTGTTGCTAAAAATTAAGGTATTAATGAAATTATTTAGGGTAATTTGAGTGCATTCTGAGATTGCTGATCCCTTTTAGTTCTCAATTCTTGCAATTTTTAGTAACATCTAAGAATGCTGCTTTGTTAAAAAGATTACTTATAATAAAATTGTAGGATGGGGAGGAGAAGGCCTTGTCATAGGTGTTTTCTTTGCCTTGTCTCTAATTTTTAAAACATTCTTATAAGTTAGGTATCATTATCCCAATTTTATGAAAAGAGGTCATGAAATTTAAGATCATAGAGCTTATAAACAGTGGTTTCTGTATTTGAACCCAGGTCCCTTCACCTCATAGACTGATCTTTTTCTACTATGGCCTGGAACCAGATTTCACATGTTAATTCACATTCTGTATTTGCTCCCCTCCCCGCTCCTTACCTCCCCTTAAACTCAAGGATACTGTAAAAATGCTGTAAATAAAAAAGCTCACAGAAATTCAAAGTTTGATAGAATAGTTATTCTTCCAAGCCATATGGGCAGTATTTGGTTAATTCTGTCAGTGCATTCTGAATTTGATGGTGGCCTGAAAGAATAAAATGCACTTTCAAAAAGTAAGCAATTGACTCTTATTAAATAGCAAAATTAGGTTTTTTTTTTTTTTTAAAGGCTTGAAAAATGCAAAGAAATGGGAAAATGTTGGCACATAAAGAAAAAATTTTTGTTTAGGTTCAGGTAGCAATTTGGCAGTTTAGCATAGTCCATATCCGTAACCCTTGACTCCTAAATCACTACACTTCTTTTAGAGAGATACTGGAAATATTAATTAGCAGTATTCTTTTAGCTATGAGAATGCATTTAAATAAACAGATCCCAAATACTAAATCATGAGCATGCATGTTTAACCTTGAGCAATATATTAAGACTCTCCAGCCCAAAGCATATACAAGGTGTTGTGAGTCGCCAGTTGAGAATTATTTTTGTAGCTGGAGCAACTGTTTCCCCCTACCATACTGTTTGGCAGTCATTTGACTTGATGTTACTTTCTCACAAGGAAAACAGATTGAAAAAAAAAAATTGCTTTTAACAATACTAGGTGGAATTTCTTTCTTCTACTACTACTACTACTACTATTATTACTGCTACTCCTTCTCCTTCCTCTTCTTTTTCTTCTTCTTTCTTTCTACCCTTCCTCCTTTTTTCCTTTCCCTCCTTCCCTTCTTTCTTCTTTCTTATTTCCCTTCTTTCTTATTTCCTTCCTTCCTTCCTCCCTCCTTCCCTCCCTCCTTCCTTTCTTCCTTCCTTCCTTCCTTCCTTCCTTCCTTCCTTCCTTCCTTCCTCCCTTCCCCCCTTCCTCCCTTCTCTTCTCCCCTTCTTTACCAAGGAAGAAAGTTCTGTGGTGAAGTGGAATGAGGAAGGGCATTGGAGTAAGATGAACCTGGGTTTCAATGCTGTCTCAACCACTTACTGTAACTCTGTGGCCTTGGGCAAGTACTTACCTTCTTTAAGTTCTAGTTTTCCTATTTATAAACAACCTCTGCAAGGTTGTTGTGAAGGTAAATGTTCATACAAGTAAAATGTGTGACAAAGGCTGAGACATTGTAGGTAATAGTAAGTGGTAACTACTTTTATTATAATTAATAATAAAGCTAACCTAGGGATTAAGATAAGAAGTTATATGAAATGGCCTGCTCTATTTTACCAACAAACTATTGTGGTTGAGGAAACTCAGAATTGTATCTGTTTTTAGCCAAGCAAAATATAACTTTCAATGGAAGACCTCATTACACGTAGCTTAAAAATAGAGGCCTTACTCAAAAGAATCAAGGGAAAAACCATTAGAAATAATAAGAGACTTCATCAAAATAACTATGTATTTTCCCCAAGAAATCCAAGTTAATAAGTTTTACTAACTAAAACTAATTAGAAGAGATAATGGAAAAAAAGATCACAGTTCTAACCACTACTGCTACCACTACCACTAATGATAAAAAGTTTAGGAATAATCTCACCAAGATATGTGTGAAACTCATATAAATATATTTTTAATTATGAAATTTCACTGAGAGATTTAAAAGAAGACTGAATAACTGGAGAGGCATGCCAGTG
Organism: Tursiops truncatus; assembly: GCF_011762595.2. NCBI lineage: Eukaryota > Metazoa > Chordata > Mammalia > Artiodactyla > Delphinidae > Tursiops > Tursiops truncatus. Next base: position 101,790,801 of record NC_047039.1, on the reverse strand, counting down.
CTCATAGATGGGAAAACTGAATATCATAAAGCTATCAGTTCTTAACACATTAACTTTTAGAATAAGTAGAATTACTGGAAAAATTACAGTAAGATCTTTTTTGGAGGAACTGTGGCAAACAGAGTTCAGATGAAAACATAAGTACTATGAACCACTGAAAGAAAATGTAAAGAAGAATAGCAGTGAAACATATTATAAAGCTGTAGTTATTAAAACCTTTTTTTTTTTTTTTACTGTACTGGCACAAGAATAGATCAATTTCAAAATCAGAAACAGATTCTGATGTGAAAAATATATTAATATATGTTATAAAAAGGACCATAGTTTATTTAACAATTCACTGGTTGAAGGACATTTAGGTTGCTTCCAACTTTTAGTGATGATGAAGCAAACTGCCATAAACATTCACTTACACTGATGTGTGAACATAGGTTTCATTTCTCTTGGGTAGATCCCTATGAGTGGAATTGCTGGGTCATATGGGAGGTGTAAATTTAACCTTATAAGAAACTTGTTTTCCAAGTATTCCTCTCAGCAACGTATAAGAGTTCTAGTTACTCAGCATCTTTGTCAGCTCTTGGTATTGCCAGTTTTTTGAAATTTAGCCTATCTATTAGGTATTTAGTAGTATGTCATTATGGTTTTAATTTGCATTTTCTTAATGAAAGATGTTGAACATCTTTTCAAGTGCTTATTTGCCATACACACATCTTTGGTGAAGGGTCTATTCCGACCTTTTCCCCATTTTTAAATTACATTGTTTCCTTATTGAGTTTTGAGAGTTCTTTGTATATTCTTGATACAAGTCCTTTGACAGAAATGTGATTTGCAAATATTCTTCCAGTCAGTGGCTGTGTTTTCATTCTCTCAGTAGTATTCCAAAGAACAAAAGTTTTAAATTTATTTTAATAAAGTCCAATTTATAAATTTTTCTTTTTCGGGTTTTGCTTTTGGTGTGTATCTAAAAGTTCTTTGCCTGACCCAAGGTCAATCAGATTTTCTCTTATGTTTTCTTCTTGAGGTGTTATAGTTTTACATTTTACTTTTAGGGCTATGATCTATTTTGACTTAATTTTTTACAGGGTGTGAGGTTAACTCAAGGTTCAGTTTTCTGCATATGGATGTCCAGCTGTTCCAACCCCATTTATTGAAAAAAGCTATTTTTAAAAAAAAATTTATTTTATTTTTATTTTTGGGTGCGTTGGGTCTTTGTTGCTGTGTGTGGGCTTTCTCTGGTTGTGGTGAGTGGGGGCTACTCTTCGTTGTGGTGTGCGGGCTTCTCATTGCGGTGGCTTCTCTTGTTGTGGAGCACGGGCACTAGGTGCGTGGGCTTCAGTAGTTGTGACACGTGGGCTCAGTAGTTGTGGCTTGTGGGCTCTAGAGCACAGGCTCAGTAGTTGTGGCACACGGGCTTAGTTGCTCCACGGCATGTGGGATCTTCCCGGAACAGGTCTCGAACCCTTGTCCCCTGCATTGGCAGGCAGATTCTTAACCACTGCGCTACCAGGGGAGCCCGAAAAAAGCTATTTTTCTCCATTGAATTGCCTCTGTGCTTTGTCAAAAATTAGTTGATGATATTTGTGAAAGTCTATTCTTGGGCTCTCTATTCTATTCCGTTGATCTTTGTGTTTATTCTTTCACCGATAACACGTTGTCTTGATTACTGCAGCTTTAGATTGTCTTGAAATCAGTTATTGAGACTCCTTCAACTTTATTTCTCTTCGGCGATTCAAGTTTCAACCAAAAAATCCTGCTGATATTTTGATCAGGGTTCATCAGCTCTGTAGATCTAATTGTTATGGTATGTCTCTCCATTTATGTAGGTCTTTCTGGTTTCTTTCATCAGTGTTTTGCAGTTTTTAGCATAAAAACCATGCACATACTATTTTACTTTATATCTAAGTATTTCATATAGAGAGATGGCAAGAATTATCCATATTTTATAGACTGAGACACTGAAATGCAGAACAGTTAGACTTACTGAAGGTCACGGAGATAGTTAATTAGCAGCATATTTTGGTTTTCAGGTGTCCTGGGTCTCTCTAGTGTTTTGTTTTTTTAATTTTATTTTATTTACTTTTTTATACAGTAGGTTCTTATTAGTCATCCATTTTATACACATCATTGTATACATGTCAATCCCAATCGCCCAGTTCATAACCCCCCACCACCCCCGCCGCTTTCCCCCCTTGGTGTCCATACGCTTGTTCTCTACATCTGTGTCTCAATTTCTGCCCTGCAAACCGGTTCATCTGTACCATTTTTCTAGGTTCCACATATATGCGTTAATATACGATATTTGTTTTTCTCTTTCTGACTTACTTCACTCTGTATGACAGTCTCTAAATCCATCCACGTCTCTACAAATGACCCAATTTCGTTCCTTTTTATGGCTGAGTAATATTCCATTGTATATATGTACCACATCTTCTTTATCCATTCATCTGTCGTTGGGCATTTAGGTTGCTTCCATGACCTTGCTATTGTAAATAGTGCTGCAATGAACATTGGGGTGCATGTGTCTTTCTGAATTAAGGTTTTCTCTGGTTATATACCCAGTAGTGGGATTGCTGGGTCTGTCTAGTGTTTTTACTACTCGTTTTCATAGGCAGAAGCTTCTTCTTTTTTTTTTTTAAACATCTTTATTAGAGTATAATTGCTTTACAATGGTGTGTCAGTTTCTGCTTTATAACAAAGTGAAAGCAGAAGCTTCTTATAGTGAAAAACGTGTACTTTGGTGTTATTTAGTTTGAGTTCCAGTTTGTTCTCCTGTGCTGGTTAGTTGTATGATTTGTTTCATCTCTCTAAGACTCAATTTCCTCCTTCAAAGAACCTTCCTCACAGGATTGTGGTGAAGACTAAAGGAGGCCATATGTGTAAAGTTTCTAATGTGAAGTTTGATATACATACAGCACATGCTCAATAACTGGTAATATCATCTCTGTTACTATTTGTAGTAAAAGGTAGTTGTTACAGCCTTTCCCAGAACTTGCTGTCTTGTCTCATTAATTAGATGAATTGTTTTTGAATTGTGGAAAACTGGCAGTGAGCCAGGGACAAGCACTAACAACATGGTCCTTAAAGCATGAGACAGATTTTTCAACAAAACCTATGTCATGCTACACTTTTTTTTTTCATATGTCTACCGTAAAGTAGAAGAAATGTTTTGCAATAGTGAATTGTGATTGGGAATTTTAATGGATATATTTTTATTTTAAAAGGTAAAGCTTTCTTTAAAAGTGGTGGCTTTAAAACTTTCCATATTTCTACAAAGCCTGGTTTAACTCAAAAACTCATCAACTTTAGTATTGTTTCCCAGCTTTGCAAAGATTTGTGACCTTACACTGGCATAACATAAATGTGAAATATAATTTGAGTATCAGTGTTATGCTAGAGTAGGACCTTTTATAAAAATAAGAACTCTATGTTGATAATTCCTTTTCCCTAGAATGAGGCCTTTCTGAGACTCCCGTACTCTAAACCTACAAAGATGAAATATGGGCCTAATAAAAACTACGTTTTGAAATAAATACCCCATACACTTAGGAAATCAGATCTGTAGTCAAGACAGTATAATTTGTTGTTGTTGTAATTTTCTGTTCTTTTGATGTTCAGGCAGAGGTTTGAATTAAGTATTCCTATTTCCAACAATTATTTTTCCTTTTCTTTTCAACTTGAAAATCAGGAGAGATGTTATTTTTGTAGATGCTATCCTAGGTTTGTGAAAAAGGATGAAGTTTTATGTTGGATAGATTCAAAGTTGTTTTCCTGGTCTTTGTTTAAATAGAGTAGGATTTTTAATGATCAATCTCAAAGGGAAATAAGCAATTGTATATGAAAAGGGGTTGGAAATCCTATACATCTTTATCTTTCATTTTTTCCCTCTTCTCCCTCATTCTACATAGGAGCAATTACAATCCAAGACTTTAGTTGAAGCCAAAGGAAAAAGGAAAATTCTACTTCTTTTAGTTAAATAGCATTTTAAATCCTAAAATGTTCCACAGCTCCTTATGCAGTAATCAGCCGAAGCGTTAATCAGTTCTCGCTGTCTTAATTGTAACATTAGCTTTGAAAAAGACTGAGTTATTAGTTGGGTCCCATATTGACTTTAGTGCCACAGTCCAGCTAAAATCGTTGCTTGTGGTACACCATGGCTTCCCTCTAGCAAAATTTAAGAATCTAGTCTAGTAAAACCTCATTGCTTTTATTAAACTTTTTTTAATTTTAAAATTTATATCCAATAAAATTTACTCATTTGGTTCTCAGTTCTGACAAATGCACAATCAAGATACAAAACAATTTCATTACTCCCTCAAAATTCCCTTGAGCTTGTAGTTAGCCCTTCCCCCTACCCGCCCCCCCCACCCCAATTCCTGGAAAACCCTTGATCTTTTCTCTGCTCTTATAGTTTTGCCTTTTCCAGAATATCATGTAAATGGAATCATATAATATGTACCTTTTTGAGCCTGGCTTTCTTCATTTAGCATAACACATTTGAGGTCCATCACATCCTTGTCAAAGCATCCATGTCAATGCTTCCTTCCTTTTCATTGCTGAGTAGTATTCCATTGTAAGAAAGTACCACAGCCTATCCAGTTCACTAGTTGAAGGACATTTGGGTTGTTTCCAGATTTGGGTGATTATGAATATAGCTCTATAAACATTTTAATACAAGTTTTTGTGTGAACATAGATTTTCATTTTCCTTGATAAATACCTAGGAGTGGAATTGCTGAGTCATATGATGAAGGTATATTTAATTTATAAGAAACTATCAAACTATTTTCCGAAGTGTCTGTACTATTTTGCATTCACAGCAATAGTTTTTGAAAGTTTCAATTCCTCTGCATCCTTCCCAGCAATCGATATCGTCATTTTTTTGTTTTGTTTATTTAACTTGAGCCATTCTAATAGGTGGGTATTCATTGCCTCTTACTGTGCAATTTGCTCTTTGACTTCCATTCAGTAGATGCTGTTATAATGGTTGCATTGTGTGTGTAGAGAATACTTTTAAACATTAGAATACAGTTAATAGAGAGAGAGAAAAGAAGGAAAAGGAGAAAGTAGAGGAATAAGAGGTTATTCCTTGGGAAGTTGGGAAGATGTGTTTTTTTCTTTGGCTTTAGGGTACAAAGCAGGAAGTGGTGACAATTGTACCAGTATGATGAGTGCCGCCATAACTCTTGTCATATGACCTCTGTTCATAAAGCTCCCCAAATATTTTATATCCTGGAATCAGCTTATTCCCATCTAATGATAAGCCTGAGAAACTCAATTTCTCCATAATTATAAATGACCTCTAGATAGTGCCTTACAAAATAATTATGTTTTCCTGAAGGAGATACTAAAGTGTATTTATTTTTTACTTAAGTGTGTATTTTCAGATAATTTTAAACTTACTAAACTTGAATTTTTAATGTTTTAAATTTTCATTATAAGATTAAATACTGAGTCTTAATATATTTTAAATACTTCTAGTTTTTGCTGCTTTGAGATTGAACAGAAGTTGCCATATTATAGTACATTTACTATGTCTTCTGAATATGGGGAAAAATGAAAAGTTTTAGAATAGCCAAAAGCAGTTTTTCTTTCCTTTTTTTTTTGGTATTCTTAATAGATATATTTTTTGTATTGTTTCAATATCTGAAGATATTGAAAAGCAAGAGTGAAATGATTGTTGAAGGAATGGAGTCAGAGATTGAGTTTTGCAAAGGTATTTCCACAATTTTGCAAGAGGCTATAGATAGAATTTCAGGCTATATTCCTGAATCAGATTCCTGTGAGTGCTCTGTGTTAGTTGTATTTACAAGTATTTTTTTCAGTATCTATGCTTAAGTGCAATACTTGTTTCATAATCATTTTAGTTCAGCAACAGTGCTGATATCAATGAACATTTCTTTATGAGATTTGCATCATGAATTGACTGAGGACACAATTTTTTTCACTTTCTTATTCAGTCTTTTTCAAATCTTTCACTTCTTTTATAGTTCTTTTTTATCTGCAAAAGGCTAACACACTATTGTATCAAACTGCCTTAGTCTTCAGACATCATAGTTAATTACAGCACTCAGAAAGGACTTCAGAAACAGGCACAGAGAAACAAAGGACACATTAATTAGGCCATATTACTACAATTAATATTTTTCTAAAAACTCCCATCGAAGTAGCTGCAGTTACCAAAACATAATTAAAATTCTGTAGATGATATAATGGACTTTTTACTGAGCTAAGGACACGAGTTGGTTAAAAGTTGAATGCAGGGAGAAGCCTACCAGGTGTATGAAAAGCCCGGAAAAGATCTTTAATATGTTCAAGGAGATAATCTCTTACCAGGACAGGTGTTTTTGCATAAAGAGGGGACTTACGGGACTTCTTAACAAAATTACTTTTTTTTTTCTTTAGGGCTAAAATTTTCATCTTTTGGCTTTGGTAAGGGATGTTTGAAAAGTGCAGTGTTTAATTAATTAATTAATTTTTAATAAATTTATTTATTTATTTTTGGCGGCGTTGGGTCTTTGTTGCTGCGTGCGGGCTTTCTCTAGTTGCAGCGAGCAAGGGCTACTCTGTTGCATTGCGTGGGCTTCTCACTGCGGTGGCTTCTCTTACTGCGGAGCACAGGCTCTAGGCGCACAGGCTCCAGTAGTTGTGGCTCACAGGCTCTAGAGCATGGGCTCCGTAGTTGTGGTGCACGGTCTTAGTTGCTCCATGGCATGTGGGATCTTCCCAGACCAGGGCTCGAACCCATGTCCCCTGCATTGAGGTGGATTCTTAACCACTGCACCACCAGGGAAGCCCTATATTTCTGTGTTTTTGTTTTTTTGTTTTTTGCGGTACGCAGGCCTCTCACTGCTGTGCCCTCTCTCATCGCAGAGCACAGGCTCTGGACGCGCAGGCTCAGCGGCCATGGCTCATGGGCCCAGCCGCTCCACGGCATGTGGGATCTTCCCGGACCGGGGCACGAACCCGTGTCCCCTGCGTCGGCAGGTGGACTCTCAACCACTGCGCCACCATGGAAGCCCCCTATATTTCTATTTTTAAACAGTTTGGCTCCAGATTTTAGTTTCTTATTCTTCTTCGGGGTTCAAGTCACTGTATTTCATTGTTCTTCAGAAGCCAAACAAAAAGAAATGTCTCCCTGCTAATATATATGTTACTCTTCTCTATTTTTCTGTAGAGTTTTCCTAAGAATTATAGGGCACTGAAAGGAAACACTCTACTCAAATGATGGCGAGTTTATTCCATATTTACTCATAGGCAACCAAATGAGCCTTTTGGCATTTCATTCAGACTTGTCTGTGATTAGCGTTTTGTGTCCTCTTCATCTTGTTTCACTCCCATTAACATACACACTAGTGCCTTACCATCAGTCATGTCACAGACTCCTTTGTGCCGCTCTGGTGTCTAAGATTCTACCTCATTAAAAAGTCAGCACTTCATCTCTTGTCTTTGGCTATAGGTCCTTCCCACTGCTTTTATCGATTGACATGTCTTTTCTTCTTTTTTCATATTGCCAGTCTCCTAGAAAATTGCATTGTTTCTGCATTAACTCCTATCTGGTTCCGTATGAATGTCAAGAACTGTGAAGGCTCTGAGAGTTTACTTACAAGCTAATGAGTTATCCTGACACAATTTAATGCATGTTCATAGTCCTTTATATTTATTACTGTTACTCATACTATTCATTTAATTTGGATCATTTCATTTGAGGTTAAACACTGGGATAGGGCCTCAGATTCTGAGCTCCAAACTGAAAAGATGCATATGTTCCCTGGCACTTGACTTGGTATGCTTTATTTCAGCTTCCTTCCCTTTGGTTAATCTGGAGAGGAATGTTAATGTGATAGTGTATTTTTGTCTTGCTATATCAGGTGATAGCACTTCATCCTGGCCCTAGGGTGATCGTCTCTTCTCTTGCTGAAATATTTGCAATTCACCCCACTACCGTTAGGATGATTAGTACCAAGGGCATATAATCAATAAATGCTCTTTTTTTTCTCTCTAAAACCATGTCCTACACCCTTTTGTTTTCATCGTTGTATTTGTAGGCACCCATGTTGGTAATGTATGGAGCCCAGCATATGAAGGATACGCTGTTCTTCTCTACCTGACCCACAGCTTAAATTCCTGAATGTCAGGACGCTAGTTCTATTTCACAGACATTGTCCAAAACTGACATGGTAATAAACCTAATCCCAGGCTTTCAGATCTCATCACAAAGCTGTGGCCTGTGAATCTGGCCATCTAAATTGTGTTTCTATTATTTTATTTGGAATCCCTTTCTTCCAGCTATTGTAGTAATTATTTCGGCACTCCAAACGGCTTCCAGTTTGTGTTGGGCCTGAGTGTTATAGGTACTGTATTATGCCTGTTTACAGATGAGAGAAGGAAGGGACAAGGAGGTTAACTAACTTGCCTAAGGTCATAAAGTTAGTAAGTGATGGAGCTGAATTTAAACCTGTAGCTGTCTGCTTCTATAGTCTGTACTCATATCTGCTTCACTTTACTGCCTTAATCTTTAAATTACTGTTGTATGAGGGTCATGGGTGGTAGTTGTTGTTATGGGTTCAAACAAGGGGCAATAGAATTAGAGTTTATGGAGGAGTAAATTTCAGCTGATTCTTGAAATAAGGGACAGATTTAAATATGTGGAGAGGAGAGAACATTACAAGGAGCACAGAATGGGACTGAAAAGAGTATGTTCAGGGGATAATGAAAAGGCTGAATCAGTTCTATAGAAATAATAAATAACCAACAAACTTGGTTACTACTGAAGTTTTATCCATAAGACTTGATTGAAAAAAATACTTAGTTTTTTGGGCTTCCCTGGTGGTGCAGTGGTTGAGAGTCCACCTGCTGATGCAGGGGACAGGGGTTCATGCCCTGGTCCGGGAAGATCCCACATGCCGCGGAGCGGCTGGGCCCGTGAGCCATGGCCGCTGAGCCTGCGCGTCCGGAGCCTGTGCTCCGCAACGGGAGAGGCCACAACAGTGGGAGGCCCGCGTACTGCAAAAAAAAAAAAAAAAAAAACAAAAAAACCTTAGTTTTTATCTCAAAGTTCTTAACAGTTTTACTAAAAATGTTATTCATTGGGAACACTGATTCACATTTTAGATGGAAGCACATTAGTAAAGAAATAATAGAATAAAATTCTCAGTCTTTATTATAGAGTTTTTTAGTCCATTCATTTTTCTTGAGCTAATTCTGCCCACACCGGCACAATTTGCTTGGTTTAACTTGTGATGAAATTGGTCCAGCAGGAGGAATTGAATGTATGTTGGAATTCTGCCAGATTTTGGAAGAAAATGTTATTTTTAGCATTCTGGTCATTTTTGGTAGAGTGAAGGCCTTGCCATGAAGTTGTTATTGGCAGGTTTACAGACCACTAAACACGGCTTCCTTATTTACAAAAACCACACACACACACACACACACACACACACACACAAACCAAGAAACTAGAAATAATGTAAAAACATGTAACTCTGTCACAGAAATGTCATGCTTATGTAGCTTAGTAAAACTAAGAATCCTGATTGAGACGGGAAGCTTATTCCTTTTCTAAGTTTGGGGCTGAAGAAATCTGAACTGTCCTCTGGGTTTTGTAACTAATTCACCACTCAAGCTTAAAATATACATAAAATAAACAAATTACTTACATATTCATTCATTTGGTATATTTACAAATTAGAAGAGGTGTGAAGAGCAGAGAGATAAGCTGACACCAAAGGTTAGGAACTGAAGAAGTGTGGGCCAAGAGTTGGTCAAGTGAGAATATCTTTGTGGAATCCTTTGTTTGGACTTGTGTGCATAAGCTATTTGTGATGACATAAAGAATTTTGAAGGTTAATTTCGTTGTCTAGAATAGAGAAGCAAACTTCTTTATAGCTTTCTTTTTAAGACTCTGGATTTGCAGTTTATCCAGTATCTTTTTAAAAATCATCAAAAGTTATGTTAAAGATTTTTTTCAAGCTAAACTTTTATCTATATGTATAATGTCATTTTATATATTGATAGTTCCTTACTTATTCAGAAGTATAATTTGTCATAGATTTCTCTGAGCTTTTTTTTTTTTTTTTTTGTGGTACGCGGGCCTCTCACTGTTGTGGCCTCTCGCGTTGCAGAGCACAGGCTCCGGACGCGCAGGCTCAGCGGCCATGGCTCACGGGCCCAGCCGCTCCGCGGCATGTGGGATCTTCCCGGACCAGGGCACGAACCCGTGTCCCCTGCATCGGCAGGCGGACTCTCAACCACTGCGCCACCAGGGAAGCCCTCTCTGAGCTTTTTAAACCGAGGTCCATAGCTACTTTGGAATGGGGGCTATTCCTAAAATATGTACAAGGTTTTATCTGCAATTGACTTTAACTACATGTTTCTGTATATGGTTAGAAAGCCCTATGTTGATACTTTGTCAAACTATGTGGAAAATACTTTCTTCTTAATAGAATGAGTATAAATAATAGCAAAAAACAAATCCTAACTGACCTTTAAATGTATCTGCATTAAAAAGCTAAAGCCGCTAACACATATATACGGAATCTAAATTTAAAAAAAAATGGTTCTGATGAACCTAGGGGCAGGACAGGAATAAAGACGCAGATGTAGAGAATGGCCTTGAGGACACGGGGGTGGGGGGGGCGGGAAGCTGGGACGAAGTGAGAGAGTGGCGTGGACGTATATACACTACGAAGTGTAAGATAGCTAGTGGGAAGCAGCTGCATAGCACAGGGAGATCAGCTCGGTGCTTTGTGACCACCTAGAGGGGTGGGATAGGGAGGGTGGGAGGAAGATGCAAGAGGGAGGGGATACAGGGATATATGTATACATATAGCTGATTCACTTTGTCATACGGCAGCAACTAACACAACACTGTAAAGCAATTATACTCCAATAAAGATGTAAAAAACAAAAAAAATCTAAAGCTGGGACTCCCCTGGTGGTCCAGTGGTAAAGAATCCACCTTACAATGCAGGAGACACGGGTTCGAGCCCTGGTCTAGGGAGATCCCACATGCCGTGGAGTAACAGCCCACATGCCACAACTACTGAGCTCGCATGCCACAATGAGAGAGCCCGCGTGCCACAAACTACAGAGCCCACGCGCTCTGGAGCCCACGAGCCACAACTAGAGAAGAGAAAAACCCACAGGCCACAACTAGAGAGAAGCCCGGGTGCTGACATGAGGAGCCCGGGCGCTGCAACGGAAGATCCCGCATGCCGCAACTAAGGCCTGATGCAGCCAAAAATAAATAAATAATAAAATAAGTCTTAAAAAAAACCCACGGAAATGATTTTTTTTTTTTTTTCTGTACGCGGGCCTCTCACTGTTGCGGCCTCTCTTGTTGCGGAGCACAGGCTCCGGATGCGCAGGCCCAGTGACCATGGCTCACGCGCCCAGCCGCTCCGTGGCATGTGGGATCTTCCCAGACTGGGGCATGAACCCGTGTCCCCTGCATCGGCAGGTGGACTCTCAACCACTGCGCCACCAGGGAAGCCCCTTGGAAATGATTTTTTTTTTTTAAAAAAAGCTAAAGCCAACTACTTCTAAATATTTTCATTCAAAAAACTGTTTGAAATAGCTAAAGAAAATGTTTATTTTCTAAATCTTTTAATTTGGGAAAGAGATTCAAATTGTGATTGGTTTTAACCCACTGATCAGGATGCCCCTGTAAACGTTCTCACCTGGGATTTATTGTTTGTCATTTCCTCACCTTAAAGTTGCAATTCTCCGTTAATTTCTTCCTGGGAAGAACATACTAGTTCATGATTCCAGCTGTAGCACAATCTTGTCTGACCTGTATAAGTTACCACAGTCAACCGTCTGCGCTTCTGCTGCTATATAGCGGGATTATTTATTATTTAACGTGTAGTCATTTCCAGCATGTGCTCTCAGTGCCATGTAGATAAGCATAGGCCCTGCCTTTGGAGATTTCTAATCCAGAAAAACTAGTAATATACAGACCCACCCATACATTGGAATATAGGGTAAGAGGGCTAGAAGATAAAGAGTGCTGAAAAAGAAATTGAGAATGTTAGTTTTATAATTAGTTTATATACTTTACTGTATATAATTCCCAATTTAAATAAACTAAATAGGATAGAAAGTGAATTTGAACTAGACTTAATTTTATCCATCCTTACAAAGTTGTCATGAATATTTATTAAGAAAAATAAAATAGAGCTCATTTTATTAGGAAAGCATTAAACCTTAATTGATATCTCTTTCCCTCTTTTCTTTGCAGGATATGTATGTAACTGCTCTGTGGTCGGAAGCCTGGATGTGAATCGCTGCAACCAGACCACAGGGCAGTGCGAGTGTCAGCCAGGCTATCAGGGTCTTCGCTGTGAAACCTGCAAGGAGGGTTTGTACCTGAATCGTACTTCCAGGCTCTGTCTGCCATGTGACTGTAGTCCACGTGGAGCCCTCAGCATACTCTGCAACAGGTAAGCAGCAGAAGTTGAAGGTAAAATTAATTTTATTTTATCACACACACAAAAAGGCCTCTGCTCTCAAGGACCAGACTGGTTTAAATAAAGGGGCCATAGATTTACAAAATATTTCACATATTTTTATCATTTTGTGAATTATATTTGATGTCAAGATTTAAAAGCTTCTAATTTACTGATTTAGTTCTTCAAAAGCACCTCGGTAACCAATTTTGCCTTGTAATAGTTTCTCTAAATTTCATGGGAAAAAAGTATTGAGAAAGCAGTCTGCTTCCTGGAAGCAATAACTTCCAGGCATTTCCAGTGAAAATGTCCTTGTTATGTTTATTAACATACTATTAGAGTTTCAGGAAACTTATTCTTTGGTTTATTTTTTCTCTTTTCAAAATTCTAAAGCTGTTTCTTTGCACATGTAAGGCTTAAACTTGGTAATATCCTAATGTCTTTAATTAGTGTGAAAAAGACTGGTTTCACTCTATGTACCAGTATATACATTTTGGGGGACCAAAACTAGATTAAGCAGAAATTGTCTGGAAATTACCTTTAAAATAGTAAATTATTTGTAGGTGACTTAATCTAGTAGAACAGTGCCCTGTAATCTAAGGATCTGCCTTCTACTCCACTGAAAGTAATTATCATTTGACCTTGTGTGAGGTACTTAGCTTTCTGTGGACCTCAAGTGAAAAAGCTGAAGAGGCAGTGTTATGTGATGAAAAGAACAGAGCTTTGGGATCAATCTAACCTGGGTGTGGATCCCAGATCGGCTGCCACTTAGGAGCTTTGTGATTTCAGCAACTTATTTCACTTCTCTGCGCCTCAGTTTCTTCTCAAGGTTGTTGTGAAGGTTAAATGAGTAGAATCTATGTAAAATACCCAGCACACCTCACTCAATTAATTCTGGTTTCTTTCAATTTCAGAGGAATATTGTTGGCTTGATGAGGGAGTATTTTTAAATAATCTTTAGCTCCTTGGCAGAAAAGTTTCTTTATACTTAGCAGTAGATACTTTGGATGCTTTATAAATCATATAGTACAGGGACTTCCCTGATGGTCCAGTGGTGAAGTCTCCTTGCTTCCACTGCAGGGGGCCTGGGTTTGATCCCTGGTTGGGGAACTAGGATCCCACATGCAGCGTGGCGCAGCCCCCCCAAAAAATTGTATTGTACAATACTGTATCATATTGTACTTCTATTAAAAATATAGATGTGAACTTAAGAAGTTTATAATTTCAAATACGACAATAATCGATGTTTATGATGCTTGGTATTTTTAAATAGTTAACTGTCTAAATCCTCATAACAACTCCTTTTATGTAGGTTATTAAATCACAAAGATAGTAAGTGGCAGAAAAGGAATTCCAAATTTGGTCTTCCAGTACTAAGTCCAGTATTCTTATCATCATGCCGTATAGCTTCTATAATGAGAAAACTGATAATCACTTTGTTACTTGAGTTTGAGAATATAACGGTTGCTTACCATTGCTCCCTTTACTCCCCTAAAACATGCTGACACAAGTTATATTCAGAAGGCCCACATTTCTTACCATTTTAAAAGATGAGATTTGTATAAGTTTGTTCATTCTGGTACCTAAAGGCATGTCCACTACTTTTTTTTTAATAATATTTATTTATTTGGCTGTGCTGAGTCTTAGTTGCGGCACTCAGGATATTTGTTGTGGCATGCGGGCTCTTTGTTGTGGTGTGTGGGCTCCTCCCTAGTTGCAGCGTGTGGGCTCCAGAGCACATGAGCTCTGTAGTTGCGGCATGCAGGCTCTCTAGTTGTGGCACGTGGGCTCAGTAGTTGCTCCATGGCATGTGGGATCTTAGTTCCCTGACCAGGGATCGAACCCGCGTCCCCTTCATTTGAAGGCGGATTCTTAACCACTGGACCATCAGGGAAGTCCCCTGTCCACTACTTCTTTTAAAATAAGATTCTGCAAACACGTTTGCTTTGAGTACTTTTGGAAAGAGAAAAAAGTGTTTACTTCTAGGCCAAACTACCTTATTAGAGGAGAAAGAAATGAGAAGGAGTGAGAGAGAGTTTGAAAAGCTGGAGAAGAGGGAAAAAAGTAATACTAATGTTTATGTAGTATACTGCTGTTTTCATAGGTCTTTTACAAATTACTTTTTATTTATCTTTTCCCTGACAGTGAATGTCGTCAAGTGACATAGGCTAAAACACCATTCTGAAAATAGGTAGTAACTATAAAGTAGTGGAAAAGTGCACTGGACCTTCGAAAGTCTAGGGCAGGGGTCTGTAAACCAAATCCATGAACCAAATCCAGTCCACTGCCTGTTTTTGTAAATAGTTTCATTGGAGCACAGAAGCCTCATTTCTTGATTGTTTTGGCCCCAAGGATAGGCATATTAAAATTTTGAGATAAATCCATAATTCTTTTCTATGAGTTACTACAGAGTAATATTTAATTAAATTTTTAAAATAATATTATTTCAAAATGTCAGGCAATTTGTCAGAGCAAGCAATGCATCACAAAAGTCATTTAAAAACTTGTACTTAAAGAAAGTCATTAGAAGGAAGGCATGGGAGCTCAGAATCCAGCTCTAAGCACTGCATTTCTTTTTCTTTTCGACTTTTAATTTTATTTTATTAAAAATGTTTTCAACATCTTTATTGGAGTATAATTGCTTTACAATGGTGTGTTAGTTTCTGCTTTATAACAAAGTGAATCAGCTATACATATACATATATCCCCATATCTCCTCCCTCTTGTGTCTCCCTCCCACCCGTCCTATCCCGTCCCTCTAGGTGGTCACAAAGCACCGAGCTGATCTCCCTGTGCTATGTGGCTGCTTCCCACTAGCTATCTATTTTACATTTGGTAGTGTATATATGACCATGCCACTCTCTCACTTCATCCCAGCTTACCCTTCTGCTTCCCTGCGTCCTCAAGTCCATTCTCTACATCAGCGTTATTCCTGTCCCGCCCCTAGGTTCTTCAGAACCTTTTTTTTTTTTTTTAGATTCCATATATATGTGTTAGCATACAGTATTTGTTTTTCTCTTTCTGACTTACTGTCACTCTGTATGATAGACTCTAGGTCCATCCATCTCACTACAAATAGCTCAATTTTGTTTCTTTTTATGACTAATATTCCATTGTCTATACGTGCCACATCTTTTTTATCCATTCATCTGTCGATGGACACTTAGGTTGCTTCCATGTCCTGGCTATTGTAAATAGAGCTGCAGTGAACACTGTGATACATGACTCGTTTTGAATTACGGTTTTCTCAGGGTATATGCCCAGTAATGCGATTGCTGGGTCGTATGCTAGTTCTATTTCTAGTTTTTTAGGAACCTCCACACTGTTCTCCACAGTGGCTGTATCAATTTACATTCCTACCAACAGTGCAAGAGGGTTCCCTTTTCTCCACACCCTCTCCAGCATTTATTGTTTGTAGATTTTTTGATGATGGCCATTCTGACTGGTGTAAGGTGATACCTCATTGTACCTTTGATTTGCATTTCTCTAATGATTAGTGATGTTGAGCATTCTTTCATGTGTTTGTTGGCAATCTGTATATCTTCTTTGGAGAAATGTCTCTTTAGGTCTTCTGCCTGTTTTTGGATTGGGTTGTTTGTTTTTTTGATATTGAGCTGCATGAGTTGCTTGTAAATTTTGGAGGTTAATCCTTTATCAGTTACTTCATTTGCAAATATTTTCTCCCATTCTGAGGGTTGTCTTTTTGTCTTGTTTATGTTTTCCTTTGCTGTGCAAAAGCTTTTAAGTTTCATTAGGTCCCATTTGTTTATTTTTATTTCCATTTCTCTAGGAGGTGGGTCAAAAAGGATCTTGCTGTGATTTATGTCATAGAGTGTTCTGCCTATGTTTTCCTCTAAGAGTTTTATAGTGTCTGACCTTATATTTAGGTCTTTAATCCATTTTGAGTTTATTTTTGTGTATGGTGTTAGGGAGTGTTCTAATTTCATTCTTTTACATGTAGCTGTCCAGTTTTCCCAGCACCACTTACTGAAGAGGCTGTCTTTTCTCCACTGTGTATTCTTGCCTCCTTTATCAAAAATAAGGTGACCATATGTGCATGGATTTATCTCTGGGCTTTCTATCCTGTTCCACTGATATATGTTTCTGTGTTTGTGCCAGTTCCATACTGTCTTGATTACTGTAGCTTTGTAGTATAGTCTGAGGTCTGGGAACCTGATTCCTCCAGCTCCGTTTTTCATTCTCAAGATTGCTTTGTCTATTCGGGGTCTTTTGTGTTTCCATACAAATTGTAAGCACTGCATTTCTTACTACAAGAAAGGAAGTTAAATTGACATGAGACTTGAGGAACAGAAATGGGAAGTTGCAGGGCTATGTACTTTGGCAAGAACATATGGGTGAACTCTGAGGAAACACCTCTATGTTCTGCTCTGCTATAAATTATATGTGGGTAGGTTAAGGGAAAAAGGAAATTGTAGGCAAGTAGTGTGATATGTAGCAGAAAGGAGGTGGAATCTGAAATTAGTACTTTGATTCCATTCTTGATTTAGCCACTTACTAACTGTACAATCTTGATCCTCAGTGTTTTCTACTGTGAAATAGGATTCATAAATGTAGCATGAAGAATTTTTGTGAGAATTAAATTGTGTGTGTGTATACCCACTTACATTGTAACTGGCACTTAGATTCGGCTCAGTAATGCCCCAGTAGTTGAGTCTGTTTTTATTTTATTTTATTTTATTTATTTATTATAAATTTATTTATTTATTTTTATTTTTGGCTGCATTGGGTTTTTGTTGCTGCACATGGGCTTTCTCTCTAGTTGCAGCAAGCGGGGCTACTCTTCGTTGCAGTGCAAGGGCTTCTCATTGCGGTGGCTTCTCTTTGTTGTGGAGCACAGGCTCTAGGTGCATGGGCTTCGGTAGTTGTGGCATGCGGGCGCACTAGTTGTGCCTCGCGGTCTCTAGAGCTCAGGCTCAGTAGTTGTGGCACATAGGCTTAGTTACTCCGTGGCATGTGGGATCTTCCTAGACCAGAGCTTGAACCCGTGTCCCCTGCATTGGCAGGTGGATTCTTAACCACTGCACCAACAGGGAAGTCCCCTGTTTTTTTTTTTAAAATGAGGAATAGAATTGGTGACTCACAAAAGAGAAGAATTAAGTCACCCAGTCTTGGGTGTGAGTAGGGGTTGGGATATCTGTTTCTGTTGGTAGGCTTTTCTTTTCACTGTAGAAGAAAAGAAAGTTTAGCTTATTTTCTTCCATTTTAAAGAAACCCATATATGCTTTTTAAAATTGGACATTTCATACTTTAGAATAATAACAGCTAAAATGAATTGAATGCATGCTAGGCACTATCCTAAGGCCTTTGCAGGTAGTGATTAATTTAATCCTCACAGCAACCATATCAGGAAGGCACTATTATTATTATTCTCATTTGTACAGGAAAAGAGTTGCAAGTTAGGTAATTTGCCTAACTTATGATATAGTAGCCAGTAAATAAGAGTTGGAATTGAAACATATACAGTCTGGATCTATAGTATATATTCCTATCCATTATGTTGGTATAGCCCCTCTCGAAATCTCAGATATTGAGCAAAGTGAGTGAGTATCATAAGAAACTTTGATGCTGTGGTGCCAACTACTTGATATTTTATAGGAATTTCTTCTGATTATATAGTTGGTGCTATATAAATAACTCTTCTTGGGAAAGAGTAATCCCAGTTTTAGCTTAGTAGACATTGAGAACATTAGAGGAAGTTTATAAATATATGCTAAATTTCTAAGTAGAGTAGTTTAGAGTAGGAAAAAAGCAGGAATAATTAGGAAAGGATTCCCAGAGGAGGTAGGAACTGAGTTGTGCCTTACAGGTTATGATTTGGGAAGAGAGATGAGAAGAGAAAAAACATGAGAATCCAAGAGAATTTCCTAAGTTTATGCCATGAGATGAGAAATATGATCTCCTAACACATATGCAAATTCTCTCTGTCATGACCTTCTTGTTCTTTTTTTTTTTTTTTTAAATGAAAGTAGAATTGTGAACTCAATTCTGTCCAGATTCTCTGATACATCTACTGTCATACATCTACTATGAATGAATAGCTGGCTTTTTAAAAATTTATTTGCCTGTTCTTTTTGTTTTGCCTGTTCTTTATGCCCATATATTTCAGTGGGAGTTTGCCCCAGTGAGGGTAGAATTTGGCTGCAGGAGCCAGATGTGGGTTGAGCAATGTCTTTGTGTGCAAACACAAGTTCCTTTATGTACTGACAGATGGCCACCCCTCACATCAACAGTGGTGTTCAAACCTGTTTAATTGGGAAGGATTTGGTCTACAATATCTGTCTTTTCACTTTTGCTTTTGGAATGCATTTCTAATATTTTCCTGGTTCACATTTGGACATATGTTGAATAAATGAATGGAGAAATCAGATAGCATTTTATCTCAATAAAGCAGTATGCCTAGTGAGAGCCTGACTCTCTTAATATAGCCTTAGAATGTCATCAGGGTTGACTTATATGTAGGCAGTAATATACTGATTTGAGATTTTTTAATGTATCCATAGTAGGTTAGTATACAAGGTGCATCATTTAAAACTGTCTCTGTGAGATAACGAAGTTCTGTCGTTGCGTAATATCCTTTCCCATAAAACCTGTGGTTGCTGCTGTATAGTGTATGTTGAAATATTTACTACTTTGCATTTTTAATTATGGGAATATGCCCCAGGGCAGAGTGTAAAATTTTACTCATGAAATAAACTTAGGCTGAAATAAATGTCAAATAGAAAGATGACAAAATTGCCAAGACTTACATTCATATGGGGCTCTGAAAATCATCTGTTTTGTAATAATAAGGAGTAACAGTTGCTTGTGTAAACTCTTACTTATTACTTTGCCTGTAATTCTGGGACATCAAGAAAAAGTTATTTGATCACTAGAAACAATTAAAACTTGAGGAAACCTTTGTCATTTTATTCACTTATTTCATTTAACAGACATTGCATTTGCCAACTATATGTCAAAAGATATTATTTCTGTGCTCAAGGAACTTGAAATGGAAAGATAGAAACACAAACATAATATGAGTATTTATAAAGTACACAGGAGATTCAGGAGGTCTTGAGAGAGGAAGTTGCATTTAAGTTGAAATCTGAAGGATGAGTAGAAGTTTGCATGAAAGAACAAGCCATGTTTTAGTAGACTGCAAGTGGCTCACTATTTCTTGAAGGCAGGGAACACTTGACAGTGGTAGAGAGGGAAGGTTGAAAAGATGAGATTTTTGTCTATTTGCTTACTGTTGTATCTCTAATACCTAGAATAGTGCCTGGTACAAAGTAGACTCAGTAAATACTTGATGAATGAACAGAATGAGTGAATGGTTAAGAGTAAACAGGGCCAGACCACGAAGGGCCTGATATGCCATGTAAATTAGTTTGTCCATTGAAGAATACTGAGTAAGGAGTAACATCGGATTTGCTCGTTAGAACAATTACTCCATCAGAAGTCTGGTGGATAGAGAGAGTGAGCTCAGGCAGAGAGACCATGGAGAAGGCTATCGTGTAACTCTCCAAGCAAGAGAAATTAAAGGGCTGATCTAAGGCATTGACACTGGCATTGGCAATGGTGCTGGAGAGGAGGGAACCAGCGTAAGAGAGAAAATCTACAGAACTATTAGATGGTTGATTGTATTTATAGAGTAAGAGAGAGATAGATATGACTCCCATGTTTTTTGCTCTGGCTCTGGCACAGGCACATGAGTGAAGAGATATTCTATTAACTAGATAAAGAATACAGGTGGATAAGCAAGTTGGAAGGAGATGATTATGATCTTAGGCTTCAACATGTTCATTTTCTATGGGACATTCAGATAGTGGTGTCTGGTAGACAGTTGCACATGCATTGTGTGCCAAACTCAAGAAATCTTATAAACTAGCTAGCATATTCTTAGGAAAGGAAACTAGCATATTCTAAGGAAAACAAAGCAAAGCCTCATAGCTTTAATTTTACTTAAAAATAACTTTATTCTATACCCCCGTTACTATTCTTGCAATTCTACCAATCTCTAGTTTAAATTACCTTTTTTTTTGTACACTTCAGTATTTTTTTCCTTGAAGGTAGAATTTTAAAAGGTAGCTGTCTTGGTCAGAAGCAGGTAACTGATCTCAGCCCTTATCCTATCGTGGTTCATTTGTTTCAGTAAATGTTTCTACAGTTCCAAATGGTTTATATATTAGAAAATAAATCATGTAAAGTTCATGGTAAAACAGATTAGAATAAAATTTGAATGTTAATAAATAGCCAGACAGGGGCTTATTTAGAAAAGGCACTGAGTGCATTGAGGTTTAAGTGTAAATAATGCATGTCTATTACAGTTTGGAAAGCTCTGTATGTTTTTCCGTGCACTCTGTGTTAAATCCTCCTTTCAATACAGAACATGATCTGCCCTCCTGGTCTTCTAATTATTAACTAGATATCATCTGTAGTTGAATGAAAAAAACAAACAAAACACTTTTTCCTCCCAGCTATTGGTGACCTTTGTGAACATTAACGTAACATGTCACAGTGAATTGATGTAGTTGCTGTTGATCAAATGCGTAATTTTTCCTAAACCATATTGCAGAATCCTCTGCTTCTTTCATTTTATTAAGCCAGTTTTAGGTCAGTTTGGAATTTTTTAAAGAAATCTTTTAAAGTTAAAGTTTTATTATTGATAATATTAAAAGATTATTTATTTTGCTTCTTCTGAGAAGCTCCCCCAAATCTGTAGTTATATATATGCTAATACTACAGATAATCAAGTTCATATAAATGTAGTATTTGGTACCAAGGTATTTATTTGTTTAACAAATTATGTGCAGGATACTTTAACAGACCTTGTGGGAAATAAATAAGACAATGTGAAGACCAAAGGAGCTTCTTGTCTAGTAAGGTCATTAAGAAATACATACATACATACATACATATACATATATATATATATACATATATATATATATGTGTATATATATATATATATATATATATTACAAGGCAAAAACTGAGCCACATCATAAAATAGAAAGATAAAATGTTAAGGGGATTAAGAAACTGGGAGATATCACTTATAGCTGGAAAAATCAGAGATGATTTCATTGAGGAGATAGCTTTTGACCTCAGTTTGAAGGAAGGAAAGGATTTAGACATACAGAAGTGCAAAAGGTGGAAAAGAACATTACAGAATAGAAACAGCAAGATTAACATCTCAGAGATGTGCTTACACAGGATGTAAGGTGGAAGAGCAGTGGGGCAGAGGAGATAAATCTGGCAAGTCCTGCTGGGGTCAGGCCCCAGAGGGCCTTAAGGGCCAGACACATGACTTGGATTTTATTCACAGAGTAATTTTAAGCAGGTAAAAGATCAGCACTGTGTTCTAGCAGTAGTAGATTGGGTGGATATAAGTAGGGGGAGATCAGAGGCGGAATGAAACCTGTGAGATTGGAGAGACTGCGGAGAGAAAGGAGAATGGTGATCTGTCCCATGATAGTGTTTCTGTGCATAATTCTCTAGAAAGTTTATGATTTTTGCATTAATACATGCACACAAATCTAAAGGTAGTTTGAGTTTCTAAGTGGAATTTAGGGAAGTGCTCAGTCCCAGGATTCCTTCTTAGGCCCATACCCTCACTGTATGCTTACCGTTCTTCCTTTGTTGCAGGCTGCAGGAATTGAATCTGCTTTCCTATGCTTCAGTAGTTGCTACCACCCACTGTATCCCATGGGATTTTTATTCCCTCATAAGCCTTGCTGCTAAGTGTCAAGCCATGTCCCCATACTCATGTTCTTTCTGTGTTGCTAAAAGTAAATCCAGGGGCCCTTTACCTTTTAGGCATTTTAAAAACTATTTATCTTTATAGAGAGGCCTGTGGGGGTAGCAAACAATAGATATGGGGAAGTTGAAAGCTTATACAACTGGTAAACTTTCTGTGAACGGGCTTCAAGTATAGTCATACCTCTTTTATTTTACAATTAATTACTCTGACACTTATATGCCTCAGTAGCATAAATCCAGTGCCCTCTTTTTGCATCAATCCATTCCCCAACAATTAATTACTAATTTTCCAGTAGCTCTAGGAGTCAATCCCTCTCTAATGCTGAGTATCAGGGGAACATGATTCTGATCAGTTCACTGATCTTGTTGTTTCTTACCCTTATATTGAATTTTGGGGTTGAGGCCTGACCCTGAACAACCTGACAGATGATGCTTGCTCACTACTGAGATGATGCTTTTACTGGTCCAGAATCGTTGGCAGCAACGCTTCTTTGAGGTAGGATGAACCCACTCCCTTGGTTTCAAGTTCCTTCAGTTATACTCTAAATTGGGACTCGGAAGTTATAGAGATTGTAACAACTGGCTCCTTTAGTTTATACGTGCAGCTACATCCCAGTGTATAAGCCAGTTCCAAGAGTACTGGTTGAGGACATTTTGTAGAATCTTTTACCTGACAAACTATAAGTCTCCCTTCTTCCCCAATACAAAAGGTCTTGTTAAACCCTTCTCTCAGGACAGTGGGGCCTCTTCACTCTAAACTTACTAAGGGAACCCTAACCTGAATGATTCTTTTTTTATTTTATTTTAATTTTTAACATCTTTATTGGAGTATAATTGCTTTACAATGGTGTGTTAGTTTCTGCTTTGTAACAAAGTGAATCAGCTATACATATATCCCCATGTCTCCTCCCTCTTGCATCTCCCTCCCACCCTCCCTATCCCACCCTTCTAGGTGGTCACAAAGCACCAAGCTGATCTCCCTGTGCTATGCGGCTGCTTCCCACTAGCTACCTACTTTACATTTGGTAGTATATGTAAGTCCATGCCACTCTCTCACTTTGTCCCAGCTTACCCTTCCCCCTCCCCATGTCCTCAAGTCCATTCTCTACATCTGTGTCTTTATTCCTGTCTTGCCCCTAGGTTCTTCAGAACCTTTTTTTTTTTAAATTTAGATTCCATATATATGTGTTAGCGTTTGGTATTTGTTTTTCTCTTTCTGACTTACTTCACTCTGTATGACAGACTCTAGGTCCATCCACCTCACTACAAATAATTCAATTTTGTTTCTTTTTATGGCTGAGTAATATCCCATTGTATATATGTGCCACATCTTCTTTATCCATTCGTCTGTCAGTGGACACTCAGGTTGCTTCCATGTCCTGACTATTGTAAATAGAGCTGCAGCGAACATTGTGGTACATGACTCTTTTTGAATTACAGTTTTCTCAGGGTATATGCCCAGTAGTGGGATTGCTGGGTCGTATGGTAGTTCTAGTTTTAGTGTTTTAAGGAACCTCCATACTGTTCTCC
Organism: Tursiops truncatus; assembly: GCF_011762595.2. Classification (NCBI taxonomy): domain Eukaryota; kingdom Metazoa; phylum Chordata; class Mammalia; order Artiodactyla; family Delphinidae; genus Tursiops; species Tursiops truncatus. Next base: position 101,767,064 of record NC_047039.1, on the reverse strand, counting down.
ATAGTGGCTGTATCAATTTACATTCCCACCAACAGTGCAAGAGAGTTCCCTTTTCTCCACACCCTCTCCAGCATTTATTGTTTGTAGATTTTTTGATGATGGCCATTCTGACTGGTGTGAGGTGATACTTCATTGTAGTTTTGATTTGCATTTCTCTGATGATTTAGTGATGTTGAGCATTCTTTCATGTGTTTGTTGGCAATCTATATATCTTCTTTGGAGAAATGTCTATCTAGGTCTTCTGCCTGTTTTTGGATTGGGTTGTTTGTTTTGTTGATTTTGAGTTGCATGAGCTGCTTGTAAATTTGGGGGGTTAATCCTTTGTCAGTTGCTTCATTTGCAAATATTTTCTCCCATTCTGAGGGTTGTCTTTTTGTCTTGTTTATGTTTTCCTTTGCTGTGCAAAAGCTTTTAAGTTTCATTAGGTCCCATTTGTTTATTTTTGTTTTTATTTCCATTTCTCTAGGAGGTGGGTCAAAAAGGATCTTGCTGTGATTTATGTCATAGAGTGTTCTGCCTATGTTTTCCTCTAAGAGTTTTATAGTGTCTGGCCTTAAATTTAGGTCTTTAATCCATTTTGAGTTTATTTTTGTGTATGGTGTTAGGGAGTATTCTAATTTCATTCTTAAATGATTCTTTACCCAGTCAGTAGGATCTGCTTGAAGGTTATTTTCTACCTCTGCCCAAATGGCAAAGCAATTGCAAACTTCTCTTGCTAAAGAAGAAAAAACCCACATATTTAATCTCTAGTTAAACATCTCTCTGATAGGACATTTTACTACACTTAAAAAGTTTAAAAATCTTATAAACACATAGTATTTTTCTGGGCTGTAGTTTGACTTCCTTCTGAGATGAAAATAGCACACAACACAACTTGGCAAATACTACTAACATTATTACTACCACCATCAACCCCAGAATGAACAGCATTAACATTTATTGATTATTTACTATGTGCCAAACTAAGTGCTTTATATATACTGTCTTGTGAGGATAAAATAACAACTGGTTGAAGTGATATTATTCTCATTTTACAGATGAGGAAACTGAGACTTGAGTAATTTGCCCCCCAGCAGACAACTAGTAAGTGGCAGAAACAGACTCAAACCAACACCTGTCTGACTATACTGCCTTCAGTAGTTCCCAGAGTTTCTTAGTTGAGCAGCTGAACCTCTGCTTATTTTCCAAATAAGCGTGGTAACCATCCTAGGTTTAGCTACCATATAGACAGACTCCTAGCATGAAAAATTATCCTTTGAGTGGTAAAGATAACATCATCAGTAATAAGTCATGTGAGTATCCTGTACTCTCTGATATGATGAAATGAGAAGGGCATGTTACCTCTGTGATATCCTTACCCCAAATTCATAACTCCAGTCTAATCATGACAAAACATCAGACAAACTCAAATTGAGGAACATTTTACAAAATACCTGACCAGTACTTTTCAAAAGCTTCAAGGTAATAAAAGACAAAGAAAGACCAAGAAACTGTCAGATTGGAAGAGGCTAAGGAGATGAGTAAATGTAAGGTAATATCCTGGATTGGATCCTGGAACAGAAAAAGAACCTTAGTGTAAAAATTAGGAAAATCTGACAAAGTCTATAGTTTAGTTAGCAGCATTGTAGTGATGTTAATTTTCAGTTCTGATGAATATGCCATGGTTACATGAGAAGTTAACATTAGGGGAAGTTGCGTGAATGGTATACAAGAACCCTCTGTACTATCTTTACAACTTTTCTTTAAATCTAATATTATTTCAAAATAAAAAGTTAATAGAATTGTTATTTGGAACAGTCAGTCAAGGGAATATGGATAGCATTACTGTCTTATTATGAGGGCAAAATTGGTCCTGGTGACATTTTTAGCCTTAGATCCATAAGAGGAATCAGGATAAGGAAATAAACTTACGTTGTTGTCATGGAGATCTGCCATTTTAGATGTATGACGTTGTGGTTAGAATATATGATCAAATTCGTAGCCTACTTTAATATTTTAAATATCTTCCTTATCTAAAGTTTTAAAAGAAGAGCTTCTAAAATGTTAGTAGACTTAGGCTAAAATAGAAGGACGCTTGTTCCCACAGAGAAGGCTTTGTCTTCCCCGGTGTCCCTTGAAAGAAAATTAAATCAGCATGACTTTCTCCGTCTCAGATGGTTTTTTCATAGCAAGAAATATGTTTCCTGTAGGGTAGAGAGAAATATGGGACTATTCATCTTTTTTCTCCTTGGATTTGATTTCCACTTACAATATCTAAATTTCTCAATCCCAGTTAGAGATTTGGGCTTGAAATTTCTCAAGATTTCCTTTAAAAAGGAGCATAAGTGCTTCAGCCATGATAATTTTGACATTCAACATATATAGGACTAGTTTAAAATTATTAATTTCATTATTATTAAAAATCATTGTTATGCTTTTTTATTTATTAAGATAATTCTCTGGTATGATATATTCCATTAGTTTCAATAATTTGGGATTTTCAAGCTTGCCCCTGTGTTTATAAATTCAGTAGGTTTCCAGAGAATGTTAATAACTAATATCTGTAAAGTCATTTACAAGTAATAGTGTTCTTTTCTCCTGTACATTTTCTCATTTGATTCTAACAACAACCCTGAGAGGTAGGTAAAAATTGTTATCCACCAAATTACAGATGAGAAGTAATATTTGAAAGGTTACATGATAAGCCCAAAGTTGGATATCCATTACATTCCAGAGTGAGAAGAGTCATCTCAAGGTCTTCTGACACCATATCCCATGTTCTTTCTGTTGCATTAAACTCCCATGTCTTGTACTTCTGGGTAAGTATACCCCCCTGTGCTCGAGGTCAGGAGTTCTTAACCTAAGAGGGGAAGCACATGAAGTGTAATGGTGAATCTGTGCATTTTTCTGTGGAGGAGGTCTGCAACATTCAGTCGATTCTCAAAGAGATCCGAGATACCATCAAGTGTAAGAAGTTTTCTGAATACTATACAGGAAGGGCAAAGATGTTCTTCTCACATTGCCAAAAGCAGTAATGAAAATATGGCTTATATTATCAGTACCAGAATCCCTTCGTCTCTTCTGCCAATTCCCAACACATACACTACAACCATCTCTTTAATTTTTATTTTTCCTGGTCTTGAGTTGATTTTTTTATAAGTTCTACAGTTAAATAGAATGTCCAGTAAAACAGATACTATAGGTATTTGAAAGAAAGGTTTTTGCAGGGAAATAGTTTTAGCTTTCTTGACTAAACTGTTTACCTAAGGAAGCTGCATAATTTAGCAGGAGGATCAGAAGGAAACTAACATCTAATGAACACTGTTGAACCTCTGTGCTTGATGCTTTACACATATAACCTCTCTGACTTCTCAGAACAACTTAGCTATCTTGCTCTTAGAGGCTAAGTTACTTAGCAATATGGCATAACTAATAAGTGGCAGAGCTTAGATTTGAGACTAGGTCTGTCTGACTCCAAAGTTCTCCCCACTGTACCCTAAAATAGAATGGGCAAGATTAGATATGGCAGCGGCTCAGTGTAAGTGAAGTTCTGGGTGTGGTTAGCATGATTCATCCACCTGGGAACTGGCTCATGGAGACATAAATCTAGAAGTCAGATCTGGGCACAATGAAAATAAATATTGCATAGAAGACAATTTGAAATAATGAGAGTATGTGTAGAGAATCATTTGAAAGGTAGGATTTAGCACATTAATGAATATCAAAGCTGAGTCCACCTGACTTGCTGGAGCCTAAATGGCAGGCATTTGACATGCAGGAGATCTGAAAACAAGTGTCATGGACCTAGCCATTGAGGTGGGAAGTGGGGAGTCAGGGCAACTGGGACCAGGAGCCAGGCATTGAGAAGCTAGGGACAATAGTTGTAATTCAATCATTGAGAATATAGGGGACTGAGGTCAAAGGAACCAGTAAGCAAATGGAACTTGATGACAGATATCACTGAGGCTGATTGCTGTAAGTACCCTCTCCTTAGGTCAGAACTGATACCAAATAAAGGGTTCAGCACTAAGCCTAGAGGTGGAAATTAAGTCAGGGCTAAGAGTATTAAAAGTAGGGAGTGAAATGAGAACAATGACATTTTTCCAGTTAATCTAGTGCAGTGGTTCTCCGAGTATGGTCTTCAGACCATTATCAGCATAACCTAGGAATTAATTAGAAATGAAAATTCTTGGGGCCAGCCCTAGACCTATCTGAATCACAAATTCTGGGATAGGGCCGGGTAGTCAGTGTTATAACAAGCTTTCCAGATGCATGCCTAAGTTTGAGCACCACTGATCTAGTGGACAATGTTGCCCCCTAAAACCTAATGTCAACTTATATGCAGGAGAAAACCAGAAGGCATTCTAGCCTCTGTTCTTTGTTTATATAAGGATTATAAACATTAAAGAGGCCCTTTTAGCAGGGTCATCATAGGATATTGAAGTTAAGTAAAATAGCATTTTCTTTGAGGGCTAGTAATTTTATTTTTATCTGCTCTTCTTTGTCCTGCTTTAAAGAACAAATCCAAGGGATCACTGTCTTCCAAGGTTGATTGACCCATCATGGACCAGTCATTAAATGTCTTATTTTGCTCACCTAGAGTAAATATCCTATTTCTAAGATTCTAAGAGGTTTATTTAAATGTGATATAAAGCATCAGGATTAGGTGCTTGGAAAATATTAAATGGACTAAATTGAAGACAGTGAATAGTGCACTGAATAGTGCACTCAGAAGGCATCAGAGTTAATGAAGAAAGGTACATAGATTTTGGAGCCAGATTACATAATCATTAAACAAAAAAGTTTGAGTGTCTACCATGTGCCAGGCACTGTGCTAGGCCGTGGGAATACAGCAGTGGAGAAAAACAGATAAAACACCCTGATTTCATAGAGCTGACGTTCTTTTGTTTTTTAAGAGCTGACATTCTTAATGGGGAGAGAGAGAATAAACAAGGAAATAAAATATATATTATGTTAAATAGTAAGAGATATTATAATTTTAGATAGTGTAGCTAGCCAAGGCCTTTTTGAGAATATGACATTTGAATAAATAACAAAAAGAAGTTAGGGAGCATGCCATGTGGATCCCCTAGGGAAAGGGTATTGCTAATAGAGGGAACAGCAAGTACAGGTTCCTGATGCAGGAATATGCCTAGCATATTTGAGCAAAAGCAGGGTGATTGTGGCTGAAGTGATGTGAGTTGGAAGAAGGGGTTAGGGGAGTACTAGGTAAAGCAAAATATATACACAGATACTCAAAATACTGTTCTTTCAATATATCTATATTTTCAAAAAATTTTATGTGAAAAATGGGGGGGGAGGGAAATAAAGCTATAGTAATTAAGACAGTGTGGTATTGGTTCAGGAATAGACAAACAGATATATAGAACAAAAAAGAAAGCTCAGAAACAATCCATGATTGTGAAGACATTTGACATATGGCATAGGAAGTATTAAAGTATAAAAGTATGGACTTTTCTATGAATTGTACTAGAGCTTTGATTATCTGTAAGGAAGAAAATGAGATTGGACCTCTAACTTTCTTCATATGCAGAAATAAAGATCAGGTGGATTAAAGACCTACATGTGAAAGGCAAAACATAAAGTGTCTTAATGACCTTGAGGTGGGGAAGGATTTCCTAAGCAATAATGTTAATGTTATGACAGTACTTACATAGTCTTTACTATGTGTCAGGCACTGCACTATATGCTTGACACATTAACTAAGTTAATCGTCACAGCAAACCTATAAGAGAGGTACTATTATTTTCTCCATTTTATAAGTGAGGAGACTGAGGCACAAAGAGTTTAAATGATTTACTTAAGGTCATATGGCTAGTAGGTGATAAAACCAGGATTTGAATCCAGGTGGTTAAGCTCCACAGTTCATATCTTAACACTTCATTAAACTACGAAACTTATGAAAAGAGTGGAAAGACAAGGCACAAACTGAGAGAAGATAATTGTAGCACATTATACTGATAAAGGTTTGCTTTTCCAGGAATACATAAAGAATGTGTACAAATTAATGTCAGAAATACTTGGGCAGACTCTTCATAGAAGAGGAAGCTTAAATGGCTAATAAACATGAAAACATGTTCCAGAAAACATGTTCCATCTCATTAATAATCAGGAGAATGCAATTTAAAACCAGAACGTGATACCACTTCAAGCTGCCAAATTGCCCCAAATTTAAAAAGTTGATGACATCAAGCATTGGTGAGGATACAGAGCAACGAGACCACTATTCCACTAGTAATGGGAGTGTAAATTGTTGCTACCACTTTGGAAAACAGTTAGGCATAGCCTAGTAAAGTTGATCATGCACAAACTATTACCTTGCTTTTCCATTCCTTGGTAAATACCCTAGAGAAAAGCATGCTCATGTGTACCAGAAGGGACATACAAGAAGGTTCACAGAAGCCTTTGGCATCCATAATAACAAATGAAAACAGCCCAAATGTCTAGAAGAATGAATAAATACATAGGGTTATATTCATATGATGAAATATACAGCAGAGAAAAATGAATGACTACAGCTATACAAATTTACAGTGATGAATTTCAAAAACGTAGTATTCTACTGAGCAAGAAAATAGTGAATCAAACTATACATAATTATTTTTATTAATGAAGTTTAAGAGCAGGCAAAACTATATATTATTTAGTAATACATAGTAAGTGGCCCTCTTAAAAAGCTAAAGAATGATTAAAACTTAGTTGCTTCTGGGGCAAGAGAAAGGGTGCAGTTGAGGAGGGCCACTTAAGGGGCTTCAAATGTCTCACTAGTGGGTATCAAAGTTTTGAGTTTATTGTTCTTTAAATAACTCAAAGATGATTGTATTGTCTTTAAATTTGTCTACTTCTGTTTTTTTTTAAATAAATTTATTTATTTATTTTCAGCTGCTTTGGGTCTTTGTTGCTGTGCGTGGGCTTTCTCTAGTTGCAACGAGCGGGGGCTACTCTTCATTGCGGTGCGCGGGCTTCTCACTGCGGTGGCTTCTCTTGTTGAGGAGCACAGGCTCTAGGCATGTGGGCTTCAGTAGTTGTGGCTCGCGGGCTGTAGAGTGCAGGCTCAGTACTTGTGGCGCACGGGCTTAGTTGCTTTGCAGCATGTAGGGTCTTCCTGGACCGGGGCTTGAACCCGTGTCCCCTGCATTGGCAGGCAGATTCTTAACCACTGCACCACCAGGGAAGCCCTAAATTTGTCTACCTTTGAAAGAATATTTCATAATTTAAAAATGAAGACTGAAAAACTTTCGCAAAATTATATCAATAAAGTTGGTAGGGGGAAATGAAAGCTTTGCAAGGAAACTGGCTGTTATGGGGCATTTGCAAATAGTGCTAGATACAGGTAGGAAACGAGCTCCTAAGTCTTGTCATTGTATTGAGACAGATCGGAAGCAATGTCTTATTTCTTTGGCAATTGTTTTAAAGTCTCATTCAACTGAGGAGATATTTAAATGACTGACGACTGAGCCAGGAGAAGATCAACATAAAAGCTTCTTCTAGGAGTATTGCAAGTCTATAGAGATGAGCACATTAAATCCTTCTGAATTGCTTTCATTATGTACATAGAGGTAATCTGTAATATACAAGAGAGAGAAAAAAACATCGTATTAGCAGGCAGAAGACCTAGGCTCTGATTCTGATTATTCTCTGGCTCTGTGACCTCGAAAATTGAGTCGTTCACATTGCTGATTTTCTAACAATTGGGGATGTTGACAATATTCGTATTTTACCATATATGGAGCTACTAATATTCGGAAGACACTTAAATTTAGCCAACGATTACAATCTTTTGAAACAGGGCTTATTATTCTTATTTTTCAGATGTGGAAACTTAACTTGCCCAACAATCAAACAGCAAGAAAGTGACAAAACTGAAACTAATGAATGTCATATTGTAAGGACAAAATTAAGTAATGCATAGATAAATATTGCTCTATGCACTTTATTTATAACCCCATAGTAGGAATTCAATAAATGTTAATATTGCCCCCTGACCACTCCACCCCGTACAGGGTTCAGAACACAAAGGCTTAGTTAGGACTTACTTGGTCCTCAGTACTGTTGATATCAACATTTTGAGTTAAATAGGTTTTTGTTCGCTCATCTGGAAACTAAGCCACCACTTATGCTATCATTTCTGTGAGAAAATGAGTTCTAAATTCTAAGCGCTACAAGTTAATTTTTAGAACTCAGCGTGAAAACAAATTAAGTATTAATAATTGTTTTACTAAGCAAACCTTTTACAGTGGTTACAAAAGAATACAAATGTTAACATGTGAGAAGCATCATCTTTTCAAGAAGATGATACTGGGACTTCATGCTTTTTCTGTTTTTAAAATGACTTCTGAAATGCAGAAATCACTATCAAATAATGGAGTAATTGTGTGGGTTTGCGAATTCTTATGGCCATATTTCTTCCATTAAAAAAAAGTGAAGGAAATAAAAAATAACTTTCCTAGTTTAAGTTTGCCCTCCCAAGTTGTGGCTCTGGAAATATGACACTTTTATTTTTTTTACCATTAAGTTTTACTTCTGGCTTTTCAAATAAAATTTTAAATTTGATTTTGGTAAGACCAGCTATCAGAAAATATTTTTACACTTAGGCAGTGCCCTTTTTGAGTATTAAGAATTTCTGTTCAAATATGAATTTCCTCTAAACATATTTTAGACTTGAAAAAACAAGGAATGTTTAGCATAATAGCCCAATGTTTTCAACAATAAAGCTATCTTCTTTTTTCCTCCAGAAAAGGAGCTTTGCTCATTGCATAATGGTCTTTTCCATGATGGTAGAAAGACAGAGGAACACTAAATGCAAATAGTCTTTTGCCAAAATGTCTGATTATTGAGTTTCTTTCACAAAAAGGAGAAACTATTTTTTTCATTACCTTTACAAACCATGAGCCAAACATGATATTAAGGATTGTTAATAACTTTTCATGTTGTTTATTTTCCCATGTAAAAGCTTTTTCTGGTTAGAAAAAGCTAGCTGCCTTTTTATATTATTTTTAATATATTGGGAGAGCTTGCAATCAGCAATTTTCTAATTTCAGACTCTGTTTTAACTAGTAGTTTAAGTCTCTTCCTAAACTAAATTGCTTTTAGTTATTAAAAGAGGCAGAAGAAGAAAATTGATACATTTAATTATCTCTCTTTTTCTGCTTCTTGTTCTTTCCATGTCAGAGTGACAACATGTAAGCTGTCTCAGGAAGAAGGAAGGAGGAAAAGCAAGGCTTCTGAATAAATTAATTTCCCCTAATTAGAACTATACCTTTGTAGTTACTCTGTGACTGTTTGAATTAAAATTGATAACATTATATATAAAGGTATGCCATGCACATAATTTATACCTTGTAAATCTTAGGAAGAAAATAGACAATGTTTTTGATAATGTAAAACATGTCAAGACATTTGGCAATTTAGAAAAAAGTTAAATCAATTAGCTAGTTGGTACAAAAGCATATCAGTTCTTGCTGGCTTTGGTCCCACCTAATGCAGGATTTTGCTGATTCTTTCCCTTCTCAATTTTTAAATTTTCTTTCCAAAAACTGTTTCTACCATGTGTTCATAATGTGCTCTCTTTTCCTAGCCACATTTTTGCTCCAAACTAGTAATTACCCCATAAATTCTTGCCATTTTTCTAGGTTTGTTAACAGAATTTTAAAAGTAAATAATCTTGTCTGTTTTCGCCTAGTAGAGATTCTAACTCATTCTCTTTACAATTCACAGAAAAAATTAAAGATCTAGGACCGTTGTCATCATCTTCATAGTTCTTTCATTTTTGAGTACTGATTATGTGCCAGACACTGTGCTAAGTACCCTGCATATGTGATCTTTAATCCTCACAAGAACTTCACAAAGTTTGGTATAATTATCTTCATTTTACAAATGAGAATACTGAGTCCAAGATAGAATAAGAACTTAGTCCCAGCTAGTTACTAGCAGAGCTGGAATTTGAACCAAGCTCTCTCTGTCTCCTCAGGCTATGAATTTTCCATAGACCCTGATACCTCCCTTCCTGTGTTCCACCCTTCCTACCCTAGTAAAATAATGGAAATTCTGAAGATTCTCCACCCACTCATCTTAAAACAGAACCTTTAAAATGATATTTTGGTTAGTACTTGTATGACATAAATATGTACAATATCTTGAGATGACACACCATTGAATTTCCTTTTGAAAAACTAATAACTTCATGTCAGAAAATACATTCTTTGTTTACATTTTAAGAGAGAATTTTTCAAGTGTTTAAACCTTGTAATAGTTGTTCACACCTGTGAGTGTGATAAATTCTATAACTAAGCACTGACACCATAAGAAAATCTGATAATTCTGTCTGGGGTAATTTAAGAATGTATAATACATGTTTAGTATACTTAGTGTAGCTTAGTTCCACAATGTTTGTGCTTCCTTTATAAATAATTCCATATTCTTCCTTCTGATATAATTATCCATATTTCATTAGTTCTTTACTAGCAACTAACTCATGTCTATAAAAAGTGATGCCATGGGCTTCCCTGGTGGCGCAATGGTTGAGAGTCCGCCTGCCGATGCAGGAGACACGGGTTCGTGCCCCGGTCCGGGAAGATCCCACATACCGCGGAGCGGCTGGGCCCGTGAGCCATGGCTGCTGAGCCCGCGCGTCCGGAGCCTGTGCTCCGCAACGGGAGAGGCCACAACAGTGAGAGGCCCGCGTACCACAAAAAAAAAAAAAAAAAAAAAAAAAAAAAAAGTGATGCCAGATGAGGAAATTCCATCTTAAATTCTTTGTTAGTTGATCTCAGTAGTATCGATTTCTGACTTTTCAAAATCCAGCTCTGTGCCCTTATTCTCCAGATATGAAGATGTGAGTCTTTGGTTCTTTCATTTTAAACCTATGGATAAGCATAAGTGGTCTGTTAACAGGCCTTTTTTTTCTTTTCTTTTTTTAAAAAATTTCATTGCATTTATATCATTGACCTTTGCTTCAAAAAGCATTCAGCGGTCTTTAACAGAAGGAGACCATGAAAAGCGGTGTTGTAAAGGCTTTATTCTATAAAAGAAGTCACACAGGGAAAGCTTTATATTTGCTGAGTGATTTAATTCTTATACATGCAGAAATTGGCCATGGGCCATGAGTAACATGATGGAAAAGCACTACTAGTTGCAGGCTCACAACCAAACTTCCCCACTCCATTCTATATATATTTTTTAAATAGAGAAAAAACACCTCCTTCCTTGTTGTTTTAAAATCTACCCAGGAAAAGTGATGCATGGTATCTAGACTAGTCAACCACCTCATCAAGATTCATAAAGCCACTTTTTTTTTTAAATGAAGAACTAAGGAGCATATTTTCCAGGGAGAAAGACGCCTGCTTATATCAGTCTTCTGAGTGTCTAGAGCAGAACTATGAAGAGAAAGGTCACTTACAGGAATAGCAACTACTTTGGGAACACTGGCTATATTATGGTTATGAGATATTATTAGGTGATTAGGTATTCCAAGGTAATACCTTTTTCTTACAGATGGTGGATTGGGCAGACACTGCCATTAAAAGTAACTGTTTAGGGCTTCCCTGGTGGCGCAGTGGTTGAGAGTCCACCTGCCGATGCAGGGGACACGGGTTCGTGCCCTGGTCCAGGAAGATCCCACATGCCGCAGAGCGGCTAGGCCCATAAGCCATGGCCGCTGAGCCAGCATGTCCGGAGCCTGTGCTCCGCAACGAGAGAGGCCACGACAGTGAGAGGCCCACATAACGCAAAAAAAAAAAAAAAAAAAAAAAAAAAAAAAAAAGGAACTGTTTATTCTTTTGTATACCAAATAACCTAATGTCTATAGAGAAATGGGGAGTAAGCATATTTTGATTAACATTTTTAAAGCCTTGGAAATTGGCTAAGGCCAGTCTCCAAAAGGTACATTATATCCTTTATAATTTTCTGACAGTATAGTGAGACTTAAGTTGACTGATTCCTTCTTGTTGAGTCATAAGATAATCCTGAACTTCATATTTGACGAATACAGATTTACTTTGCTAGATCTTTAAATACCTTGGGGTATTCTGGTGTAAGACTGCGTATATGTATGCAGGTGGGCTTTTTGGGTTTTTTTTTTCAGTTGTTTTCTTTTTTGCAAAGTTACTTGAGAGACTTGGAAATGTACATTTCTGTTGGATTTTTAAAGAGAATAATCATCTTCTATAGTATGATCGATACAAGCTTTAATTAAGTTTTAACTAAACATCAAAATATCTGGGCTTGTGTCTCTGAGAACCTTGGGCTTTGTTAGGCTGCAGTCTCTTCAAGCAGAAAGAACTCTCAGCTTTTGTTAAGGAAGACCTGAAATTTACTGGCAGTGAGAAAAGAGAGTGGGATTTATTCTGGGCAAGGCAGAAACAGCTCACTGGGGTCAGAACCTAAATAAATGGTGAATTTTGGTGCTTGGAATCTACAGAATGAAGCTTGATACGTAAGTGGGTATCAGATTATTTGGCAGTCAGATTTTCTGTACAAGTATAGAGTTAAACTGAGGAAAGGGTTGGTAGCAGAGTGGGGAAAGTCTGGCTTTGTATAAATAAACCTGCCTTTACTAGGTGTGGACAGTAACTTTAACCCTCTGAATTCCCTCAGTAGTAAAATGAGGGTTATGACCGCCACCTTGTAGAGTTATTTTGAGGATTAGAGAGAATATATATTTATTGACATAGACTCTCAATAAATGATGACATTGTTCCATTTTACACTTTCTGTAAAATTATTTGTAAGTCAAGAAATTATGTAACCAAGTATATTAGGCAGCTTTAAGATAGAAATACAGAGTTTGATAGGTGACTTCTTAGGATATAAGGCTTTAAGATATGTTAAGTATTTATTATTTACAAAAGCCTGGCTTTCTTTCCTTTCTGGAATGGTTTTGAGTTATGCCTTAAAAATATACCAGGTACAACTGTTTTTCTACTCCTTTTTGGCATACCCTGGGATATTGCAAAGAACCATAGTAAGTGGGAGAGAGAAGTAAACTTCAACTCTAGCTGCTCAAAATAGTTTTTTAGGATAGAAGGCAAAAGCCTTCATTATTTAGCCCAGGGAATGCTGATAAACAGAGGCACATCTCAAATTAAAAAAATAATTCTTAGGTTTGTATGCTACAAATAGAATACACACAGCTGAAAATTGCTTTACTTCCATTCTGCAAAGTTCAACCCAAAGTTCCAATAACTCAAATTTAGAACTTCTATTTTTATTACAGAAATAGGAATATGGGAAGCAGTAGGGGATTACTTTAACTGACATGTGTAAGAGCTGTGTAAGTATTAATAATTTTAGCTTAGTCTTCTGAACTAAAATGAACAACCCCATAGGGGCTCATAATTAGGAGCTCAGTCTCTAAAATAATTATATTGAAATGCAGTTCTACCTTATATTGTCTCCCATCCAATATGACTGGTGCCAAAATTTTACTGAGATGAAGTCTAAAAACCTGATGTCCAGAATGAGCATATAAAGAAAGGTTGAAAAAGGGAAAGTACTTTAGCTGTTTTGAGAACTCTAGTAATTAGTATAGTCTTTCATCTTTCTTTTTCCCTTCCAGTGCTTAACTCTAAAACTCAGTTTGTGTATTGAGCATTTATTTATCAAGCATATATTAAGTGCCTGCAGCAAACCAGGAACTATACTAGAATCTGAGCATACCAAGATGGCTAAGATATGGTCCCTGAACTCAGCAAACTTACCGAGTAAGATGTATGACATGAAAATAGTTAGAGTACACTATTCCTAGGCTCATGCTAAGTCTTGAAGATAACCTTTTAAAAAACTGCATGATATGGCCTTTGCCTCAGGTCTTTACCAATCTAACTAGAGAAACAAGAGTACATATATGAAAGAATATAGAAAAGTCCATAATTAGGAATAAAATGTATGGTATAGAGTATGTGATGTCAGGAGGCCAAAAGATCTCTGTCGACCAGTCAGGGAAGAGTTTCATGGGAAAAGATGAGCATGAAAGCAGGAAAAAGTTTGAGAGGTGAAGAAGAGGAAAGATATTCTAAGAGGGGTGACTATAGAGTAAATAACAAGAGAAAATTTGAAAGAAAATTTGACCGAAATTGGTGATATATTGGATTTGAGGGAGTGATTGGAAGAGCATGGGGTAGAGAGAGGAGAGGTGAAAATTACAACAAAGATGTAAGTTTCACTGATTAGAGAGAGATGATGTCACTGATGTAATTGACATCTAAGAAAACAGGTTAATAGGAAGAGATGGGATACTAAATAAAATATTTTTCTTACTTTAGATTTTTAGTCTTCTTTTTGGGTTGACAATCTAGAATTTTTATATGGTTTTAACTCAGAAACCAATAGAGGTCCCCATTATAGTCATATTTACTTAGTTGTGAATTCCAGTTAATTATCAGAAATATTTTAATACAGCATTGACCTAAAGTAGAAAATCATGTCGAGTTTCCAGCACATTCATTAAGGTCCTGGCCTTCATATTCTTCAGCCAAAAGCTAGATTGCATGAGCGCTTGGTGGTATTTCTTCTCCAGATCGGGCAGTGTGGATTCTGAGGGAACTGTGGAATGATTCAGGAATGAGATGTAGCAGTAGTGCCAGTTCTGTGCCCCAGTGCTTTTAGTAAATAAAGATTTTGAAGGGCCAGGGACTTGTACTCTCCATGGTTCCTTTATCATCTATTTTAAACTACCCAAGTGCAGAGGATTAAATTGTCAAAAATGATTAGTGTTAGTACTATGTTAATTGAATTAATATAGTCATGAAGCTGCTCAACTTCCAATTCAAAATAAAAATCACTCAGTACATCTAGTGACTAGAATCTAGTTGAAACTGTTTCTACATCAAGATCATCTATGATGGGATGTTAGGCAACAAAACTTTCAAACTTATTTACTTTTGTTCATTGTCTTTGCTTTTATTTGCAGTTCTGGGAAATGTCAGTGCAAAGTGGGTGTCACCGGCTCTTCATGTGATAGATGCCAAGATGGATATTATGACTTTAATAAGAATGGCTGCTTGCCCTGCCAATGCAATAATCGGTCTGCCAGTTGTGATGCCCTCACAGGTACACACTTTCCTTACCTTTTTATATAATTAGTCCACTGTACTTTTCACTTTGAAGTCCTTCATCTATGAGTTGATTCTCCCAAATAGTTTGTAAGGGTCTTTCTCTTCTAAGTAGGATGTAATAGGTCATAGCAAGCCAAACTCCTGCTACAACAACTTTAAAAAGATATATAAATTTCAAAAATCATATTGGTTGGAGATCCATGGAAGAAAGGAAAACTATATGAACTAAAATTCCAGACAGGGTATTTCTAAGTAAGCTGATGATCACCCAGCCTTTTTCCTTTCAAGGGACATTGCTGATTCTGGGCACAGACTAAGGAGCAGGCTTGGTCCAAGTAAAAGAATTCTTCTTGAGGAAAGAGATACAAGAAGAGCTTCTGGCAGTCATTTGGGGCTCGCGTGATGAATTGGAAACTAGAGGAGCCCTAAACACAAGGCCAATTTTCCCACAGGACATAAGCTGACTGTGCAGGAGATGGAAGGCTGTCCCAAAAGGTAGAAAGAAATTTCTCAGTCTTGTGGTGCTTAGGAGACAAAATCTCTTTAGAAAGAGAGGACCTGCTACAACATACAACCATCTCTCTCTCTCAAGACATTGCCAGATTCAGAGGTGTGTGGAGTGGGACTTAGGCTCACATTACTTAAGGGAAGTACTAATCTGTTGCAGTCTTTCAGAGCTGAGGAGACACATGCCTGCTAGGTTTTCAGTCAAAAGCCTTAGAGGGTCATGACCAAGAAGTAGTGATGAACCGTAGGTGAACTGATTCATATTAATATTGCAGTCCATCCTCCACCTATCTCAATTTCTGATTGAATTGAGGTGATCCTCTCATTATATCTGTCTAACAGAGGATAGGGGAATCATCTGTGGTTCTTTGTACATTGTGTCTGGCAATCAAAACACTAGACAATGCTCAGGTAGGAAAATGTGACCAATAATAAAGAGAAAAACAATGGAAGCAGACCCACAGATGACCCAAGTGTTAGAGGTAGCATAAAATGACTTTAAAATAACTAAAATTAATATTTTAAGAAAATAGAGGAAAAAAACAGACAAAATAGATGAAAAGAGGCAAAATTTCAAGAGATTTGGAATCTATAAAAAATAATCAAAAGAATAATCTAGAACTGAAAAGTATGTCTGAAATTAATACCTCATTGCATGGACTTAACAGAAGTATACAGTATATACTGTGAAGACAAGGTTATATACCATTGTATACAGTGAAGACAAGGTTAGTAGATTTAAATACAGCTCAATTTGAAATATCCAAACTGCAGCATGGAGAAAAAAAATGCAGTGGAAAGAACAGAGCAGGAAAGACATGTGGGAAATAGCCAAAAGGTCTCACATAAATGTACTTGAAGGCTCAGAATGAAAGGGGAGAGATATTGGGACAGAAGCAAATATCTAAAGAGATAATGTCCAAGAGTTTTCCAAATTAATGAAAGACATCAACCCACAGATTCAAACAGCTCAGCAAACCGTAGGCAGTATAAAAACAAAGAAAACCACATCTAGGCTTACTTAGTTAAACTATTTAAAACTAAAGACAATTAGCTTTTCTGCTCTTCAGTTTTCCTAAATGTAAGGATTAGAGATACTTCCTTGGAAATCTTTTTTTCCCCAACAAAAAAAATCAGAACATACTAGTCTGACAAGTACAAGTGTTTTTATGAGACCAAGGTAGCAGAATATTTGAAAAGAAAGTACCCTGGAAAAATGTGTTGAAATCGTATTCTTCATTCTAATCCTGTAGTCTGTGGTGAAACAAATTAATTTAGAAGAAATTGTGTTGTTTTTTTTTTTCAATTATGTGATCTGGTCCCTGCCTACTTGCCAGTTCTATTTTGTGCTATTCTTTTTCTTTACTGTTGGTGATCCAGTCATACTGGCTTCTACTCCTAAAACGTGTTATGTTCCCCTGTCCCAAGATTCTCATACATGATCTTTCCTCTGCCTAGAATGGTCTTTCTAATATACCTGTACCCCCACCCCTGGCCCCTTTGCCTTATTAAACCATATCCTTCCTTCAGGCCTTCAGTTAAAAGTGACTTCATTAGAAAGCAGTTCATGCTCCAGGCTAAATGATAATTCCCAATTATACAGTCTCATATACACTTGTATTTTTTTTATAGCGCATATCACAGTTTGTAATTATATATTTATGTGTGATTATGAGTCATATATGGTTTATTCACTACATTGTAAGTTTCATACCAGCTTTATTCACCATTTTATACGATATTTAGTAAAGATATTTGCACATAGTAAGTATTTGCTAAATTTTTGTTGAATAAATGAACAAATGAACGGAGAAACTTACAGAGCAAAGATGAGTTTCAATCCTGGATAACAACAGAAATGCTTCATCATGCTGAGTTGATTTAAATTGCTCCCTAGGTCATTTATGGTACCAGGAAGCAGTCTACATTGCTGGTTCTCATTTCTAATTTTCCTTGCAGCAGCAAGGTAGCTTTCTTTAGTGTCACATAAATCCCAACCTGTTTTTGCTCAGGAGATAATTTAAGGCAAAAGAAATCCTTTTCATGGTTATGATTTCTAAAGCAGCTAGTAATAAGAAATAAATGGTTTCTCTGGAAATATAATAAAAGTGGAATCTAATGTGAAAGAGTGCAAATAATATAAAACTGCCAGCTTAATATAAAATCAGTCTTTCCTTTTGTCTCAAACTTTGAAAAGATTTTTTTCAACAGTGTTGTGATACGGTTGCCCTCTGGTGGCCACTTACTGTGTTTTTGCAGTTCTTATTTCCCCCACCCGCCTAGTCTTTATCTATACCTTGTGTTTTAGATTGAAGTAGATTTTTAAAGTAACCTTTTCATGATACAGTATATTGAGAAAAATATTTTGGAAAGAAATATGTCTTAAAAATATTTCCCTGATCCAGTAATTCTGTTTCCAGGAATCAATTCTTAGGAAATAATTTGAAATTCATAAAAAGCTTTATGTTCAAAGATGCTCACCACAGTGGCAATTATAATTCTAAAAAATAAGACAACTCTATTTCTAACAGCAGGGAATGAAGCAAATTATGTTATCTAGGCAATACATGATAAGAGCACAGAAAGTGAAATCTTGACTTACATTGTACAAATTACTTAGCCTTGTTTTTTCACTTAGAAATTTGGGATTATAACAGTAACTGCCTAATGGGATGTTGTGAAGATTCAGTGCTATATGTTTATACAGTGCCTGGCTAATTACAAGCAGTCAGTAAATGGCAACTATTGTTATGTTGCCATGAAAATGTTTTAAAGAATGAAATATAACGACATGAGAGAGTGAAAGAAGCAGGTTATACAATGACATGTGCCATATGTTTAGACTATTTAAAAAGCAAAACCCAAACTTCTCTATATAAGGAGAGATGCAAGGAAAAGTATTCAAAATCTTAATAACAGATTTCTTTGGGTGATTTTTATCTTGTTTCTATTCTCCTGTATTTTTCTAGATTTTCTTTATTGAACACATACTTCCCTTAAAATGGAGGTGGGAGGGACTGTCATTTTTAAGCTAAAACTTTATGTTCACATAGTGTACTTCTTTTTAAAAATTTAAGGCGACTTCGTGTATTCATAGTGTCTCATGGTGAGTACCTTGAATTGTCAGTAGCTTGACTGAGTTGACCACTCCTTCATCCTTCATTCCTCAGTGACTTTCTTCACTTTAAGATATCACACACGGGACTTCCCTGATGGCGCAGTGGTTGAGAGTCTGCCTGCCGATGCAGGGGACACGGGTTCATGCCCCGGTCCGAGAAGATCCCACATGCTGCGGAGCGGCTGGGCCCGTGAGCCATGGCTGCTGAGCCTGCGTGTCCGGAGCCTGTGCTCCGCAACGGGAGAGGCCACAACAGTGAGAGGCCCGCGTACTGCATTAAAAAAAAAAAAAAAAAAAAAAAAAAAAGAATTAGTTTTAAGATATCACACTTCCCTGTTTTTTTTTTTTTTCCCTCCTCAGTCAGCTCTGCTAGATCTTCTTCTTTTCACCTATAAGCACTGGAGTGCCTCAGAGGTTTGTTTGTCTTGACACATTTGTCTTCTGCATTTATACTCTCCCTAAATGATCTCATTCAGTCCCTTGGATTTAATTTAAATGCCATCTCCAAATGAGCTAATTACCAGATTTACAGTTCTCCCTTGATCTCTACACTCAAAGATCTAACAGTGCACTTGACGTCTTCATTTGAATGCTCTAAGTCAGGGATCCCCAACCCTCGGGCAGTGGACCGGTACCAGTCCGCCACCTGTTAGGAACCAGGCCTCACAGCAGGAGGTGAGTGGCGGAGGAGCAAGTGAAGCTTCCTCTGCCGCTCCCCATCGCTCCCCATCGCTCACATTACCGCCTGAACCATCCCCCCACCCCCCACCCCTGTCCATGGCAAATTGTCTTCCATGAAACCAGTCCCTGGTGCCAAAAGGTTGGGGACCGCTGCTCTAAGTGGCAAGGTAGCCTTAACACATCCAAAACAACTCTTTATTTTACTATATAAGCTAAGCCTGCTTTACTCCTAGTGTTCTTCATTTTGGTGACTGGCACCATAGGAGTCACATTTGCTGCTTTTCCTTACTGCAGATGCAGTCCGTCAGCAAGTTCTGTCAGCCTGACATTCAACATGACCTTCATTGCTATCATCCTTGTCTAAGCAACTGTCATCTCTCTGAATTACTTTGACACGCTCTCATCTGACCATTCTGCCTTCTCTCTTGTCCTCTCATCCTCTGACCCCCACCCCACCACAGTCCAGTCTCACATAACAACCAGCGTGATCTTTTAAAAATGTAAAACCAGATCATGTCGTTCGCATGCTCAGACCCTCCAAAGTCTTCCTATCCCTCTTGGAATAAAATTCAAACTTCCTTCCATGACTACATTTTTTGGGCCTCTGCCTTTCTCTCTGACCTTATCTTCTGTTACCCTCTCCCTTGTTTGCTTAGGCTGGCCTTTCTGTTTAACAGGTTGAAGTTTGTCTTCTGTTGCATAGAGAAGATTAGGCATTTCTTTTTATAACAAAGTACCTTGCTGCATTTCTGACAGGTTTATATGTGAACTAGAGGTAACGAAATAAATAAGGAAAAGGCTTTTTACAGGTGGCGATTTATGGTTTCAAAGCTTTGTCACTGAATTTGGTTGGAAAAGAACCCTACATTCTTTTCTTTGACCAGTTATTTTCTTGGTTACCCCCACCAGATTTTTTTGATGCTTAGCCAAGCAGCATGAGATCATCTTCAGGAAACACTTATTCTTTTTTTTGGATTAGCTCCTTTGGCCATCTTTCAGCAAAGAAAATGTGAATTTTAAGGCAGTATTGTTATATTTGGGAGGTTCCAGGCAGAGCATAATGAACAAATTTACACTTCAGCTAATTTTTATATGTCATTTATCATAAAAGAAAGATTCTCAAATTTCAGATTTTAAAGGGAATTTAGATCTCATCTAGTTAAGCTTTCCTAGTTTGTAGAGGAGGAATTTGAAGCATTATATCCTATGGAATATCTACATATACCCTCTGAAATGTTTACATTACATTAAATCCTTGGGCAAGGAATTATTATCCCATTTTACATATTAAAAAAGTGAAACTCAGAGAAGCTATTTGCTGAAGGTCACATAGCTGTAAGAGGTTCAGCTGAGAATGGAACTCATATCTGACATGAAATACATACCATTTTTCTTATGTTATGTTGCCTCCCAAGGAGGAGTTGTAAGCTGTTAGAAAAGCAAATTCATATTATTCGTTCCTGCTCTATATGGACTTTAAAAGTTATGATCTTTATTTTTATTGTAAAAATCAGTCTTCAGTTTTGTACATGAAATGTTTTAAAATTGCTTGAGCTTTTGAAATATTTTACAATATGCATTTGATACATTTTACAATGTATTAATTTTGTAATCAGAAAAAAATTAAGATAGTAAAAATAAAAGTGATAAGTGCATATTAGAGACAATTTAAAAATTAGAGGGGAAAAAAACACTTAAAGGACTGTTGCCCCTCACAACTATTGTTAGCATTCTGGTGTATTTATGTCTTATCTGTCTTTAATTTATTAATTTTCTTTTTCTATAGCTGTGTTCCATGTGCATGCTATTTTTAAAGCAATGTAGAGTGATAAGTTTTTAAAAACTGATGAGTTTTATTGTTATACTTGTTTCCTCCTTTACTTTTCAGATAACATATTTACCATGTAGGCTTATTTTTTCTTACTGATTTCTCATTGCGGCTTGTGACCTAAAACAAATTGAAATAAGAAATTCTTCTGGAAAAAATATTAAATATTCTAATATAAATGGTTTAGGAGAGTGAAGCTGTATTGTGATAAGCACAACGACAAACATTTGAAGGTCTTATCTAGAATAGTAGAAAGCCCCAAAGTAATAAGCATGTAGGTCCAGTAACATTGGAGCAAAGTATTAACAGTAGGAGCAAAGTATTAAAAGCATATATATATACTGTTTTTTAATAAGACCTTTTCTTGACACATTGCAAATGGCATGTTATTGGAATGCATCCTTATTCTGTTTCAGAACTATTAATTTTTGAGATTTTTTGTATTAAAGTTTAGGACGTTATCAGAAATTTTTCTTGAAAATTATTTCCGTTGGACATTTTTAATAGGGGGAGAGCAGGTAGACAGATTTTATACATAAAGCAGGTTTTGACTTTTCCAACCTGCAGAACACTTTGACATTTATTTTATTTTTAGAGCCAAAATCTACAGTTTCCTAGTATGTATTTTTCAGCTATTTTTATTGTCACAATGATACACAGCTAAAGAGGGATCAGGATATAAGAAGATCTGCGAAGAAACCAGTACCTTAAGTGTTTATCAACGTATGAGGATATACTACTTTGTTACATATATGAAATACATCATTAACACTATCAGGCCTTAACAAATTATATGATTAAAAGTGATATTTACATGCAAATTTGATTTAATTCAGAGTTAAGTGTTCATATAATAAACTTAAAAAAATGTCTTTCTGAATAAGTTCATGAAGTTTCAAGGAACTTTGCTGTAATCACATAAGAATTGAGATTTGAGATGTATGTTAATAATTTTCATTCTTTTGGTTTTTCAAATCTTGTTCCAGTTGTCAGACCATTTTATTCCACAGCCTCATTCTTGCTCCCCTTTTTTGTAAATATTTCACTAGTAAGGAAAAGAAATCAAATAAAATTACTTATGATACTTTTGCACTGAACTATATTTAGCTTATCATGTAAAAATTTCATTGTCTTCCTAGATCTCTTTGTAGAGTGTACTCATTCATTTCTGTAATAGGAGTTCTGAGTGTCCCTTTGAATCTTTGTAGAATGTAAATTACTCTACACATTTTTGTTTCCTGTTTGCAGATGTTATGCTGCTTCAGTACCTGTAGAATGTCCTTACTAGTAGGGAACCAAAGGAGTATTATTAAGAAACACATAACTTTGCTTGCCTCCTTCCTTTTCATTTTCTTTATTAATTGTTTTCATTTTTATTTTGAATTTTTAAATATAAAACCATATGGAGAGGGACTTCCCTGGTGGTCCAGTGGTTAAGACTTTGCCTTCCAATGCAGGGGGTGGTGTGTTGTTTTGATCCCTGGTTGGGGAGCTAAGATCTCATATGGCTTAGGGCCAAAAAACCAAAAACATAAAAAACAGAAGCAATATTTTAACAAATTCAACAAAGACTTTAAAAATGGCCCACATCAAAAAAAAAATCTTAAAAAAATATGGAGAATAATATAACAGAATTAATAAAAATTAACACTTTGGTATTTTGCTTAATATTTATACATATTTGTAGTTATATATTTGAAATAGAAAATTTGAAATAGAGCTGGAATTCTTCCTCTTTGTTTTCTTCCGTGCTCTCGTTTTTCTCCCTCCCTCTACAAACAGCATATAACTTGCCTATACCCTCTTAGTCTGGATTTAATTTTTACTGCATATGTATGTATCCATCTGCCTAGAGTATTATGTATCCATTTGCTTAGTATTGTTTAGTGTGGTTTTAAAAATTTTTATTTCAGTCAATCAATTTTTACAAAATAAGTAAGCACTCTCCTTCTTTATGTATCATTCTACAATTTGCTTTTTTCAACCAACGTTGTTTTTAGGATTTATGTGTGTTCATACATATGGTGTAGTTCACTGATTTAACTACAGTATCCCAACTATTAAAATAATACAATTTAGCTATTCTTCTTTTAATAGGTCTTTAGGTTGTTTTTATTTTTTCTTTGCAAATTGTTGGCCTGCTTTTGGTATGTAGTCAGTTAATCAACAAGGGTTTATTGCGACTCTAGTCATGTACCTAGACTTTCCCTACAGAGTTTACAATCTAGTAGGGGACACAGAACTGACATGCCTGTTTAGTATAGAAATAAGATGGGGTAGAAACTGAACTCTGTGCAATCTCTGTTGGATAACTTTTTCTGGTTAACTCCTAGGGTTTTTTGGTTGCAGGTATGATTTATTTAAAGTTACTGTGCTTTCAGAGTAAATCTTTAACTTCTTGAAATGATTTGCTTCTTTTAGGTGCTTGTTTAAATTGCCAGGATAATAGCAGAGGGGATCACTGTGAAGAATGCAAAGAAGGATTTTATCAGAGTCCTGATGCCACTAAAGAATGTCTTCGCTGCCCTTGTTCAGCAGTGACATCTACAGGCAGTTGTATCATAAGTAAGGCCTTAACCTAAATCTTCATTTTTAGAGGAAAAATCAGTGAATCAATTATCAATAGGTAGAAAGTGTGTTGATAAAGTTCTAGATGCTGTAGGTGAAAGGGAGTTATAAAAACAGTATAGGTTTTCCTTTCTAGGAATTTGCATCAAATCCAAATACATATGTGAAATGAGACATGAGGGAGGGATGAGGAAGTTTTTGTTAAAACTGTATTTTGTTCCATCTGACATGACTAAAGAGGAAGGAATAAAAAAATTTTGAGTGCCTATCCGTCTCAATTACTCAGATTCTTTATGTAAGCACACTTCTTTCCTTCTCTACCTAAATAGATTTTCTGGGTGGCCCTATCATTCTCACAACAAACTGGACAATTAATAAATAAGGTGTAAATTATTAGTTTGAATTCCATGTGTTTCTTAAGTTTGGGAGGAGATAGTAGGCAGGGTGTGTAAACTGTTTTGGTGGGGGGACTAGTAGTAGTTTTGCATTTTCAATTGTAGCTTGAAATTTTACTAAATTATTTTGATGTTCTCTGTCAGAACTCGGTGAATTGGAACCTGAATGTGTCCGGTGTAAAGATGGTTACATGGGCCAGAACTGCAATGAATGTGACAATGGCTATTACAATTCTGACAGCATCTGTATGGAGTGCCAGTGTCATGGCCACGTGGACCCAGTTAAAACTCCAAAGATTTGTAAGCCTGAGAGTGGTGAGTGCATTGACTGCCTCCATAACACCACTGGGTTTTGGTGTGAGAACTGCCTAGAAGGTTATGTTCAAGACCTCGAGGGAAATTGCATCAAGAAAGGTAAAACTTCACCTAAGGTTGTAAATTTAATATTTAAACCTAGCAGTGAAAATTTCAGGACAGCTACTTTTAGCTTTGTAAAAGCTTCCAATCCTACCAGAGAAGTTTTCTGGAAATAGATTTTGATAGATATTTGCCTAAAGAGATTTTCTTCTATTCCTGTTGCTCTCCTGAGACTCCAGAGTCAACTCTAGAAATCTGAGGACCAAGACAAAGTCATTGCAGTGTTCTCACATTTTCTCTTCATCTGTTTTTTAAAAAATATTTTAAAAGTCCTGTCATTTCTTTTATCCTTTGCTTCCTGTATTCTCATCACTTCCAGTGATCATCAAAGGTCTTTTTAAGTAGAAACCTATATCTGGTTAGAAGTTCCAGCTGAGAAACAAGGGTTTATTCTAACTTCTGTCCTAACTTTGGGCTTAAGTTTTCCCAGGTGTGATGGAGGAAACAGTAAAAATATTCCTCAATTTTTAAAAGAGAAAGTTATTTATATGGCAAAATGTTTCTTTCAGGGAAGTTCAGTAAGGGTTTAGATGAAAATTAATGATTAGAAATTTAGGATGAATTAGGGATATTCAGGCTTTATTAGGTCATAGAGATTAGGCCATGCTCTTCTATAAACCATTCTTTGATATTCTGACAGATGCTGAATACTGGGTTGATAGGCAGTTGGTCTGTGGCAAGGGTTATCCTTCTGCCATTTTCTTGATATCCTTATTCTGCTGTTATCAAGGCTAAAAAGCTCAGATTGAACCCTATCATTAGCCTGGAGGTCCTGTCACTCAATTCTCTTTCCCACTAGAGGCATACCTTGTCCATACTTAGCTGACAGGACTGGGATGATTTTTCTTATTAGTTATTAGGAAATGTAAAACATGCCTCTTTTTAGGATAGATTGATGTGTCTGACTTTAGTGAATTGTAATGTTAATAGTAATCATTTTGTTGAGTGCCTACTATGTGCCAAGCACTGTAAACATTAAATGTGATAATGTCATATAGTACATTATCTAATTTAATCCTTCCCAAGAACTCTGCAAAGTACATATCATTATTCCCATTTTATTGATGAGGAACCTCAGTTTTAAAAAGATTAACTGACTTATTTATTGCCACATGGTTCTACTTGATTCCAAAGCTTTTGGTATTTCTACTGAGCTATGCTGCATTAAAAGTACAAAGTATAGTACCTTAGTTATAAAATAGCTATAACATACATAAAGGAAGAATCACTATGCTTGCAATGGCTGTTTTCTGTCTTGGCTGATATCAACTTTGGATATTTAAAATGTGTTTTTCAGAAGTAACTAGAAATACAATTTTTCCTATTTTGTTTTTGCCTCCATTGAAGAGAATTTTACCTTATGAAATGCCATCAGACATGTTGAACTTAGTTCAAATGATTATTATCTAAATCACTTTTAACCAAGTGATTTAGAAGTCTCTAGTGACATATTTACTACCTTTTTAGGAATTTGTATGAATCTATTCAAGAGTACAGAAGGTTGGAAAACTCCAACATTAGAATTTTCCCAAAGATTTTAGCATAGATATTATACACTTTGGATAACAGCCATGGATGTAATAATCTAGCTTTCTAGACCCTGATTCTTTTCATGATATTTCTTAAAAAGTTATTTTTAACTTGCATTACCGTAAAGCAGTGTATCATGTCAGCATCCCATATCAACTTCCACTCCCATGTGTATTTCTTTTATGGTTTCTTAAAACAAGATATTTTGTCTTTTACATTTCGTTCTCTGTTTTTATTTTCAGAAGTTATTGTTCCAACACCTGAAGATTCTACCATTTTGGTTTCCAATGCCTCTTTGACCACATCAGTGCCCACCCCTGTTATAAATAGTACATTTACCCCTACAGCCCTGCAGACTATCTTTTCAGTAAGCTCTGCTGAAAATAGCACATCAGCTTTAGCTGATGTATCATGGACCCAGTTTAACATCATCATTTTGACAGTCATCATCATCGTGGTGGTGCTGCTGATGGGTTTTGTGGGGGCCGTATATATGTACCGGGAGTACCAAAACCGGAAACTCAACGCCCCCTTTTGGACCATTGAGCTGAAAGAAGACAATATCAGTTTCAGCAGCTACCATGACAGCATTCCCAATGCAGATGTGTCAGGATTGTTGGAAGATGATGGCAATGAAGTGGCTCCCAATGGGCAACTGACCCTGACGACACCAATACATAACTATAAAGCCTAAGGAGCTAGAGCTGTTCTCCTGGATTGTGAGACCGCAGTGCTTACTAAAACAGCATCAGCGCCTGGGCCGAACAAAGCCTGGGTAGAGTCACTGAGATGAGAAAGCAAAGGCATATAGTGCATCTGAAATTTTCAGGTACAAATTTATAATGTACTTAGCCTATTACCCTTAGATTTCCCATGAAGATCTGAAGCAGTCACTGACAATAAGGACTTGAAGTAAAGTCTATTTTTGTACCAAACCACATGGGAGTATAGAAAGGCGGAACCGCAGAGTGCAGCCCAAATCCACTTTGACCTCCAAACAGACTTCTGGGGAAGTGTTTATCAGACCAGCGGAAACAGGATGATGGATGTGGAGGGGGAAAGGGCTGCCAGAAGACTTCATCTCCATTCCTGAAACACATTTTTTTAAAGGAGGGGTCAGGGGTGATATTCATTGAGGAAAAGCTGATGTTTGGGCTGTATCACAATAAACAACCTTGATTATTTCCAGAATAGGGGCAGAAAAGTCCCAAGAAGATCTTTAGAAGGGTTTGATTTTTCCTTCCAGAATTCTTGCTCAATGATAAGATTAAAGCACAGGATAAGCTTCTAATGGTAGAGAGAGGGAGGCAACATCTGGGAGCAGGAAGCTGATGGTCCCTCCTTGGGGTCTCAGTATAAATGATAAGTTGTCTAAAATTAAGGAATATTCCTGCCTCTAGAGAAATAAGGTGTATATAGTTAATATAGAATATCTGGGCAGCATTGTATTTGTATCTATTTGTAAAAAAAATCATGTCATATTTTATCATCTGGAATTTATTTGTACAGCAGTTAATGGAGTTGTAAAAAGAAAATATGGGGTTAAAATACTGTAAAATAGATGGCAATATTGCTAGAGCTGGGACTCTGGTGAGCACCAGTCATTTTTAGTCCCTCTTTGGACACTGTTGAAATTCATGAGGTTGGATGTTTCTAATTTTTCTTTCCCTTTTCAATCTAAAAGTAGAGTTCTATGGTCTTGGCTTCCTATAGATTCAAGCAATAGATTTTGCAGACAGTGTTTGTTAAGCTGGGACACAGGCTGCACTCTCCAAACTACTCACCTGATTAGACATTAGCCTCTATATATTTTACATAGATTAATGTAGAATATATTCTCATTAAAGAATTTTTTAAAATGTAAAACATAGTCTTCCAAAGGAATTAGAAATATTTTAGTTCCAAAAGAAAAGCCATCATTATTACTTGGGATCCCCTGTGAAATATCATGCCTGTGAAATATTTATATTCTCCCCCCACCCCAAAATACTTCCTACATTTGAACGTAGCCTGTCACTCACATGCCATGAGGTGTGTACCATCTCTCTGCAGTGCTACAGTTCTTGTATCTTCTTGTCTGGTTAGAGGGTAGCTCTGTAATTGAGTGGCTATAGTTGGTCCTTGCTTTTAGATGCAGTTTTTTCTTAGAGGCTATCTCTACCTTTGCTCTCATCTAATTATGATATTGACAGATTGTAGATTAAGCAAGCCAGAAAAGCAGCCAGAAGTCAAATATAGATATTTATTAGGAAGGAGAGCAAACTGTCAAGTGGTTAGAAAAAAAACACAAAGATTAGACCTCGGAAATCCAAGTTGGTAACTCTGCCTAACTTCCCCCGAGAAGAACCTGGAATGTGGTCACATCCCTCTGTAGTTGTTCTCAGGGTTTGGAGATGATGCTCTGGAGGATGCACAGGCAGGTAATCTACTTCTATTAACCTTAGGTGCTCCGAATACTTGGCCATGGTTCGTGAAAGTAGAGATTATATTACATTAAAATTAGTTACTATTTCTATAGCCCTTTGCAGTTTGCAAAGCATCTTTCTATATATGTGTCCTTTGTTCCTCACCATAGGCCCCTGAGGAATAATTGTTGTTCCCATTTTATAGGTGAGGTTAAATGTCTTGTTCAAAGCTATATAATATGTCATTATTAGGCTTGGAATCAGGACTCCTAACTCTGAAGCACATGTTCTTTCAACCATATGCTTGTGCAGAAATTGCCCAGCCATGAACACAAGAAGGCTGGGAGGAAGAGCCCATCTGTGAACGTTTCTAATTTTTCTAAGTACGAGGTACAATCCAGGGCCATACAGCCATGAAGGACTTTGTGGAAAGAACACAGGAGGATTACTCTCTGAAGCCAGTATTGGTGATAAGAAAATTAAAATACCAGTTTGTGCTTCATTAAAGTGAACTAATCCTTCCAAGCAGGGAAAGGAAACCTGATTCCCCAGCAGCTGGCACATACGCGTGTATAGACTGTGCAGTGCATAGTTCCAAGGAATTGTGTAAAGTGACATACCTGCCTTTCCCCTAGGTTACTACCTCCTCAAGCCAGGGATTGAGGATGGTGAGAAATAAGCGTTTGTTAAACAGAAGTTAACCGAATAGAGAAAGAAAGAGTTTGTTGGGATCTAAGAGCCAAAGCCAAATAGTCTGGATTCTGGCCATGTAGAGATTCCATGAAACACACTTTAAAAGATATTGCAAAAACTGAACCACAAAGAACGTTTACCTTTGAATATTTATGAACAGTTCCTAGGTCATGTTCTCAATTTGTCCTGATGGAAAAAATTAAGGTCTTAAAATCTGTTTTAAATAATATTCTTTAGTGTCCCATGCTTCTGCTGGTGGAAATAATTTTGCTCTAAAATGAAATCAATCATGAAGTGATCTACCACCAAAATCAGACTAGGAAACCAGTATGGAATGCATTGTACAATAGTCATTTCTCTAAAGGCATGATCCCCATGAACTACGGCATTTACCACCAGGATCCCATACGTCCTTTAGAAAGACTAATATTGGAAGAATTTTTGTCTAAGGATTAGGAATGCGTTTATTTTCAAATGAGATAAGACTAGTATGAATCTTATTGATGAATGACAGATATTGCTATTAAGTGATACTTTTATCTTCATTAATTCATTTTAGTAAGCCCTTCCGCATTTCTGACAGATGCCCTCGGTAGTGTTGCTAAGTATGTATGTCCTCCCTTACTTTCCCCTCCCTCCCTCCCTCCCTCCATCCTCTACCTCCCAGAGGTCTCTTCTAATGGAATTTCTCCAGTTACAGAGAAAAATGATAATAAAAACTAAACCTCATTTATACTAAGGTCCTATGGATCTAGTGTGTTACTCTTAGGGATACCTGGATTTTAAGAGAGGAGAACAGAGCGGACGTGGAATGGGAGGAGAGAGATGTGGGGGCAGAGGATTTGTGGAAGCATCAAATTATACGTCTACTCTCTAGCCCCAATATTCCCAGAAAATTGACCATTAAAGCAATACTCACTGACCCACTAGTTCATTTTGGTCAGCTGAGTGCCTTGAGGACACTTCGTCCTTCTTGTGCTATTCTGGAGCCAGAGAGCTGAAGCAACAGTACTGCTTCCCGACAGTCTCAGTTTGGACTGGGTCATTAAATCATTCACCTTGGACCTGTATTTTCTGTAGCGCATATGGTGAACATAGCACCACTTATCATGAACATTCCCAGGTTCTTATATTTTGAGGTATGTGGGAAGGAGTTGAATTTATATATCTCACGGAAAGCTCTCTGACAGAAATGTCAGAGAAGTAAAAAGCAACCCAATGTAATCTGTTAGAGCAAAGAAAGCATTTCTGGCCTCATCCACGAAGAACCTTTGGTCTATTATGATCATCTTGATAGGAATTTGGAAGCTAAAATGAGTTTGGTGTGTGCAGGGGAGTAACGGAAGGTTAATGCAAGCTTTCCCTTCAGCCCCGAGCCAGTGATTATGCCAAGGGGAGAAGCAGGAAGAACACACTGATTCATCGGAAGAAGTCAAATGACATCACATGGACTAGAACAGTTCTGGATCATCACAGTGTCAGTGGTTGAATGATGCTTTTTCAAAGGCCATTGGGAACCTTTCTTACTTATCATGCATACGCAGTAACTGAACCAGCAGCCCTAGAACGTGAGCCCAGGCTTTAGGTCTGCACTAGTCCAAGAGCTAACTGATTTACAGTGACGTTTTCATGCTAGGCACAAGCACTCTGTACTACGTTAAATTTCAGCCCAAGCAATTGGGGAGTGTTTCTGAAACATTAAACTTGTATTTATGTTGCTAAAATTCTAACACAAATTTTAAAAACATGTCTCATGCATATGCTGTACTAGGCTTCATGATGCATTTCTAAATTTGTGTATGATTTGAATATATGAAAATTTATACAAGAGTATTATTTAAAATTATTAAAAAATAAATGTATATAATTTGTACCTATTGTAGATTTGTTGTTTTACTTTTTTATGTGGTCAGAGTTTTTGGAAGTCTTTTAATATATGTCACAGATCACTTATTTTCAAACCACTTCATGAAAGTCTTTGAACCCTTCATTTACTGACCATGCTTTCTGTTTTAGGAAGTTCCTTTAAAGAATGTCTTCCACTTAGGAAAAGAAATGCCACACGAAGATTTCCCCCTCTCAGAAAAAAACAAAACACCCTGAGAAAAAAGCATATATTAACATATATTCTTGTTTGTGCTTTTACTTGTCTCCAATGAGATCCATTGGGTTTTCCATGAAAATATTACAGAAAAAACTTGCTCCTTTTGGATTTCTTTTTCATGCATGTAAAAAATGTCCTTTCTTTAGAATATGAAGGGAACCATGTTCTATGTGTTTGTTAGATAACCTGTAATGAGAGTGCTTTTTTTTACTCTTTTGAGGTACCCTTGGAGATCCTCTATTTTGACAAAGCTCAAAGGATGCCATCTAGAGATCCAAGGGGTACCCTGAAAAAGAAGAAAAAATAAGTCAGGCCTTTGTTTGTCCTGAAACTTTATAAACTTCAGTTGGTTTATTCAGCTTCAGCTGGTTGATATTTGAACTTTAAAATCCTGTTTTTGGGGCTTCCTTGGTGGCGCAGTGGTTGAGAGTCCGCCTGCCGATGCAGGGGACACGGGTTCAAACCCTGGCCCGGGAGGATCCAGCATGCCGCGGAGCAACTAAGCCCGCGAGCCACAGCTACTGAGCCCGTGTGCTACAACTAACTGAGCCTGTGCTCTAGAGCCCGTGCTCCGCAACAAGAGAAGCCACCTCAGGGAGAAGCCCCTGCACCACAAGAGTAGCCCCTGCTCTCCGCAGCTAGAGAAAGCCTGCGCACAGCAACAAAGACCCAATGCAGCCAAAAATAAATAAATAAACTAAAAAAAAAAGAAGAATACACGTGTTGTGTGTTGAACACTGAACTTCAGACAGTTGCAGAGAAAGCAGGCAAAATGTTTTCTTTGTATGTAATAAGAGTAGGTTTGCGTAATGAAGTGTTTGGGAGGAGATCTTCTTTTGTGGTTTCCTTTGTGTTGTCAGACCAGTTGCTAAAGTCCTGTAATGTCAATAGGTTTTTCTTAATCTCTGCTCCAAATAAGGAAGAGTCTTAGCCCCTCCTTATGCTCACTACCATTCTAACCCAACTGTATAAACTCATGTATAATTTCCTATATATGTCAGGTTATATGATGTCTTTCTCCCTTTGCTGGTACTGTTTCTTCTATCTATAACATCCTTGAGAATGTTTATTCATTCTTTGCAAACCCTTGATAAAAGAAGGTTGATAAGTCCTTAATTTATAATCTCCATTTGCCTAATGAAGACCTCTCTTATTGCACATATTTTATTACAAATACTTGTTATATTATGTCTTCCTCAGTAGACTGCATTCCTTGAAGCCAGGAGCATTTCCTCTTCTGTCTCTTGTATCTGGCACAATGCTGGCATGTTATGGGTACTCAGTAAATGGTGGTTTAAAACAAAAAGTATTTGACAGATACAACAGTTGGTCTGTGAACTTATTTGGTGAGGTATTATAAGAAATTTTATATTCAGTGGGTAAGACAGTGTTTCTATTTAATAGAGATGTCAGCATACAGGGTTCAGAGGGTCTGAGAAACTCTTGAGATTGTATGCTTACTTGTGAATATAAACAATTTGTGTGTGGTTTTTTTTCCTGGAGAAAAGGTCCATACCCTTAATCACAGCATCTAAAGGATCTATGATCCCGAAAGGATTAACAGCTATTAGGATGGGGATTACTTTATGTATTTCAGCAATAGTCCCCTCCCCCACTGAACGTAAATTGGTACAGCCTTGATGCAAGGAATCCACTTCTGGGAATCTCTCATAAGGAAATGACCTGAAAAGCAGAGACTTCTGTGCCCCACCCCCCAATTTTTTTTCCCCCAGAGTCGTGTATAAAATTCAAAAAAATGGAGACAAACTCTAGACGTTCAACAACAGAGACATGGCTTAGTGCCTACACCTGCTGAATTAACATATTGTCATTAATAATAAGGAAAAAGGGGGTCTTCTCTTGTGGTGCAGTGGTTAAGAATCCGCATGCCAATGCAGGGGACGTGGGTTTGATCCCTGGTCTGGGAAGATCCCACATGCTGGGGAGCAGTTAAGCCTGTGCGCCACAACTACTGAGCCTGAGCTCCAGAGCCTGCGAGCCATAACTACTGAAGCCCGCGTGCCTAGAGCCCATGCTCCGCAACAAGAGAAGCCACCGCAATGAGAAGCCCGTGCACCGCAACGAAGAGTAGCTCCCGCCTGCTGCAACTAGAGAAAGCCTGCATGCAGCAACAAAGACCCAACACAGCCAAAAATAAACAAATAAATAATTTTATTTAAAAAAAAAAAGACTAAGGAAGAATGATTAAAAACAATAAAATTAAGTGAAAAATATAGACTATTTTGAAAATGTGCATGCAATTCTACTTCTGGTATATAGTTTAGAGAAGCTCTTATGTATGTGTACCAGGACCCGCGTTTCAAACTCTTCATTGCAGTATCATTTGTTATAGCAAAATAACTGGAAATATCCCAACTGTTTGTCAGTAGAAGAATGGATAAATTGTGGTCTATCCATATACTTTGAAGAGAATTTTACACAGTAGTTGAAAATGAATGAAGTACAGCTATATACATCATGGATGAGTCTCAAAACATAATGTCAAGCAAAAAAAGCTAGTCATAGAATATATACAATATAATTTCTTTTATATAATGGCCAAAAATGGGAAATGGAATATGTTGTTTAAAAATACATTATGTGTTGGGCTTCCCTGGTGGCGCAGTGGTTGAGAGTCTGCCTGCCAATGCAGGGGACACGGGTTCGTGCCCTGGTCTGGGAGGATCGCACATGCCGCGGAGCGGCTGGGCCCGTGAGCCATGGCCGCTGGGCCTGCGCCTACGGAGCCTGTGCTCCGCGGCGGGAGGGGCCACAGCAGTGAGAGGCCCACGTACCGCAAAAAAAAAAAAAAAAAAAAAAAAGAAACAAAGCAAATCCACTATATTTTATTTCATAATACTAAAAGAATAAATTCATCAGGAGGGTATAAAAATCCTAAATATTTATGCACTTAAGAACAGAGCTTCAGCACACATGAAGCAAAACTGATAGTACTGAAAAGAGAAACAGGCAAAAGCACAATTACAGTTGGAGATTGCAACCCTTCTCTCAATAACATATAGAACAAGTAGACAGAAGAGTAGTAAGGATACAGAGTACTTGTCACCAACTTGACCTAATTTACATGGAACACTCACTCAACAATAGCAGGATATACATTCCTTTCAACTGTACATGGAACATTTATCAAGAAAGACCATACACTGGGCCATAAAATAAGTCTTAAATTAAAAAATATTAAATCATACAAAATATGTTCTCTGCATGGAATTAAAAATTAGTAACAGACATATATCTGGAAAATTCTGAAATACTTAAAAACTAACATGCCTGTAAATAACACATGGGTCAAAGAAGAAATGAATAAAATAGAAAGTATTTTGAACTGAATGACAATGAAAACACAACATTTCAAATTTGTGGGATGCAGCTGAAGCAGTGCTTAGTGGGAAGTTCAAAGCACTGTTTATATTAGAAAAGAAAGATCTCGAATCAGTGACCTAAGATTCTATCTTAAACTAGAAAAGGAAGAGAAAAATAAACCCCAAGTAAGCAGAAGATAAGAAAGAATAAAAATAAGGGCAAAAATAAATAGAAAACAAAAGAGAAGATCAATGAACTAGAAGTTGAGAAATTCAATAAAATTGATAAATTTCCAGCCAGAATGATCATGAAAAATTTTTTAAAAGACACAAAAAACCCAGTAATAAGGGGATGTCACTATAGATCCTACAGACATTAAAAGGATAATAAGAGGAGTTTATGCCAATAAATTTGATGACAGGTGAAATGTACAGATTCGTTGAAAGACACAGATTACCAAAGCTCACTCAAACAGATAACCTAAGGAGGCCTATAACTATTAAAGACATCGAATTTATATTTAACAACCTTCCACAAAGGAAACTCCAGGCCTAGATAGCTTCGCTGGTGAATTCCATGAAACATAATATCAATTCCGCACAAACTTGGCCCAGAAAATTAAAAAGGAGATAATACTTCCCAATTCATTCTGTTAGACTAGCGTTACCCTGATGCCAAAACCAGACAAACATCACAAGAAAAGAAAAACTACAGACAGAACACAGACACAAATATTTTTAAGAAAACTTAAGCAAATTAAATACAGCAATATATAAAATATATTTAGTATATAATTTAATAATTATATATTATATATATATATATATATAGTATTCCACGACCAACTGGAATTTATTCCATGAATGCACAGTTGGTGTGATACTTGAAAATCAATGAAATTCACACAGACTGAAAAAAATCTTATGAGGATTCTCTCAATAGATGCAGAAAAAGTATTTGACAAAATCCAACATTCATTCATGATAACAACATGATGATAAAGAAGAAGATGATGATGATGATACTCTCTACTATCAAATTATCTGTTCAGTTTGAGAGCTGGGACTGTATACATCTTTTTTTTTTTGCGGTACGCGGGCCTCTCACTACTGTGGCCTCTCCCATTTTGGAGCACAGGCTCTGGATGCACAGGCTCAGCGGCCATGGCTCACGGGCCCAGCCGCTCCGCGGCATGTGGGATCCTCCCGGACCGGGGCACGAACCTGTGTCCCCTGCATCGGCAGGCGGACTCTCAACCACTGCGCCACCAGGGAAGCCCCTGTATACATCTTTTAATGTATATATATACATTAAATGTATGTATATATATACATACATTTATATATATAATGTGTATATATATAATATATACATACATTTATATATATAATGTATATATATACATTAATGTATATGTAACCAAGCATGGCCCTGGTACCAAAAGGTGCTCAATAAATGTTAGTGAATGAATGAGTGATGGAATCTGCTGTACTGCAGGGTTTACACTGGTAAATACAGTAATGTACTGCAGGGTTTACACTGGTAAATACGGTAAAGGCATGTAAGAACTGCTGTTCGTAAGCTTTAAAGTAATGCAAGCCTAAACCAAAAACCAAATAGACTGTTATCTGGGGCAGCACCAAGTCATTTGTAAATAGGGACGTTTCTGAGTGGCACTGGGAACAAACAGCACAAAATTTCCTTCAGCGGAATGGTGCCGATGAAGCTCACTCCCATAGGGCAGAGACAGATCTCGCCCACAGACTGGATTGCATATCCTCAAACATCGTGGCCTGTGCTGACTGGGTAGGAAGCAAACTTAGTCTGATATTTGGATGCTTTTGTTGTCCTCCCCCTCCTGCCTTTATTTTCAATAGCTTGCAGAACAGGCTAAATCTCAGCTTTTTAATTCCCCCAAAACATTTTTAAAATGAGCCATTGTTATCTTTAATAACCATGGCCAGGGGATTATCCAGTTTCATTTGAAGAAGCTATTTTTGCCAAGAGAGGAGATTCTTCCAGACAAGGATAAAGACATTAATGGTTGTCTCTGAAGATTCTGTTTTAGTTGAGATAATAATTTGGGGGCAATTAAGCAAATTGTATAGACTCCAATGGGCCATTAATCTCCAAAGCAATTGTCTGAAATGGAGAGGTCTTTATATGCAGGAGCAAGGATCAGAGTTTGGTAACAGTTACATTTTGAATCTCCTTCAGTTAAAATGAAAAGGTAGCAGTGTTAACAGGTTATTGGTCCTGAGTAAAGCATGAACTTCATTTACTTATAATCTGTACCTCACCTTTTGTATTAAAAGACAGAGATCATTAAACCACTAAATAAAGGATAAAAGTACCAGTTTAGTATACCAAAGAGGAGATAGAAGTATACCAGCAAAGCTAGGCTAAGGCTACATTAGCAATTGGCACCTAATTTAGCTGAGTTTCCCAGCAAACAACAATATAGATTACTTAGCTTTTACTAATGAAAGGATGCATCCTGGAACATCAATAGAAAAGCTCTTTAACTGAGTTCTAAAACACAATAGGTTGTAGTATAAAGAGTGTCAGCTTTGGAAGCAGAGAGGATTCCAGTGCAGGCTCCACACTGTAGTATCCTGGGCAAGATGACTGATGGCTCTTAATCCTACTGTCCTCACCTGTAGAAGGAATAATGATGCTGACCTCTTAAGGTCGCACTGAGGTTAAATGAAATCATATGTGAAGCACCCCAGCACATGCCACATCTATAATGAATGGTAGGTCCTTTCCTCTCTCCCTTTTATTTAGGAGGTCTTCAATAAATGCTGTGTTATTCTTTCTCTATTGAGCGGTACCGGGTGGCTTGTTTTCTGAGCAGAAAACCAACCCACAGCCCCGTATTGGAGGAAGGTCACTCCTAGGTTTTAGGTATGCTTGGAATGAAATGAGATACTTTTCTGAGTTTAATTGCTGCTGTTTCTGTGGTTCGGTAGGTGATCTAGGGCCAGGATGGCATCCACAGGAGGCTGAAGTAGGCAGCATGGCATCTTGAAGGCATCCCTGTGATCCCACAGGGATTCACAGAGTTGCCATGTTGGCCTATGGGAAACGGATGGCAGGTGGGTATTGGGAAGTGAGAAGAGTACAAGCCTTGGTGTCTGCACATGTAGGCTGTAACCTTCGCTTTAAGTTTACAGAGTGAACTGGGACAGGCCATGGAACCCATCTGGGTCTCAGTATTTCCATTGGTACATCCAAGAGATTTAGTTAAATGGTCTCTGTGAGTGCCTTTTTCACTCTTGTATTCTATTAGGTGGGGAAAAAAGAGTGTTTGGGATAAGATCATTAATTCTAATTAAGGTTTATAATTCACTCTTTCACCAACATTTATTAAACACCTATTATCTGCCAGGCACTATGATAGACTTTAGGATATAGAATTAAAAGTGCCTGTTTTGGGCTTCCCTGGTGGCTCAGTGGTTGAGAGTCCGCCTGCTGATGCAGGGAACGCGGGTTCATGCCCTGGTCCGGGAAGATCCCACATGCCGCAGAGCGGCTGGGCCCGTGAGCCATGGCCGCTGAGCCTGCGCGTCCGGAGCCTGTGCTCCGCAACGGGAGAGGCCACAGCAGTGAGAGGCCCGCAGTACCGCAAAAAACAAAAAAAAAAACCCAAAAAGTACCTGTTTTCAAAAGAAGCCAGGCACAGAAAGTGTACATACTGTATGACGCCAGGTACCTGAAACTCTAGAAAAGGCAAATCTTTAATGATAGAAAGTAGATCATGGTTTCCTGAAGTGGAAGGGAGATTGACTGGGACTGGATCACATGGGAGCTTTTTGGGGTGATGGAAATGTTTTATATCAATGCTAATACAGTTGCCACTAGCCTCATGTGGTTATTTAAATTTAAGATAAAAATTTTACAAATACTTAATGATATCACTTATATGTAGAATCTAAAAAATAATACAAATAAATCCATATACAAAACAGAAACAGAGTCTTAGTCTAGAGAGTCCTAGAAAACAGACTTATGGTTACCAAAGGGGAGAGGGATGGGGGAGGGACAAATTAGGAGTATGGGATTAACAGATTCAAAGTAAAATACATAAAATAGAGAAGCAAAAAGGATTTACTGTATAGCAGAGGGAATTATACCCAATATCTTGTAATAACCTATAACGGAATATAATCTGCAAAAAAACAAAGCAAAAAACGAATTACTATGTTGTACACCTGAAACTAACCCAATATTGTAAATCAACTATACTTCAAAAAAAGATAAAAACTGGGACTTCCGTGGCAGTCCAGTGGTTAAGACTGTGTGCTTCCACCGCAGGGGGCGTGGATTCCATCCCTGGTCGGGGAACTAAGATCCCACATGCTACGAGGTGAGGCCCTCCCCCGCCCCCAAAAAAGTTAAAAGACTTAAGTTCCTCATTCCCATAACCACAATTCCAGGGTTCAATAGCCACATGTGGCCAGTGGCTACCCTATTGGACAGTGCTAATTCAGAACACCTCCATCATCCCAGAAAGTTCTTTTGGAGAGCACTGTTCTATACCTTGGCTGTGGTGGTGGTTACATGGGTGTACACATTTGTCAAAACACATCAGAATGTATACTTAAATTGGGTGCATTTACTGCATATAAATTATATCTCAATAAAACGGATTTAAAATAAAGTCCTGTTCTCAGGGACCCCAGTCTAATAGAGGAGACAGGCAAGTTAATGGACAGTTACAGAGCTGTGTGAGTGCCATAAATAAGACCAGGGTGTTCCGCAAGTTCAGAGGTGGGGCAGCTACGTAGATTGTGGCCCAGGACATTCTCTTAAACGATGGTTGGGGAAACTCTGGGAATTAGGCAGAGAAGAGGAAGGAAAGGTATTCTAGACCCTTAAGAACCACTAGCACAGGGACATCCCTGGTGGTCCAGTGGCTGGGATTCCATGCTCCCAATGCAGGGGGCCCAGGTTCAATCCCTAGTCACAGAACTAGATACCACATGCCACAACTAAAGATCCCACACATGGCAACAAAGATCCCGCATGCCGTAACTAAGACCTGGTGCAGCCAAATAAATAAATATTAAAAAAAAAAAAAAAGAACCACTAGCACAAAGAGTTCCTTTGGGAGAGTTAGGAAGAGATGCCCCTGCTTTGGTATGGACTCAGCTTGGGAAGCAGAGCCCACAGCCTGGCAAGCAGAGCATGGACTGGATTTCAAGCCTCCGCCCGTCCTTGGCTGGGTGTCCTGAACAGGGCACAACCTGTGCAGCGTACCTGGTGGCTTGCCACACAGAGGGGAAGGCATATGCAAAGGCAAAGAGCCTTTTACATTGATCCCTTTGAGGAAATAGGTGCTGTAGCCA
Source organism: Tursiops truncatus (assembly GCF_011762595.2). Lineage (NCBI taxonomy): Eukaryota > Metazoa > Chordata > Mammalia > Artiodactyla > Delphinidae > Tursiops > Tursiops truncatus. Next base: position 101,727,090 of record NC_047039.1, on the reverse strand, counting down.
CCTCTTTGCGGTCCACCTTCGCTAGGTCCTGGTCTGTTCTTTTATTAGGAATTCACCACATTTAATCACTATTAAGACATCAAGATTCTTTTAACCTGCAAAATGTCCAGACAGTTGATTAGTTCAATTATCCTTCTTTGCCTACAGCTGTTGCTGTTTTACATATTCAAGTGTGCAGCTGGGAAGGGTGCTTGAAAGCTTTCCCTGGTAACTTAGGACAGTTTTCCCAGAAGACTTTGACTCTCTTACAGCCAAGCCTCTGGGTTTAGCCGCATGGGGATCTGGCCATGGTACTCAGCAAGATCAATTCAGGCAGGGAGATCTCGATTTGGGACACCTTCTGGAAGTTTCCAAAAAAAAAAAAAAAATTCAGGAGCCCCACCTTTTGGGAATTAGAAAACTGAGGTCCAAGTTTCTTTCTCTGTCACTAGCTTATTGTGTGACTTTGGGAAAATCAGTTCATGTCTCTTGAGAATCAGTTTCCTTATTCATAAAGGATAACAAACGTCTGAATTATGAGACAGCATCAAAGAAAGTGACATGGGCTTTGTAAATGGCGTTGCATCAAATAGCAATTTTATTTTATTTCTGCTGGCGTTAAAAAGTGAGCAGCTGGGGCCCATATGGCATATACAGGTTTCTACCCTGCTTCTGCAGGGCATAGATCTTGCTTATAAAACACCTTCCCCCAACCTCTCAGTCAGAATGACTCATCTCTTTTCTTTGTGTCCCTAGAATCTTACACTTATTTTTCTTATACTAACAAAGTATTTCAAATGTTTTACTTTGATTTATAATTACTTATCTGCATTTTAACCAGCTGGTGACTGCAGGGATACTAGTAATTCAGTGAAAGGCAAATGGCATAATGATTAAGAGCCTGGGATTCAGAATAAAATTTGGGTTCAGCTCCCAGCTCCAACATTTAGCAGCTGGATGGTCAGGCAAATCCCTCTCCTCTCTAAGCCTCAGTTTTGTTGACTATAAAATTGGAGCATAATCAGTCCGTTTCAAATGGTTACTGTGAGGATTGAATGTAAGGTTTTAACATAGCGCCTGGCACACAGAAAGCACTCAGTACATGGTAACTGGTATCAGTTATTCATGGAATATCAGAGCTGAAGGGAGCCTCCATGTTTTTGTTTAATGTACTGAGTTTACAGGTAAGAAAAGAAGCTGAGAAAGTAGAATTGGCAGGTCTGAGATCATATGGTGTTGATGTGTATTACCCTCTTTAGCCTAATGATCTACATGCTCTTCCCTTGATATGGAGTATTTCTGTTTTCTTCCCATCTTGAGAAGTTAGGACTTGAGTTAATTTGGCAAACTGGCATTGAGCTATGTGCACAGCCTGGGGTTAGATGCTGGTCCTAGAAGGCATCACTGGCTTAGTGACCAAGCACACTATGGGGAAGACAGTGGGTAACAACTGGGAACTGGTCAGGGACTGCTGGTGGTGAGGGTTGGCTGGGAAGAGTTCCTGTGAGCAAGGGGGCAGGTGACAAGCCAGAAATACTGCTGACCTTGGGACCAGACAGACCTGGGTCTGAATCTTGGCACACCTGTGTATTCAAAGGATGACTTGGCCAAAACTAGGACAATTTGGGCAACGAGAGAAATAATGATAGTAATGTATTTTAACTCACAAAATAAAGCAAATATCCACGAGTTCATACTGGTTTAAATAAACAACTGAATAAATGAGGGAGAAGAGAAAGCTCTTCCTTACAGTGGCATTCCAATTAATAAAGATAGAAGGAATGATGAAAACAGGACATTGTCAGCTGGCAAACAGCCCTGTGATAATTGTTTTGGGTGAGAATTATCAATGGGGGCTTCCCTTGTGGTGCAGTAGTTAAGGATCTGCCTGCCAATGCAAGGGACAGGGGTTTAAGCCCTGGTCTAGGAAGATCCCACGTGCTGGGGAACAACTAAGCCTGTGGGCTACGACTACTGAGCCTGCGCTCTAGAGCCTGCAAGCCACAACTACTGAGCCGGCGTGCCACAACTACTGAAGCCCGTGCGCCTAGAGCCCGTGCTCAGCAACAAGAGAAGCCAACGCAAAGAGAAGCTCGCACACCGCAAGGAAGAGTAGCCCCCGCTCACTGCAACTAGAGAAAGCCTGCGCGCAGCAATGAAGACCCAATGCAGCCAAAAAAAAAAAAAAAAAATTATCAGTGGATGCTAAAATAAGTAGGTGAAAATTTGATGAAAAACAGGATATTTACATAGTTTCAAATATCAACACAAGATTTTTATTAATTATAAAAATAGTAATTTTACCATGGAGAATCTTGGCAGATACTACCTTACGCAAGAAAACAGAGTTAACAGCACCAATTAATGAGACATATTAACATCACCTGCCTCCTGGTACCTGAGAAAGGCACAGCATCACTTTTGTGGTACTTTTGCCAAAAGTGCACAACCTCAGTTTTATCACGAGGAAACACCACATGAACCCCCAAATAGGAACATTCTGTCAAATAACTGGCAAGAACTTTTCTGAAGTGTCAACATCATGAAAGGCATGGGCAGAGGAATTGCCACAGATTGGAGGGGGGTGAGGAGACATAACAGCTAAATGCAATGTCAAATCCTGGATTGGATCCTGAGCCAGAAAAATGGCATTAATGGGAAAATTGATTAAATTCTAAAATGTCTGTAGTGAATCATATCCTTTCAATGTAATTTCTTATTTTTGACAATTGTGCTATGGTTATGTATTGGGTTGGCCAAAAAGATAGCAGGGAAAAATCCGAACGAACTTTTTGGCCAACCCTAAAATGTTAGTAATTTAGGAAGCTGGGTGAAGGCTATACAAGGAAATCTTTGCACACTTTTGCAACTTTTTTCTAAGCCTGAAATTATTTCTAAACAAAAAGCTAAGGAAGAAAGAGAGAAAGAGAGAGAGGGAGAAAGGAAGGAAGGAAGTGTGGCCTTGGGCAAATCTCTTCCCCTCCCTGAGTCTTGTTTCCTGACCTGAAGCGCAGGGCAGTCATCCCAATCTACTTCACAGTGTTCTAAGGATAAAATGAAATAGTGCAAAGTAGCAGTGTGTATGTATTGATTCTATAAAAAGCTATTCTTGCCGTTAGTAATGGCAGCTTCTGTGTCTTGAGGGTTCTACCCTAATGAGAAACATCTGGCTGCAAGGGACTTCCTCCCAGCCATTCAATATGACCTTGCCCAAGGAAATAATAATGCCAGCTTTGTGGCTGGGTGGCTGTCGTCAGGGAGATGGCGCCAGATAGCCCAAACAGCTGGTGGTAGTGACGTCACCTCCAGGCTTGGCAGAAAGAAAGGCCATGGTGAGACAGAGACAGGGCAAAGGGCTTCATCCCTGACCATGAAAACAGGAAAACAACTTCCCAAATAGCCCATCTTTTGTGCAATTGATTCTATTTTCAGTTTCCTGGTTCACTAAAATGTTTAGCACACAAACCAGGAATATGGCCATTCACCGAATGGGCAATGGATTAATCATAAGGAGAATTCCTCCCCGGCTCTTCCTTCTTTATAGATTCCAAAGTATCTAATGTAACCAAGTGAGCTCAGCATTGTCTGTCCCATTTTACACAGGAAAAACCAAGGAGGAGCAAGGGGAAGAGACGCCAGGTCCCAGGATAAGTTGGAGGACTTTCCAAAGTCAGAATCCAGGCGCCCAGACTTCCAGTCCTGAAATTATATTGCCCACATTCAGATTCATCTCATGGCCACCTCGAAGCACATGCCCAAGGAGCAGAGTCTGGTGAACACATCCCTGAAATACCATTGTCTGAGTGTAGACCTTACCTCTTAATCCTAAATTCTAAAGTGGAGAAAAACAAACAAATAGAGAAGACAGGCTTCCTGAAACAATTAGGGTTTTGGGGTTCAGAGGGACCTAGGCTCAAATTCCAGCTCTGCCACTTAGCAGCAGGGAGACCATAAATTATTTTTACCTCTTTCAGCCTCAGTCTTCTCATCTGTAAGAGAAATGGGGATAACAGTAACACCTATGCTGAGGGTGGTTGTGAGGGTTAGATGCGGTGGTGCCTGTGATATACCCGGTACGAGTGTCACGTAAGGAATGTCAAACTGTGCACATCCTCTTCCTTGTGTCCTTTCTCAAGAGCTTTCATCTGCTGGATGGAAAGTTAGTTCCTTCATCAGAGAAGTGATGATTTGTAACTCAGACTCCCTCACCAGAATAGAGCTGGTTGCGCGTTAGTAGCTTTGAAATCAACACAAAGAAATCTGCTCCAGAGCTGTGAGGTCCGGAGACATCCATCCAGTCCCACCCTCTTATTTTACAGCTGCGGAAACTGAGACCCAGAGAAAAGGAGCAGTCTGGCAAAGATCAGAGAGAGTCAGTGGCAGAACCAGGGCAGGAATCCTGACACGCCAGCTTCCCTGCTTTTGGACACACTCATCTCACTGGTTGAACTTAGCATTGGCAAGGACTGTTGGGTCCAGGGATTCAGGGACTGCCCCTTCCCTGTGTGCCAGCTGGTTCCTGCCCACTGTCTTTCAGGCTGTTATTTTATTGCTGATTCTGGGGGTGGTTGAAGATCTGGGAATGGAAGAGGGACAGGTGCAGGACCATGAGCCTTGTAGCCTTCACTAAAGGTAGGGGTGTGTGTGTGTGTGTGAGAGAGAGAGAGAGAGAGAGAGAGAGAGAGAGAGAGAGAGATGGGATTACCATTGACTGAGCTACTAAATGTATCTTAGGTCATCTCTACATTGTCATAAAAACCTTGCAGGATAATATGCAAACTAGTATATATACAATGGATAAACAACAAGGTCCTACTATATAGCACTGGGAACTATATTCAATATTCTGTAATAAACTTATGGAAAAGAATATGAAAAAAATATGTATATACATGTAACTGAATCACTTTGCTGTACAGCAGAAACTAACACAGCATTGTACATCAATAATTCTTCAATAAAATGGATTAAAAAAAACCTTGCAGGATAGGTATTAGCCCCATTTTCCAGATTGATTGAATCATTCACTCAACATATATATTTAAACACCTGCTGGGTGGCAGGCAAGGTGCTAAGTATTGGGGATACAGCCGTGAACAATTCAGAACACAGTCTTTGCCCTCACCGAGCTTCCAGTCTACTGCAAAAGGGACACAGTTAAAATAATTATATACGGAAGTAAAGAACTGCAAAATGTGGTAAGCGCCACAGAGGAAAAATACAGATTGCTAAGAATACAAGAAAGGGCTTGATGTAGATTAGAGGATTAAAGAAGGCCTCGTTTGGAAAGAACGAGGAAACTGAGGCTGACGGAGGACAGGTACATCTACCCAGTCACTCATCTTTTCAAGTTATTTTCAGGCAGGACTGAGAACAGTCCTGACAGTCTGCAGAGAAAGGGTAGCAACACTGAGTTAAGAGAGGAAGGTCGATTTCACTGGCCAAGCTCTGCTAAATTATCTAGGTGTTTGGTGATTGCTATTTGCTTTAAGAAAGGCAGCCAGGGTTATGGAGAGAGCTCGGATATAGTTGGCAGGAACCACGGGTCTGGCTCCAGTTGACCGACTTATGGTACATGACCTTCGGTGAGGCTTTCCTCTCTCTTGGGCTCAGTTTACTGATCTCAGGTGCATTTGAGCCCTAACGGTAATAAAGGCTCACCAGGTGAGAGATTGGAGACGGAGAGTCCCTGACCACTAGACTCATAGGGATGAGCTTCTTCGTTTCAAACTAAGTGTGCAAATTACTGCTTGAGTCAGGATTCTGTAGGTAGGATTTTTCTAAAGCGAGGCAGCACCGGATTATCTGAGTTTCAACTCAAGGTGGAAGATTTTGGGGTGCCCAGACCCTAAGGTTCGGAGTCATTATTCTAGAAAAGTACAAACCTGGTTAGGTACTCTGCGGGTGCCAAGAGGTGCTGGATTCCCATCTCCCGCTTAAATTAACGGCCCAAGGCCGATTCAGCCCTCAACAAAGATGGCACCTGCCCTGGCCTCGGCCCGAGTGCCCTCACTAAAAATGGCATCCTGCCTCTCTTTCCTTAAGTCTTGCTGGCGCAAGTGCAGACCCCCCGCCCCCCTGCCATTAGTTAAGATGGCGCCCGCCCGCGCTGCCCGGCCCGGCCTCGGCTTCACAGCGCGCTCCTCGGTGACCCCGCCTCGTTTCCGTAGGAAGAAGCGCCGGGAAAGATGGCAGCGGCTGCGGTTTGAATTCCAGCGGCGCCGCCGGAGTCCCAACGAGACCTGGGTTGGAGGGGGCGGGGACCTCGGGAGCCGGGCGGGTCGCGACGGGGGGCAGGAGGGGGGGAGGGAAACCAGTGGCGACGCCGCCAGATACCAACGCCGCCACCTCCTCTGTGTCCATGATGGACTCGGTGTTGGAAGAGGACGTCACCCTCCCCGGGATACGCAGCGGCTGCAGGTGCGGCCTGGCCTTCGGGGGTTCGCGGTAACCAGGCCGGGGTTCCCGCTGATGGGAGTTTGCTCCATCCGAGACTTGGGGTTTGCTCTTTGGGTGTTTGAGGGTTCTGAACGTGGGCAGTATGTGGGATGGGTTTCTTGGGGGGGGGAAATCTCTTTGGGGACCCGCCCACTGATACTGAGTGTAGGTTGTTGGGCGGTCCCGACCTGCCCCACGCCCGCCTCTAGCATTTCGGGACATACTTTGAAGAGGCGGTGAGGGACAGGTAAAGGGTTCTCTGAAAGGGTGGGAGATGGGGACCTCTTGGAGTGTGCAGTTAGTGGGGGCTAGTTGAGGGCCGGGGACCTTGAGGGTACTTGATGGTTCATGCTGGTTTGGGGATTTGCTTTCATTATGGGGAGTGCACTTGGTCTGTCCAGGCTTTGCTTATGGGGTCACATAGTGGCCACCAAAACTCGGGCTATGGAGTGCGGCGGTTAGGAACCTTGGCTGGAGTTGAACAGAACTGGATTCAAATCCAGCCCTTTAAACTAACTAGCTGTATGACCTTGATAAAATGGTTTAATCTACTTTCCCATCTGTAAAAGGAGGCTGGCAGTAATATCCACCCAACAGAGTTGGGGTGAGGATCAAAAGAGAAGATGCCCACCCAGCAATTTGCTTGGCAGGAGTAGTGCCTGCCATATAATCAGTGCTTAAAAAATGATTCGGAGGACTTTCCTGGCGGCCCAGTGGTTAAGACTCGACGACACCAATGCAGGGGGTGCGGGTTTGATCCTTGGTGGGAGAGCTAAGATTCCACATGCCACGGGGCGGGGTCAAAAGATGAAAAAAGAGATTCGGTGTTGTCATTATCATCATCAACAGTAATACAAATTGGGGAGTAATGTCTGAGAGTGGCCTCGCCACGCACCTGTCCCAAGAGGCAGTTGGAGTCCACATTGCTGGTGCGGCAGGGGTCTCTCCTGGTAGGAAGGCCTGACAGAGCCCTGCACTGCTGCAGGGTTGGGGCCCTTTGGTTGTCCTGGGCTCCTGGTTGGGGAGAGGGTAGAAGGTCTCAGAGGTGATCCCTAACTGAGAATCTGCAGTGTTTATCCAGCTCTGCTAGGGACAGGCTGCTTCTTTTAGTCAACAGATCCTAACTGAAACGGTGACATGTTATTTGTTGTGCAAATCTGGACGGTTTTAAGAGTAAAATGGGCACAGTTAATTTATGCCTGAGCAGCAGGCATAAACAGGTCCTGTGTCTTGGGCAAACCTTGGACAAATGGTTACTCTGTTTATTGAGGACCTACTAGTTATCAGGCACAGAGCAAGGCCCTTTGCAGCTCCTGCATCATGTCCCTTTCTCTTCATCTTTCTGCCACTGCCCCAGTATATTGCAGTATGACCTCTCATCTGGATTGTCGTGGTTTCCTTCACACCTCTGATAGCCTTTTTTTTTTTTTTTTTTTTTTTTTTGCGGTACACGGGCCTCTCACTGCTGTGGCCTCTCCCGCCGCGGAGCACAGGCTCCGGACGCGCAGTCTCAGCGGCCATGGCTCACGGGCCCAGCCGCTCCGCCCCATGTGGGATCTTCCCGGACCGGGGCACGAACCCGTGTCCCCTGCATCGGCAGGCGGACTCTCAACCACTGCGCCACCAGGGAAGCCCTCTGATAGCCTTTTATACTACAGCTTCAAAGCTCTTTTTAAAATATAAATCTGATTGTCTCAGTCTGCTGCTTTACATGTTTAATGCTTTTCATTGCCGTTAAGGTAAAGTCCATTATTATTCTCTCAGACAGCTTTTCACATCTCAGCACCAGTTGGCCAAGCACTTGGGTTTTGGGACCTAGACCTAACTGGGTTTCAATCCCATTTCTTCCACTTAAGAATCCTGTGACCTTGGGCAAGTCACCCTCTGTGAGCCTCAGTTTTCATTATCTGTAACATGGGTGCGTCTAAAAGGATTTAGCCTAATGTCTGACCCAGAGTAGCAGCTCAACAGAGCATCAGATATTCTCCTTTCCCTCCTCTCCCTGCCTTTGCTGGTGATCCTGGTGCTGCATACATTCCTGGTAACTAATCTCTTACCCACCTGCTTCATACCCTCCCTGGCTCCTCTCTGCCCTCAAGATGAAGTTCTTTAACATGGCTTCTGAGCTCTTTATACTCTGGCGCATCTACCTCACTAACCTCCTGTGCTCCCTCTTCCTTCCCCGTCTCCTCCCCAAGCCCGTCACTCTTGCTGGCTGCCAGACTGTTATGAATGATCTGCCTTGTTCTTTCTTACAGCTGGGCCTGTGTACTCGCTGTCCCTGCGGCCTGGATTGCCCCCCCCCCTTGCCTTATTATTTTTCAGGTCTCAGTTTAGATGGTACTGCCAGGAAGTCTTCACTGATATCCCCCTATCCCCACCTGGGCCCTCTGTTCTCCTCTAGTCCCCCCGTCACTGACCTGTTCACAGCCCTCATTGACCTCACTGAATTTTTTTGGTTTTTTTTGGCCCCACTACGCCGCATGCAGGATCTTAGTTCCCCGACCAGGTATCGAACCCACACCTCCTGCACTGGAAGCTCAGAGTCTTAACCACTGGGATGCCAGGGAAGTCCCATGACTTCACTGAATTTGATTAACTAGTGTGGTCCAGTCAGCATATAATTTGAGCCACGTATGCAATTTAAAACTTTCTAATAATCGCATTAAAAAAGTAAAAAGAGACTGGTGAAATTAATGTTAATAATGTTTTATTTAACCCAGTATTTCCATATATTATCATTCTAACTTGTGAAAAAAATTATTAATGAGATATTTTATCTTCTTTTTGATCTTACTAAGTCTTTGAAGTCCAGTATGTGTTTTACACTTACAGCCCTTCTCAACTTGAATGAGCCACATTTCAGGTGCTCAGTAGGTCCAGGTGGCTGGTGGCTCCTGTACTGGCCACAGCAGGTATGACTGTTAACTTGTCTGTCTCCCAGATCAGACTCTGACCTATGTGAGAGCAGGGGCTGCATGTTGATCATCTTTGTAACCCGACTTCCTAATGTGGTATCTGGCTCATAGTAGGGGCTCAGTAACCATTTGTTAAATCACTGAATAAACAATGATCTAGTGGGGTGACAGTTTTATCCCCCTTTTACAGGTGAGGACACTGGGGTTCAGAGAGGTGAAATGAACGGTGTGGGGTCCCACAAAAAGTACATGATTGAGCCAGGATTTAAATCCAGGCCTACAGACTCCAAAGCCTGGCTATCAGTACCATGTCTTGCCTTCCAGCCAGTTCTCTGAACCAATTCTGAGGGGATTCTGGGAGGATTTTTTGGAGCTGCTGGTGCTTGAACTGGCCCTCAAAGAGTAGCGGAAACGTCCTGAGAGAGTCAGCTTCTCTGTCAGGTGGTCACAGTGGATGAGAAAAATCCCTGCAGTAAAATCTCTTTTTATGCTAACATGAGTACTCTTCTGCTTGCTAACATCCAAGCCCCAGTTTTAGAGACTAGACCAGAGTCCAGTTTGTCCTTGGACTTCCGTTGAATTAGGTCAGTGTGTGTTATTCTCTCCAAACCTGATCACCTGTGGGTGCCCCAAGAGCTCCGGCCCCTGGAGCCTCACCTGAGCTAAGGCCCTTCGTTAGGGCCTGCCTGATGGTGTCGAAAGAACCTGCACTTTGTACGCAGGATGTCTGCGTCTGCATCCTGCCTCAGCCAGTCACTAGCTGTGCTGCTTGAGTAATTCGCTTCACCCTCCTAATCCTCAGTTTCTCTTCAGTGATAATATCTGTTTTGTTGGGTGACTTTGTGGATGAAGCAAGATTGTATGTATTACGTACCTAGCACCGACTGGGGAGTACATTAAATGTTGGCTGTTTTTGTTTCACCGTTACCATGTTGTACTGTTTCCTGGACGAAGTCCTCTGTGCCCACACCCCTGGGTTTACCCATTTGTTTTCATGCCCAGGATTCTGCCTCTCCCTGTGAGCTTCCTAAGGCCTGGCCCAGGCTTGTACATCTATGGGTTCCTCAAGTACATGGCCATTAAGTGCTTGCTGCCCCGTTAGGGGCAGACCAAAAAGACGTGTTTCTTACAGCTTTGTACACAGTTTGTACTTTCTCAGGCAAAGAGTGCCTTTATGGATTTTGTAGAAGGAGGTTGAGAAAGAGGATGGTGGAATGAAATTTCTGGTGAAGGCTTGAAAGCTTAATCCAAGGCCGACCTTGGACCAGAGGTACCCCTAGGCTGTGAGGTTTGAGGAGGTGTTCTCCGTCGCCAGTGTTAGCTCAGTGAGCGCAGGCAGCACGTCTGGCTTCTTCCCCACTGTATCTGCCCTAGAACTGTGTCTGGCACATGGTAGAGGCTCAACAAATATTTGTTGAATGAATCAATTTTGTTCAGTCTCCGTTTAAAAAGATAAATACCATGAATATAGGCTCCATATTTAGTAGTAAAATGCTGCTTTGTAATCACTGTGTGAAAAAGTGCACAACAGAGTGTCAACTGATACAGTCTTCGTGGAACACAGTTTGGCGTTAAAAATGTGCCTTGTGGTTTTTTTTTAACAGCTTTTTTAACAGATATAAATCTAATTTATATGCCGTAAATTTCACCCATTTGCAATATACTATTCAATGGTTTTTTTTTAGTATATTTACAGAGTTGTGCAGTCATCACCATAATCTTAATTTTAGAACATTTTCATCATCCAAAAAAGAAACCCTGTGCCCATTAACATTCGCTCCCTGTCTTAGCTTGGGCTGCTGTAACAAAAAAACTATAGACTGGGTGACTTATAGACAACAGAAGTTTATTTCTCACAGTTCCAGAGACTGGAAGTCCAGGATCAGGGTGCCAGCATGGTCAGGTTCTAGTGAGGACCCTCTTCCGGGTTGCAGACTACCTATTGGTACGTCTCATTGTATCCTCACATGGTGGAGAGCAGAGAGAGGAAGCAAGAGCTCTGGGAACCCTTAAGGGCACTAATCCCATTCCCAAGGATTCCACCCTCATTACCTCGTCTAGACTTAACTATCTCCCAAAGGCCCACCTCTTAATACCATCACTTGGGGGGGGGGTGGGTAGGGTTTCATCATATGAATTCTGGGGGGCCACAAACATTTAGTCTATAACATTCCACATTTCTCCTCCTTCCCCTCCCCCCAGCCCTAGGCAAGCACCATCTACTTTTTGTCTATAGATTTGCCTATTCCGGACATTTCATATAAATGGGATTTTACTATATGTGGTCTTTAGTGAGGTTCATCCATGTTGTAGCATGTATTAGTATTTCATTCCTTTCTGTGCCTGAATAGTATTCCATTATATACAGGTATTGATGCCATATTTTGTTTATTCATTCATTGGTTGATGACATTTGGGTTGTTTCTGCTTTTTTGGCTGTTATGAATAATGTTGCTATAAACACTTATTTGGGTACAAGTGTTTGTGTGGACATAAATTTTTGTTTCTCTGGCAGTAGGGTTGCTGGGTCATATGGTAACTCTGTATGTTTAACATTCTGAGGAACTGCCCAACTCTCTTCCAAGGTGGCTGCACCACCTGACACGCTCACCAGCAGTATATGAGGGTTCTTATTTCTCCATTGCCATGTCAACAATTGTTATTGTTTGTCTTTGCTTATAGCTGTCCTTGGGGATGTGACAGGGTATCTCATTGTGGTATTGATTTGCATTTCCCTAATGACTAATGATGTTGAACATTTTTTCATGTGCTTATTAGCCTTTTGTATATTTTCAAATCCTTTGCCCATTAAAAAAATGTGAATGTGTTTAGATCCAGCAATTCCACTTCTTGCTATCTATCTGACTAGAGAAATCCTCACACATGTGCACAATGAGACCTGTGTAAGGAGATCCAGCATTGTTTGTAAAAGGAACAATTTAGAAACATTGAACTACCATCAGGAGACCTGGTAAATACACATCTTTTCTCAGGTGTCTTTCAGACTGTGACCCATTGGCAACTCATGAAACTGAATGTAGTAGGTTGCAACCAGAATTAAAAAAAAAAATTGAGTAGAACAGAATAGAAAGAATTTCAAGAATGAAGGGTAATATATTTCCTTCTATGGGTTGGGGTCGATAAAATTTGCAGACACTGCTGTACATTGCTTTGTAGGAGTTAAAGACACTGAGGTAGATCTGTACTGTCATGAAAACATCTTTAGGACACATTAATGAAGAAAAGATGCTGCATATACGATTACATACATAGGGAAAGGTTTGGAATGTCTTGCTGACAAGAGTGGTTACCTCTTAGGAGGAGACCAAGATGGGAGTGAGTAGTCAAGGAGAACTTGAAACTTGTCTATTTTGTATTTATATATATTTTTCTCTCATTAAGAATACATGACATAGAATGAAAAACAAGTTGTTGAAAGACAGACAAGACTGTACTTGGTATAGTTGTTTTCTGAATGTGATGTCCAGTCCGTCCACGGCTCTCATAGCACTTTGTCCGTGAAACGTTCCATCCTTGTTGGACCTTGCGTGGATGGACAGTTGTTGGCTGCCATGTACAGACTCAGGAGATCGCCCCTTTTGGGTGGCAGTGGAGCGAGCTAGGAGGATGAAGTGGTTGGTGAAGCGCAGGTGAGCGTTCGTTCATTTACCCGACACATAGTGGACAGGAAGCAGCCACACGGCCGTGCGCTGTGCAGACTCTGGAAGGCCCTGCCTCGATTCATGGGGACCTCGCCACAGCCCCTTGAGGAAGGTGCTGGCGGGGGCCAGGCTGGTGTAGAGGCTAAGAGCACGGGCTTTGAAGTCAGGCCAGCTTGGTCTTTCAGCTTATTAACTTTCCTGGGCCTCCCTTTTCCTCATTAAAAAAAATGGCAACATCTAAAAACTACCACCTACCACTGAAGGGCTGTGGTGAGTAGTAGGCGGGAGGCTGCTTGTCGCTGAGCGTGGGGTCTGTTCAGCGCGGTGCCCCTGCAGGGTAGTGGTTACGCTTAGGCTGTGTTTTGCATGCGAGGAAACTGGCCCTGACTATGTGCCCCATTGAGTAGGAGCTTTGGGCAGCCCGGACGCTGGTTAGCGAGTGTCAAGGACACAGAGACACCGGGATTTTGGTCTCAGCTTTACTACCAACCGCTTTGGTTCCACCCCCCCCCCCCCCCCCCCACCGCCGGTGCGCGGGCCTCTCACTGTTGTGGCCTCTCCCGTTGCGGAGCACAGGCTCCGGATGCGCAGGCTCAGCGGCCATGGCTCACGGGCCCAGCCGCTCCGTGGCATGTGGGATCTTCCCGGACCGGGGCACGAACCTGTGTCCCCTGCATCGGCAGGCGGACTCTCAACCACTGCACCACCAGGGAAGCCCCCGCTTGTGATTTTGAGCAAATATGTTCCTTCCCTTTCTGGGCCTTAGTCTCCCCCATCCATACCATGACAAAATCATGTCTAAGCCCTTTTCCTTTGCTTGCCTAGTTTTGACTACAGGTGGGGCCCCATGAAGCCCCAACTTTAGTTCTCAGGCCTAGAGTGAATGATCAGAATGGGATACAAAAAGGTGAATTCTTAAAGGTGGAGGTGTGGCTGGAACTGACTGAGACTGCGCATGACAGAGGTTCATGGCATTTAAAAAGTGGGCAGGTAAAGTCCAAACGGAAATTTGGCAGGAACCAGGCCGGAATTGCTGCATTAAATAGTGGTTTCTTCTCAGTTGCGGTGTCAAATGTCATTTTTCAGACTTCCCTGGTTGCCTGTTGGAAATTTGCCTAAGACCAAATTCTCTGGCTTTGTCTGCCACGTGGTCTACAACGGTGATTGACCTTGGCTTGAGTAACTGATGGGCCATTTCCTCCAATAGTAGTAAATTAATGGCCGTGGTGGAGAGAACCCCAGACTTGGGAATGTAGAGACCAGACTCTAGGCTAAGCTTGACCAGTAACCTGGTTTGTGATCTTGGGCCACTGGGCCACCATCTGCAAAGGGTGGTGATCGAACTTGATTTTAATTTTTACAATTCAGTTTAGAAAATGGAGTTTGTCCTTCATGTGATACTTATTGGAGGAAATTGAGAATTGTAAAATTAAAAAGGAGGAAAATATCTCTCATTTCCCTGCAAATTATGATTTTTAATATTTCGGTTGTCTTGTTATATATATTTAAAGCCCACCTAGTTTCCAAGAAGGATTTGAGGTGTCTTTAGTGTACATGTATTTTGTTTTTCAATAATTGAAGGCGTATTCTACTTAGGTTTTTTTTTTTTTTCCAGTTATCCTCAGAGCAGACACTTTTAATGTAATCATTTTCTTGATGTTGGAATTTTACGACATCCGGTTTTTGGCTTGGTTCTGATCTTGAAGGTTCATTCCAACACCAGAGTTTGGTTATCAGGCAAAATTGTCCCAGGAACAGAATGGAAAGAGCAAACTGCCAAGAAGTCAACCTGCACGTCCATCACCTCTTAGTTTACAGCTTGGGACGGGGAAGCGTTATTGGGGGTTAGACATAAAGGGCTCGGATTCTGGCCTTGGTTCTCTACTTAACTGCCGTGAGACTGAGGAGGCTGCTGAAATTATCTGGGCTTTAGCACCTTCCTTTGAGAAATGCATAGACCCTCAGGGAACTGGGCAATTCTCATGATGGTAAATCTTTTGTAAGTTATAGAGCATTGTATGTTTCAAGGTGACGGGGTGTTTTGCTCCCATTTATGGAATACTCACAATACGCCAGGTACTTGCCGGACACTTGTTGTCTCATTTAATTGCCAGTTGCTCTATCAAGTAGCTGCTGTTCTCCTTTTATAGACGGAGGAAGCGAGGCTGGGAGAGGTATGTGGCAGAGCCTAGAACAGAATCCAGGGAGGTGTGTTTCGTGTTGAACCACACCTCCTGTTATGGTTTAGTTTTCTGTCTGTCTCCAGATCCTCACTGAACCTGTTTTTATAATTCAACCAGTAAAACTTCTTGAATCAGTGAGTTTTGCATTTTTGTTTGATATTCTTAAAGCATCCGAATTGGTGCCTGATTCTTGGAAGCTTAGTTTTTGGTTGTGATAGGCATATTAATAATGATAATAATAGTAATGACAAAAACAACGCTAGATGCCATTTAGCGAGCACTTACTGTGTGCTGAGTGTTTATATATTGATACATTAACTCATTTAATCTTTACAGGTAGAGGGTGGTATCCCCATGTAACGAATTAACAAAGTAAGACTCAGGAACATCAGTAGCTTATATTTGGCATGGTGCCTCTGCACCTAGCCCATCTGTGGCCCACAGAACCCTTGACGTGTGAATGAATGACTGAACTTACTCAGTTGTTAAGTGTTAGAGCCAGACCTCTGCCCCAAAGCCTGAGTTCTTAACCTCTGCACTGCATGCCTCACAGGTAGCTGGCTGGCTGTGACCTGATGACGGACAGTCCGTCTGATAGTCTCTGCTGTTCAAACACTGACTCTTCTTTTATCACACGTGTTCTCTCCTAGTGGCCTTGTTCCCAATTTACCAGATGACCTGGATGGCATCAGCCCCATTGCTGGTTTGGGAAATGGTGGTAAGTACACAAAGTAAGAACAAGGGAAGTAGACGCGAGGCCACGAGGGCCTTCAGGCCTTGAGCCTGGGCCTGAGCTTTGATGGTTCCAGGGCCCAGAGCTAGCCTGGCATGGCTTGGTGCTCCCAGGAGGTACACAGTATTTTGTATACATATTGACCTGCTACTTAGTCCTTTCATAAACACTGGACTAGAGGAATTGATGTCCTTTGGGCCATATTTCATGAGTTTCATTTCTTGCTACCACGCTTATAGGGGTTCAGCCAGTGTTTGCTGAACTGAATGACCAGTGGAGGCTGGACGTTGAATCGGTGACTCGGTCAGGTTCGGAGGATCTGTTGGTCCCTGCTGCCGAGTGGCTGGAGGCCCCTGAGGGCTGCTGTCCAAACTTCAGTGTGCAGAGGCCTTCCTGGCAGGCTGCTGGATTCCAGTTGCCCGCTGAGGCCCAGCATTCCTACACGGGCCTGCCCTTTGGAGACAAATAGTTGGTTAGACCACAGGAGACAGCGCTGAGGAAATAGGCAGTCTGCTGTGTTGAAGCTGGACCATGAGGAGACTTTCTGTTTTGCAGTTTGGGTTTTGCTAAGCGTTCTTCATAATTTTTGTTTCCGAAAAAAGTGGATGCTATCCTAAGTATCTGTGGGAAGTGCTAATAATTTGCCACGTTGAAATATCTTAGAGATATTTTGACTTGTCCCCCTCCCCCCCAAAATGATGAGATTATGTGCAAAAGGAAGAAGGTTTTAGAGCAGACAATGATGTAAGTTTCACAAGGTTTATAACTTACAGGCCACCCTCAAGTTTTCCTTTAGAACCTATTAACTTTTACTTCAAACATACAGTCCCGCAGTTCCGGTTTCTCTTTTTCCTGCCCAGGCAGTTAGGAGCAGAAAATTCATAGGCCGCCTCCTCAATTCAGCCCACGTTATACATCTGCTTCACGCCAGGCTCTGGGCTCAGTGCTGGGATTCCGATCATGGTTCCCATCAAGCCTAGAGGGCAGACAGCTAAAGAATGATCAGGACAGATCACACAGTCAGTGTAACGAGCGAAGAAGTGAAAGGAGCTGGGAGAGGGGATGAGAAGGAGATTTACCCTCAGATGAAGGAGGGGGGGTGGGCCGGAGTTTCCCAAGAAGCTGAACTGGAGCCAAGACTTGAAGAATGAGTGGGACCTAGGTGGGGACACAGACACAGGTGACAGAGCACAGCCCGTCTGAGAAACAGGAAGGCAACCCGCGTGCCCCCGGTCTGGTGCACGGGGCTCTGCACGGTCCCCCACTGCCCCGCTCCTGAGCCGCTTGTCAGCTGAATGCTGAGCGCCACGCCCGCTCCCTCCTCTGGGCCTTTGTCCTCATCTGCCTGCTGCCTGCCTGAGTCTTTATGACTCAGCTCAAGCCCACCGCCTCCTTGGCTCTCGCTAGGCTGCCTTAGGTGTGCTTTCCTCTCTGAACCGTATGTATTTCACTGCATTTCGTTTCATCTGTTCCCGTTGGCTACTTAACAAGTACCCAGAATCAGACCCCTTCTCACCCTCCCTCCCTGGTCTAAGCCATCAGGACCTCCGGCCTGGATTCTCCCAGTGTTCTCCTAACTGGTCTCCTTGTTTCTCTCAAAGCGCCTTTTAATCTGTTCTCAGCGAGGCAGGCAGAGGGAGCCTGTGGAAACCCAAGTCCCATAACGCTGCTCCTGAGCTCAGAATCCTCGGCATCCTGAGAGGAGCCAGTGAGGCCATACCCAGCCCGTCCGCCAGCACCTGGCTCACCCACCTGGCTCACCCACATATGCCCCTTTATTGCTTTCGCGTCCATCGGCCTCGTGGCTGGTCCTCGGATCCACTGGGCATCTCCCACCCCAGGCCTTTCCCCTGTGCCTTCTCCAAGTTTGCCCAGAGGTCACCTCCGCAGTGAGCCGTTCCTGAATTTAACCACCTTATTCGAAACTGCAAGTCCTCACCCCACCCTTGCTGTTGGTGTTTCCTATCCTTGCCCACTGTATTTTTCTCCGTAGCATTTATCACCTTTGAACATACTCTGTAACTACCTATTGTTTTGTTTATTGTCTGTCTCCTCTTTCTAGACTGTCAGCTCCTTCTGTTTGTTTTGTTTCTAGAATGGTGCCAAGCAGAGAGTAGGCCCTCAGTGCATTCTTGTGGGAAGAGCGAATTCATTCATTCACTCAGCACACATTTCCTCAACGCCTGAAAGGCGCCACGCACTTGTGCAGCATGGAGCAGTTTGCTTACATCCCCGTCTTGCCCACGGGATCGGGATCCTCTCGGGTGCAGGATCAGTGTCTCTCTCACCGTTGCTTCCCCAGCACCTCGCGTGGTGCTTGGCGCCGAGGAGGGGTGTAATACATGTTTGTTGAATTAAAGAAGCTGCGGAAAGATTTGGGTACTGGCAAAGTCTTGAATCACTCTGAAGCAGGATTTGCCAGTTTCTGACCCACTGCCTGCTTTTGAAAATAAACTTTTATTGGATCACAGCTTCTTTGTTTTTGAACTGTCCATGGCTATTTTTGTGTTGAGTGGTTGGGACAGATTTGAGGCTTTGTGTATGGCCTGCAAAGCCTAAAATGTTTATTGTCTGGCATTGTAAGAAAAAGTTTGCCAACCCCTGCTGTCAAGTCAGTCAGACATGGTTTTAATTGCTGTTTTAATTGCTGACACGTGAAGATGATATCCTGTTCAGCAAAATAATTTTATGCCAAGCAGTAAGGAAGTACATAGCGGGGCAGTTCTCCTTTGTTTGCCCCATGTATTCTTCGGATTCATCTTCTGACATTTACATTGTTACATTGGGGCTAGTTCAAGTAGTTCGTAAATATTTGAAATACAGTGGCTTAGAGCTTTCTGTAGACTCAAATCACAAGACAGAATATATCGTGGAAGCTAGTCATTTTTATTTTTCTTCCCTAAGGGGGATGCTGGGCAGTCTGCATACCGTGACGTTTTCCTGTGTCTGTTTTACCTTTTTATAGCGCTCCCACATGTGTCGGAAGAAATGGTGTCTCCCACCAGAGCCCGGAACATGAAGGACTTTGAAAACGTAAGTGGAGATACCAAATTACCATCCCTCACAAATCACGTCTGCAGCCACTGTCCAGCCAGAGCCAGGAGGGAGCTGTATTTCTTAAGAAGCATCCAGACTGGATAAGGCCAGGGTTGGGAGGAATGCCAGAGCTCGTGGGTGCTCTCTGGGTGACCTTCACATTCCTACACAGACGGCCCTTTGTACACAGGCCAGTTACGGGTTCCAACAGGATCAGTGGTTTCCAGCCTTGGGGAGTTTGGTGTATTTCTGGTGTCCCAGATAAGAGGATGTCACCATGTAGCACAGCTGAGAGGCACTAACATGTATTAAGGGCTTTCCTGTGATGTAAGCCGTGTTATTTATGGTCCCCATTGAATCCTCACTGTGACGGAGGTATTTTATATCATCCGCATTTTACAGGTAAAGAATCTTAAGACTAGGGGAGGCTCGCTTACGGTCACATCATACTTGAGTGACAGAGCTGGGGTTTGAATCCAGGTTTTTAATGACTCCAAAGCCGTTATTCTTTTTGCTGCGCTGTGTGGCCTCCTTGCATTTTGCAGGCTGCATCTTTGTTGCTGTCGAATGAAACATGAGCGGCCTGTTCCCACTGCTGTGTGGTGATCGTCTCAGAATGGGTTGCTCAGTGATGGATTTGGCTTCAGTGGTTACTGTCTTCCAGCATTGTGTGTTTCATTTGTTAGTGGACGGGGTTTGTTGTCAAGTAACAGGAAAAGAAGGTTATTTTCCCAATTCCAGTTCTCCTTAACAAGTTACCTGCTCAACGCTCTCATTTGTCATGGGAAGATCTAGACTCTTCTTCATTTGTAACCAAATGAAATCCATACCGTGCAGGACACGGGAGATATTTATCAGAGAGAAGATGGAGGACACAGAGGGAAGGACATACCACCATCATATTTCTCTCTCTCCAGTTGTCTCTCCTGAAAAGAGTGGTACTGTCTCTGGATTTAATTTAGAATACTCATTACTGCTATCAGTTATCTGCAAACCACCAGTGACCAATTGAAGAAATGACTTGTCAGATCTCTAATGGAAACAAGTAATTTCTGAGCTTTGAGTTGTTACAATTTCAACTCTACAACCCGATCTATGCTGTGGGGCCTGGGGCCTGAAACAGATGAGATTTGATTATTCCACATCGTGTATAATTAAAATGTGCTCTACTATTAAATGGTTTTTCCTGTTTTATCATAAGAGTAATAATAGCTACTATTTATTGAGCTCTTGCTCTGAGCTGGGAACTTGAAGCGTTAAGCTCTTCATATATATTACTTTAATATTGAAGCAGCTCTGCAAGATACAGAGTTATTTAAGTTTTGAAGGGCACAGTTTTTTTTTTTGTTTGTTTGTTTTTTTTGTTTTTTGTTTTTTGTTTTTGTTTTTGTTTTTGTTTTGCGGTACGCGGACCTCTCACTGTTGTGGCCTCTCCCGCTGCGGAGCACAGGCTCCGGACGCGCAGGCTCAGCGGCCATGGCTCACGGGCCCAGCCGCTCCGCGGCATGTGGGATCCTCCCGGACCAGGGCACGAACCCGTGTCCCCTGCATCGGCAGGCGGACTCTCAACCACTGTGCCACCAGGGAAGCCCCAAAGGGCACAGTTTTGATTTTTATTTCTAGATGGAAAAATTTAACAGAATCTCAGAATTTTGGCTTCACCTTTTGTTGTCTGCCTTTTGAACTGGCAGGGTTGAACTTTCCAACCCTCTTTATTATATGTAGGAGAAACAGAGGCTGAGGGATGCAACATGGCAAAGCTGTTTTCAGAGGCAGTCTGTGCTGCCTGAGGACCACGGCCTCTGGAGCCAGACTGTCTGCTCATCCACTTCTGCTGGGTGACCTTGGGCCAGTCACTTAACCTCTCTGTACTTTCTTTGTCTTTAAAATGGACATGTTACAAGTTCCTACTTCATAGGGCTGTTGTGTGGATTCATGAGTAAATATATGTGAAACACATATGCCTAGCACAGAGTTCATTTTGTGTGTTACCTATTTCTCCTTCTTACTGTTCTATTTATCGTTGTTATTTTTGTCTACTCTGCCATGTGATTCACGTTTCCCTTGCTCAGATGTGTTCTTGATGACCCAAATACTGATTTTCTTAAAGGTGAGGGAGAGCCTTCTCTGCCAGTATGTTTTAGGATTTATGTTTTTTCTTCGTGACTGTGGTCCTTCGGCTGCTGTTAGGTTTTTTATGGCATTGATATTTTTTATTGTAGCATTTTCAAGAGCAAATTCTGCAGTTGAAATTGAAATGACCACACTGTTCTCAGTGTCTCGCTTTCAGGTCTTTATAAAACACTGAACGTTTTCCTCTGGCCTGCGCTACTAAATACGTGATCTCTGTTGGGTGCTCATGGGAGATGCTCCTGGTGTCCGCGTGCGTGTTAAAGAGGGGACTAGAATACTTTTGATTTAAAGGGGAAACTCGTGGTTTCTTTTATTCTAGTCTTAGATGACAGATATCTGAACATCAGAGTCTACTAGCAAGGGTCTAGCAAAATACGGGCCTCCTGGTTTTGCTTAGAGTTCATCCATTCATCAGTGAATATTTTCAAATATATGTCCTGTGCCAGGCTGTGCCAGGGGCTAGGGAATTGGCAGTAAATTAAGACCCTGTAAGTCTCCCTGTCAAGAGGCTCGCAGTCTAGTTAGGGAGATGGATAGGAAAATACTGCAGTGCTAGGGGTTAAGTACGGGGTGCTCTGGGGCACAGAGCAGGGGCCCCGAACCTGGCCTAGGGGACTTAGGGCAGCCTCCCTGGAGGAGGGTCATCAGGAAAAGTCGGGATTAGGGTTAGCCAAGGTGAGAGGACTGAGAGAGCACCCCAGGCACAAGGGCTCACGTGTGACGACGTAGAGAGAGGCATGACGGCGTGTGAGGAGGTTGGGAATCTAAGTTCCCTTTGGCTGGAAGGAGGCGGTAGGATGGAGGGCCTGAGAGAAGTGAGGCCACTGAAGCAGGCAGGGGTCAGATTCTGCAGGCTCCTGTATGCTACACTGCTTCTTTTTAGTTTTTTCCTGGAGATGAAGGGGAGCCAGTGGTGGATTTTAATCTGGGGAGGGAAGTGACCGGAATCCTGCTTCAAAAGATCGGCCAGGCTGGTGACTACATGGACGGAGGAGGGAGCGAGGCTGGTGGCGCTGTGATGGGTTGAAAGACTACAGTGAGTCGTGGTCGGGGGGGAGGGATGATGCCTGAGCTAAGGGGAGGGGTCCGGAGGTGTTGGGAAGAAAGTCTGCCGGCATTGTCGACTCACCCAGGCCTTACATCTGACACACAGGGACTCAAGCCCAGAGAGGCAGAGGGACTTCTTTGGGTTCTGACCGCAGGCCTCTGGCACAGGAGGTCTTTCTGTTACACTCTGAGGCCTCTTCTGACATGTAAAAGCCACACGCCTTCTTGTGGGCCTTTAAACTGGTGACCCATTGTCTAGTGCCCTCGTCAGCTGAGGTGTAATCACCCGCACGGCAGGCCTTACAGCAGGAGGTTGGCAGATTAGTTAGCAGATTAGTTGGCAGATCAGTTACCAGTCTGGTCTTCAGTGGGAGCCTTTCTAGCTCCCCACTATAGTGGGGAGCTCCCCGGACCAGAGGAGGATTGGCTGAGATGTTTTTGTAAAGGAATGTGCTTACCTGGTGTGATCTGTTTCAGAGACTGCAGTTTCTCTCTCTCTGTCTCTCTCTCCCTTTGTTTCTTTCAAAATGTTTTGAGCAAGTGGGGAGACCCAGAATCTGGTTCATCGTGTCCAGTCCGGGTAGCTATCTTTTTTCTTTTTTTTGCGGTACGCGGGCCTCTCACTGTTGTGGCCTCTCCCGTTGGGGAGCACAGGCTCCGGACGCGCAGGCTCAGCGGCCGTGGCTCACGGGCCCAGCTGCTCCGCGGCATGTGGGATCCTCCCGGACTGGGGCACGAACCCGTGTCCCCTGCATCAGCAGGCGGACTCTCAACCACTGCGCCACCAGGGAAGCCCCGGGTAGCTATCTTTATCCGTATGTAGAAGCGTTTAATTCTGGCTTTTACTGTGACAGAGAGTGACACGTGTAGCTTTCCATGTCTGTTGATACAAGTGGCTAGTATTATTTAATGACTGTCCTAAGTTCATAAAGACTTGTTTTCAAAGGGATGGATTGAACCATAATTTACGTAATCTCTTCCTGTGCGACGTTCAGATTGTTTCTAATTCTTCACTATTATAAACAAAGCTGTGGTGAATATCCTGGTGCATGTGTCTTTGTACAGTTATGTGGTTATTTCCTGAGGATAGACTCTGCTGCTCTTGTTTCAAATCCACCTGCCCTGAGGTGCTGGTGTTCTCGTTTCAAGGCCCTTACTCCTTTTTGTTGAAAAGTCTTGGTCTGAGCCGAGGCAGTTGGTCAAGTTTAATGTTTTATCTGTGGTATGGCCAGGAGATTTGCATCTTCAGATTTGCTCTGTAACCTCCCTGTGGTGGGTTACTTCCTCACGGAGAATAGCCCCCTTCACTCTCCAGCCCCACCCGGTCTGCACGGCCCTTGAAGCTTCAGAAGCACGGTGGTACGGGGACATGACACGCACTTGGAGATGACCAGAATTGGGTTTTAGGTCTTGGCCCTGTCACTAACTGACCTGGGGGCTGTACGGTCTTTCATTCAGAATTGTCATGGGGGTTATATGAGTTCTGGTGTGGAAAGCACCTAGCGTGATGCCTGGCACACAGTGGGTGCCCAGTGCCTGCTGGTGTGCCCCCTGATCTGAGGATCCTATCACAGGCCCCTCGGTTCTGCCCCATCAGTTGTCAGTTTCGGCTGATCCTTCTGGGATGTTTCTTTGGCTTTGGAATGAAATTCCTAACTTCTTGCCACGGTCCCTGACACCCTGCACTGTGTCATCGGTGGTACGCTTTGTGCTGCAGTACGCAGGCTGCTCTCAGCCCGCAGTTGGGCCTTCCCACGTCTCCTCCCTCTGCTGGGACCGCCCTTTCTCCTCCTCCCGAGGGGCAGGCCCCTTGACCTTCACGTCTCAGCCTTGATGTGACCTTGTTCGAGAGGCCGTCCCTCACCCCCTTCCCCAGCTCGCTCGGGACCCAGCCGGCCCTCGGGGCCCAGTCTTTCCCACCCTGAGTCCCATGACTGTCTGTAATGGTGTATTTTATTGGTGTGGGTGCTTAACACGTGTCTCCTCTGCTTCGTCCCTAGTGCTCAGCACCGAACTGAACAAGATGGTAGTCACTTAATAAATTCTCGTTGATGAGATGAATTTGTGACCTTGTATAAGATACTAAAGCTGTAAACTTTGGTTGCCTTATCTGTGAAATGGGAAAAGTAATGCTTAACTCCTAGGGCCGTGGTGAGGATGAAGTAACATATGCCAGGACAGTGCCTGGTATCCCGGGTCTTAAGCAGATGAGGGTGGCTGCCACGTTCTTGTGAATCAAGTGGCTGGAGCAGTGTAGCAGCAGGGAGGGAGCACGCAGACACCCCAGTCTTAGGAGAGCAGGCAGTGATGAGGGCGAGGGGAGGCTGAGAAGGAGAACAGGGACGCCTTTAGAACCAGGCAGGAGAGCAAGAATCGCATGGGGTGCAGGCCGGTGGACGTGGTTGAGGCCAAGTCTGGAGCTGACAGAGTGGGTGTCGCCGCCACCCTGGGGTGCTGGCTCTGCAGGAGATGGGGCCTGTCAGTGCCTGGGGCCTTGGGAATCAAGTTGGGCTTCTGGCTGTGGGATGTCTGTGCTCCGTGCAGAGGTTCACTTGTGTGGTAGGATGGCCTCCTGTGTGTTGGATCGAATGCTGTGAGTTCTCGGACCTCTGCACGTCCCAGCCATGCCTTCCAAAGACCTGGCCAGATGGCGGGCTGGGCGGTGTAAATTTTTACAAACTTTTTTTTTTTTTTTTTATGAAGCAAAACTCAAATTTTATTTGTAACTTTTTACAAGTAACAAGTTAAAAGATTTGTGGAAATGATCCAAAGTGATGAATTTTGTCTATAAATGTGGTCCAAAAAAATGATGTTGCAATTTTATTGCTATTTCCTAAAATGACATAATGTTCAAAACCCACTATTGTAAAATTATTTTTGTGTGAACGCTTTTTTCTCTTTTGTAATTTTAAGCAAGCTACTATAGGTTTTAAAATTTTCAAACAGTGACATACAACTTAAGCATTACACAATAACAGGAAATCTTTACAATCTTTTTGAAGGCCATTTGAAAAGAGATTTTGATGGTCATACAAATAATATTACTCTTGAGCCCGATAATCCATTTTGGGAAAATTTGTCCTGAGGAGACAACTCAGTGGAAGGAAGAAAGCTCTGGACATGACGGTGTTTGTTGCCACATTGTACGTAATTGGGAAAAATTGGGAACAAGGGAATTATATTTTACGTTTGTTATCTCTTTGGCTTATTGCAACAAGCTTGTGATGAAGGTATTTCACAGGTGAGGAAGTGGAGGTTGGAGAGATTAATGACTTGCCCATGAGTTTAGCGTGATTGAGAAACAAAAAGAAGGCAAAATTGGGACTTCCTTGGTGGTCCAGTGGTTAAGACTCTGGGCTCCCAATGCCGGGGGCCCAGGTTCGATCCCTGATCAGGAAGCTAGATCCCACATGCCCCAACTAAGACCCGGTGCAGCTAAATAAATAAAATAAAACATTTAAAAAAAGAAGGCAAAGTTCAAACCCGGTCGTTCTGGTTGTAAAGCCTGTAGGCTTCTCCTAGAACACACTGGATCCATAAGTGGGCAAGAGAGAAAGGGTTAAGTGATGGACTGTGAATCAATTCAGTGGAAATTAGTGCAGTCATTTTAAGTGATAATTATGTGAATTATGCAGCAACATGAAAATATTTAAGATATGTTAGGGGAAAACAATGGATTATACAAATTCACTTATGTTATAATTTTACAAAAAGATGTGTATTCATGAGCAAAGGCTGAAAAGAACATAAATAGAGTTGCTTTCGTAAGATAGTTGTATTCCAAGTGTTATTTGGGTTTTAAAATTCTGTCATTGCTACAGTATTGTTTGTTAATAAATAGATGTTTGCCTAGTAACAGTTTTCTGGATGATTTGAGGACACCGGGAGAGTACTGGAATCAGAAACTAATTCCAAAGTGTCTTCCTCATTGTACTAACCTCACTTAGTTGCTGCTGGCAGAATTGCCTTACATGCAGTATTGTTTACCAGAGATGAACTCTGGGCAGCAAGATTTCATGGTTTTTTTGTTGTCTAGGTGAATGGTCTAACAGTTTTTGGACTTTCAAAGAGGATAAAAAATTGACAGTGGCCCGAAGATCTGCGTATTGAGGGCTTAGCGAGAACTGGATTCCTTTTGAAAGCTATCCTGTGTTTTCTGCTTGCTCCGTGCCAGGCTCTGCCAGGTACTTTAGCTCATTTAGTTGTCACAACACCCCTGTGAGGTAATTGATTTTTATCCTCATTTTATAGATGAGCCAACAGTGACTCAAAGGTGTTAGTTTTCCCAAGGTTACGCGGCTTACAAGTGACAGCATTGGGAGTTCATCCGTTTCCTATTCTGCTGGCCCCAGGGCCCTTGCTCTTATTCCTTGTGCCTTGAATTGAAAGGTGATCTGGTGGGTGAGCTTCAGCTTTGGAGGCCCAGGCTCTTGCAAGCCGTTGAAACTGATTGCCAGAGTTAGGCACCTTGCTGAGAGTTCAGTTGGTTGGAGTCGTCCTGATTCTTTTTTATGTTGTTGGCTTTTGTTTTTCTTCCCTTTTTGATGTGCTGTAGGCTAGGAAGGCCTTTGATAGGGGGTGGGGTTGGAAGTGGGAATGGGAGGAAGCCATAATGACCAACTAGTAGCTCCTTCAGGGTCTGTCCCGCTGCTGAGCTGCGGCTGCTCCAGCTCCTGAAAGCTCCACCCCATGATCAAGTTGGGATGGTTCCCATTTCAGATGTTGCAGCTCCACAGTCACACTTGAGTTGCAGGAGCCGGAATGTGGCAGGTACAGTCTTGTGTTAGCTTACTTTTTTTTTAAAGTACTATTTTTATTTTTTTAATTTATTATTTTATTTATTTATTTATTTTTGGCTGTGTTGGGTCTTCGTTACTGCACACGGGCTTTCTCTAGTTGCAGGGAGCGGGGGCTACTCTTCGTTGTGGTGCACGGGCTTCTCCTTGTGGTGGCTTCTCTTGTTGTGGAGCATGGGCTCTAGGCACGCAGGCTTCAGTAGTTGTGGCATGCGGGCTCAGTAGTTGTGGCTCACGGGCTCTAGAGCGCAGGCTCAGTAGTTGTGGCGCACGGGCTGAGTTGCTCCGCGGCATGTGGGATCTTCCCGGACCAGCGTTCAAACCCCTGTCTCCTTCATTGGCAGGCGGATTCTTAACCACTGCGCCACCAGGGAAGTCCCTAGCTTACTTTTGAGCATTGAGTTTCTGTCATATTTGGTGGGTTTTATATTTTGAGGTATTTATAACTGCTGTATGGTAAGCTGTTTCCAGTGTTTCCAACTCAATTTTTTTTTTCATTTCTTGAACTTGTTTCAAGTACAGATGAAGAGTACAAATGAAAAGAATATTAATATTTTAAGTTCTTATGCTGTGCCAGGCACAATACTAAACATCCCAATTAATTTCCTTTAATCCTTATAATAGCTCTCTGAAACAGGCATTATTATAATCCCATTTTTATAGATAAAGGAACTGAGGCACACAGAAGAATGAACTTGACTAAGGTCATATGGCTAGTAAGGGAGTCTGGACTGTATTCATTCATTCATTTGTTCATTCGTTCAACAAATGTTGAATGTCAACAAATTCAACAAATGTCTGCTGTTTTCCAGACGCCGTGCTAAAACCTCAGGGGAAAGAGCCATGAGCAGATAGATGATAAGGTCCCTGCCCTCTAGAAGTGGATTATATTCACATGACAAGTATGATAGTAAATAAATAGTATGAATACAGATTGTGACAACCTCTAGCAAGAAGACAAGAGGCCTGTGTTAGAGAGTAACTTGGTGGAGGTGGTGGAGACAGGTCTGCTTTAGAGCAGGTGACTAGGAAGGGCGTCTCTGAGGTGCTGACATTTGAGCTGAGATGGAAAGGCTGAGACTGAGCCACCCCGGGAAGTGCTGCAGGAAGAGCTGTGCAGGCAGACAGGGTGGCTTATGTGAGGACCAGAAGGGAGGCCAGGGAGGCTGGAGCGTTGCGGTGAGGGTGAGGGCTCTACCCGAGGCCGATAGCGGAGCCAGATCACACAACCCTGGGGCCACGGCAGGAAGCTTTATTCCAAGAGTGATAGAAAAAAAGCAATGGAGTGATGTTAACCAGATTTGTCTGACTCTGAAGCCTGTGGGTCTCTCCTTGCCTCACTTTGCCTTCAAGAAATTCTTAAATGTGTCCATTCATCCGGCCATTGGGTATTTAGCGACCATCTCTTATGTTTTAGACTAGAATACACACAAAGATATGGTTCCCCATCTCTTAGAGATGGATTGGGTAGAAAGGCAAATAACCCAACTGGTACCATGCAGTGTGATAGTTGCCATGATAAAGAAATTAGAGGGTGTGTGGCAACATTTAGAAGGACCCCAGTACAGCCTGATGGGGTAGTCAGAGAAAACTTCATGAGGGCAGTGGTATTAAGCAGAGAAATGAGGCTGACGTTGTTGCAGAAAAGATGTTGCCTGTATTTCATTGTATTCATTTGGGCTTGTCTGGCATTTGCAGTGACCTTCTGAAGGCTTATTTACCTTCCTCTCATTAAAAAAAAAAAAAAACAACTTCTTTACCTATAAATAGGACAAATATTCTTTCAAGTGTTGCTAAGAATTCTAGCAGTGCGCACAATGTGGGCATTCTAAGCCCACTCCATAAATAATTTATTGGTAGCCGAGTAATAGAATAAGGTTTCTCTTTATAGGAAGCATCTGGCGGGGTAGACTTTTTTGTTTGAATGAATGTTTTATGTGCTGTTTCCTTAAAACATTTAAAAGGAGGCTTTAACGAACCTACCAATTGTTTCTTGCACTGTTCTTCTTAGCCACAAAATTGAAACCTTAAGTGTTAACAAGGGGCCAGGGGCAGAGAGTTTGAAATATACTTAATGTAGAATATGTTAATCACTTTCTTTTATCAGTCATAAAAGTATTAAAAAGTTTTTTAGAAAGAGTATTATATACTATTACCAATTATTTTTAAAAATGCTGAAGAAAAATGCCAATGAACGTACGTTTATGGCGATGTATTGGCATTCAAGTATGGCTATTAATATTTTGCTATATTTTATTTTACTTATTTTAAAATCAACTTTATTGAGATATAATTTACATGAAATAAAACTCACCAGTTTAATTTTTTTTATTTTTTATTTATTTTATTATTTTTTTGTGGTACGCGGGCCTCTCACTGTTGTGGCCTCTCCCGTTGCGGAGCACAGGCTCTGGACGTGCAGGCTCAGCGGCCATGGCTCACGGGCCCAGCCGCGGTATGTGGGATCTTCCCGGACCGGGGCACGAACCCGCGTCCCCTGCATCGGCAGGCGGACTCTCAACCACTGCACCACCAGGGAAGCCCTAAGTGTTGGCTGAGTTTTGACATACGTATAGTCCCTTGTAACTTTCGTCATAATCGAAAAAATATATATTTATTTATTTTTGATTTTTTTGGTATAGGTGTATACGGCTTTAGGCTCATGTGACTGTCAACCACAATCAGAATGTTCCGTAATGCCAAAAAATGCCCATGTGTTGCCTCTTTGTGGTCAGACTGTTCACCCCAGACCTCTGGCAGCTAATCCTCTGTTCTTAGTCCCTATAATTTTGCTTTTTCCAGATATGATATAAATGGAAGCATACAGTATGTAATCTTTGAGGCTAGCTTCTTTTCCTCACCATGATATCTTTGCAGTTCATTCATGTTGTCGTTTATCGCTGTAGTTGAATATTTTTCCGTCATATGGATGTACACTTTATTCATTCACCCTTTGAAGAACATTCAGGTTCTTTCCATGTTTTGGTGGTTATTAATAAAGCTGCAGTAAACATTCCTGTGTAAGTTTTTTTTGTGTGGACATAGGTTTTTGTTTCTCTAGGGAAAATACCTAGGACTGGGATTGCTGGGTCATATGGTAAGTGTAGTTTTTTTTTTTTGGTAAGAAACCGCCAAACTGTCCTCCAGAGTGATTGTGCCATTTTGCATTCCCATCAGCAGAGTATGAGAATTCCATTTGTTCCACATCTTTATCAGCATTTGGTATTGTTAATTAAAAAAATTTTTTTAAGTCATTCTAATAGCTGTGTAGTGGTATCTCATTGTAGTTTTAATTTGCTTTTTCCTAATGGCTGAAGATGTTAAAGATCTTTTCTTGTGCTTATTTGTCATCTGTATATCTTCTCCTGTGAAGTTTCTTTTCAAATCTTTTGCCTGTTTTTTGTTTTTCTTTTAATTGAGTTGTTTTCTAACAATTACATCTTGGGAGTTATTTATGTATTCTAGATGCAGTTCCTGTCTTGGATTTGTGATTTGCAAATATTTTCTCTCTGTGTAGCTTGTCTTTTCATTCTCTTAACACTGTGCTTTTCCAAAGCAAACGTTTTATTTAGATTTTGATGAAGCTCAGTTTATTGATTTTAAAAAAAGTTTTTTATGGATCATATTATAGCTAAGAACTCTGCCTCGCTGTAGGTCCCGAAGATTTTTCCCTGTGTGTTCTTCTGAAAGGTACTGTAAGGTCGAATCTTAACAAACGGCACCACGAAACAGAGGAAAGCTTCAAGTGAGCTTTATTAGGGAGCACTCCCGGGCGAGGTTCACTGGTCTGAGAGAAAGGGGGCCAGAGAAGTCGCACCCGGGCGAGGGTTGGGCAAGATTTTATAGGGGAAGAAGGGAAAGGGGTGTGGTGAATCTGGGAGGGCGCAGGGTATTCCTTATTTGGTGGTCTTTTCGGGTATCCTGGGGGACCGTTAGTCCCGCCCCTCGAAAGGCGGGAAGGCTGGGCTGGGTTCAAAGTCCCCAGGTCAGTTCCTGGAACTGGGTGGTCCGGAATGTCTCCAGGGCAGTTTCTGGAACTGGGTGGTCCGGAGAATTTCGGTCTGATGCAACCTGTGAATCTGATTTTGTTCCCCTGCCTCGGGCCAGTTGGCCTTACAGGTACAATTTTACGTTTTACATTTAGATCTGTGATCTAATTTGACTTAATGCTTGTTTAAAGTATGATAGATCAGGGTTCATTTTTTTGTAAATAGATGTTTGATTGTTCCGATGTCATGTGTTGAAAATGAAAACACTATCCTTTCTCTATTGAATTGTCTTTGCACCTTTGTCAAAAATCAATTGGCCATAGTTGTATGGGTCTATTTCTGTATTCTGTTTCACTGGATTCTTTTTCAAAATTGTTTTCACTCACCTAACTCTTTTACTGTTCCAAATAAATTTCATAATCAGCATGTCTTTATCTATAAGAACTCTTGGGATTTTGATTGGGATTGTGTTAAATCTATAGATCAATTTGGAGAGAATTGACAACTTTATTATATTGAGGTTTCCAATCCATGAATTTGGTAAGTAAGTCTCCTCACTTATTTAGGGTCTTGATTTCATCAGCATTTTGTGCTCTTAAGCATATATAATGTCTTATTAGGTTTATACTTAAAAATTTCACTGTTTGGAGATATTGTAAATGGTATTTAAAAATTTTTCAGTTTCTGATTGTTCATTGCTAGTATATTGAAATATGATTGATATCTGCAAGTTGACTTTGCTAAACTCACTTAATGAATTCTGGGAGCTGTTTTTGTAGATTCCTTGGGATTTTTTAATATGTATGGTCATTATATGCAAATAAAGATTGTTTTATTTCTTCCTTTCCAATCTGGATGCCTTTTGTTTTCTTCCCTTGCCTTACTGCGCTGTCTGGGACTTCAAATACAGTGTTGAATAGGAACTGTGAGAACCGATATCCTTTCCTTATTCTTGATGTTAGGGGAATAACATTCAATTCTTCATCTTTAAGTAAATATGTTTTTTGTAGATGTGTGTTTTTTTGTAGACATCCTTTAGCAGATAAAGGAAGTTTCCTTTAATTCCTAGTTTGCTGAATTTTTATCCTGAGAGGCTGTTGAGTGTCAAATGCTTTTTCCTGCCTCTGTTGATGTGATCGTATGTATTTTTTCTTCTTTAGTCTTTTAGTGTGGTGGATTACATGGATTGACTTTGGAATATTGAAGTAACCTTACATTCCTGGGATAAATCCCACTCATGATGTGTTAATATGTTTTTCCAACTCGTTAAAATTTAGTTGAGTATTTTGTGTCTATCATTCCTGAAGGATTTAGTCTGTAGTTTTCTTGTAATATTTTGGTCTGATTTTATGAGGGTAACGCTGCCCTGACAAAATGAAGTGGGAAAGTTCCCTCATCTTCTATTTTCTGGAAGAGATTGTGTAAAATTGGTAGAAATTTAGGTATTTGGTGGAAATTGCTACTGAAATCATCTTGATTTGGAATTTTCTTTTTTGGAAGGTTTTTTATTACAAATTTAAGTTTTTAAGTAGCTATAGGACTATTCAGTTTCTCTTATTTCTTCTTTGGTGAATTTTGATAATTTGTACCTTTGAAGAAATTGTGTTATTTCATCTAAGTTCTCCAATTTCCATGCATAGGTTTGTATGCATTATTTTCATATTATCCTTTTAATTACTGTGGGATCTGTAATGATAACTCCTCTTTCATTCTTGATATTGGTAATTTATGTCTTTTTTTTTTTTGCCAGTCTTGCTAGAGGTATGAGTTTCATTGATCATTTGAAAAGAGCTATCTTTTTTTTTTTAACATCTTTATTGGAGTATAATTGCTTTGCAGTGGTGTGTTAGTTTCTGCTTTATAACAAAATGAATCAGATCTACATATACATATATCCCCATATCTCCTTTTTAAATTGATTTTTCCCTATTGTTTTTCCCTTTTCCATTTCATTGATTTCTGCTCTTATGTTTATTATATCCTTCATTCTTTTTGCTTTGGGTTTATTTTGCTCTCTTCATGGTTTCTTAAAATAGAAGCTTAGATTATTGATTTGAGATATTTCTTCCTTTTTAAAAAAATTTTTATTGGAGTATAGTTGATTTACAATGTTGGGTTAGTTTCTGCTGTACAGCAAAGTGAATCAGTTATACATATACATATATCCACTCTTTTAGATTCTTTTCCCATATAGGAATACAGAGTATTGAGTAGAGTTCCCTGTGCTATACAGTATGTCCTTATTAGTTATCTACTTTATATATAATAGGTATATATTTCTTCTTTTCCAAAGCATTTAATAATATAAATTTCCCTCTAAATATTACTCTAACTGCATCCTACAAATTTTGATTTATTTTCATTTTCATTTATTCAAAATATCTTTTGATTTTTCTCTTTTACCCATGGATTATTTAGAAATGTGCTATTTAATTTCTAAGTACTTGGGAATTTTCCAGTTTTCTTTCTGTTATTGATTCCTAGTTTATGTCCATTATGGTCAGGGAATATAGTTTGATTTTAGTTCTTCTAAATTTGTTAAGGTTTGTTTTATGAGCTAGGATATCTTGGGAACTGTTCCACGTTCACTTGAGTTGCTGGGTAGAGAATTTTTATAAATTTATTTATTTTTGGCTGTGTTGGGTCTTTGTTGCTGCGCACGGGCTTTCTCTGGTTGCGGTGAGTGGGGGCTACTCTTCGTTGCGGTGTGCGGGCTTCTCATTGTGGTGGCTTCTCGTTGCGGAGCACGGGCTCTAGGCGCACGGGCTTCAGTAGTTGTGGCACATGGGCTCAGTAGCTGTGGCTCATGCGCTCTGGAGCACAGGCTCAGTAGTTGTGGCGCACGGGCTTAGTTGCTCTGCAGCATGTGGGATCTTCCTGGACCAGGGCTTGAACCTGTGTCCCCTGCATTGGCAGGTGGATTCTTAACCACTGA
This sequence comes from Tursiops truncatus, assembly GCF_011762595.2. Lineage (NCBI taxonomy): Eukaryota > Metazoa > Chordata > Mammalia > Artiodactyla > Delphinidae > Tursiops > Tursiops truncatus. The sequence goes on along the minus strand of NC_047039.1, from coordinate 101,693,241 downwards.
GCCACCAGGGGAATCCCTAGAGTATTTTATAAGTGTAAATCAGATCTAGTTGGTTGATGGTGTTGCTCAGCATTTTTATATTTTGTTTACTTTTTTGGTCTATTTTTTCTTTGAGAGATGAGTATTGATGTCTCAAACAATAATTGTGGATTTGTTCATTTCTCCTTTCAGTTCTATCAGTTTTTGCTTCATGAATTTGAGGCTGTAATGTTAGGTACATACACAATTAGGATTGTTATTTTTCATTATTATGTAATGTCCCTTTTATGCCTGAATACTTTTCTCAGATATGAATAACCATTCCAGCTTTCTTTTAATTAGTGTTTGCATGGTACATCTTTTTCTAACTTTTATTTTTAATCTACCTCTATCATATTTGAAGTGGGTTTCTTGTATACAGCTTTGGGTTTTTTATCTATTCACATAACCTCTGTATTTTAATTGTTGTGTATATCATTTACATTTAACATATATCAATGTATTTTAATTTAGGCCCACCATTTTCTTACTTGTTTTCTGTTGTTTCTTCTGTTTTTTTTTTTTGCGGTACGCGGGCCTCTCACTGTTGTGGCCTCTCCCGTTGCGGAGCACAGGCTCTGGACGCGCAGGCTCAGCGGCCATGGCTCACGGGGCCAGCCGCTCCGTGGCATGTGGGATCTTCCTGGACCGGGGCACGAACCTGTGTCCCCTGCATCGGCAGGCGGACTCGCAACCACCGCGCCACCAGGGAAGCCCTATTTCTTCTGTTTTTGATTCTTCTGTTTCCCCTTTTAAATCTTCTTTTGGATTATTAGAATTATTTTACTGTTTCATCTAAATTTATCTATTGAGTTTTTGAACATATCTCTTTGTATAGTTTATTTTAAAACATTAAAGAATTTTTAGTGGTTGCTTTAGAGATTATAGGAACTTTTCATTTCACCATAAGTGAAATGTAAAAACGTTGCCACACCTATCCCCAGTATATTTTATATCCAAAAACATTGAAAATACCACCAGACTATGTCTTAACTTTTGCTTTACTGTCATAAACGTTTTAAAGAACTTGAGATGTTTTCATTTCTACTGTTCTTCTAGATAGTTATCTAGATATTTATCATTTTTTAAAAATTGAAGTATAGTTGATTTACTACCATTTGCTTTTCTCTTCCTTCCTTCTCTCTTCCTTCTTCCTTCATTTCTGAAGTTTCCATCTCTCTCTGTAGTATCACTTCCCTTTGGTCTGAAGAACTTCCTTTAGCATTTCTTTTAGAGCAGATCTTCTGGCAGTGGATTCACTTGGTTCTCCTTCATTTGAGAATGTCTTCATTTTACCTTCACTGCTTAAGAATTCTAGCACGACAGTTTCTTTCAGCATTTTAATAATATTGTTCCACTGCCCTCTGGCCTCTATGGTTTTGACTGAGAAATCTGCTGTTATTTGAATCTTTGTTCCTCATAAATGTGTCATTTTTCTCTGGCTGCTTTCAAGAGTTTTTGTTTGTTTGTTTTATGTTTTTTGTCTTTATTTTTCAGTGGTTGCTAGGTGTGAATTTCTTTGAACTTATCCTGTTTGGTGTTTGATAAGCCTCTTTAGTCTGTATGTTTTATGCCTTTTTCAAAAGTTGGAAAGTTCTAAGTTGTATTTCTTCAATTTTTTTTTTTATACTACACTCTCCTAATTTTCTCCTATTTTTCTGGGACTCTGATGAAAAAGACCTTTTGGTATTGGCTCAGAGGTCCCTGAGGCTCTCTTAATTTTTTCTTTTCTAAGTTTTTTCCCCCCTGTTTTCATATTGGATAATTTTTGTTGATCTGTCTTCAAGTTCACTGAGTATTCTGTCATCACCATTTGTTGAGCCCATCCAGTCCATTTTTATTTGGTTTTTGTATTTTCCATTTCTAAAATTTTTATTTGGTTCTTTTCTACGTTCTCTGTTTCTCTGCTGAGACTTTATTTTGCCATTCATTTCAAGACAGTGCACCCTATGTCTTGGCATTTTGCCAACACCTTAATCACTTGACTTTAAACCATGTTTATGAGTCTTTTTGTAGTTAGAAGTCTTACATTTTGATATAATCAAATCATATAATTTATTCCTCATTCTTTGTGCCTTTTGTTGACCCTGTCTTAGGCATCCTCTATACAGTATTTTATTTCATTTAGTACTGACAAAAGCGTATTATCTCTATATTATAAGTGAAGAAACTGAGGCTCTGAAAGGTAGCAAATCTAGGGTTACTCTATGAGAAGCGTTAGGATTGAACTTAGTGTTGTCTCCAAAGCCCCTGATCTTTCTGCTTTGCCTTTGAGAACTGAGCTGGAGTAGTGACTTGGAGAATGGAAGGGGAACAACAGATGCATAAGTTATGGCCTGGGCAGACACACTGGGTTTAATACAACATCATCAGCAGTCTCTTCACAGTTCAAATAGTCTTTAAAAAGGATGCCTTCATCTAATATTATTTTTAAGTTATTTTTTGTTAGGAAATTTATACTAAAAAAATTCAAAAGGTAAAAAGGTTGTATAGCATATACTTCCAGATACATACCATTTATATCAAGCAAGTAAGCATATCTTCCCCTTACTTTTCACAATGGTAGCCTGTCACATATAATATTCTATACCATAGTGTTTTTGTTTAACAGTGTGTCTTGATAACTTCCTTTGAGTACACAGAGTGATCTCTTATTCTTTTTAGTGGCTCCATAAGATTCTGTTGAGTGGCCATATCATAATTTACTTATAACCATGGACTGTTGACTTTCAAAAATGTGAAAAATGAACTGTAACATACATGTAGGAGCACGTTTAAATCACGTGAGAACGGTTCAATAAATTATCAAAAAAGTGAACATAGGGCTTCCCTGGTGGCGCAGTGGTTGAGAGTCCACCTGCCGATGCAGGGGACACGGGTTCGTGCCCCGGTCCAGGAAGATCCCACATGCCGCGGAGCGGCTGGGCCCGTGAGCCATGGCCGCTGAGCCTGCACGTCTGGAGCCTGTGCCTCGCAATCGGAGAGGCCACAACAGTGAGAGGCCCGCATGATGCAAAAAAAAAAAAAAGTGAATATAAGTAGCTTTAGTGTGTATGCTAATTTCTGTTCTTGGAGTTAGGTTAACCTGCTTTAGAAAGCTTGCTGGATGTTACACACAAGTAAATCAGGTGTTTTCTGTAGGCAGTGAGGTTTACTTGACACATCATAGTCACTGGAGCCAGACAGGGCAGGATATGAATCTCAGCTTTTCCACTGGTTATGTGATTTTTGATCATGTGTATAGCGGGGGTAATCTGCTCTCAGAGTTGTTTTAGGGGTGCAGATATTGTATTTAAATTACCTAAGCTCAGTGTCTCTTACATAGCAGGGTCTTGGTAAATACTAGTTTTCTTAATCTGTTTTTTTTTTAATTTCCAACTTTTAATTTTAACAAATCTTAAACTTATGGAAAAGTTGCAAAATAGTACAACAAACAACCATATATTCTTCATCTAGATTTATCAATTAATATTTTGCTACATCTGCTTTATCTCTTTTTTTTCCCTCCCTCCCCACTTATTAGAGAGCTAGTTGCAGGCATGTGACAGCACCCTTAAGTACTTCAGCATGTATCTCTTACTTAGGATATTCTCCTACAAAATCATAATACTCTTACCTTATATAAAATTGTTATTCAGATTCCCCCAGTTATCTCCATAGAGCTTAAAAAAATTTCAAGATTCACTATATGATTTCACTGTACTTAGTAGTCAGGCCTCTATTACCTCCACTTATTTAGAAGAGTCCCCCAGCCATTTTTGCCTTAAGATTGTCATTAAAATTTTTGAAGAGTCCAGGCCCGTTGTTTGTAGAATGTCTTTCAATTTGGATTTGTTTGATTGACAACTCTTGATTAGACGCAAGTTAAAGGTTGTAGGCATTTTGGGAGTTCCCTGGCGGTCCAGTGGTTAGGGCTCGGTGCTTTCACTGCCGGGCCTGGGTTTGACCCCTGATCGGGGAACTAAGATCCTGCAAATGGTGAGGTGCGAGAAGAAAAAACAAAAAGACTGTAGGTGTTTTAACATTTTAAATGCAATTGCTTACTTTCAGTGATTTAGTTCAGGAGGCACGAGATGTCATTTTGTTCCACCAGGAGGTGGTATTAAATATATTCATTCTCTTGATTAGGGTGGTGTCTAGTAGGTTTCTAAATTGTGAAGATACTCTCCTTTTGTAAATAACAAGCCATCTGTGGGGTGGTATCTTGAGACAGTGGGAATATCGTGGCTTCCAGCGTTCTTTCACCTGACGCTTTACGCATTGATGATTCCTGCCTGAGTCAGTTATTGCCATAGCAGTTGTATAGGGTGATTTTCTCTTCCTGTTATTCTTCTACATTTATTAACTGGATTTCTTTTGTAAAGAAGAGCTTCCCCTTTTCCTTTCCTTTTCTTTCTTTACCTGTTTACTCACTGTCAGTGTGGAGTCATGAATCCTCTCTCCACTCAGTCATCATTCATTTCAGTGCTCAGATGGTCCTGAGTTTGGCTCTTACTTCTGGGTTAGTACAGTTATAGCAACGGTAAGCTTTTACTCCATTTGTAGCCTTGGAAGCTATGGGGATTCATGCAGGTATTGTCCCTTGGATCTTACTTCTGATGACCCATCTGTTCTTATTTTCTAGCAAATCACTGAATTGAAGAAAGAAAACTTTAACCTAAAGCTCCGCATCTATTTCCTCGAGGAAAGGATGCAACAGGAATTTGATGGCCCCACTGAACACGTCTACAAAACTGTGAGTGCCCCGCTTCTTGCCGCCATTCCCAGTGTCTTTTCTAACAGTCATTCCAAGCAGAAGTTTGATTAATATTTGTTCTCAGAGTTGGCATGAGTAGAGAGCACTGCTTTCACTTCATTTGAATTGATTACAGGGAGCATGAAGAGATAATAGGATGACCTTAATATTAAGCAAAAGGCGATACAAGATTAATTTTAAGGGAGTCCTTCTCTCTTCTTAAAGTGGGCATTCTGATTTACCATATCTCAATTGCCTTTTTCTCATTATTTATAATTTAGACAAAGACAGTGAAATGGTAGAATGTCTTTGGAATTGAATCCTATTGTTACTCACTAACTTGTGTAACTGTAGGCAAGTCACTTCAGCTCTCTGGGCTTGCTTCCAGAGTTAAGTGATAATCCCTCTGTCTTGGGGTTATTTGTGTGGATTAAAATGAGTTGACAGATGAAAAGCCTCAGCACCCAGTCAGCGCTTGACAATGATCATCACTGTCTTCTTGGGGCTTCCGTGGGCGGCCCGAAGGTAGGCTTGTCATTTTTCCTGTGATCTGACTCTTCTGTATTCCTGGTGTGCTTGCTTATCACTGTCAGAAGAAAGAGTCTATTCCTATCTCAAGTCTTGACCTGGAGGTCTCTGCGTGAAAACAAACCTTGGTTCTGAAAGTTGAAAAAAGAACTTGGCTTTCTCGAAGAGACATGAGTACAAACAATATTTTAGTGCCCGTTTCTTGACTTTCTCTAGGAGATTAGCCCTTGGCCTGAGAATTCTTCCATTTTTTCTATTTGGAAGTTTGCACCAGTGGAAGCTTTTGAAGGAGGAAAAAGAACTCTCCTTGAGTTTTAGCGGATGGACTTAAATGGGCTTGTCTTGAAGAGGGATTGTACTGTACTTCTGGGCCTTTTCAACCATTGAAAAGCTCCCTTGTCCCTCAAGACGCGATTTCTCTTTCTTTATTGTGGGAGAGAAGGACAGTGAGGGTCTCCCCTATCTCTGGAAGGAAGTAGTGGTGCAATCAGAATTTTAAAGAAAACCCAGTAACGGAAAAGATTTTGTATGCAAGTATGATTATCGTGTATCTCAGAACGAATATGGGTGTTAGGACATCAAAGTAAGTTAATTGCCTACTCCTGGTCGGGCACCTGTCCTGGGCATTTGTGCATTCAGCAGCTTGTTTTAATTCTCAAGACAGTCCTGTACAATGGAGGTGGTCCTCACCTTGCAGGAGAGGCAGCTGAAGCTCAGGGAAGATCAGCAGCTTGCTCCCTGTCGTATAGCTGCTGTGTGAGATGGGTTTTGGGCCCGGGTCTGCCTACCTCATTCTACTACACGGTTTCAGCTCTTCTTTTCCACTGTTTGGCTAGATGACTTGATTTAATTACACTTTTATTTAAATTTTAATTTTTTGGATAGGTGTACATGGTTCAAAATCAAAAAGCGTAAAAGGTATACACTGGAAAGACTTTCTTCCACCCTTGTCTCCTAGATTCCGTGGATCTAACCAATATCATTCATTCCTCAGGCAGAGAAATTTTATGTGTACACAAGCAAGCACTGTGTGTGTACGTACATGTGTACAGACCCCCTTTTTACATAAATGCGAGCATGTTCGCTTTGCACCTCGCATTTTTCCTTAACAGTATCTTGAATATCTTTCCTTAATAGTGGTTTAAGAGCTTCTTCATTCTTTTTTATAGTGATATTCCATTTTATGCTTATAAGGTGTCTTGATTTTTGGTTTAGACACTATGGTCGCCATGTATATAAGTTTATAACTTGAAGTATTGAGCTTGCAAAAAAAAGTCCAGTGGACCTGTTAGCAGTCCATTCTTTTAAATTTGCTGGGCTGGGGTGCCAATTGGTTCATCAGAAAGCAAAGCACTTAGAACATGATATCAGCTGTTACATAGAAGCCCTCTGCCCTTCAGAGAGCTGGAACAGGAATCTTCTCTTTGAAGGGTGTTTCTGCAGTTTTCACAAAACCACAGTTGAAGACATTGTGCACTGTCACTCAGTGTCCTTTATGCCAAGATCAGTTTCTTCTAGAAAAAGTTCTGCTGCAGAGATGACTTCTTTAGTTCCTGTTGTTTGACAGTGAAAAAAATAACACAGTCTGAGCCTTGTCTCGTAGCCTCTTCTCATTTGTTAGTTCATTCAATCCTCAAATCCACCATGTCAGGTGGGCTTCATGTTTTTCGTGTGACACTTGAGGGATCCGAAAGGAGACACCTGCTCTCTGACCTCCTGGGCTTGTGTTTCTAAGGACAGTTACAGGCTCGCACTCGCACTTTCATATTGGGTGTGAGCAGGAAGGCAGGGCCTGCGTCTGCCTCGTCTACCGTGGTGGCCTTGGTGCTTAGCCTGTGCTTGGCCTGTCACAGGGGTTGGTGTATGTCTGTGAAGTGAAGGAATGAGTAAATAAACGAGTATCCACTGACTTGCCACGGTTTCCTCCTGGGGAGGAGTGGAGGCAGAATTTGAAGCCAGGTCCTTCTAGTCTCAAGGCTGTGGTCTTTCCATTCTGGCTGACTTCTCAGTCAGGGGTGTTCTTCCCCCCAGGGCTCCTTGGCTAAAAGGAGGTAGACCTGTCCTCGGAGATTGTAAATTTTACCGGAAATGGTATTTTTATTTAAAATAATACACATGTAGTATGGAATAAAATGTAAAGTTGGCATAAATTATTAAAATAAAGCAGGAGCAAGATTAGAGAAATCTTGGATTTACAGCAGTCCCCTGCAGGCTGCGCACTCAGACCTTCCTCTTTACTGCATGAATTCACCTAATATTCCGTCTGGGGTACATCTGTGGACTGGTTTGCGAAGCTGATCTCTCCCCGCTGCCTCATGTTGTGACCCGTGTGCCAAAGAGTCTGTCTTTGGATTCTCACGTGAGTTACAAGCCCAGGACCATGTGTGTCTCCCTTTGTTCCAGTCACTTACGAGGAAGACGGCTGGGGAACACTGTGGTGTCCCCTCTAGACAGCGGGCCCTATGTGGTCACGGCCCTTTGGGAAGGGAGCACCCTGAGATCTTACACTGAAATGAGACAGGCAGTGATGTGGCTTCCTGCTCATCCATCCACAGGTTTTATGTTTTTGATGCTGTAACACATTCCCGCTGCTACACCACCACATGCATGATTGCAAACAACCAGAAGTAATTGCCTTGGAATGGTAAAAGCAAGCTGCAGAATTGATTGTAAACTTGCCTGGTGGAGGGCAAACAATTTTTAAATCAGCCTCACTTGTATGACATTTATGCCTGAACGTTTGAATGCTCTGGCTCTTAGAAGCTTGGAAAATTTACATAATTGTTCCAAGCCTTGAGAAATCCAGGGCCTTCTTTGGAGCCCACCAGTGTTCAGTAATTCCCTTTTCCCTGTGCCCAGAGGCTAATTAGGGTTTGAATCTAATATCCGTCTATTATGAGCATCACGGAGCCAGTCCGTGCTGAAAGCAGGTTTCCCACTATAGGCATTCGGATGTCCTGTGCTTCACACTGTTTCTTTTCTTTCCTAATCTTGTCTGGAAGAACATCGAGCTCAAGGTGGAAGTAGAGAGTCTGAAGCTGGAGCTCCAGGAGAGAGAGCGGCTGCTCCTCAAAGCCTCGTGAGTACCTGTCCCCCTGCCGCGAGCTCACAGGTCGCCCAGGGTTCTGGTGGTGGAGGCTGGGTGCGTCGGTACAAGAGAACCTTGTGTTTCTAAGCCAGTTCTTCTCCAGCGGGGCTCTGAGGACCGCGAGGAAATTTACATTTTTATTTAATTATTTTTCAACAAACTTTTAAAATGTAACATACTTACAGGAAGATGAACCGATTGTAAGTGTACATACAGCATGATGATTTTCACAAAGCAGGCACAGCTGTGGGCCACCTTCCAGATCAGAAACCAGAACATCACCAGCCCCCCGGGCACTTCCTTTGTGCTCCCAGAACTTACCTTCTCCCTCAAAGATAACCGCTGCTCACCGCTAGCATCCGCATTGCTTAGTTCTGCCTGGTTTTGAACTGTATAGAAAAGGAATCGTACACTGTGCACCCGCCCTTTTGTGTCTGGCCTCTTTGCTTAGCCATGTGTCTGTGAAATCCATCCCTGTTGTCAGTTACATCAGCAGCTCCTTCATCTTCATTGCTGTGAAAGGCTGGGGGGCCTCGGGGACCTGAAGGACTCCTGCGGTGGGTGAGGCAGGGGGGCAGAGGGTGGGGCTTCAGCCGGAGGAACTCGTTCTTGTATGTGTTTTATGTACTAGGGTCCCTTGTAATATTTAGTTTATAAGAGGGGTTCTACTGCTTTAAAAAATTTGAAAACTATTACCTTAGTCAATCAATCAGTTAATTAATTTAAATATTTATTGAACAACAAGCACAGTTCAGAGGATACAGTCTGTGACTCAGTTGGTCATTCATTCATTTGTAAACATTTCTCACGTAAGTGTGCCACACGCTGAGGACTTGAGAAGAGATGTCCCTTCCCTCAGGAGCTCATTGGAGACGGGTGAGCCTGTGAACGGGGTATGCTGGAGGTGCAGTGACAGAGGGCGTTTGTGGGCACGGGGTGAGGCACCAAAGTGTGCTGAGTTTCGCTTGGTGAGAGAGGAGTAAGACTTCCCAGAGTTGACCCACCAAGGACCTGGCTGGAAGCTTACATGGGAACGCTTCATCTGTCCTAGCAGCAGAGCTCCTGCTGGGTACGGCTGCCCAGGGGCATAGGGCCTTTGGCCTAGGGCACAGCTTTGCTGCTCTGGGCCAGGCCACACAATTCCTTTTATTGTCACACAGCCAGCAGCCGGCATGGACTGCTGTGAGCTCTCAGTAGACTAGAGGTTCCCTGGCCCAGGCTTCTCTGAGTTACGCTGACTGTGCACACGTGGTATTTTCTGAGTGAGTGAGTGATGAATGAATGAATGAACAAACTAGATTGACACTTTTTTTTTTTTTTTTTTTGGCCATGCTGCTGGGCTTGCGTGATCTTTGTTCCCCATCAAACCCGGGCTCAAGGCAGTGAAAGCGCCGAGTCCTAACCACTGGACTGCCAGGGAATTCCCTTAACACGTTGTTTTTGTTGGTTGCCTTTGTTGTTGTTGTTTGGAAGCACATCGTTCTCTGGGCAGGAAGTCAAATTGACTTTACCAAGCCTAGAAGTCAGTAGCAGAATTCTATCTGTTTCCTACTCTGTTCACCCTGCCTGCTGCAGATCTCAGCCAGGACTTGTTTCTAGCTAGGCGTGTGCACATGGAAACCCGGACTCAAAAAGGCCACGTGCATGCCTCAGTACCAGCGCACCGAGCTGAGCGTTTGGGGGCTGGTGCCCGTGTTTGTATGCACAGATTTTCCAGCTGCCCCGACTGGTGTCCAAGGCCCTTTTTGGTCTGACCAGCTTTATTAATTTATTCAGAAAATATTTATCAAGCAGTTGTCGTGTGTGGCACTGGCCTAGGTTCCTGGAAATAGAGCCGTGATCCAGACAGACACATGGGGCTTACATTCTGGAAGGAGTGATCGGGATAGAATACTTGGAGTAATAGATATATAAATACAAGTTGGGAAAAGAGCTGTGAGCGAAAGGGAGGAAGCTAGGAGAGTTAGAGCAGCAGGAATAGGTCCGTAGCTGTAGGTGTGTGGTCGGGAAGGTGGCATTTGAGATGAGATTGGATCTGGCGGTAAGTAGGCCTTGACCAGGGGGAAAGGGTGGAGAAGGTGTTGAAGGAGGAGGGAATGTGCAGGTCTCAGGAGATACGACACGTCTAGGGGGCTCGGTCTTGTCTTGCAGGGTCTTGAGGCCTCACTAGAGATTTTGGTCTTTATCCTGAGATCAGATGGAAAACAGTCATGGGTTTTAAGCAGCTGACACAATCAGGGCTTTGTTTTTTCAAAGGTCACTCTGGTGGCTGAGTGGGGAATGTTTTGTGGAGGGAGCCAGGGTGGAAGCAGGGAGTCGAGTTAGGAGGCTGGGCCAGTAGTTTAGGCAAGAGATTCGTGATGAGCTGCCTGGGGGGACTGGGGAGATGGTTGGGAAGCAAAGTCCACAGGGCTTGGTAATGGTGGGAAGGGCGATGTCAAGGATGCCTTCTAGGGCAGGGGTTCTGTTTAAGAAAGTCACAGTGACTTCACTGCTCCAGCTTTCTCTCCACCAACACTTTATCCCAGTAGTGCACAGGTACTGAAAATGTCCTGCCCCTGCTGCTCTAGCTTTGCCTTGGCAGGTCTCTTCTGCTTCCCGTCCCCTCCTGGCCCAGATGCCTTTCCTGTCGCCTCCCCTCCATAAAGGCTTATGCTGAGTCCCGTGGCTGCCCGTGGTCCACACCTCAACCTCTGTACAGACTGCCCTGGCATATAATGGCAATCCCATGTGTATGTAACACTTTACAGTTTATAAAACGCTTTCACATCCATTTATTGATACATTCCATCATTATCCTGGGAGCTAGGCAACTTTCTAGGAAAACCTTTTGTAGCGGGGGGAACTTAGGCCTGGGGACGGGAAGGACCATGACAAAATCACTTAGAAAGATCAGAGCTGGGATTAGAACTCAAGTCCCTGACTTTTAGCCTAGCACTAGGTTTCATGTTCTTTATTTTCCTGTATGTGATTCTCACTTCTCTAACATGACTGTACATCTTGTGAGGCCAAGAGCCTGCTCCCCTACTTGAGTGGAGATGGGGCCAGTGGAAGGGGCAGGGGCTCTGGGTTGGCTCTGCCAGTAGGTGGGTCTTTGGCTTCTGAGTCTTGGCTTCTCAGCTGTTCCTACTTCATGGGGCCTTTGTGAGAATTACCTGCCACGGGCTAGGTGCCCTGTCCACCACACGTCTGCTAAAGGTGCCTTTCTTTACCCCGAAATGCCCAGCACCTGTCACAGGAAAAGCCCCTGCTTTTTCTAAAAAACTATAATTAGAATGGAAAGAGTCAAGAGGAAATGTTGAGGGTTAGAAAGGGTAGTGAGGGTGGTGTTTATAGACAGTTCTGTCTTGTATTGGGTGGAAAGCTGGATTAGACCAGTTTCTGTAAACCTTTCCTCTCCTTAGGCCTTGCTGTCTATCTCATCTGTTGCCCCAGATTCTGTAAAGAGAGAAAGGGCAGAAGGAGAGAACGAATGTTTACTGAGATCCTGCTTTGCCCCAAACCCTGCGCCTGGCACTTGACATGCTTTATTGCAGTTGATTTTACAACAGCTGTTTGAGGCAGCCAGTGTTCCCATTTGAGTGGAAAGAAAACTGAGGCTCAGAGGAGTAGGAAGTCTTGCCCAGGTTGGTGACAGAACTGGGACTGGCCTGGTCTGAGCTCGCTCTGCCTTGCTCTGGAGTAAGTATATAGTTTGCCGGCTTTCTATTCTTGTATTTCTCACTTACAGTAAGGGGGCATTAAAAACGAAAGCAGACATATTGTCGGGAGTAAATTTTATCTCTGTGGCTTTAAAACACAAACAAAAACAATAATTCCATCAGTAGGGGAAAATTGCGCCATACTGCTGAGTATAAATTTTATTGCTACAGAGATACAAAGATGATAAATGAAAAGTTGGAACATTTGTTATTGGGAATATATTTTATTGATGTAACTAAAGTGCAGCCAAACTGAATAATACCAGTACTTGTTAAAAATTGTAGTCAGCCCCTCGACGATGTATATGATTCAGACTGCAAAACAGAAATGTTTGATCTGGGCTGATAGGAGGGAGCCGGTGTATTTGCACGTGCTGGGTGGTGGAGGCGGGGGGAGGGGGAGGCAGTCGAGCGGGCCATTTTCTAGAGAAGTCTCTATGAAGCCCAAGGGCTAAAACATTTCCGGTGGTTAGTGGAAATTTGGGACTGGAAAAATCCTGTGTCCAAGGCTCAGGAGGGAAAAGCTTCTAGTACAGAAATCTTCCAGCCATGTATAATGCCCCTTGAGGAGTGGTGGAAGTGATTGTGAATCATTGTGAATTCCAGACAGTACTGATCAGGAAATGAGCTGAGGGAGTGGCGGCTCAGGACGTTTCATAGCAGTGATCAGGAGGTGACCGTGGTGGTCTTAGTTCTGGCCAGAGAGGATCCATTCTCAGCTCAGATGCCAGCAGAGGCGGTGGAACGAGGCCTCCTACAGCGGCGCAGCAGGGGCCAGTGCTGCGGTGGCCTCGGGGACAACAGGCCAGCAGGCAGCACTCAGATCAGAGAGGAAGGGCACCGCGCTACGGCCACCACATGTGTTAGCACATTAGTTCTAAGAGGTAATCATCTCATTTTTCAAATGAGGAAACTGAGGTGTAAGAGGTAATTTACCCAGAGTCACGCTGAGGACATAATAGAGTCAAAATTTGGAAGCAGATCTGTTCAGCCTCAGAGCCCCTGTTCTTTCTTTCCAATTGTTCACATTGAATTCCATTAAAATGATATCATGACACTGGGGCCTTCTGAAGGCTTATTGGTGAAAGGAAACAAGATATGAATAAAGTCTTTATTTGCAGGCGACTCATGTTCCAGGCAGCAAGGATGGCCCTCTTGACTTTGCATTGTTCTCAGTCAGAAATTCACATGGCCTGTGCATGTGAGTGTCTGATCACGTGGCCCCTGGTTGGAAAAATGTTATATACCCTTAAAGTAGGGCATGGGAGGCTGGTGGTGAATAGACTTACCCTTTTGCAGCTTTTCTGAAAAGCTAGCTTTAGGTGGAGCCGTCTCCTTCATCATTCTGCCTTCTGGAAACCCGCAGTCATTTTAGAAATCTGATGAGACCTGCCTCTGAGTCTGTGTCTCACAAATTCACATCCGGCGCTGTTTTTCGAGAACCAAAATGAAAGGCGTCTGTGGTCGTAGCGCTGTGTCTGGTGTTGGTGGGCCAGCCCCACCATGCTGGTCAAGCAGAGAGAATGTTCCACGATGCCCGGCGATGTGAAGTCTGCCTGTTATGTTGGAGGTGGTGGAGGGCGGGTAACCTCCTCTCCTCAGGCCCTCAGTTGCCGCTCGTGCTTGCCGAGTGGTCGTGCTGTGTTTGAGATGCTCCTCCCTCCAGTGGCAGAAGACCTTTACCTGCAGGTTTATTTTCGTTGTCTCCAGCTCCTTGCGCACTGGTTTGTCACACCAGCGCCCTGCCTTTCCTGCCGCCGGTGGAGGTGTGCTTTATCGGAAGTTTCGTGGTGGGGAATTCGGCAGTAGCTGTCGAGTGTCTTAAAAACGAGCTTATCCTTTAACCTAGTAATTCCCTTTCTAGGAGTTGACCCTAAGAAGATCACTGGATAGTATGCGAACTATATGTATATATCATATATATGTGTTTTATTTATTTATTTTTTAAAAAAATTTATTTAATTTATTTTTGGCTGCATTGGGTCTTCGTTGTGGTGTGCGGGCTTCTCATTGCGGTAGCTCCATCTTGTTGCAGGGCACGGGCTCTAGGCACACGGGCTTCAGTAGTTGTGGCACGCGGGCTCAGCAGTTGTGGCTCGTGGGCTCTAGAGCGCAGGTTCAGTAGTTGTGGCGCATGGGCTTAGCTGCTCTGCGGCACGTGGGATCTTCCCGGACCAGGGCTCGAACCCGTGTCCCTTGCGTTGGCAGGCGGATTCTTAACCACTGCGCCACCAGGGAAGCCCCTATATATGTGTTTTAATTGAGATGTAACTGGCATATAACATTGTGTAAGTTCAAGGTATACTGCACGGTTGACTTGATATATTTATATATTGCATTATCTGTGCTTTTGAATTACAAATCTTAATTTAAAAAAAAAAAAAGCTCAGCACAGGTCTGTGGGAGAAGTGACCAACAAATACTCTTTGTCTCTTTGGAGCGGTTGGAATCACCATCTGACTGTCACTCTTGTGCATTTTATGCCTTTGCCTCTTTTCGCAGCAAAGCAGTTGAGAGCCTCACCGCAGGGGGTGGCTCTGAAATTCAGCGGGTGAAGGAAGATGCTCAGAAGAAGGTGCGGCAGGTCGAAGAGCTCCTAACCAAGAGAATACTCCTTTTAGAAGAGGCAAGTCCGGACTTCCCTGGCCGTCCAGTGGTTAAGACTCTGTGCTTCCACTGCAGGGGGTGTGGGTTTGATCCCTGGTCGGGGAACCAGATCCCGCATGCTGCGTGGTGCAGCCAAAAAAAAAAGAGAGGCAAGTCTGAAAGCCCTGAGGAGAATGTGTTTCCTACAGCGGGTTCGTAACCGAGTGGGCAGAATTTTGTTCCTCTTGTCATAAACTGTCAGGGTTTCAGCAGGGAGAAGAGCCCCCCGTTGCTGAGCACCTCTTGCGCTCCAACCCTGGTCTAGGCACTTTGCGTATGGAATTTATACCCTTATACCCTGCACGCTGGCCTTTATCGTCTCCATCCTCTAGATGAGGACACGGAAGTACAGAGAGAAATACTAACTAGTCCACGTTTAGTCCCGGATTTAAGTTACAACAGCTGATTTTACAGCCTGTGTCCTGACTGCAACACCACCCTTCTTTTTATCTAGTTTAGTTCCTTTACTTTACAGAAGAGGGAGCTGAGGCCTGAGGCCCAGAGAGGGGAGGCAACCCGCCTAACACAGCTAAGCCTGGAGCCAGGTTTCCTGACTCGTAGGCCATGCGTGGCCACGCAGCCCCTGTCCCCAGAGCCCAGCCTCCATCCCTCCATCCCTCCATCCCACCTGTGCCAACTGCCTGCTTCCTCTCGGGGAGCCGCTGTGTGTAGCTCTTCTTTCCCCCCATTCTCAGCCTGTGGTGGGAATCAGGATGCTCCTTGGCCAAACAACTTTATCTCCTAGATGTTGAAAAGCTTTCCTCCATATTAAGCTCGTCATCGAGTGATACCAGTTCCTTTTAATTCTTGATCTTTGAAGTCTGTTGTTTCTCTACCCAAAACCCTGATTCTTCTTAGCAGATAAGAGGAGAAATGACACCACAAAGCACTTCTAGATACCAAGAGCAGATTCATTTGTACTGTATTTTACAGCTTATAGTGGTCTTTTCCATTTGTCATGTTCACATCGGCCCCCTGGGGGTGTGTAGATCCTAGGTCCAAACTACAGACGAGACCGGCTCAGAGAGCTGCGAAACTTAGTGTTGGTCATAGCAGTAGAGCTGAAACCAAAAGGAGGGTCTGCTGAGCCTGAATTCTGAACTTTAGTTAAAATGTAATTCTGAGACTTCTAAGAGACTTAATCTGTTGGTTCAGTCATCTTATTTTTCCCAGTAAGTGCTTCCCCAGGTTTTAGGGTAGCAGCGTGACTGACAGTACCGGGCTGAATCCCTGCTCTATCACTAGCTTGTCACCTTGGAGAAGACATTTGCCTTCTCTGAGCCTCTGCTGCTTCATCTGTGAAATGAGGCCAGTGGTGTCTGCCCTGCAAGGGTAATTGTAGTACCCGCAGTGAACTAACGATTTATGGGGGGCTTACCATGTCTGAGGCACCCTTCTCAGCCTTTTCATACACTGACTTAGTTTATCCCTTCAGTAAACGTATGAGGTAAATGCTTTTACTATCCCTTTTTAAGAACAAAAACAAAAACATGACACAGGCACAGAGTGGCCAAGTCACTTGGCGCAAGGTCACCCAGGTAGTAAATGCCAGGTGGTCTGACTGTAGAGCCTGCATTCTGGGCTGGTCTAGTCTCTCTGTCAGTATGTAACTTTCTAGGATTGAGTGAGGATCAAAGATAGTATAAGTAAAGCTCCTTGCTCAAAGCACCGTGGAGGGAAGGGCAGGGAAGAGGAAGCCAGCGTATTTTGAGCTTCCTGTGACGCAGCAGGCATTTGACAGTCTCCCAGCAACTCTTTGAGACGGTGGTTATCCCTGTTTTATAGGTTGGGAAACGGGCTCAGAGAGGTTAAGGGACTACTCAAGGTCACCCAGCAAGTAAGTGGTGGGAGAGCTGGCTTTTGAATCCAGCTCGATTTGCCTTTCATCTTTGTGATGCAGTCAGAGGCAGTGGCATGAGGGCTTGGAGACTCACATCTGCTATTCGGTCCCTTTCCTGAGCACCAGGACCCTTTTCCCCAACACAGACGCTGCCTGCGTGATTTAGGCAATTTCCTTTTTGGCTTCTCTGAGCTCTCAGGAAGAACATAAGAGTTTTTTACCACCTAAATCACCTTGGAGATACAGAAAATGCACTTTAGAGTTGTGTAGTCATTATCTTAAAAGCAGTGAGGGGGCAGTGGGGTGTGGGAAGAATTTGCGTGGGGATTATGGTGACTCCTAGGAATTTATGTATGTTTAGGTATCGAGAGACACATTTCTCCTCGTTCTCATTGAAACTGTAAATATTGATCAGAGTTTTCAAAACCCCAAATACGGTTCTTGTAGAGTCTTTTCCATTGGAAATGCCTATTACTCTTCAGGATACAAGAGGGGAAAAGTGGCTGGTGAATGTATTTATTACTGATTCTCCCCATGTGTAGTACAATTCAGAGAGGGGAAATGTGCTGGAGAAGAAGTCATAAATATTTATATTTTAATCCAATTTCCTTTCAAAGTGTTCCCAATTGTATTGAAAAATTGCATCAAATGCGTTTAATTTAACTCTAGGATGTGAAAGTCGCCCAAGCAGAGCTGGAAAAGGCCTTTGCTGGAACAGAAACAGAGAAGGCTCTTCGGTTAAGCTTGGAAAACAAGCTTTCAGAGATGAAGAAGATGCACGAGGGGGATCTGGAGACGGCTCTGGTCCTGGAAGAGAAGGACAGGTCTGGCTCTTACCCCTGTGATGCTCTGACATCCATTTATCTGGCAGCATGATCCAAAAAAAACGGAAAGAGTTGTTGCCTTCCTACCCTTTTCCCCTTCTTTTTCTACTTGTTCCCCATAGTGAGAAAACTAGGGATAAAATCAGGGTGAAAGGGAAAGGAATAGGGTAGTGATATGAGGACAGAGATAGAATTAGTAGACAGAAGTTCATGCTGAAAAGTTCTACTCAGATACTAAATTTAGCATTCAGGTTTTGGCTATAAGCTTCCTGGTAGCCAAAGGAAAAAGGGAAAAACAATTTTGGTGGACATAAGATTCACATTGCTCACAAGACAAAGCAAGCTAGTAACTCAGGAGAAGCCCAGTTTTACTTGTCATTGTCAGAGAGACATTTCTCTTGTAGATTTTCCCAAAGGGAGTAGTAAGTGACTCCATCCCCACAGTAAAATAGTAGTGAATTTTTTGTGACCGTTTTCCATCATGTCTTTTAATGCAGGCTGAGGGCCCAGATTAGTACAGTGCGAGGGACCAAAACAATGTAGACCAAGTACAGAGCTCTTCAATGGTCCAGAAATAAAACATGTGCCGTTTGGTCCAGAGAAGTGCGTGGGCCATACGGCTTTTCAGCAATCTTAAATGCCCTTTATGTCTTGCAACCAAACTTTGAATCAAAACTGGTCAGGAGAGGGTGGAGGTTTTATTCTTTACCGTTTTTGCATTTTGATACTCTTGCCTTGCTTTGGTGGTTACTAAGTGGAAGGTTGAGTTAACTAAACAAAAGTGAGACTTCCGGCTAACCTCTGGCCCATCCATTGAAGAGCCAAACTAGTTTGGAAGTCGACAGAAATTGTTCTAAAGCGTGATCAAGGAACTGGAAGAATACAGCCTGGCCGAGTGTCCTGGTCTGGAACGGGGGCGGGGCGATAGGAGGAGCTGGGGAGAGGGAAGCTGGGGCAGGTCCTGTGGGCCTTTTGGTAGAGTTTGGGTTTTGTCCTCAGGGCATGTGAGGAGTCACTGAAAGGCTAAGGATGGGGGTGGGGGGAATGACAGGATCAGATATAAATTTCGAGCCCTCCCTCTGGCTGCCCCCTGGAGGATGGATTGGCAGGGGGGATGATGCTGAAGTTCAGATAAGAGGACCGAGGTGACAGAGCTCGGGTTGGGGAAGAGCAGGCAGAGACACTGGGAAGGTTGGACTGGCGTGATGGCTTGAAGGGCTTGATGGCTGCTGGACCTGTGGATGAGGGAAGAGGCCGCAGAGGTCCCCCCGACCCAGGTCCTGAGCGTGAGCAACCGTGGGATGGGAGGGCAGTTTGCCGAGTTTGTGGGAAAAGGGGAGAAAGAGGAGATGTTTTGGGGTGGAGGAGGTGGGAAGATGAGCTTTCAGTTGGGACACATTGGGTTGAGGGATTGCAGGCACCAAGAGGAGAGTCCAGGAGATGCTGGGCCTGTGGAGTGAGGCCTGAATTAAAGGAGATGCAGGTTCATTCCTTCCCCAGCTGCTGAGCCTAGCCTCGGGCTGGGTGCCAGGAATGCAGAGGTGAACACTGTCTTCCTTATATGGAGCTCCCATGTGGGGGAGGAAACACGCGTTAAAAACAGAAAGTCATGATTGGTGCTGGAGGTAAGTTCCGAGTCTGGGCTGTGACAAAAGCCAGGGAGTGATCAGCTCTGCCTGGGTGTGGGGCAGGGAGAGCTTAGGAGAGGAGAGCTCTGGGCTTGGGGTGAGGCATCCTCAAAGGTGGGACGCGTGGCACCGTTTAGAGCAGCCTCGGTCCCTGTTAGCATACGCTGTAGAAGCTTGGTTGCCCATCGTTTTGGCAGACGGAGCCCTTTTGGGGAAGGGTTAATGCTTGCTGAGTACTGACTGTGGTCCGGGCAGTGGGGTCTCCATGGACGTGGGTGATCAGGTCGGGGCCTCCCTAAGGCTGCCTGCTCCTGGGGTCTCCTACTGGTCCGGCTGGGGAGGCACCGAAACGTGATGTGTCAGTCCTGCAAGTGCACCCGTCTCTCAGGGATAGAGGTGCCTCAGGCACGCTCCCGGCAGCCAGCTCTGGGTTTCTGCCCGCTCGCTTGGGTGTGGCCCTCTGTGGTGGAACTCTTCTGGGCCTAGGATCAGTGTGTTCCGTCCCTGAAGGCAGACGTGCCCCAGGAAGCTAAATTGAGGTCAGAGGTGTGAGTGAATTGGATGGAGCAGGGGCCCTTCGTCACGCCCTGGTGAGCTGGATCCAGGTCTGCCGCGTGACTGACCACCACCGCTGAGCAGGGCCCTCACCAGGACGGACGCTGCCCGTGTCCTGGCCTCCCGCTGCCCTTTTCAAAGGTACATGCTTTAGCTCCTTGATTTCCTTCAACTGGACCTTACAGCTAGTCCGTATCTCTAAGACAGTCAGCCTTGAGGAGCCCTGCAGGTCAGTATGGCCAACAGACATATTTTATTTGACCCAAACAGTACTTTGAAAAGATGGAATTTGTTGCCGATGTTAAAAAAAAACCAAACGCCTAATTTCACGTGAAAGTCTAGATTTCCAGCTTCTCTTGAAAACCTGGAAGGCGTGGCAGGACTGGGCCAGGGTCTTGCTGGACTGAGGCTGCTCTCTTAGGCGGGCTGGTGCACTAGGCTGGCGACAGTCCCCACAGGCCTTCCCTGCTCATTTCCATCCCTATCTAGAACTTGCTTTGAGGTAACTAAAGCAAATCAATTTTATCGAAGTATAAGTTGCACGCAGCACGACACATCCATTTTAAGTGTGTAGTTTGGTGACTTTTTACCTCTCCAGTTGACTGTGTGATGATTTCAAAGTTGAACCCCTAGAGGGCAGTCTTACTCCTCCGAGTTTTGCGGGGCACCGCGCTGGTGCTGCCCGGTTCCCTCTGTACCCAATTATTTTAGTCCTTTTGGGGCGCCATAACAAAATACCACAGATTGGGTAGCTTACAAACAACAGAAGGTTATTTCTTACAGTTCTGGAGGCCGAGAAAGTCCGAGATCAGGGCGCCAGCATGGTTGGGCGACGGCCCTCTTCCAGGTCGCAGACTTCTTATTGTGTCCCCACCTGGTGGAAGGGTGGGGGTCTTTCTGGAGTTCCATCTGTGCTGCCATTCATGCGAGTTCCACCCTCAAGATCTTATCTCCTCCCGAATGCCCCACCTCCTAATCCTGTCACCTTTGGGGGTTAGGATTTCAGTATAGGAATTTTGGGTGGACACAAATTTTCAGATACTCAAGTACGCATTGCTAGGCGCTTTAACTGCTTTTAGCTCACTCCCCACCTTCGCCCTGGGAGCTCGGGAAGCTCTCTCAGACTTCCAGGCCTTTGCTCTTTCTACCCTACTGAGTTGCTTTCTAGGCTTAGCTGGAGGGACTCTTCTGAGAGTCCTTTGACAAAATGCTAATTGCTCAGTGTTTTAAAAAAAAATAATTATAGCCATATAGCCACTGTTATTTGTTGAGTTCTGCCACGTGCCTGGAGTTGTGCAGCGTTTTAAATAGCTTATCTCCATTCCACAGAAGCAAGCTACGGCCACTTTATAGCCGAGGCAGTGCAGGCTCAGAGAGGTTAAATGACTTGGCCGTGGTCAGGGGTAATTCGGTGGCCCGGAGAAGGGTGTGTTCAGCTCTTCCTGAGGAGGGCCTCTGGGGTCTTGAGGGGATGTAACGCCTCACTGGCGGTGGCGGGATGAATGGGTGTTTATCAGGTGGATGCAGGAGCAGAGGTGTGAAGGGCATTCTGGGTAGAGGGCGTGGTGTGCGCAGGGCAGCCCAGCTCCTGGACAGGCGTGGGAGGGAGGCTCTGAGAGCCAATGAAGAGGGTGTCCGTTTCCTGTGAGAGGCGCGACGGACGCCGTCAGCAGCACCTCTGATCTACTAGGCCCTAAAAGACAGGGCCGCGATCGCCTTGCTGAGGAGTTTGGCCTTTATTTTGGAAGCCAGTCTGTTTTAGACTTTGCCCTGGGAAGCCTTGGCGAGACGCTCTCTGGTTTTCACGCTCACTGGAACCATTCTGCTTTACTGGTCATGTTTGTTGAGTCTCACTGACAGATTCCTTAGGGAGAGATTTCTTGCCCCTCCCCACCCCCCGCCCCCCAAATTCATAATCCACTGCTGTCGATGGTGGGGGCCAATGAAAGTCTTTGAGTGGGAGTGTGACTTGATGAGACCGTAGTCTGGCAGCTCAGAGGATGGATTGACCAGGGCCGGGCTGGAGGCGAATTCTGGCCCCAAATCTCCCACCTGCAAAATGTGGTTCCGTTTATGTTCGATCGTTGGACGCATCTACTTTGAAGATGTCTGGCCCTGTTACCTACCTCCTCCTGCTACACTGAGCTAAGAGAACAGCTTAGAATTAATATTTAAATTTTGTTCTCTTTCAGACTGATTGAGGAGTTGAAGCTGTCTTTGAAGAGCAAAGAAGCTTCAATTCAGTGCCTGAAAGAGGAGAAATCTCGGATGGCATCTCCAGATGAAAACGTGTCATCTGGAGAGCTCCGAGGACTTCCTGCTGCTCTGAGGGGAGATGAGGAGAGAGGGACCGAGGTGAGGTGACGGGACATGGCGGGGGACTTTAATTAGCAGACCTGATCCCCCTGTGGGAAGTGGATGCACATTCAGTCCCCAGGGTTCGCACACAGTGGCCTTCAAAATAGTAGCTCCCTGTTGTCTGCTGAGGAATTACCAGAAACCTCCTTTGTCAGGGGCCCTGGCATTTCTTTTATCCTTCCAGTCTCGTGTTCATGTAGAGTCGGTTGAAAAAAAACAGTCCAGGGACTTCCCTGGTGGTCCAGTGGTAAAGAATCCGCCTTCCAATGCAGGGGATACGGGTTTGATCCCTGGTCAGGGAACTAAGATCCCACATGCCTTGGGGCAAATAAACCCGCAACTACTGAGCTTGCGCGCCTCAACTAGAGAGCCCGCGTGCCACAAACTAGGGAGCCCACACGCCCTGGAGCCTATGTGCCACAACTTGAGAAGAGAAAAACCCGCACGCCACAACTAGAGAGAAGCCCGTGTGCCACAACTAGAGAGAAGCCCGTGCGCCACAACTAGAGAGAAGCCCGTGCACCACAACTAGAGAGAAGCCCGTGCGCCACAACGAAAAGCCTGCGTGCCACAACTAAGACCCTATGCAGCCACGCAGCCAAAAAAAAGAAAACAAAACCTTTAAAACAAACAAAATAGTCCACACCTGCACGCCTCTGTTTTCCTATGGGTTAATTTGTCGATGCCCGGGGACTTTATTTGCACCCACTGGGTTTGGTTTGTCTCTGTGGTTAGAGGCAGACTTGAGGCCACCTTCGGTTGGAAACTTCAGAAGCAGCGGGGAAGGGAAATAACTTGTATCGGGCCTGGCAGCACTCGAAGGGTGTCAGCGTGCACCTCAATTAGTCCTGGCACCTTGCAAGGCAGAGATCACGGTCCCCTCGTCGGGTAGAGAAACACGCTCAGACGCGTTGTGATATTTTCCCAGGCTCCAAGCGGTGGGTCGCTGGTAGAGACCCCAAAGCCCTCCTGGACCCCTGCCCCCCCTCCCCCAGGCCACCTCCATGCCCAGCTGTTTTGAAGTGGGTGGGCAGGCTTGGAGGTGCAGGCCGGCCTGGTAGCGGCTTTCTGGTCCTGGTTGGACCCAGGGTGGCTGCCGTGTATGGTCCCTAAACGCCAGGGGACGACTCAGCGCTCATGGACTGTCTCAGTCGCTTTGTGGAGCAGGGTCTCCTTTGTCCCGACCACAGCAGCGAACCCTCCGGCCCCCCCGGCTAGTTGTTGGCTGTGATTAGCCCACGTCTGCTCCTCCTTCCGGCCCTTCTCGCCCCGCGGGCGCTGTGCTTCAGTGGCTTTTGCGCCGTCCCGTCGCTCTTTGGTTCACGCTCCATGGGGCTGGTGGTCAGCCCGTGCGGGTTGCTTGTCTTTACCTTTTCTTAACTCGGGTGCATTTCCGGGGAGACAGAAGGAGTGGATGATTGTTTTCATGAGCTCCTCAGCAGTGGGGTGGGGAATAGAAAGTAAATGCAGTGCTCATTCTAACTGTTCTGGGGAGGCTGCTGGATTGCGGATCCCTTCCGAGCACCAATGAATGCCTTTTCTTAGGCTGCACAAATGGAGGAGGAGAAGGAGAGAAATCGCTTTGAAGAGAGGATCCAGGTATGTTGACACAATTTTTACAGACGTATTGAGGATTTATCCCTGCCTCTTGCTTTCTTCTGAGTGCAACAGATAATCCTGTGTGACAGTAGCTGTCACTCGTTGAGTCAAGCTCTAGGTGTGTCAGAGGGGAGGGTTTCGTAGCCTTCACATAACTCTGGAGTAGGCGTTCCCATTTTGCAGATGTAACACATGGGGCTCAGAGAGGTGAGGCTCCATCCCCAGGGTCACAGAGTTGGAAGAGGTGTAGCAAGGATTCAGACCTGCCAGGCCAATCGCAGAGCCACTGCTGCAGGGTCCCCTAGTCACAGCGGCCGCCATTTGTGTAGCGCCTGCCAGCGTAGAAAGTGCTTTCACGTCCATTATCTCATTTGATTCTCACAACAGTCCGGGAGGGAGGCAGCGGTGAATATCTTTAGAAATGAACTCAGACTATAAATGTATATATTCGGTCTCCATCAAACCAGATTCTCTGCTGGCTTTTGTAGCATTAAGGAGTGAAATTAATGATCTGTCATTTCCCCCAAATAACCTGCTACGGTTTCAAAGGCTCTGCTGTGACTGTATTCAGATTCCAGAAGGCATTGGAGTCCTTTCCACGGGAGTAGCTGTCATCGTCTTAACTGATCTGATCCCCTTCCTACACCCAGCCCTGTTGCCGCGAGTGGTAAAGCAGTAACTTGGAGCTGATGCCACGATTCTCAGCTCTACTTGGAAACATTAATCACAGGTTGACAGGAATGATAGAATAACTGCGTTTGAGTGTGCTCTCAAAGTTATATTTACAGTGCATTTTGGTTAAAATGCATCAACTTAGTGAATCTTTTTCTAATCTAATTTAGGCACTTCAGAAGGACCTGAGAGAGAAGGAAAGAGAAATTGCTACGGAAAAGAAAAATAGTTTAAAGAGGGATAAAGCCATTCAGGGTCTAACCATGGCACTAAAGTCGAAGGAAAAAGAGGTATGTCTGATACACCTGAAGTGAGACTTTTCTCTATTAGCTTCTGTGACAGGCCTGTCTTACCCTGAATTTTTAGCTTTAGGTAAAAAGTTTATAAGAGAGGGAGGGAGGGAGACGCAAGAGGGAAGACATATGGGAACATATGTATAACTGATTGACTTTGTTATAAAGCAGAAACTAACACACCATTGTAAAGCAATTATACCCCAATAAAGATGTTAAAAAAATAAATAAATAAATGAAACTCAAAAAAAAAAAAAGTTTATAAGAGAGCTGAGATGAATATAGAAAGTGGGGAAAGGGTCCTGTAGTCAATTAGAAGTTCTTTTGTAGAGTAATTCAGTGCTGTCCAGCATGACTATAATGCGAGTTATGTATGTAATTTAAAATTTTCTAGTAGCCACATTAAAAGAAGTAAAAAGAAACAAGTGAAATTAACTTTAAAATACATACATGCCAGATGTCAACATGTAATCAATAAAAGAAAAATAGCAATGAGGTATTTAACATTTTTAAACTCTGACTTTTGTCACCGTATTGGACAGCGTGGGTCTGATCTTTTGAAAGACAACAGAAAATTGAGATAAAGGCGTTTTGGGAGGCAAGGCCATGACTGCGACATCTCACCTGGGTGGTCTGCAGGCTCCTCAGATCCGGCACTTTCTCAACAGACCCATCACCTCCATCGCCGCCCCCATCTCACCATCCTACTCCATTTTCTCTGCCCTTGCCTGCGTTGGTGGCACTACCGTATCCCTAGTCGTGCCAGCCAGAAGTCGCCCTTGCCTTCCGCTTGTTGCCTTTGGGATCCAAGGTGGTGGCTCATGGTTCTTTGCGGTTCTCCTGTCACGAGTATAGCCATCAGTTATGTCTCAGTAACTCCTCGGCACAGATACAGAGAAGAAAACACAGCTCTGCTTGCCAGTCTAGTGGGGAAAAAAGACAGCATGAAGGTGTTGTGATTGAGGGAAGTGCAGGGGGCTGTGGAAGCAGAGGGAAGGGGGCCTGGTCCAGGTTAGGGTGTGGATGCGGGGAGCGGGGAGCGGGGAGCGCTTCTTCCTGGAGGAGGTGTCGGAGCTGAATCTTAAAGGAGGACCAGGAATTAGCTGGGAAGTGAGGCGGAGACGGGGAGGCCATTTCGCGCAGAGGGGAGAATGCTGGTCAGAGCCTTACGTTAGGAAAGAGCCCCTTGTGTGTTTGTGGAAACAGAACGGTTTGAGGTTCTCAGAGCATCAAGCGCAGAGCTGAAGTGAGGCGAGAGAAGAAGCTGGAGGCGTTGCAAGGGGCAGCGGAGGTGGTGGAACTCAGAGGGTAGCAAGGCCACTGAAGGCTCCGAGCGGAGGGGTGTGGTCACGTTTGCATCCCAGAGCAGCCTGTGGCTGTACTGGGAAAGGGGACGGCGGAAGGGCGAGAACGGAGGCAGGGAGGCCAGTAGCTGAGGTGAGAGCCCCCTAGTTCAGAAAGGCTGAATTAGAGCAGCGGTCACAGTAAGTAGGAGTGGAGGGGTGGGGCGTATTCAAGAAATACAACTAGAAATAATTAAAAATTAGAAGTGAATTTGGGGAACTTTGATGATTAGACGTAGGACTCGGGAGAAGGAGCAGTCAAGGGTGACTTCTGGCTGCGTGACTGGGGATATGGTGTGCCACCACCTCCCTTAAAAGCATAGACAATGGAGGATCATGGTGAGGTGGGGGCGGCGATGGAGGTGATGAGCCTGTTCAGAAGGTACCGACTTTGAGAAGCCCATGGACCGTTCAGGTGAGAAGTCCAGGAAGCAGATGGATCCGCGAGTCTAAAGCTTGGAGAAGGCCCAGGCCTGGAGGTGTAGGTCTGGGAGTCAGTCGTACACAGATACGAGTGAAAAATCTGAGAGTTGATCTACTCATCCAAGGATAGCGTGGGGTGGGAAAGGAGGCTGAGCATCGGGCCGCAGGGGACGGCAAATTTCGGGAACAGGGAGAGGAATGCACAAAGGGGGCAGGAGGAATGGCTGCAGGAGTGGGACGCCAACCAGGAAACTGGGGCTGAGGAAGCCGAGGAGGTGGGAGTTTGAGTAACCACCAGTGCCAGCCGCAGCGGAGATTTGGTTCATAATCACGGTCAGTGTGATTTGTCTCGGGTGTTGGGAGTTCAGGGCCCAGTGGTCATCGGAGACCCTCTGCTGTGCAGGGCACCGGTGGTAGGGCAGTTCTGGCTGCTGGCAGAGTTCAGGGTGTGGCCAGGGGAGTTCCTCGCTGACTCTGGGCCAGAGGAGAAGGTCACTGGAGGGTGAGG
The DNA here is from genome assembly GCF_011762595.2 of Tursiops truncatus. NCBI lineage: Eukaryota > Metazoa > Chordata > Mammalia > Artiodactyla > Delphinidae > Tursiops > Tursiops truncatus. Next base: position 101,666,482 of record NC_047039.1, on the reverse strand, counting down.
AGTTCTGGGAAGAGCCAGGCTCGGTGGTTGGGTGGGTCATCTCTGTGGACAATAATAGTAACTCTTAGCGTGAGCCGGGCATTACTTGAGCGCCCGTACCTATTAACGTTGTTCAAGCCTCACAGTGCTGTGGTTGGGTGAGTGGCTGTATCTTCGTTCTATAGTTGAGGGAATTAAGTCTCAAAGAGATGAAGCGCCTGGCCTGAAGTCATCCAGCTAGTAGACAGGCAAACTAGAAATCCCGCTTTTCTGACTACAGAGCCCTCGGTTACAAGCCCTTCCCAGTCCAGCAGGAAAAGCTTCTGGGCCGAGCACAGAGGGGAGCCCAGTGCATACTTGGCTGCTCTTCCTTGTTTTTACCCAGATTGAAGAACTTAACTCTGAAATTGAAGAGCTCAATGCCGCCTTTGCTAAAGCCCGAGAGGCCCCCCAGAAAGCACAGACCCAGACATTCCAGGTAAGTGTTGGCTTTGTTTGAAGTGGCTCTCTCCATGATCCTTCCTCCTGGTGATGTCAGGGCTTTGCAGCTGAAAGGAACCAAGGGAGCTCTGAGTGGTCTTTTTTAAAATTAATTAATTAATTTATTTTTGGCTGCGTTGGGTCTTCGTTGCTGTGCGCGGGCTCTCTCTAGTTGCGGCGAGCGGGGGCTACTCTTCGTTGCGGTGCGCGGGCTTCTCATGGCGGTGGCTTCTCTTGTTGCGGAGCACCGGCTCGAGGCGCGCGAACTTCAGTAGTTGTGGCACGCAGCCTCAGTAGTTGTGGCGCACGGGTTTAGTTGCTCTGAGGCATGTGGGATCTTTCTGGACCAGGGCTCGAACCCGTGTCCCCTGAATCGGCAGGCGGATTCTTAACCACTGCGCCACCAGGGAAGTCCTCTGAGTGGTCTTTAGTAGAAGAGTTCACTCAGTCTAATTAAAGGAGCGTCTTCTGCAGCTTTGGGTGCTTCTCCAGCCCCTTCCTCAATATGACAGTGAAGATGGTGACCACTACGCCCACAGTTAGGAGTGCTGAGCTTAGGCTGTGCCAGGAGTAGACCGTGCGAGATGTGTGGATTATCTCATTTAATCTTCACCACCCTGTGGGGAAGGTAATTTTCACCCCCCTTGTATTTGAGGGGTTTGTGAAGTTCAGTGAGGGTATACAGCTTATTCACGGTCACACAGCTTTGCAAATGACAGGACCAGGGTCTAAATGTGGTAATTGCTGCTAATAGAAGCTGCCATTTATTGAACATGTACTATGTGTCAAGCCCTGTGCCAGGTGTTCTCCGTGGATTAGCTCAATAAATCTGTACAGCAGCGCCACGAAGTAGGCACTGTTCATATCCTTGTTTACTGCTGAGGAAATCCAGGTTCAGAGATTCAAGTAGCTTGCTCAGGGTCACAGAAGCGGTAAGTGAAAGAGCTAGGATTTGACCCCTGAATCAGTCTCGCTCCCAAGCCTGTGCTTTTCCCCTCACCCCCTACGTCTCCTCACCTGGCTTGCCTGCTCCCTGCCAGCTTTCTGTTCCAGGCTTTGGTTATTTGACCTGCCTTTTGTTTTCCCTCCAGCCTTGCACAGCAAGGGCTCCTGCGGGTCATCCCCTCAATCTTCCCTCTTTCTTGCTAATTTTAGTTCAGTGGTTTTTTTTGTTTTTTTTTTTTTGTTTTTTTTTTGCAGTACGCGGGCCTCTCACTGTTGTGGCCTCTCCCGTTGCGGAGCACAGGCTCCAGACGCGCAGGCTCAGCGTCCGTGGCTCACAGGCCCAGCCGCTACGCGGCATGTGGGATCCTCCCGGACCGGGGCACGAACCTGCGTCCCCTGCATCAGCAGGCGGACTCTCAACCACTGCGCCACCAGGGAAGCCCAAGTTCAGTGTTTTGAATTAACATTTTCTTCCCATGTTTCTAGTTTCCCTCTACAGTGTATACCTGTTACTAATAACTAATGAATCAGTAATGCTCCATCATGGGATTAAGCCCATACTGCCTTAAAGCTCCACCCTCCCACTTCTTCCTCCCATGTTGTTTTTGGTTATAAAGTAGAAGTTAGGAGTTAAATCTAATTTAAGACTGTTTGGTTCTTCAGATTCATATCCCATGTCTTATCTTTTCAGAGCTTTGGTTCACAGTAAGAGTAATTGAAGTAATTTGGTTTAAGTCCGGGTGCACTAGAAGCAGAGACAAATCTCTGTCTTTGGACTCGCAGACTTGCCTTCCCCACCATTTTGACAGTGGTTGATGAAATGGAGCTGAGATTACACTTTACACTGAGTTTTTTTCCCTTGCTTAGAAAATAACAAGCCTTAAAAGCTGAATTCTTAGCAAAACCAATTCCTTGAGAAGAAAAAGTGTATGTTGGCAATTGGTAAGCAGAGACCAGAGATCCTTACGTCTTGTGATATTTTACTTGTTGGGCCTTGAAGGAAGGAAAAGAGTCTTACACGTTTACGTGTTACCCAGACTTATTACATCCATTGACTCATTTCATAACCCTCAGTCCTCGTCTAAAAGTGATCTTTGAGGTCTTGTAGTTTACAGTGTTGGCCGGGTTTCTCATCTTGCAAGGTATGGAGATCAGACACTGTTGAAATTCCTCAGGTTCTGCATGGCACGTTGGCTGTTCAGAGAGCACTCATTTAATCCTCACCCACGGAGGCAGAGTGCTCACCTGTTTGACAGGTTGCCAGTACTTGAACTCAAAGTCTGACTCCAAAGTCTCTGCTCCTTCCATTTTTCTGATTCTGTGTGTGAGTCAGTACACACCAGACCCTTATATCGGCTAATTCACTGCGAGGTGTGTATAATTTGAATGTTGCACAGACATTTGAAAATGCATTCTCTTTCACATTTTGGGCCCTTTTTGGGATGTCAAATGATTTGAACTAATTGCAGCATGAGTATAAGAGCTAAAGCTCACAGGGGTGGCATCAAGCGTGACAGTGACAAGTGGTATTCAGACTCTTGGAGCAGTTGCCACAGTGCAGAGAGGTAGATTCTCATCACAGGTGTGACTCTGCGAAGGTTGCAGTGTGGCCTGGCTGTGCTACCTCTGAAGCCATTTAAACAATGTATTTTCAAATTGGAAGTAGCGGTTATGTCTCCTCCCCTCCCTGCTCGGCTTTATAAAAGTAAAATTGCACGTCGCAGGAAACTCATAGAATATTTAAAATGGTGGAAAGAGGTTGATAAATGTCACCAGTAAACTCACGTCTAAAGATGTTCACTGTTAGCACCTTGACTCTTTTCAAAGCGTATTTGTACATACATATATATCACCTTTGAAAAATTAAATAGCATTATGATATGTATTTTGTTATGTAATCTCTTCTGTTTTAACATTTTTTCCCTGGCAGTATATATAGATCTAACCAATCTTTAAAAAAATATATTTTGAGATAATTGTAGTTTCACATGCAGTAGACTTGTGTGTACTCTTTACCTCGTTCTCCCAAAGTTAGCATCTTATGTGACGTAGGACAGTGTCACAACCAGGATATTGGTGCAATCTGTTGGCCTTACTCAGATTTCAGCAGTTTGACATGCAGTCATTTGTGTGTGTGTGTGTGTGTGTGTTGTGTGCTTTTTATACAGTCTTTTTAAACAGCTGCATATAGTCCATTATATGTATGTATCATATTATTTTTACCCTGAAGAACCTGGGGTGGGACACGAATTTGAATCCTAACTCTGCTTCACTAACTTGTATCATCTTGGGCAAGATATTTGCACTCTCCCAGCCTGCTTGCGCATTGTAAAATCTGGGTAGTCACATTTATGTCACATAATCCTTACAAGGATTAAATAAGAACATGTATCTGGGCACAGGTGGTAACTCAGTAAATGTTAACTCATCCTTAAGTTGGGTGATGTAGTTCTGGCATGACAATATAGTAGTTTTTACTTTGGTCTATTTTCAGCTTCTCAGTTAATGGTGTTATACACGTAGCTTTTAGTTTGAGGAAACTCTCCATATTATCTCTTGATTGGGAACGAAAGATAATGGAGTAAGTGATGGAAAAGGGAACCTAGATTTACTTATCCTGCACCTGCTGAAATGGGACTTTATGTGTCAAATTTTACCTTCACAACAACCCTGTGAAATAGAGATCATTCTCACGCATGCGGAAACAGAACTTCAGAGAAGTTAACTTCTCCCAAGTCACACAGCTAGAACTGGTCTTTGAACTCTGGGCCTTCTGACTCTTTCTTTATTGGACTCATCATGTTTCTGTACTGTGGGGAAGAACAATTTGTTTCATATTATTTGGGCTTTAGTTTCTTTTTTAGGGGGGTGGGTAGGGGGTGCTTTAGTTTCTGACCATGTCTAACTGGGTCAGGTATTTGCCACCTGATTTATAAGCACCTGACTGGTGTTATAGAATCTGAAAGTCAGGGTGTCTTGCAGGAAAAGGTAAAAAAAATTCTCCAAAGAAGTTTTCCAGAGGGCCATCTCAGGGAAAATTAACATGGAAAGTATTTTTATGAAGTGAATCGAATGTATGAATTTGAATTCTTCGAGCTCAGATTTTTCTAGAGGCTTTGTTATCGTTATTTACATGATAATCCCACAGAACTTTGATCGCTTGATAACATCTATTATTTTAGTATCAACCATTGCTATCCTTTGTTTAACAAGCTCCTAACTGGTGTTCTCCCCTTGAATTCAGTCTGCTTGTTTTAATTTTTTGTAGTTTATTGGTGTTAACTGGAATCTGCCCAGGAATGGGCAAGACAGAATAGTGCTCTGGGAAGAACACAGGCTCTGGAGTCCTTTGAATCCCGGATTTAATCACTTACGGCCTGATGACAGGCTAGTCATTTAACAGTTTTGAGCCTCAGTTACTTAAATAGGGATAATAATGTGTACTTTGTAGGGTCCTGTGAGAGACTGAGATACAATACGTGTAAAAGTGCCTGGTTTAACCCCGCATACATAATCAGTGCTTAATAAAAGGTAACTACGAAAATTGTTCAAGGTGAGCGTTTTCCCAAATCATTGTTTATCTTCTTTTCTCTTTTTGAGTTTATTTAAATAAGCACTGCCCCAGATACATTTTTTGGGTGGGCCCGTGACCTAGGTTTCCCATTTCTTTATTTTAATTTTAAAGGAAACTAAAACAGAAGCTTCTAATAAAACCTACTTTGGAATTTGAATGGCTTTCTCCCTCAGCCTCTGTTGCTGTGTCCTAGACAATAGTTGGGGAAGCATGGGACCAGATGGCTGGGTTGTAGGGGCCCAGGAACAGCGGAACCCCTCTGCCTCCGGAGTGACCGTGGTTGTAGCCCACCTCTGCTGAACAGCTAGGACTTCACTGTCCACAGAAGCAGAGATGGATTTCTTGGGAGGGCCCGGAAGCTGGGGCCAGTCCCTTTACTCCACAGTCTGAGCTGCGACCTTGACAGCTCAAGTGTCCCTTGCTTTAAAATTTTTAATCTTGTCCTCAATCTAATTCAAAAGACAGATTTTGTAAAAAGTTAATTTTCTTCTGAGTATAAGTATTATATATGTTTCAAAAATTTTTTCAGAAGACTGGCAAGAAGGGAAAAAAGGGAAATCAGGAAGTCCCCCAACCACTATTAACGCCTTGTTGTTTTTCCTTCTAGGCTTTCTCCTATGCGTAGATTTTATTTTTTAGATCGTTTACAATTTGATTTTTTTTTAATTTATTTATTTTTGGCTGCGTTGGGTCTTCGTTGCTGTGCGCGGGCTTTCTCTAGTTGCGGTGAGGGGGCTACTCTTCGTTGCGGTGCATGGGCTTCTCAATGTGGTGGCTTCTCTTGTTGTGGAGTACGGGCTCTAGGTGGTCGGGCTTCAGTAGTTGTGGCTCGTGGGCTCTAGAGCGCAGGCTCAGTAGTTGTGGAGCACGGGCTTAGTTGCTCTGCGGCGTGTGGTATCTTCCCGGACCAGGGATTGAACCTGTGTCCCCTGCATTGGCAGGTGGATTCTTAACCACTGAGCCACCAGGGATTTTTTTTTTTTTTAATGTAACATAGTGACTTAGAAATATTCACATATTATCAACTTTTTGTAAATGTAGTTTTAAGGTTTTATTGTGTGGCTTTGTCATACTTTATTCGCTTTCATATTCTTGCACATTTAGGTTGTTTCTTATTTTTCACTGTTTTAAGTAGTTCTTTGATGAATGACTTTTTTTTTTTAAAAAGAATTTATTATTTATTTATTTATTGGCTGTTTTGGGGTCTTCATTGCTGCACGTGGGCTTTTCTCTAGTTGCGGCGAGCGGGGGCTACTCCCTGCCGCGGTGCGCAGGCTTCTCACTGCGGTGGTCTCTCCCGCTGTGGAGCATGGGCGCCGGGCACAGGGGCTTCAGCAATTGTGGCTCGCAGGCTCAGTAGTTGTGGCACACGGGCCTAGCCGTACCGCGGCATGTGGGATCCTCCCGGACCAGGGCTCGAACCCACGTCCCCTGCACTGGCAGGTGGACTCCCAACCACTGCGCCACCAGGGAAGCCCCAATGACTTTGTATATAAGGCTTTTCCCCCTTATATTTTGGATTCTTCTCCGAGATTGAATCCTAGGAATGGAATTATTGGGATGATTGTGAACATCTTTATATAATACACACATACTTGATGTACATAATCTGTCCACGGGGAGTTCTATCAATGTACATTCCTGCCAGCATATTTCTTGGCTTCTAGATGCTTGGTCAGTTCTTGAAACGTGAATGTTAATTGTGCCATTTCCCAATAAGCTTGCCAGCACTGGATATTCTCATTAAAACAATCTCACTTGTTAAGTGAAAGCTTGTTTTAATTCGCTCTTTTTGATTAGTGGTGAGTTACGACATTTTTTCATATGCACGATAATCACATATGTATTTTCTCTAATAAACTGTATTAATGAAATAAACATGTTCTTGACACGCGTAGACCTCCGACTCTGCTGAACTTGTAGCCTCTTGAGGTGGCTATCGATTACTAGGTTGACCTTCCTTTTTCTCTAGATGACTGTGGGTTTATCTCTAACAGAGATGAACATTGCCAGTGCTTGAATCCATCTCTGCTTTGTAATAAAATTCTTTATTTTCTATCTTTTAAAAATAACTTAAATTGTTTTTTTAAACTATTACAGAAATAACATGCTCACTAACCTTACAACATTTGAAAATGCAGAGAAGTAAAGGAAAAAAATCATCTGTATTCCCACCCTACTAAATACAGTTACTACTAACATTTTGTGCTTTTCTTTCTCATCTTTAAAAAAAAAAGTTTTTACACAATAATTGTAGCCTTTTCCCCCTTAACATCAACGTTGTAACATAAACACTACCCTGTGTTATTTCAAAACTTTCATATTATTTGTGCTGTGGGTCCTGAATGTTATGTTCATCTCCACCTCCCTCCACCCCCCCCCCCCCACCCCCGACCAAAAAAAGAAAAACAAAACTGGTGAACAAGGAGCACCGATTTCTTGGTTTGTTTCCTGAGCTGTGAAAATCAGCCCAACTCCCCTTCCCCTCCTCTTCTTCTAGGGGTCTGAAGATTACGAGGCTGCTCTGTTAGAAAAGGCAGCCCTTTTGGCTGAGCTGCGCTCAGAAAACCTCACCAAGAGCACAGAGAACCACAGACTGCGTAGGAGCATTAAGAGAGTCAGCCGGGAGCTGAGCGACCTGCAGCAGGAGAGGGAAAGACTGGAGAAGGAGCTGGAGGCAGCCCACCAAGAGAGGAGCAAGGGAGACCGCATCACCCACGTGAGTGCCGCTCGGCCCTCGAGGTAGTGGGCAGGGCGCTTGCGCTGGCCGGGGCTCTTTGGCTGTTTTAGGGAGACAGATACTCATCGCCGAAAGCTTAGAAAAACCGGAAGAATATAAAATATTTCACTCACCATCTCATCACCTAGAAATGACCAGTCTTAGCTATTTGATGTTCTAGTCCTTTTATTCTCTCTCTCTCTCTCTTTCTGTCACACACATGCACACACACACACACGCGTGCACATTATTGGTGCACATTATTGGTGTCAAGCTGAAAATGCATTTTTGTATTGTTTCTTTTTTTTTTTTTTATTCAATGTTCTCCCTTTGGTGTGGGGCCGTCATGAGTGTTCTTCAAAAACGTGTTTTTTTGTGTGTGAACATAATGGTTCATCACTTGAATGTGCTACAGTTTATTTAACTAGTCCTTACTGTAGGATGTTTAGTTCATTATATATATATTTGCCTTATAACAAATGCTGCAGCAAACATCCTTGTACATAAATATTTATCCACTGATTATTTCCTGATAGAGGTATAATTACTGGGTCAAAGAGTATGAATATTTTAAAGACTATTTTATAGATACACCCAAATTGTTCTCCAGAAAGATTATACCACGTTTCCCTAGGTGAGAGTGATCTTTTTTTAAGACTACTCTATTTAGCGTTGGATGTTAGTATTTAAGAAATTCTCTCTGAATTTGGTAGACAAAAAAGTTGATCTTTTACAGTTTCTGTTAGGTTTAAATGTAAGTATTCCGCATCCTGAGAGTCACGTCCAGATCCACAGCCTCGGTGCAGTCGGGTAGCACAGGGACTGAGTCTGAGTGATTGTTGACACTCAGGTTAAACGAATTCCCTGCACGGGCGCCTGGGGCAGGCAGAGTCATTGGAGTAGAGAGCTCGAAGGAGAGCCCGCAGGTACCAGAGGTTAGTTCTCTGGTGGCTGCTGTTGGCAGGGACGGGACGTCAGGACCATAGTTTGAAATCCTAAGGCTGGCACTGACAAGAGGATTGAAATATAAATGTTTGTCTATTTTAACAGAAATTTTAATGAACATCAAGAGAGAAATAATGGAAACTTAGGAAAATAAGAAAATGTAGCCTATAATTCCACCACCCTCATAAAGTAACTCTGTTTTTCAGTATCACCCTTTAGTCCTGGTGCATTTGGGGCCCCAGTCCAATCAGAGGCTAAATGCTGTTGTGTGTTCTTTGATCACTTTCTCTCTCACGGCCATCTCCGCGTGTTGTGTAGGCTCCGGAGCAGTCATGCTGAATGATGCATACGCGTCATTGAATAGATTTCACGTGATTTACTTAATAAAAATTTCCTGCTCTCTTGGACGTTTTGGCTGTTTAAGTAATGCCACAATGAACATCTTTGGGCATAAAGGCATTTTTTTTTTTTTCTTGAAATCCCAAGGATAGATTCTGAGGATTATACTAGTTAATCATGCTGCCAAATTATTTGTCCAAAGGGCTCACCCAGTTTATGATGCAACCAGCAGTATTGGTGTATACCAGTTTATTGCATGTTATTAAAAGACCTGATATTTATTCAGTGTTACTGAAAACCAAATGTATCTAGTTGAGATGCTGATGGAAATACATGGCATGAGCCCTGAATGTTTTATTTTTTCCTTAAGGGAGGTGAAAATGTTATACATGACAAAATGCAAAGCAGTGTAAAACCCAGAGCTAATTCATGCAGCTTACGTAGTCAGTGCGAAAGATCCTCGTGGGACAGAGTAGTCAGGGAAGCCTTCTAGCGGAGATGACACTTAAGTTGAGTGAGCAGTGTGAGGTCTGAGTCGTGTGCCTCTGTGGATGAGGTAAAGAAAAGACTGGCCAGAGGGTCCTTCTCTAGAGGTCAGTTTTCATACCAATTCTTAGATCCTTCACTGTTGGATAACATTTTTTTTTTCAGTTTAGTTTGTCCCCTCCATCCCCCTGTATCATATAAAAATGTTTATTCAATAGAAATTGGATTCGGGAGATACACACACACACACACACACACACACACACACCCCTAGGTGTATAAAATATGTAATTGTTTCTTTACATTATAACTTACACTTGAAATGGCTATATAACATTACATCAAGTGGATACGCTGTAATGTATTTACCAATCCCTCTATTATCAGACAATGTTGGTTCCATAATTCACTTATTCATGAAAACTCTAGTGCTTCTAAAAGAATTTTGGACTGCTGTTGATAAGATTTATTCCTAAGTAACATGCATACGCCTTCATAAGGAAGCAAGGAATGCTTGGCAAGGAATGGAAGGGGCATGTGACAGTGAGAGGGAGAGACTAGAGTGAAGTATACTACGGGTGGGAGTTCTTTTTTGTTGTTGGGGATAGAAACCCAGCTTTAAGTAACTTAGGTAGAAAGGGGAATGCATTGCCTTGGGTAACTAAATGGCTGGAAGGACAGGGGTGACAGGAACTCTGCCGGGACCGAGTCCGTGTCTCTCTGAGAGCTGGCTTCTCTTTCTTTTTTTCTTTTTTTTTTTTTTGCGGTATGCGGGCCTCTCACTGTTGTGGCCTCTCCCGTTGCGGAGCACAGGCTCCGGACGCGCAGGCTCAGCGGCCATGGCTCACGGGCCCAGCCGCTCTGCGGCATGTGGGATCTTCCCGGACCGGGGCATGAACCCGTGTCCCCTGCATCAGCAGGCGGACTCTCAACCACTGCGCCACCAGGGAAGCCCTGGCTTCTCTTTCTTGCGTCCTCTTACTCCAGCTCCAAGTGGTTGGACCCAGCATTGCCAGCCCTGCTGGGATCACAGCTCCCCAGTTTAGTAAATGAGATGAAGGAGGACTCTCACACCCCACTACCCCTGTTGTCCCCTGGTCTGGAGGGCCAGACAGGTGAGGTATCGAGAGGCCCAACTTGGGTCACATGCTCATTCTTTGTCAGAAGTGAGTGTGTGTGTGGTTGTGCGTGCGTGCGTGCGTGAGTGTGTGTGTGTGTGTGTGTGAGCTCGTGTATCATCACTGGCAGCTTCCCCTAGAACCCCATGTTTGGAGGGAGTGAGCAGTTATCCAGAGAAGGCACGGCTTTGTTTCAGGGCCGTGGGCACCAAAAAGCAGCTGTGCCTCTGGATGCTCGCATCAGGTGAGCCTGCCTGTGACTCAGGGCTTCCTAGTGTCTCGTCACGGCTGCTTTTCTACATTGAGTCATGCACGTTTCTGACAAGAGGATCTGGCCGTGCTTTCTTTCTTTTTGAGCATGTATCGCATCACAACAGTATCTCTGCTTAACTTCTGGTTTCATCCTAAGAATTTGACTGTGTCCATCTCGTGAGCATGCTTCGCACCTGATCTTGGGGGCACTGGCCTGTTCAGCGTCTGGGGAACCCTGCTGGGGATGACTTTGCCTTATGGTGCTAGGACGCATGCAGAGGTAGAGTGTAACCCACCAGCCTTGCATGGCTTATCAGCTGGTTCTGTTAACTAGGCTCTTTAATTAACTAGAGCCTCCCACTCACCAGCTGCTATTGCTGTTGCTTTTGGATTGAAACAAACAAAACCCCAGGCCTTTTGGTGGCCCCTGTGTCTGGCTTGGCAATGGAAAGGACTCCCATTCATGCATTCAGCCATATTGAACGCTTTGTGCAGGCCCTCAGCTCTGCCTGGGGACAGTTCCGGGACGGAGATAGGAACAGAGTAACCACGGGAGCACAGAGCAGGATTGGAGAAGGCTCCCCGGGAAAGTAACTTTCGAACTGGTTCTGAAGTTTGAGTTGAAGGTTACCAGCTAGGCGAGGGAGACGAGGGTTTCGTATAGGAGGTGAAGGTACACAGATGTGAGAGAGTGTGGTGTTTGCGGGAAGAAGAGTTTGGGGCTGTAGTGAAGGGTGGCTTTAACCTAGAGAGAGGCTGAATTGTAGAGGGCCTTGGATACAGAGTTTGGGAGTGTGGACTTGACCTGCAGGCAGTGGGGCCGCTGTCGAGGGGGAGTTGAGCAGAGGATTGTTAGATTTGCAGTTTAGAGAGACTTCTCTGATGGAGGTCTGGAGAATGGGTTGCCCGCAGAGAGCCCGGAGACAAGAAGATGAGAAAAGGTACGTGACGTGTGTCAGGCTCCGGGAGGTGGGGGATAGAGGGGAAAAAGAACCTGCTCCTCTGTAACGGAGCCGCTCAGGTGTGGCTTCTGGGCTGTCTGGGTGCATAGTAAGCTCCCCTCCAGGACTCGTGAGTACTCAGCATTTACTCGAACCTCACTGCATCCCACAGGTAGAGCTGAAAAACACCGGGAAGAAAATGTGTTCCAAACACTGGTCTTTTTCTCAGTCCACATTCAGCTCAATCCTCAACACCCTCTGTTAATGAAAACTGCTGTTACAGAGTGATAGAAATGAAGCAGATACGATTTCTTAGGCGTATTCTTCTCCAGTGCACTTTACAGTTAATACAAGGACTGCCTGTCTTTCCCTTGGTGCTCACAGCCCTGTGATTGGGCATACAAAAGGTTTTTCCCATTTTATAGATTAATCAGAGCCTCAGAATTTTTGTTTTTCTTTAATAAATTTATTTATTTATTTTTCGCTGTGTTGGGTCTTTGTTGCTGTGCACAAGCTTTCTCTAGTTGCGGTGAGCCAGGGCTACTCTGCGTTGAGGTGAACAGGCTTCTCATCGCGGCGGCTTCTCTTGTGGAGCACGGGCTCTAGGCGCGCAGGTTTCAGTAGTTGCAGCACGTGGGCTCAGTTGTGGCTCGCGGGCTCTCAAGCGCAGGCTTAGTAGTTGTGGCGCATGGGCTTAGTTGCTCTGCGACATGTGGGATCTTCCCTGACCAGGGCTCGAACCCAGGTCCCCGGCACTGGCAGGCGGATTCTTGAAATTTTTTTTTTTTTTTTTTTGTGGTACGTGGGCCTCCACTCTTGTGGCCTCTCCTGTTGCGGAGCACAGACTCCAGACGCGCAGGCTCAGCGGCCATGGCTCATGGGCCCAGCCGCTCCGCGGCATGTGAGATCTTCCCGGACCGGGGCACGAGCCCGTGTTCCCTGCATCGTTAGGCGGACTCTCAACCACTGCGCCACCAGGGAAGCCCCGGAGCCTCAGAATTTAAATGGCTTGATCATGGTCACATAGAAAGTGATAAATATGTGACACGGATCCAAGTCTGTGGACTCTTAATTTCAGGACTTCACCTAAGATACCGTGCTGAGGCTATGCCAAACAATATTTATGTTAAGAATACTGTGCTTTTAGCAAAAAGGAAGATTGATACAATTTCAGCTTTTCAGCGGACTACAATAATCCGTTTTCAAGACCACCCAACTTGAAGTATTTTGGTTATTTGAAGCTTTCAGACTTGTAATTTCTTTCTTTCTGTGTTTCAAAAAAGCATTTTCAGAGGTTTATGTAAAGTTATAAAATTAAATGAGATTAAAGGCATTAGGGTCACGGAACAGTAAGGGTGACCAGTGAAATGGAGGCAGGTGAGTGAGGAGAAGTGCCGCTTGTGAGAGCCGCCACAGTGCTGAAGAGGGACTTAAAATCCAGCTGGGGCTCCTGGTAGCGAAAGTGAAAAGGGAAATTCAGTTACAAGGTCTCTGGTGTCTATAAGAACACGTTAAGGTAAGGGACAGCTTTTGCTGGCACTGAGGCCTGAGGGAACTATTTCCTCCGGTGGGTTTTTGTAAAGAGTTCTCTGAGCAGTATACAGACTCTTCGACAATACCCCTTTCAGTAGAAGCAGTTTTGCACAGGGCCAGATCAATGTCACCCAAGTCTGTTAAGCTTGTAAGTATTAAGGTTTTCAGTCCCTAGGAATCTCTAGCTGTTTCCCATTATTTTCGTTTCTTGGACAAGAATTTCAAAATAAGTGGGAAATACTGCAGCCCTGTTGAGAGATGATCCCCAACTCAAAGCCTTTGCAGTGGTCCCCTGTCAAGCAGTATGGGCTTTTGTAGCATTGCCTGAATTCTTTCTGATGGCAAGCCAGCCTCTCTTGGATGTGATCAAACCATCCTTTGCTCATGCCAAAAACATGTATTGCCATCTCATTGTGCCTGCTCTTGAGCATTTTGGAGGGAGACAATGCCTGTCTGAAAATGCAGCTTGGATCCGAGGCATCTGGATTCGCTGTGTCTGATGGTGCGTGAACACTGAGACGTTTGGCTGTGAGAGTCAGCTCATTGTTTGTTTGTTTTAATTGCCTGTGATTGCAGTGACCTAGTAGTGCCAGGCAGCTCAGCACATGTGGTAATTTGCAGTTTGCTCATTTGTTTATTCAGGGGACATTTATTGAGCACTTGCAGTGGTGCAGGCACTGTCGGTAGGCTCGAGTGAATCCAAGCTTTGGCCTCTACCTCGGAGTCTTTTACGAAAAGGAAGGTCAAAAAGTGAGGGTCTCACGGGTACATTCCCTTCATTGTGTTATACCTCCTTGCCACCAGAGGGACCCACATCCCTTCAAAGAAATTCAGGAGGCCTTTGCAACAAACAAACAAAACCCCCCGGTATTCCCAAGTCGGTGTCCTAACTGTGATGTTTAAAGTGTTCCAGCTTCTGTGGTCTAACAGGAATGCTGCTTGGATTCTCACATCCTTGCCCTCACATCCCTTGTTTGGCTCAAGGCACGTGTGTGTGTGTGTGTGTGTGTGTGTGTGTGTGTGTGTGTGTGTTCAGGCGTTCTGTGTGCTGCTCGGGGTGGGTGCAGGGAGGAGAGGAACAAGTCATAGTCTTTTTCTTCTCCTTTATAAGCACCGTTTATTAGACATTGGTTTAGCCTGTTCCCCAGACTGTCTCATAACGCTCTCATCTGTTACGAGACCTGTCACCCACTACTCTGACAAGTGTGTGCTTCAGTACCTGGGCCCTTCGCTCTGTGGGGATGCATTTGCTGGCTACAGCCCAAAGATCTAATTAAAGTTGTACCCGTCACCCAGCTGGCTAATCCTGTGTGCTTTGACAGGAGCGGGTTTAATTTCAGGGTGGCTCAGCCTGAACCCCCCCGGTTCTCACGTGTGTTTATTGACGGATAGCTCCAGATGAGGTTGCGAGAGCATTCAGGACATCTTTTGGTGAACCGTCATCAAAACCTGGCATTTGGAGACAGTGTCTGTAGGCTGTAGGCTAGTTGGTTTAGGGCTAAGACCACAGACCTGAGGTAGTGTGATTTTTACCAAGGGTCAGAGCTCCCCCCGCCCTTTTTCTTAAGGTCAGGTGTAAAGATTTTGAGTCGGTATCCTTGTAGAATGGGCAGTTTATATGACCTGTGTGGGAGAAGTTTTGTCTTTGCAAATTCCAGTTTCTCATAAGAGAGGCACAATGCAGAGACTTGGGAGTCAGACCAGATTTGAATCCTGGTTCCATCGCTTGCTAGCTGTGGGGCTGGGAACCAGCTACTTTGCCTCTGCAGACTGTGGTGTCCATTTCTTGTCAGAAAAACAGATATCAGTTGTGAGGATTCTATGAGATAAGGTATAGCACTTAGCGTTATATCTGGTGCATCATAAATGATCAGTAAATATTAGCTGTTTTGTTGATGGTGATGACGTCACTGCCTTGGGTGCTAGAAACTTAGCGATTTAGTGGGGATATTTGGGACAGGGGAAAACAGTGCCGGACTTAGGTTGGAATCTCAGCGTCAGCAGGTGCTTAACTCTGAGCTTCCAAGCCAGTTACTTAATTTTTCTAAACTAATGTTTACTCCCCTAAAATGGGGTTAATGATATCTAATTTAGGATTAAACAAATGGATAATAAAATTTAATGCAGGAGTAAATGGCTACTGTGGTTCCTGGCTCACAGAGGGCGATGCTTATTACATTAGATTCCTTCTTTTCCTTCCTCTTTTCCTGCTTTTAATGGTGTGGCAGGTGCTGTCTCAAGACTTGGGGTGACACAGCCCAGCCCACTAGACTCTCTGACAGGCGCTGCTGACTCATAACTGTGTTCTGCCTTTTCACCAGTCCAGGCAACAAAGCTGTAAATTTCTTCGTTGATCAGCACTCACCTCTCCTCTGAAGAAAGTGCTCGTCTGTTCCTTTTCAACTGATTAATCCCTCTAGGAAGGGCGTCAGAACCCTTTTTGAGTGACAGGCCCTGGGTGTGAGTGGCTCCTGCGTGGGCCTGCTGGGGAAGCTGGTTTAGAAGGCTGTTCCCATCACTTTTCACAGGGAATTGCTATCGTGTCTCTGGGGTGCAAACAGAGAGGCTTTCCCTTATCTCTGGTTCTTCCTTCATCATTTCTGTGCTAGGCTCTGTCCTGGGCACTGAGAGTACAGGACTGAATCAAGTTAGACACAGTCTCTGAAGGAATCTAGTAGAGAAATATAAAAGAAATGCAGACAAGAGCTGACTAAAGTATAGCATGATGAGGGCTGATAGAGGGATGGCCCAAGTGCTTTGGGAGCACAGAGAATGCAGCTGTGCTGAGAGAGGTGCCAGGGAGGGGGAGGGAGGCTTCACAGAAGGGGTGGGTTTGAGCTGAGACCTGAAGGCTAAGTAGCAGTTTGCCTGGGGGTGAGGGGGACAGGAGGTGGAAATGCATTCCTGGTAGAGGGAAGGCCTGTGCAAAGGCTGGGGCATGAATGAGCCTGGCACAGGGGGAGCGGGGAGGGGGCTGGAGGAGAGGGCAGGTGGGGTTTTAGAGACGTGTGGTGCCTCGCCTGGCGCCTGACAGCTGGGCCTCGCCCCCGCACAGCTTGCGCTTCAGCACCTTTGTCCGTTCGTTCTTCCCCAGCTTCCTGGTGGAGCCTACACGGAGCTCCCTGCTCAGAACTGCACTGCTCGCAGCCAGTACCACGCATGTTTGTTGGTCTCTTTGGCAAGGACTGTCTCATTTCAGTGGTTTCTGTTTATTTATTTTTTGAGCATATGAATTCTTTGTTCAAATGAACTCTTCTGGAGAGAAAACATAGAAAAGTGGAGCTGCTCAGGGTGGGGTGGGGTGAGGTAGCAGGCCTGGGAGCCCCTCTCTCCCCACCTCGTTCCGCTCCTGCCTCAGCCCCCAGCAGCCATGCAGCTCCATAGAGCGTGGCTGGAACGCCAGTATCTCCTGCTAATTCTGGAGATTCTTACATCACTGAGTCCCTGTAGCTCATTAAGATTTTGGAGAAGTTTCCTTTGTATATTTAAAGGTAACCACTGAGCACTTTGACAAGCTTTCTCACAGTGAAACCTGATAAGATGGAAATTTGATGGATGAGAACCTTCTCTTTCTCCATCTGGCTAGAGATAAAACAAACCAGCTGCCTGGAGAAGGAAGTGTGAGGGCCTGGCTTTTCATTTCTAACGTGATTCTAAGATTACAGGGATATTTTATTTTTCATACAGCCCACTTAAAAAGAAAAAAAAAACGGCCCTGAGAGAGCTCTGATATGCAAAGGCAACGCTCAGCTCAGTGTTGGCCCAGAGTGTGCCTGGGAATCTTCAAGGAATATGGCCCATTTGGGTGGAAACTGAGGCAGCTCAGTTCATGGCATCATGCAGACTCGCTGGGGCCATTCTCACTTTAAAGCAGGATGGTGGTCTGGTGTAGGATAAGGGTCTTCAAACTTTTTCCCCTTGTCTTTTTGTTCAGAAGCAAGTAAACAAATGTACGTAAGGGAGCTCTGCAGATTCCTGCATTAAAACCAAATATAAATTTCCATGCTTTTCCCCAGCCAACCGACTCAGTTTCTGGAGGAAGGCCCGGGAACATGTAGTTAGATGATGCTGAGAGCCGGCCAGGCTTGGGCATTGCTAATCCGAGGGCTTCGCAAGTTCGGTTTGAAAAACCACTAGTTTAGTAAAAAGAACACAGATAGACCTGGTTTTAAATCCTGATTCCACCACTTTTTACTTTGGTTAAGTTGCTTGAGCTCTCTGAACTGCAGTTTCCTGATTGGTACAATGGGTGTAATCAGAACCTCTACTCTGTAGGGCTGCTGTGAGAGGTGGATGAGGTGTGATGGAGGTAAAGTGCCCAGCACTCTCCGAAGTGCTGTAGAGGTTTATAGAATAAAGTGGTGGGTAACATTTTGGGAGGATGATTGCTGAGGGCCAGAGTAATCAGGGAGGGCTTTGTTCGAAGGGGTGGCCCTTGGATTGGCCCTTGTAGGATAAGCGTGCTGTCTCCAGGCAGAACTGGGGAGATTTTACTATTTTGTTTCCAGATGGAGGGGACGGGCTGGAGGCAGGTGGGGGCCTGGAGTGCTGGTGGAGCAGTTGGGTGAGATAAGGCTAGATGGAAGGTAAGCTGGAGCTGCTGGAGGGAGCCCACCGGAGGGAGCCCAGAGTGACTGCTTGTTAGGAGGCTTCGTCCTGCAGTTAACTCAGAGTCCCTGAAGGGTTCTGGGCAGAGAGGTAATGATCAAAGGAATGCATGTGGTTTGGTGGGTGAACGCAGTCAGGAGAGCACTTAGACAGCGGTTGCCGTTGACCAGATGGGAGCCACGTGCTGAAGAAGGCAGTGCGGTGGGCTGGAGGGAGGGAGGGGGTGCTTCTCTCTCTGCCCCCAGTGCTTCAGCTTCGCCCATCCTGCCTTCTGATGCCTCCTCCAGGGAGGAGGAGGGGCTGATCTGGTTAATCAGAGTCCAGGATATTCACTGGGCCGTCCTCGCTCCTGGGTTACTGTACCTTAAGAACACAGCTTCTGGATTCTTCCGCTTTCCTGCTGCAGACCTAGCCAGGCTTGGCCCTTGCTGGGCTGGCTGACGTCCTCATTTCCTCAGTCGTCTTCTTTTTCCACTTCTGCCTCTACTTGAGTAAGAGGACTCCGATGGCTCCCTTAAGCTGCATATCCCCTCCCTGTTCCCCCCACCCCTGCCTGCCCCCCCCGAAAAAAAAATAAACAGCCCTCAATTTTATTAGAAAGCTCTACTGTGGTTATGAGATTGTCCAGACTTGTACTTTGCTTCTCAGTCTGCAATTGTTTCCTATGTTCAGTGCCTCTGAGAACTCTGGGGGTGTGGGGAGGGCAGTAGGAGTGGATGGCAGGGCAGGACTTGGGCACTCGTGGCCATGTAGGAGCAGCAGAACCTCACTCTTCATCTCTCACGGGCTCTGTGTGGAGGATGTGCTGGACCTTCAGGCCTGGGTCTCCTGTTGGATGAGGAGGTGTGTGTGAGAGGCAGGGGGAAGAGCTGAACCTTGGATGGCGACGCTGTGCCCAGACGAGGAAGCGTGGGAAGAGAGGTCGTTCTGGAGCGGGGGTTGGGGGCTGTAGGGAGAGGCGGAGGTGACACAGTATTGTCTCCTGGGCACCTGCTTCTGTGCCGGGCACCCATCTCTCAATTAACCCTCCAAGGATGCTAGGAATCTATATTAGTATCTCCATTTACTGGAAAGGAAACAAAGATTTAAGTTATCTATCTCTGGCCGCACAGCTAGTTAGCAGTAGAGCCAGGATTCAAGACTAGGTCTGCCTGTCTTCACAGCCCAGAAATATTGAAGGAGGTTTGGGGAAACCACCCAAGTTTATCAATTTTCATTTCTGATTGTTTTGCTCAGGCGAGACATGCCGTTTCCATACCTCCCCTAAACATTTATTATAACTCTGCTGGTGCCGAGCCCGTGAGCCCATCAGCTGTCTCTGTGTTGCCATGGCAGCCACTCCTCCTCAAGGCCACCTTGGCACACATTTCCCCCCTCCCTGCACTGGTCCTTTGACTTCAAGCCTTCTCCGACTGCTCTTCATGTGAGGTCCAAGATCCTTGGTCCTGCCTCGTTCATTAGCTGGTTTATTCCATCCATCCCGAGGCCTTGAGAAACTATAAAATTAGCTCCGGGGAGTGGACTGTTGACCAGTGGAAGCCCGTGTCGCAGGGTGGTTTTATACTTTCTTTGGTTTTACCAGTAGTGCAGCTGAGTGGGAAGAGTACAGAATGTGAGGTCAAACTGACTTGGGTTTGAATTTCAGCACCAGAACTTTCTTGTTATAAAGCTTTGTGAAAATCTTTCAGTCTCTACAAGCCCTAGGCTCTTCTCTGTAAACACAGGACTAATAATACTTACTGTGTAGGCAGTTTTAAGGGTTAGAGATGTTTTATGTGAAAATGCCTTGGCCTTGGTAAATAGTAGTTCTGTTACTAAGCTTATAAGAAGAGAAACAGTTTGTACCCTTTGGTGTCCTGACTTTCCTTGAACTCCTGATTTACGCTGAGAGCGCTCTACCCCCCAAAATGTACACATGAACAAATTTCCATGGACTCCCAGGGACCGACCTGTTCAGTGGCCCTCAGGTTAAGAACCCCCCAATCTGGAGGAATGACAAAACTATACGTCCTTGGTGGGATCCTGGAGCAGGTATGTTGTTTTCACGTTGTCAGCTCTATTAGGTTGAGGGATATATGGGGGAGAAAAGCAACAACATAGTGGCTTTTATCACGTAAAACATGTAAGAAGTTGTTAACCTAGGTTGCTGAATTAAAAAAAAAAAAAAAGAACTGGAGAATGGAATAAATGATTGCCGAACACACGCACATAGACAAAAACTTGACCAGACATCAAAATACGGGTCTGATAGGTGTTTTGTAAAGGAGGGAACTGAATCTGGGAAATGATGTTAAGTGGACCTGTAATTACTGTGCACATGAGCAGCGTATACTTTTTACTTAGCATAATACACACATATTTTAAAATTAAAAAGTAGACAGGATCTTTCTAGGATGGCAGGTGAATTTATTGTGAATTTAAAGATGTACCTAAGTGGCTTAACAAAAGATGTCATTGTCCCTTTCTCAGCAGTTTTCAGGGGGAGGTTTGTTTAAAAGCAAGTGTCAGATGACCACTGAGTGGATTGGGATCATTGCATTAGTGGCTGATAACGAAGAAATCCAAACCCTTGTCATTGTGTGGAAGCGAACTGAGAGGCTTGGAATCAGACAGGTGCTGTCCCTTAGCGACTGTGGTTTTGGGAGAATTACTTTACCTATCTGGACCTGTTTCCTCGTTTATAAAATGGGAGCAGTCCCATCTACTTCCTTCATTTATTCAGTCGTCCAACAGATATTTACTGAGTGCTGTTTTGGTTATCTGTTGCTACATAACAAATTACCCCTGAACTTGGTGTCTCAAAACATTACCATTTTATTATATCTCATGATTTTGTGGCTTAAGGGTTTGGGCAGGGCTCAGCTGGGTGATTTGCTGCTCTCCATGGCCCAGGTCACTCATGGCATTCAGCTGGTGGATGGGCTGGTCTGGAGGATCCATAACTCTTCACTCACATGTCTGCTACCTTTTGGGGGATGGCTGGAAAGCTGACACAGCTGGGATTGTCAACTGGAGACCTGTGTGTGGCCTCTCCAACATGGCAGCATTAGGGTAGTCGTGCTTTTTGGATGGTGACTCATAGTTCCAAGAGACACGAGTTGGAGGCTGCCAGTTTCTTAAAGCCTGGACCCAGAAACTGGCTTAGTGTCACTTCTGCCGTATTCTGTTGGTCATGGTAGTCACCGCACTGCCCAGACTTAATAGGAGGGGACACAGACGCCACACCTTTCAATGGGAAGGTCAAAGAATTTATGGCTATCTTAAATCTGCCATGAGTGCCTACTATGTGCCAGGTACCATTCTAGGTGCTGGAGATAAAACAGTAAACAAAATACACAAAAATCCCTGCTTTCATGGTAGGGGAGACCACAACCAAAACATACACATAATTAAACACCGTATTAGCAGATGCTATGAGGAAGAATAATGAAGGGAAGGGATACGGGGAGTGAGGTTGCGGTGGGACTTGTGGTGGTGATTTTAGGTGGGCCGGGCTTGGGAAGACTGGACTGAGAAGGTGACATTTGAGCTCAGACTTGATGGAAGTGAGGGAGCAGCCTTGGGGAATTTTCCAGGCAGGGAGAGGGGCGAGTAGAAGAGCCTTGAGCTGGGAGTGTACGTGGTATGTAAGAGAGACGGCAAGAAAGCCGGGTTTGCCAGAGCGGAACAAGTGAGGGGAGAGCAGCAGAAGAGGTCAGCGAGGTAGTGGGGGTCCAGGTGGAGTAAAGCCTTGCAGGCCACGTGGGTTGTGAAGGTTACGTGGGTTAATGCGATTTGACATACCGCAGCTTTCCTACCAGTGGAACCCAGGCGTGGGCGGTCCCAGGCGTGGGCGGTCCCGGGGCGGCCCCAGGCTACTGCCCACCAGCCACGGCTGCTCCTCTGCGCTTGGGCCCCGTCCTCGTTTGGACTAGGACAGCTCGCTAAGCGGTCAGGAAGGCAAGACGATCACGAAACGTTCATCATCTGCCTGTTCTCTGGTAGCATTAGTAAGACAGATGGACTTTGTCCTGGTGGCCTTTCTGATGTCGGGGGACTGTGAGAGTGTGCGAGTGTGTGTGTGTGCTTGTGTACGCTCACCGTGGGCGGCGATTCTTGAGAGATCGGCTTTTCCTTAGAACCGTCCTCGAAACTACTTTCATGAATGGCTAAAGACAGTTTGCACAAGGGGAAATCTAGATAATCGGATATATCAAAGCTGATGGTGGGGGCCATTAGAGACATGTGCATTCAAACCCTTTGAAGGGCCATCTGATACCAATTAAATTAGCAAAGATTTAAGAAAATAGTGCTGGTGAGATTGCGGTGAAACAGGAAACGTAGGCTTTGTTGGTGGCATCTCAGCCACTGTCTTTTGGGAAGAAAGTGAATTCTTTTGTAGAGAGAATCCTCGAACCATGCTTATTATTATTACTCTTTGGTCTAGTAATTCCACTCTTGGAGATTTAGCCTAAGAAAACAAACCAGAAGTTAGAAAAAACCTGTTTTATGCACAGAGCTGTTCTTTGCTCTATTCCCCGTAAGAGCAGACAGAGACGGTGGGGAAGTAGGAGAGGTAGGATACTCTCATTAAAATGGGTAGATAGGAAGATTGTGCATCACCCGGTGGCCTCATCTAGCCTTTCTCCTGGACTCAGAGGAGGAGAGCCAAGTCGTCAGCTCAGGCGCAGCAGCTCCGGGGACCTCCGTCTTTTGTACTTTTTTTTTTTAATAATTATTTTCTGGACGTTATACTCTTAAACTTTTCTTTTTAACTTCTAAGATTTTTTCTTTCTGTGTCATCATTGTTTAATTGGCGTGTGCTCTTTGTAGCTCATGGTGTAATGGAATAAAGTAACATTTTTGGGAAAAAATCCAAACCAAAGTTAAAATTGTATAAAAATTATGGCTGCAGATGGACAGGGGCTGACAGGAACGTCTGCAGTGGGAAAATGTCTTAATTTGTTGGCCCAACTGTATTGTGGGAGAATGTTTTTATTCTTTAGCTTTAGAATTCTGTTACTGTTGCCTTATAATAAGATCTTCTTTCCTCCCTCTAGAATTGAATTTCTGTTTACATTTATAATTCACGATAGGTTCTTGGTCCCGTTGTTTTGGATTAAAGGCTTAGGACAATCTTATCATCATCTGTTTGCCCAAGAAAAAGAGTAACATTTAATCTTTGAAGTGGTTTCTCTCTTTTTAAAAAACGTTACTTTAAAAATGTTTACTTTATCCCCCATTATGAATGTGGTCTATACTTAGTATAAAATGTTTTAAAAATTGAGAAAAAATAATTGAAAAGATCATCCATGGACTTCCCTGGTGGTGCAGTGGTTGAGAGTCCGCCTGCTGATGCAGGGGACACGGGTTCGTGCCCCGGTCCGGGAGGATCCCACATGCCGCGGAGCGACTAGTCCCGTGAGCCATGGCCGCTGAGCCTGCGTGTCCGGAGCCTTGCTCTGCAACGGGAGAGGCCACAGCAGTGAGAGGCCCGCGTACCACAAAAAAAAAAAAGATCATCCATAATCATGTGTTTTGGTAATTTCTTTCGGGTTTTTAATCATTACTTTAAAAAAAGTACTTACTAAAGAAAAACGCAAATGCATTGAAAAGGAGAGAGGATAGTACATTGACCCTCTGGTAATTGTCACCCAGCTCAGCACTCATAAACTCATAGCCAACCTTGTTTCGTCTGTACCCTCCTCCCAACTCCCTCTCTTTCAACACTCAAGTATTTTAAGCAATTCCCAGGCATATTATTTTGTTGGTTTTTCGATATGTTAAAAAAATTTTTTTTTCCACTTCAGAAAGATTAATAATTTCTTAATATTACCAACTAGCCAATTAATGTTTAGATTTCCCTGTCTTATTTAAAAATTGTTGTAAAACAGTTTGTTCAAATCATGATCTGGACGTTGTACTGATTGATAAGTCTCTTTTTTTAAAAGTTTTACTTTTGAAATAATTTTAGACATAAAGATTCGAAATAATAACAGAGTTCCCATGTATCCTTTGTCCCGCTTCCCTAATGTTCACGTTTCACATAACTGTGGAACACTCAACAGAATCAGGAGATGAACACTGATACAATATTGTTATCTGCAGACTGTATTTGAATTTTGCCAGTTCTCCCATTAATGCCCCTTTTCTGGTCCAGGATCCACATTGCCTTTAATTGTCATGTCTCCTTAGTTTTGTCTAATCTGGGACAGTTGCTCAAGTCATTGTCTTTTGTGCCCTTGACTCCTTTGAAGAGTACTGATCAGTTATCTTGTTACTGTCCCTCAGTTTGGGCTTGTCTGATGTTTCTCTCATGATTAGATTGAGGTTATACATTTTTGGCAAGAATAGCATAGACGAGATATGTCATATCTGGAGGTGCATAATGTCAGTCCATCTTATTTCTGGTGCAGTTAGTGTTGGTCACTTGGTTAAGGTGGGGGTCTCCTGGGTTTCTCCGCAGTAAAGTTACTATTTTCCATTTGTGATAAGTATTTTGGGGGAAATACTTTGACACTATGTAAATGTCTTGTTTCTCCTCATACTTTTAAGCATCTTATTGATGACCCTTACCTACAACAGTCATTACTGTGGTGTTTGCTTAGTGGTGATTTTCCATCGTTCCTTCTACACTTATTAGTTGTAATTCTACTGTAAGGAAGGGCTGCCCCTTCTCCTGCAGTTGTTTATTGTATAGTTGTTTATATCAGTATGGACTCATGGATATTTGTTCTGTTCTGTAGGTTGTTAAGCTGTTACTATCGTGTTTTATTTTCTTGTTCAGATTGGCCCAGATATGGCCATTGGGAACTCCTTCAAATTGATTCCTGTGTCTTTAACATTTCTTGAGCACTTCCATACTTGTTAGGGTCACAGGATGTCCTGGACTCTTCTTGTATTTTCCCTAACCCAATCCTGGAATCAACCATTTCTCTAAGGATCTCTGGTTTCTTTTATTGGAGAATGATATTTAGGAACCAAGATCTGAATGACAGGTATCCTCATTACTACTGGGGTGTCAGTACTTCTAGGCCTTGGCAGTAGACAGAGCTTGAAAATATGTTTGCATACATGCACATACACATCTGTATTTATTTCTATGTCCATCTCTGTGTGTGAGCAAGTGTGCGTGTGTTTGTGTGTGCGTATTAAGAAAAGGAAGCTAGAATGAACTCAGAATGAATCAGTAGAATCTGTATGAATTTGTGAGTTCACACTAGCCTTCCCTAACTTTCTTAATTATTATTTAATCTACAGGTTATCTCTCCTTTTTTTTCTTTGAAATTTATTTGTTGAATAAGTTGGGTCCTTTGTCCTTTATTGTTTTCCACATTCTGGATTTTGCTGATTGTATTTTTGTAACGTCATTCAACTTGTTTCTCTGCTGACTTTCATTTCTAGTAAATTGGTAGTTAGATAAGGTGCACGATCAAATTCAGGTTTAATTTTTTGGCAAGATCACACCATAGGTGGTCATTTGTACTTCCAGCAGGAGGTACACTGTATCTGCTAGTCCCTGTTTTTGTGATGTTACTAGCCGTGGATGATTGCTTGCAAAATGGTGATAATCTAATTTCATCATTCCTTCTTCTTTTATAGCTGTATACTTGTATGAAGAAAAATTTGTTTTTCATTGTCTATTTAGTTACTCTGGGGTGTAGTTCATACAAGAAAGACAACGGAAGAATTCCCTAAAACCTTCTAAAGGTGACTGTATTAGTTTCCTGTTGCTGCTGTAACAAATCACCACACCCTTGGCCGCTTACCAACACACACCTGCCCTGTGGTTCTGGAAGTCAGAAACCTGAAATGGGTCTTACCATGGCAGGGCTGTGTTCCTTCTAAAGGCTCCAGGAGAAGATCCATTGCCTTGCTTTTTCCAGCTTCTAGAGGCTGTCTGCACATCTAGACCCGTGACTCCCATCTATCTTCAGAGCCAGCAATGGCTGGTGGAGTCTTTTTCGTGCTTCCCTCTTCCACTTTTAAGGATCCTTGATTATATTGGGCCCACCTGGATAATCTCTCTATTTTAAGGTCAGCTGATTAGCCATCTCCATTCCATCTTCAACTTTTATTACCCTGTAATTCAGCATAGTCGGAGATTCTGGGGGTTAGGATGTGAACATCTTTGGGGGGCCGTAATTCTGCCTATCACAGTGACCAAAAGGTTTTTTATTTTTTAATTATTATGAACTCATAGCTTTTTAACATTTTTGATGTATTTTAATTCATTGTCATTATCCTTGATATTCTAATTGTCCTATCTTTCGACAGTGAAAAAGCTCATTCGAGTTGAATCCTGAGTTCTCTGGACGTGAATGTGTAGTCTTTGACAGCTTCCTTCCTTTCTGACATGATAAGATGTCTGAGCTCATACTATATATTCCTGCCCCAGGCCTGGAATCATCCCTTTCTATAAGGCAAACTCTGGTGTGATTTAGAATCCCCTGGAGGGCTTATTAAAACACAGCTTGTTGGGCCCTCCCTCCCTCCCTTCAGAGTTTCTGATTTAATAGGTGTGGGTTAGGGCCCAGTGATTTGCATTTGGGGTTCCCAGGTGCTGCTGCTAACTCCGTTCTAGGGACTACACTTTGGGAACCACTGTTTTAAAGAACCCTGTTGGTTTTTTGTGGTGAGCAATGATATTTAGAGACTACAGCCTGCATGCTAGGAAGGATACTGATTCTAGGCTTCTTCAGTGAAAGGAAAGAAATAAAATGTAAGTTCATATTCGTATTTCCAATTCAAATTGAGAATTACATGTTTTAACTTCTTTTATATTTGTATTTGTTTTCTCTGAGGCTTGGTTCTTATGATAGTGATAATTACTTATTTAATAAATATGTATACATCTGTGCACACAGTTTCAGAGTAACAATACGAATATTATTTCCTGCAACATGATTACTGAAAGCAGTTTACGATTTTTGCAGCAGTCCCTTTGACATTGGAGAAATATCCCACTAGGGGTGTACAAATTAGTCTGCTTTTACGTTACTGAGATCATTCCTGTCTGGTTGGTTAACCAGTCACCTTGATACACAGTTAAATTCTTTTTCTGTTTCTTTTGCTTTTAGTTTTAGGAGATTATTATTTTATTTTTAAAATAATTATCTAAACATTTAAACAACTTCACTGGCACATCTGTAAAATGAGTCTACTCTCTCCTGTACCTTGTTCTCTCCTTTTCTGTGTAGGCAGCCATTATTTATGGTTAAATAAATGGCAGTATGCTAGACATACTTTTTTTTTCTCTTGGGGTCCACACCACTTTCCACCCCACATGCCCACCTGCGCAATATGTTTAGAAGATTACTTGAGGGCGGGATATTTGTAGAGTCCTCATTCCTTTTCCTTTATAGCTTCAGAGTGCTCCGCTGTGAGAATGCACCAGAGTTTGTTCCTCCGTGGGTGGACATCCGGGTTGTTTCCAGCCTTTTGCTGTTACGAATAGTGCTTCAATATTATAAATAGTACAGATTTTGAGGTAGTTAAAAATCACACTGTATACTGTTTGTTTTCTGTTTTTTTCCTTAACAATATAACATCAGCATTTTCCATGTTATTATAAATGTCATTTTTTAAGACAGTTTTTTTTCTGATTATGAAAGTAATACAGACTTAGAGATTTTAGAAACTCAGAAAAATGAAAATCAATGCAAAGTCACCCATAATCGCTCTACTTGGGGATACTGTCATTATTTTGGTGTGTTTCCCCATAGCCTTGACAATATTTTGTGTGAACGCTTAGAAAACAATCGCATCATATTACATAGTATCCTGCTTTGTTTTTACTCGTAATTGTGATTTTTTTATACCATATGCTTTTTATAATTAATTCTCTGTTGCTAGATTTAGACATTTAGTTTCTTTCTGGTTTTTCAGTATTGTTAATAATTTTGTGATAAATGTCTGTGCATTGAAGCTTTCCCCAAATTTATTATTCTTAAAAGTTGGTTTTTATAAGACTTTAAATGAGAAGGAAGCTCACGTTTGTTAAATATATCTATTTAGCTTGCTCTCTTACAGCAGTAAGGTAAACAGGTGAAAGATTACCTTGAAACTTTTGTCAAGTAAATTCCATTTTTTCTTTTTTCTTCTGGTAGGACCTTAGAAATGAAGTTGAGAAATTACGCAGTGAAGTGAATGAAAGAGAGAAAGCAGTGGAGAATCGTTACAAGAGTCTTTTGAATGAAAGTAATAAAAAATTGCACAGTCAAGAGCAAGTGATCAGAAGTCTAACAGAAAGTGCCAGTCAGAAGGACTTGTTGCTTCAGGTACCACAACAGTTTTTCTTTTGTATTTAAATCTTTTGACTTCGGCATAGGTTTTTTTTGTTTTGCTTTGTTTTTTAAACTTTTTGACAGGAATGCTTATAAAAAGGTAAGGCTGGGCAAAAAAAGACTGTGGTCTTCACTGTTATTTATCGGAGCGCTGTAGAGCTTTCTTTATGCCATTTGGACCTCAGCCACCAGGGAGGTAAGTTTGTAGAAATGAAAGCTTCGAGAAGAGAAGGGAGTTGTCCTGGGTCACGTGACTAGTAAACGGCAGGGCCTGATTCAGGCCCTGGCCTGCTTTACTCTAGCGCCAGCCTTCTGCTGCGGTCCTGGCTTTCCTTTGTGCCATGCTGTCTCACTCCTCTGTATTTTTCTTCTATCTGTTCCTTTTTTGTCATGGACTACCCTTATCATTTGATGGTATATTGGATTTTTGATTCAGCTCAGAATTACGGGTAACCATGGTGGAGTGAACATGCGTGTTTAACACTGCTTCCTCCTGAAGCCTCATTAACGTGACGGTGAAGGGGTGAAAAGGTATAAACGCACAGGACCAGGAGAATGGGAATGGTGGAAGGGCAGGTTGCTGTTTGAATGATAAGTGGTAACTACATAAGATTCAGCTTTCTCCCGTCTGCCTCATGTCTTGGGGATGAAAAGCCAACAAGAAGAAGCTGATTAATCCTACAGAACCCAGGAAGGCTCAGCGGGCAGTGGGGGTACCTGGTACCTTTGTCAGCAACAGAGGTTGCTGGAATGCTGGGCAGTTAGGTGGCCTTATTGTCACCAGCACTATATGGGAGGTTTACTCTGGGGGGACCTTAAACCAGAGAAGCTCTGGCCTGGGGCTCACCAGGTGCAGCTGAAAACAGGAGTGGATCCCTCAGTGAGAAGGAGTGGAAGTGTGCGTACCAGCACGGAGAGTCCTCTGTGGACCCAGAAGACTGAAAGATGCTGACTGACAGTAGGGGGTCCTTCAACCAAGCAGCCGAGTCCCCGCCTGATCACCTCACAGTGAGGCTGCCGTTGAGGTACCTTTTCCACACTCACAGAGCTTCTGGACACTTCTACCCTTAAAGATACGTGGGTGGCCCGAGTTCCTCAAACAGGAGAAAAGCGTCTAAGAGGAAAGACAAAGACAGAACAAAGCTACGTAGAGGAAACAAACAGTGGAGGCGGAGAAGAAAACTAGACAGCTTTTCAAAAAACTCAGTACTGTAACATCTTCAGATAAGAAATGAGTTCGGGATCTGATAAAAAAGATATTTGGGAAAAAGAGGGATGACCTTATTGGAAATTGGAAGTATGATTACAGATATAAAGAGTCTAATAAAAGAGTTAGAAAAGTTGCACGAGAGTCAAGTACATCTTCCAGAAAATATAGTTAAACACAGAAACAAACAAAAAGATGAGCAAATGAGAGAAGAAAGATAAGAAAATCAGAGGCTCGAGTCAAGGGCTCCAATATATGACGAACAAAAGTTCCAGAAAGATAGAAGAGGCAAAGCAGAGGGAAGGAAAAGTTCAAAGTAATAGGAGAAAACTTTTCAGAATGCAAGGGCAGATATCTCTACCTTGAAAGGGCCTGCTCTGTTTCTGGCACGGTGAATGAAGAAAGACATCTATCGCAATTTCACAATCCTGTGTCATTGTGAAATTTCAGAACACAGGGGCAAAGAGAGGATCTGAAAGGCTTCCAGAGAGAGGAAAATAATAGGTCCCATACAAAGGATCCAGACCCGAAATGACATCAGAATTCTCAGCAGCAACATTGAAAGCCAGGGGAGGGAGGGAGACGCAAGAGGGAAGAGATATGGGAACATATGCATATGTATAACTGATTCACTTTGTTATAAAGCAGAAACTAACACAGCATTGTAAAGCAATTACACCCCAATAAAGATGTTAAAAAAAAAAAAGAACCTTGGAAGCCAGGAGACAGGAGAGCAGTGCTTTCAGGGTTTTGAGGAAAAGTGGTTTCCAGTCTAGCATTCTGTAGTCAGCCAAGCTGGCAGCAAGAATGAGGGCAGAATAAAGGCAATTTCAGGTATTTGATGCCTAAACTCATCTGCCTCCATGTGCTCCTTGCAGGAAACTGCTGGAGGACGAGTCCGTACAAACGAGGAAGTAACACAGAATGGGATCCAGAAAGTAGGGAATTCACCTGGCATGTGGGGAAGGGAGATCCCAGCCACTTACGCAGAAGCCCAGATTTGCGCCGTTGAGGGAGGGCTTAGTTGGGATTTTTTCAAGAAACTGAAATAGAGCCCATCATTTACCTGATGTGTCTTGACTCCATGTAGAAGAATTTATAAGTTTGGAGATAAATTAACACTAAGTACATAATTCAGTTTTATGAACTAAGTAAACACAACAAAGCAGTTGTTGCTAATTCCAAGAAAAGCAAGGAATTAAACATGAATGGAAATGTCGCCATGGAACACCATTTGGCTGGGCTGTGGACAGTATGTGCGTGGCCATAATCACGTAAATGCAGAATGTTGATTTAACCAAAATCGTGATGTAACTATTAGGAAAAGCGTCGGGGGGTGGATGATGTGAGAGCTGCATCCTTAAACTTCTATGACAGGAGCCAGTTAATAAAATCTAACCTTAGGAAATCAAGCCATGTGAGCATAGGAGCGCAGTGTAGAAACATGGAAGTAAATAACAGAAATCAGTAGAGTCAAAAGCGGTTTTTTTCTGCGAGTGGGACTCAGAGGTGAGAAGTGGCGAGCTAGGGGTGGCTGTTCCCTTCTAAGCCTTGTGGGCCCGTTTGTTAATGTGTATGTATAGTTGGACTTCTAAGAAATAAAAATGAAAATTGTAACTCAAGCACAACTGTATGATGGTAATTCTAGAATTTCTGTTTTGGTTATTTGATTCCCAGTGCTTCCTGTTACAGTTCAATGGGTTTTTACAAAAAATTGCTTCTACTTTCTTGTTTGTGTTCAGCTATTTTAGAAATGTTTGACTTGATGAGTTAGTTCTGATGGGTGATTAGGAATGAGATGAGGTTCTCACCCTTAATTTCCCACAGAGAGTGGACGGACACCTAGTGCAGGAGTTACCAGGTTTTAAATTGTTAGGAATAGATTTCTGTGCTTGAATTTGGCCAAAAGACCAGAGAAGTGGTTTCCAGGCCTGTAGTATCGTTGGATGTGACCTCGTCTGAAGGAGCTGGTGAACTGGGCTGTATGGTGTCTCATCGTGAAGGAGGAGCTTTCACCTGTGACCAGACCCCCAAAGTAGTTGCAGTCTTGCCTTTTTCTTCCTGGAAGTCAAATCTCCTCGTAGATATGGACGGTTCAAGTTTTGTCAAATTTGTAATGTTTCAGGAGTGCCTAGACTTTGTTGGGTTTTGATACACGGTCCCTCTAATCACTGCACTAACCCTGTAGCATGGGAAACAGAATCACACCCTGGCCAAGGAGGACCCAGGATTGGAGCCTGGGTCGTGGGGCCAGAGCCTGGGCTTCGTCTTCTGTACCCGCTGGGAGGTGTCCCAGTGGTGGCGAGAGGGGAGGTTTGTAATGACTGCCACGGTCCTTGCCTGTGCCTTGCTGGCGTGCTGCGCTCCTGGTTGTAATAATGCACAAAGGGATTGCATTACCATTTGTAAGTGCCTAATATGTGGGGATGGTGGAAATTGTTTAAATTGTGAAAAACAGTAAATCTTCCCTTAAAGAGTTTGGGACCATCGCTTAGTATTTTTTTCTTGATGACAACTTCCTTATGATTTGTTTTCTTCCTTAGAAATTCAGTGAAAAAGACTTGGAAGCAATACAGCAGAACCGTTATTTAATGACTGCGGGGGATCTCGATTTCAGGAGTGAAGACTTAATAACAGAAAAGTGCTCTTCTCAGTCACCAGGCAGCAAAAGCATCTTCTCCGAGGTAAGCCCGCCTGAAATTGGACATTCACATGCAAATTCATATCCTTTCCTGACACATATTTGATGACTCCTCTGACCTGAAGATCCTCCAAGGCCCTTGTGCTGGTAAATGAGCTTACAGCAGGTAGGAGGAGGGGTTCTCAGTCTTTCCTCCTTACAGATTAGTATCCTTCAGCTGAGTGTTAGTATTTGCACTGCTCGGGAAACCGAGAAACTAGAGCTTGTTCAAAGATGAGCCTCATGTTTGCCCTCCTGGGGGCAACTCTCTCAAGAACTCTGTAATCTCGAGGTAAGAACATTTTCCAGTTGAACATTTCCATGCACACCTACAAGGGCACAGCAGGCCCTCCGTGATCTGGCCCCAAGCTAGCTCTCCATTCTCCTTTTCTTTCATTCCCCATCATCTCTAACAACACCTCACTTCCTGCAGATTCCCGAAAACTCCGTGTTTGTACCTCTCTGTGCCTTTGCACATGCTGTTCCATCTGCCTGGAATGCCTTCTTCTTCCTTGTTGACCTGGTGGCTCCTGCACACCCCTAGGGCTGCCGCTCTGGTGTCACCTTCTCTGGGCTCCTTGCCTGGCCTGCTGAATGCGACGTCTCCTTGTCCACCCCCTTGTGCGGCACTTTGCACATCCATCCACCGTAGCGCTTAGCCCTTGGGTTGACGTTACGGAGCCGCCTTGGTGCTTCCCCTCCCTGGAGCCCTGCGCACCCCAGGAGGCACCTCAGGGGAAGGGAACTGGTGTTCGTGTGTGAATCCCAGTGTCTGGCTCAGTGGACGTTTGTTGATTGAATGACTGATGATATTGGTTTGTGGAGATGCGTCCAGATTGTTCTGACGTGCAGCTTGCCTGTAATACAGCTAGGCAGCCAGAGATGGGAAAGAAAGGCGTTCACTGTCGGCCAAGGTTTGTTGGTTTTTTTTAAGCCTGGCTTTAATTAAGTACATACGTTCAGAAAACAGGGAATTGTTATGCAAATTTTTCTCTGATGAATGACTCTGATCATGACTTGTGGTTTTTGTGAAGGATGATTCTCAAAATAATTAACAACCAGTGTAGCACGGGCACAGCCATCAGAACAGACTCAGGCGCTAGGGCTGGAGTGGGGTCCCGGAGGCCTCCTCTTGTGCCAGGCACCAACCCTGTAGTTCCTGGGTCTTGGAGAGGGGCTGGGGTGGTTGGGGTGCATGGATCAGGGGTTAGTTTACAACTGGTGTAGACGTGTTTCAGTATTTTAGCACCAGTACCGGCTGTTGCACTGTGTATCCGCTCCGTATCAGCTCTGGTCCTGGAGCACACCGCTGCCTGAGCGGTGGGAGTTCCTTCTTAACTCTGACCATTTGTGGATTTGCGTTTTGCCATCCCTCTTGAATAAGAATGTCAGCGAGAACTTGGCCATTGGGCTGGGCCGGAAGTCTGGAGGCCTGGATTCCTCTCTTGGTTCTGTCACTTCACCTGAGTGACCTTGGGCAAGTCCAGTAACTAAATCTCAGAGGGCTAATGTTTTGTGACTTAGTTGCTTTATTTTGTGAATAGTTCCTTTATTTTGACCAAATTTAGTTGGATATTAAGATGCACGTTAACCCATAATCAGACACAGTCTTGTTTAACTGTTTTTTAAAAATTGAAGTATAGTTAATTTACAATGTTGTGTTAGCTTTAGGTATACAGTGAAGTGATTCAGTTATACACGTGTGTGTGTGTGTGTGTGTGTGTGTGTGTGTGTGTACATATATTCTTTTTCAGATTCTTTTCCATTATAGGTTATTACAAGATACTGAATATAGTTCCCTGTGCTATATTGTAGGTCCTTGTTGTTTATTTTATATATAGTAGGGCGTATCTGTTCATCCCAGATTCTCAATTTATCCCCTCCCCCCTTCCCCTTTGGTAACCATAAGTTTGTTTTCTATGCCTGTGAGTCTCTTTATGTTTTGTAAATAAGTTCATTTGTATCGTATTGTTTTAGAGTCCACATATAAGTGGTATCATATATTTGTCTTTCTCTTTCTGACTTGCTTCACTTAGTATGATCATCTCTAGGTCCATCCATGTTGCTGCAAGTGGCATTATTTCATTCTTTTTTTATGGCTGAGTAACATTCCATTACATCTTCATTATCCATTTAGCTGTCGATGGACATTTAGGTTGCTTCCATGTCTTGGCTATCGTGAATACTGCTGCTGTGAACATTGGGGTGCATGTGCCTTTTTGAATTAGAGTTTTCTCCAGCTATATGCCCAGGAGTGGGATTGCAGGATCATATGGTAGCCCTCTGTTTAGCTTTTTAAGGAACCTCCATACTGTTTTCCATAGTGGCTGCACCCATTTACATTCCTACCAACAGTGCAGGAGGGTTCCTTTTCTCCACACCTCCTCCAGCCTTTATTATGTGTAGACTTTCTGGTGGTGGCCATTCTGCCCGCTGTGAGGTGGTACCTCATTGTGGTTTGGATTTGCATTTTCTCTAATGATTAGCGATGTTGAGCATCTTTTCACGAGGCACAGTCTGTTTTGAAACAAGATAGAAGCCCATCAGGTTTTTTAGATGGACAAATGATCACTAATTTGAATACATTTAGTTAAACTTTACTATTTTGAATCATGTTTTAGATATGTAAAAAGTGTCTAAATGTTGAACAGAATGTTTCTAAATTTACTAACAGAGTATTTTAATATTTCATGTCACTAGTTTGATCATCTGTACCGCATTGTTTTTTAGTTTTTTGTGCTGGCTGCTGTCTGTACTTCTTAGAAACACAAGTATAAAGTCATCCCATGGGCATTTCAGTCATATTTTAGATCCTGGTGATGCTTAAATGACTGTGCAAAATACCTACATATTTTAGCAAAGGTTTTAATTCTGTTCTGCAAGAGTAATTGCAAATCGAGGATAAAAGGTTATAAATGATCATTTAGGAATTGAAAATTTCTAGGTGTCAGTTTAAGAAACCCCAGCTGTTGCAGCCTACGGTATTTTCCCCCCAAGAAAGGTATGCTTTTCAGGTTGTAGTTCTTTCTTTGTAGGAAACACGGATTTATTCTGCTCTGCCCTTGGCCATTTTGTGTTGATTTGGGGTTTATCCTCTGCCCATTTCTATGAAGAACTTGAGGCTGTGATGATGTCTCCGTTGGCTCTGGCCAGTCTGTTTTCCTTCTAATCATGTGTGATCCTGAGAATTAATGCTAGATGACCAGGGAATTGAAGAACAGAGAGTAAAACACACTGACCATATTTAACTTGCTGCAGCCAGAGATTTATAGTTTGGCTATTGACATGGTTGGGACATTGCAGCTGAATTTCCTGAGTATTAAAATAAATGTCTTTGTTGCAGAGCTGTGATATAGCTACTGAAATAGACACCATCTGTCAGGCCACTAAATTGCCCTGATTACCAAGAAGTGAGCCATTAAGGTCTCTCTTTACATATCTGCTGCCTCTTCAGATTGTGGTCTGCCCATTACATACGTTTCCTTCAAGTCATTGAGGAAACTATGGTGGAGTAGAAAATGCCTCGGCTTTGGTGTCAGAATGTCCGTTCTGCCGCTTATTAGCTCTGTGATCTTGGGCAAGTCACCTCCTCTCACTGAAGCTCACCTTCCTAATCTGTAAATGGGGAGTTACATGCCTACCTCCTGAGAGGATTAAAAATAATGTGAGTGTATTTGTTAAGGTTCTTTTGATTGCAAGCTGTAGGATCCAACGCTGAGGAGTTTGAGCAAAACAACAATGAAAGGGAGTATTTACCGGGAACATACCGGCGAGTCTCACAGATGCCAAGGGTCGTAGACTCTGGGGCTCTGTCTTGTTTGGAGAGGCAAGGTGGAGGGCGGGGGTGGAGAGTGGGGATGGCGGGCAGAGGGTAGGGGACAGGGGGGTTGGTTGCTCCTGCTGAGCAGGGGCCCCCTCTGGGCCACTTGGCCCTCTGCCTCTGTGCCGAGGAGACCCACTGGTTTGCCAGCTCTGCCGAGGGAGCCAAGTGACGTCATTCTAATGGGGCATGATTCAGCGCAGGGGAGCAGGTGATTGATGCAATGGGACCCAAATGGCTCTGAAGAGTTCATTTATTTAACATGGGTGAGCAATTTGCTTCTAGGAAGACGTTGACTCACTCTGACTTCCATTATGCAAAATAGCCACAGGAATCTCTGCTCTGAAGAGTCACATTGGTCCCTGTGTTCCCCTCTTACCTTTTTAATCATCATTTCAGCGAGCATCTGTGGCAAGCACTGTGCCTGGCTCGGGGTGCTGCTGCCCGCAAGGGGTCCCCAGGCCTGTGAACACGTGGTTGGTACACGAGCTCCGGGTGAAGGTGAACCAGGGTGCCGTGGGGCTGGAGGAGGGTCTCTGTAAGGGACCATGGAGGGTGTCAGTGGAGAGGGCTCGACTGATGGAGCGTGGTCTGTGAGGAGGAGGAGGGAGTTTCCTGGTTCCACGGAGATGGAAGGGCAGGAAAGCAAGCACTGGTGTGGCCGGCTGGCAGGTGGAGGGTGGGGGCTGAGGTGAGCAGTGACCTGGAAAACCTGGTGAAGGTTTGGAATGGCTGCCTGAAAGGAGGAGAGGGGAACCAAGCTGGGCACCCAGGCCCTGCACCGCAGTGGGCAGTCCTCTAGGGCTTCCAGCCAGGCCCACGGTGATCCAGTTAAGATACAGGGTCGCGGGCTTCCCTGGTGGCGCAGTGGTTGAGAGGCCATCTGCCGATGCAGGGGACACGGGTTCGTGCCCCGGTCTGGGAAGATCCCACATGCCGCAGAGCGGCTGGGCCTGTGAGCCATGGCCGCTGAGCCTGCGTGTCCAGAGCCTGTGCTCCGCAACGGGAGAGGCCACAACAGTGAGAGGCCCAGCATACCACAAAAAAATAAAAAAAAAAACAAAAAAATATATATATACATATATATGTGTATGTGTGTGTGTATATATATATATATATATATGTATATATATACAGGGTTGGGATTCTTTCACTGGATATGTACATCCCACAGCTGAGTCTCCCACATCCACCTGAGGTCCACATTTATTCATGTTTTTTCCTAGTTCTCTTGGTTGGTTACTTATCTAAGCACAAATTCTGACTGCCACTTATTAGCTGAATGGACTAAAACACATGACCTGTCCTCTCAGAGAATCAGTTTATTCATCTGAAAAGTGGGAAGATTAATATACCTCCTTGGTCGTTGCTGTGGTTAGAGGTGACCTATGTAAAGGACCTGGCCTAGCACTGGCGCGTAGGAATGGCAGTTATGGTTGACACTCCGTAAGTGTTTACTCCGTGCCAGGCATCCCTGTGAGAATTTTGTATAGATTAGCTCAGTTAATCTGTTTCACAACCCTATGAGATATATAGAATTATTACCTCTACTTACAGATGAGGATATTGAAGCACAGAGAGATTGAGTAACTTGTTCAAGGTCACACAGCTAATAAGGTCACACGCTCTTAACAGTCCCTGCCCTTGGTGGTAGATGCTCAAGGAGCAGTAGGTTCTTCTTATTTTCGTCGTCACTGTTGCCTGGCCTTTATGTGGCTGACAGCGACTGTGTCACCTTTGTCAAACTCCCAGTGCTTTGCATCCATCATGGGTCATTCACGGGTGGACCAAAGAGCACAGGCCCTGGAGCCTGGCTGCCTGGGTCCACACCCTGCCTCACCACCCTGACTCCGTGCCTCGGTTCCCTCATCACCAAAATGGGGAGAGTGGTAATGCTTGAGCTCACTGGTTTGTGAGGATTAAATGAGAAAATGCTGGAGAGCACTTTGTACCACGGCTGACATCCTTAGGACATGGTAGCCTCTTCGTCTTGATCCCAGGGTGAGTTCCTCCCAGGCGCTCCCCTGGGGCCCTCTGTCTACGTGCGGTGTGTACGGGTGGGAGCTGACACTGGTGACTGTGTACAGAAGGCAGGTGGGAGCTCCTTGTGCCAGCATCATGTGGCACGATTTACAAAAGGGCCTGACATTTCTAGCAGTGTGGGTGGCCAGCTTCTCATGACCAAGCTGGTGGGTTAGCATTTAAAACCCTCAGTTGGCAGGTGGTGCCTTTGCCTTGTTTCGTTCAGGGCTAGAAGCACAGCAGCGTTCTCCTGGGTCAGGGGCTGCTAACCTTTTTGCCATCTGCATCCCTTGGGTAGTGTGCTGGAGCCAAGGACCTCTTCCTTGGAAAAGTATTTAAATGCACAAAATATGTGCACAGGATCATAAAGGAAACCACTTATTTTGAAATTTGGTTATCAAAATATAAAAAAATAATCAGCTGTAGAAATGGTGCTTCTTTATTAATGTGTTAAATAACAAGATCTAGTGGTGAACAGAGTGGCTGCTGCAGTTTTGAGGTAGTGATGAGAATAAATATTTTGAGATACTTGCAACATATACAAAGTAACTATTTCTTTTGATGACAAAATCTCAGGAAAACACCGAGTACTACTATGGTTTGTAGCAGTAACAGTGTTCCTTCAACCCCTAAATGAAGGAAACGCTCAATTTCAGTTAGAGGTTAGCGGCAATAAAGATGTACCTTTTTCCCCTCGTTCATGCTTGAGTTTTCATTAGGGTTGGAAGCCCTATCCTGGGTCATTATCTGAACTTCAGGCGACAGGCTGAGTCCACGAGACACAAGGGCTGCTTGCAGCCCCTCTCTCTCCACTGACCCAGTGTCTCCCTAGCATTAAGGAGCTTCTGGTCTGCGCCAGGCGCTGTGCCAGGTGTCCTGCACACTTTACTTCTTTATTTTAACATTTTCTTCTTATTTTGAGATAATATCAGATTTATAGGCAAGTTACAAGAGTAAAGGGTTTTGCTTGTCCTGAGCCATCTGAGAGTAAGTTGCCTGTGTGAAGCCCTGTCAGTTCTGAATACTTGAGTGTGTACTTCGTGTCAGCAGGGACCTTTTCCTGTATGACACAGCACAGCCGTCACAGCCAGGGACTGAGCAGAGACCCTCAGACTACCATCGAACCCTCAGGCTCATTCGTGTCTTACCAGCTGTCCCGTAAAGCCCTTTGTAGTGGAAGGAGCCAGTTCAGGATCTTGTGTTGCATTTAGTAGACTTTAGTCTGTTGACTTTCACGGCCCTGAGACTTTTGAAGCGTCCAGGCCAGTTCTGCCGTGGAGTGTCCTTTCGTTGGGTCTGTCTGATGTTTCTTGGTGCCTGGCTTCAGGTGAGGCATCCTTGGCAGGAGTGTCACAGGACCAGCGCTGTGTCCTCAGTGTGTCCTGTCCGACAGTACACGGCCTAGCTTTGTTACCTAAGCATTACCGGCCATGCTGACTTGGGTTAACTCTGTGAAGGTGGTGTCTGCGTGGTGTCTCGACTATGCAGTTACTCTTTTTTCCTTTGTAATTAGTAAGTATTTGAGGGGAGGTATTTTGAGTCTATGTAAATATGCTGATCTTCTTCAAACTTTCACCCGTTAGTTTTAGCCTCCTTTTATGTTTTGTGGCTGAATAATTTCTTACCATGATGGTTAGCAAATGGCGATTCTTCTAATTCCATTATTCCTTCTACATTTATTAGCTGTTCTGTAAAGAAAAGCCCGTTCTTCTTCCCATGTACTCATTTACTCATGTCCGTGTGGATGTGAGTTTCTGTTTCACTCAGTGGGTTATAATGTGTTACTATCATTGTTTTGATGCTCAATTGTCCCAGGCTTGGCCTTTTCAAACTGGCTCCTGTATCCTTTTGACAGTGCTCCATTATTTAAACACTTCCTTATTTTCTGGTGTGACAGAATGCTGTAGACGTGGATTGCTTTTGAATTTCATTGCATCAGTACTGGAATTGGCCATTTCCCCTGGGATCCTTGATTCCTTCCAGCACACAATTGAACTTGTATCTGCTCTGTAACTCCATAAGGTGGTGGCGGCTGTTGTCCAGCATTTTACAGGTGGCTCTAGTAAGTAACTTCCTGAGGTCCCAGAACCAGGAAGTGACGGAGCCGAAATTTGAACTCTAAAAAAATTTTCACATTTGTGAAATTCACAAAATTACATCCTCACTTCATCGATGAGGAGCCTGAACCTCACAGAGGTTTGTTAAGCTGGTTAGCTGAGGTCACATAGCTAGTAAGTGGCAGAGTCCCCCTCAGATCTCTTTATCATCAGTCTGTTCATGGTGCCTTGAAAGCGTGGCTCACCTGACCCCTACTATTTTAATGTAAGTCCCTTGTCCCTAAAACTTGTCAGGTTTTGGTTGATGAATTTCTTTTCTTTGTAGCAAGAACAAGCGTGGAAGGGCATTCTTTGTAGTTTTGTGAAAACAATGACCAGCAGCTCTGAGCTGGGTTGGGGCTGGGGGGAGGGCAGAGGAAGTTTCACGAAGGGCAGTTGGGTATTGTCGGGAGCACAGCGCTCAGCTTTCTTCCTCCGTGAGTGATGTGCGGTCATTCCCCACTCCCCCTGCAGGTGGTGCCCTCTGACTGCAGCCTGATCCGGAGCCAGGCACAGGGGTTCACCTTTGTTTGGATTTATAAACCAGAACTATCCACATGTGTTTGCATAATGTAAGGATGTGTGCTTTCAAAATTCTTCTCTTAATGACAGATGCCCATTGTCGTTTTCAGGAAAAACAACAGTTAGGCTATGAAGAGCTGATTCAGGTCTTAAAGAAAGAGCAGGACATCTATACACATCTGGTGAAATCTCTGCAGGACTCAGACAGGTAAGGGTTTCTGTTTGGGCATCACGTGCATGCGTAACACACATATTCTGAATAAATGCTGGTAGTTTCGGAGGCAGTGAAGCCTTCCCACTTTGCTTAGGAAGCTTAAAGTGCTTGGATGGTGATTGCCTTATTTAAATCAGATATACCTATTTCCTAGCAGGAATTGTCTGATTTTTTTGGCAGCAAATGTAGGATAAAAATATCATTAATACTAATTACTCAGGTTTTTATAATACTTTATTATGGATTTAGAAAGCGCCTCCACGTGTATTATCTCTTATAATCCTCACTGCTGTTCTGTGAGGTAAGTAATATCATTATCCCTACTTTCCATAAGTGACTCGGAGTGACTGGTGTCTTCACAGAATTGCCGAGGTGATTTGGTGCAATGAGACGTGGGGAGGAGAGCTGATTATAGGCTAGTGGTCTTGCCACTGCCCTGCCTGTGTCCACGGGCAAGTGACACATCTGGGCCTCTCTTGGCCCAGCACTGGGTTGGCCTTAGTGATTTCTCCCATGGAGGAGTCACCTCTCTGCACACTGGGATGGTTACAGGTGGAAGGAAATGATGTCTGGGGTTCATTTCCACACTGCACAGCAGCGCAGGGAGCAGGCGGGGACACCGATGGAACGAGATTGGCCACGGCTCCCTGGTTGTTGGGACAGGGGTGTGGGCAGGTGTGTGTGTGTGGGGCTCATTATACTGACTTGTCTTCATGTGCTAATGTCTAAAATTTTCCATGATAAAAAGTGAAGAAAACCCAGCCCTCACTGCTGCCTCTCTTCTGCCCTTCACTCCAGCGCTAATGGGGTCCTCACTGTTCCGGGGCCGGGTGTCTCCTGTCTCTGCTTTCAGCAGCTATCTGCGCCCTGCTCTGTGTCCCCCTCATCCTTGAGGATTTGCCTCAGGGGTTCCCCTTGTCAGGAGGCCCGCTCTGTTCCTCTGCCCTCACAGCTGCCCTCACCTCCCTTTGTTACTTGGCTGCTGTGGCCTGCGTCTCTGCCTAGAAGGTGAGCACCCCCAGGGCAGGGGTTCTGTCTTGCTGTCTGCATTTCCCAGTGCCTGTCACGGGGGCTGGTATGGAGTAGGCACTTGGGAAGTGTTCGCGGATGAACCCCCTCCCATTTCTTCTAAGTTATGAGTTTTCAGGATTTTTAATCTAAAGCGAGTTTAAGGAAAATGAAAACATGCTGATGAAATTCTCTGAAAGTGAGCTTTTTCGAGAAGCCTCAGCTGCTTGTCATTTTCACTTGGGGGAAGGGTTGAGTAGCGCCGGGAACCTCAGAGGGGGAATGGG
The DNA here is from genome assembly GCF_011762595.2 of Tursiops truncatus. Taxonomy (NCBI): domain Eukaryota; kingdom Metazoa; phylum Chordata; class Mammalia; order Artiodactyla; family Delphinidae; genus Tursiops; species Tursiops truncatus. The sequence continues at coordinate 101,624,442 of NC_047039.1, read as the reverse complement.
CACAGCGGGTTTAATTGTGCGGCTACTCCGACGGGGGCCAGTTCTGACTCTGGGCACTGAGAGGCCCTGGGGTGGATGTGGCCGCTGTCAGGCTTCCTCAGCGTCACTGATGGCGGCTCTGAGTTTCATAGGCTCTTCCTTAGTGAATAACAAGGTGCATGGGACCAAGGTGGGTCAGGGCTGTGACTAATAGAGATGCTTAAAAGGTTTCCTGTTCACCTTCAGAGTCAAAATGCATTCAGCAGCTCTGAGCTCTGGGGTAGGTCACTTTTCACCCTGAGCCTCAGGATATGTATTTGTGCAATTGCGATTGGCCTGCCTATAGACCTACCTGTTTACCTACCTCCCTACCTACCTTCCAGGGTTGTTTGAAACGAGATGATAATGTGTGAAGTCCTAATTCTGCCTGGCAGATAGTAAGCACTCAACAAATGGTAACGTTTATTAAGACTAACAGCAACGTGAAAAGCCTCCGTACGCCTCAGTGTGCCACTGTGCATAAACTCAGCTTGCAGGGGGTTTTGAGCCTTCAGACCTTGCCCTAGCGAGAGGGCAGAATTGTGGGCTAAGGCCGGTGGAGCCCCCTGGGGTAACTCCAGCACTGCTCACTCTCTGGAAACTGGCAGTGAAAGCTGGATGACTCTGGAGACGTATGACGTACTTGTAACTAAAGTTGGAAAGGGGGAGCGGGAGGGAGGAACTGACCAAGGGCAGCTGTGTGCCTGGTCCTTTCCCGACACTTCAACCCCATATCACAGAAGTGGAAATCTGCTCTTGGAGATGTTGAGGGTATTTCCCAAGCTCCTGCACTTAGGGATTCTCAGAGCTCAAGTCTCCGTGGCTCCTGAGCCCAGGCCCTTACTGAGACAGCTCTCATCTGGAGGACAAGGACAGTTTATACTTTGCCTCTAACTCAGGTTTTCTCGACCTCAGCACTGTTGGGATTCGGGGCTAGATAACTTTTTGTCCTTTTTTTGAGGGGCCGTCTTGTGCATTGTAGGATGTTTAGCGACATCTCTGGCTTTTGCCACTACATGGCAGGAGCACCCTCCCTGCCCCAGTTGTGACAACCAACAGTGTCTCCAGGATTGCCACATGTGCCCTGGGGGGTGTAAGTCATCTCCAGATGAAAATCACGCCTGTAACTCAGGAGTAGCAGAAAGCTTGGCATATAAATGTCTGCTGTATGGGAGTCATTAGAATACGTGGAAGGAAGGAGGTGATGTTTGTCGAGCACCTCGTGTGTGTCAGGCACTGTGCTAAGCGCTTTCCATTATAACATCTCATTTAATCCTCAAAACACTCTTGAAGGAAAGGCACTGTCCCCACTTTACGGATGAGGCTAGCAGGACTCGGGCAGTTTAGCTGACCGCCAAGGTCATGGAGCTCGTGAATGGTGGCACTATGGGGGCGTGCGTCCTCCGGCTCCTCCCCCACTCCACTCCAGAAGGAGGAAGGCTCAGGGCTGTCCTTTCTTTCTGAGTGAAGCTCCTTTTGTTCCACCGACTCCTCACACCTTGCAGAGATCGTGGAGTTGGGGAAACAGAAATGACAGATGCAGGAGCAGCAGCTGTGTACTTTTCACCCTGTCAGAAGATGGAAGAGGGAGTGAAGCTGTCGCTTTCCCTAGCCCTCATTGCAGGAGCTTCGCTAAAACAATCTCCTTTCTTCCCCCACTGGTTAAACGCGTCTGCGGCCTGACCGCATCCAAGCGAGTGCTGTGCTGTGACACCTCTGTAAGGTTTCCATCAGCCTTACAAATTGATCATTATGATTGTCTTGAAATGGAGCTAGGTACAGGCTGCTGGGAGGGCCCCTTCCCTTGCAAGGAGGCTGCTTCACAGTGAACCATCTTCAAAGCAGCAAGCATAGAAGATTAGACATAATGGTTTATTTTCCTTCCAATAGATGTTGATTTATGTGTGCAGTTCGATGGACGGAGCTGGAAGGAATCGCTGGAGGATAAGTGGGGCTTGAGTCTGTGGCGCACATATTTCAGAGCGATGGCTCCTAACCATTTGGGGCTGTGGACCCCTCTCGAACAGTCTGATGAAAGCTCATGGACCCTCTCCCTAAAACAAATCCACATTTTCATACACTTCTTCCAGCAGTTTCAAAGTGTTGATGGACCCTTTCAGGGAAAAATAGGTCAGACGCTGGACAGAGTGACGTATTTCTTGATATTTAAAAAAGGCTTTCTGATATGTTAAGGCGTTTTCGTAGTCTCAAAAAATGTTCACATACTTTGACCCAGTAATTGCACTGCTGGGAATCCATCTTAAGAAGCTAACCCTGAGTGTGAAACAAGGCTTTAGGCGCAGAGATTTTCATTGAAACAATATTTACGTTACTCAGGTGTCTGCTGGAGCCTCTGTTCCTCTGAGAGAACCGGTTCAGACTCCTGCCACGTGCATGTCAGTAGGAGTCCAGAGCCCTGCCTGAGGAACTGCACTGCCTAGTTCAGTAGGCACTAGCCATGTGACTACATACATATAAATTAAAAAATTAAGCATTCAGTTCCTCAGCATGTAGCCACATTTCAAATGGTCAGTAGGCACGTTCAGCTAGTGGGTACCGTATTCAGCAGCGCCGATACAGAACATTTGCATCATTGGAGGCAGGTCTGTGGGACAGTCCTCCCCCCGTCAGTGCAGATTCTGGGAGGTGTGCTTCTTCATGGCCTCCTCTGAGTTCTGGGTTGCTGGTTTCTTGCAGGCTCTCTGTGCAGGTCAGTACCGTATTACACTGACCCAGACGTGATACTTGACATCACCACCCCTCCAATAAAAATCCATTCTACTCTGCATTTGTGAGTGGCCAACCCATTACTGTAGACTTCTTTTGACCCCTAAATTGGTCCGTCTCTTCCTCCTATTATTGACTCTCAGTCTTCTCCTTTTCTTTTTTCTTGTCCCTGCTGCCCCTCACCTTTACCTCCAATGCCACCTCTTTTAGGGGTGACATGGCCGACGTTCTCCTTGTTGCCTTCTCTTCTGTGGAGAGCCTTCCTTCCATACCCAAGCCCATGCAAAGCGTTATTCCAGAGAAACATTCTGGGGAATTAAATTACTTCCACCTAGCTACATCTGTAGCAAAAACTTGGAAATGACCCAAATGTCCACTAATAGGGGATGAGTTAAATGGTGGGACATTCACCCGATTTAATGTTATATAGTCATTAAAAATGACATTTGCAAATTATTTCTGAAAATGTAGGGAAATATTTAAATGAGAAATGCACAACTTAGTATATTATATGTCCAGAATGATTTCAACCTTATAGAAATACTCAAGGAAAAAGATTGGGAGGAAATAGTCTGCCATGTGTTTTTTGGTAGTCGGGTTATGGTAACTTTTGCTTTTTTTTTTTAATACGTTTCTATTATAAATGTTCTATAAACACGTATTTACTTTTATAACCAGAAAAAAGCCCACAAATGACATAAAAATCAAAGGAAGGCTTGCTGGGCTTTGCATTTTAAAGCACAAGTAGGTCTGTTTTAAAATTCCGGTGTCTTGTTTTACCAAGTGTCAGCAACCTGCAAGCTGAGTTGAACAGCATCTTTGTGCTGCGGAAGCGGCTGGAGCGCGATGTGCTCTCCTATCAGAACCTGCAGAAGGCCCTGGAGGAGCAGATCAGTGAAATCCGGCGGCGGGAAGGTACGTGCTCTCTTGTATGTATTTCCCTTTGGTTTTCCCGCCTGGAGGGACTTGGCTGAACTTTAAGAGAGTCCTAAGACTGCGGTAGGAGGCGAGGCACCCCGGGGATTTCGTCTGGGAAGGCTTTTTTGCAGTGATGGTGTTACTGTTGCTCTCCTAGTCTGTACCTGTCTGGCTTCGGCTTGCGGAGTCAAAGGGCCCAGCAGGTAGTGTTAATTCCGCAGAGGGCCTGCTGCAGGACTGCTTCCTCGCTGCCCCTGCTGTGTTCTGCATTGTTTGACTCTTCTAACTCCAGATAACCTTGGGGCCTTGCCATTTCCTTTCTGTGGTCAGTGGCCCTCATCACCCTAAACATCTGGGCTCTGCCTACCACGGTGCCCACTGCAGAGAGCCCCACTGCACAGACACGTGCGGGTGAAACCTCTGTTTCCTGCTGAAGCATCGCTTTTCACACTGTCATGACCGCACGTGGATTCAGCTAGGGAGGGTCCTGTGGTACGGGCACTGCTGTGCTCATGACAGCTGTATCTGGCTCCCTCCTTTGCTAGAACCTGAGCCCCGTGGTGTCTGGGTTGGCGTTTTCCTTTCCTTATCTCTAGCCTTCCTTTCCTTTCTCTTCCTCATTACTGATTGTAATTCCTGCTTACAATCAGTAATAGCAGTGGTAGGTTTGACATTTCCTGAGCGCCCGCTGTGTACCAGGCACAGCGGCAGGCACTTAACTTCTCACCTCTGCTCCTGACCGTTGTCCCACTGGATCGAGTAGACATTGACGTCACATCACAGGTAAAGAAACCGAGGTGGCAGTGGGGGTTGATTTACCCAGATTGGAGGCAGGACATCTTCCTTCGAAGTCTAGCTCTTTCCTCTATACGAGGCGTATCAGCTCTTACCCACACGTGTTGAGTGAGATCATGCTTGTGGATATGCTCCACTCAGTGAACAGCGTGACCCTTCTCTGCACGGTTGCTCCCTGTGAGAGGGTGACCTTTGGTGCAGAGAAGGCCGACCCGTCCGTGGGTGACCCGAGAGTCTCTCATCATAGATCTCGTAGGCGGTTTCTGTACTCGGTGTGCTCGCTCCCATGGCGGGCTCTGGGGCCGGTAAAAAACACATCAGGCGCTTTTGAGTTCTACCCTTGAGGCTCACATCTAATTTTCCTGTATTTTCACTTAAACAGAATCACTCCCTCATTTAAATTGAAAATCACTATTTGCTTGTGCCACTCAGAATGGACTCCAGGTACAGCACTGGATATGCAAATTATAATTCAGAGTTGGCCACAGTGAAAGCCTACAGCCCACGATGAAACCATACATTGAGATACCAGCCTGTAGAGAAAGAAGAAAATTACTTTTGCTCCAAAGGTGGTGCATTAAACTCCCTGTGTGTGCTTATCTCCCTTTCCCCCGCTACCCAATTCAAAGTGCCTTAGATGGATTGCACGGGGAATTGTCTGGGAAGGATCTACTTCTGATGTTCTTTTTCTCCTCCTCCCCGCTTTTTTTTTTCTTTTGGTGCAGAAGAACCATTTTCATTTTATAGTGATCAAACATCTTATCTGAGTATTTGCCTTGAAGAGCACAATCGGTTTCAAGTGGAACATTTTTCTCAAGAAGAGCTTAAGGAAAAGGTATTGACCTGTTAACTTTCACTGCTTTGTTGGTTATTTGTTGTCTCTTGGGTTCCTGATCAGAGGTGTAAGATTCTGAAAGCCCTTCTCCCCGCCTCTCTTCCCTCTCTCCCTGCCTATCTTTTTTCCCCTTGATGTACGTTCCCTGGAGTCCCTACCCCGTGTCTGATGCACGCCTTCTGAGGCTTGAGGACCCCACCCAGGCTCCGTCTCCCCTGGGAAATGCTCTCTATCCCCCCTAGAATTAGCCACCTTTCCCTCGGGTCATTCTCCTCTCTTCTTGTACCTGACTGCACTGATGTCCTTCTCATACTGATCTATAATTAGCTGGGTATTCTTCTGTATCTCCACTAGGCTGTGAACATCTTAAAGCGAGTGAGTGTATCTTATTTATTTCTGATTTCCCAGTGCCTGGCACACATAGTGGGAGGTAATTGATGCTTTTTGAAAGAATAAAGGTTCAAGGTTGATCAGTAAATCTTCTCTAAAACTGGAAAGGTTTTCAATCTGTTGATCATTGGTGTGGTTAGAGTGGCTTTGTATTTCAAGGTTCTAAGAGCCATTGATAAGAATAGGAAGTGTGGGCTCAGAGGACACTGTGATTTATTATAAAATTACCATCTATGTATGACAGGTTGAGTTTCTGTCTGGGAATAACTCACATGCCGGTGGAGTAGAGAGTCATGTGAAGGAGTAGTGGCAATGTGGAGTGCAAGGGTGGCTGTAATAGGCAGAGGTGCGAGGTTTAGGGGTAGCCGAGAAGGAGAGGTTAGCTGTCGGGGGTTGGGAGGTACTCACTGGATCACAGGAAACTTCTCAATAGAAGTGAGACCTGAAGTGGTTTTGGAGGTTGAATAGGAGTTTATCTAGTTGGAAGGCTTTTTCAGCAGAGAGAGAGAGGAAAAACAGCAGATGTAAGATGCAGAAGAGATAAGAAGGAGAACTATAAAAATGTTGGTGTTTTGAGAGGAGTGGAACAAGAAGCGTTGAGGCATCTGTTAGTGTTTCAAAGATGAAGAAAATAGACACGGTAATAGCCACTGCGCGTACCTACTATGGTTGTGTTAAGGGCAGGAGCTAGTTCCCTTTGTTGGCACTTAGTGAATGTTTGTAGAATCAGAATGTTTTCTTCTTCCCTCTATGATATAACCTCCTTGAGGTTGGGTCCGAGTTGTGTTCATGTTTTGGTGCAGTGGACACCTGCTGTGTGTGGTCAGGGTGGGATTTCCCACTTTCTTTGAGGGGCTAATGATTACCCCCTTCAGAAGGGTTTGGAAAATCACTAGCCGTTGTGATTTGAAGCTTGCAGGGAATGAAGGTGGTGTCTGCTCAGATGCTTATGTACCTCGCCTCGCAAGGCCTGTGCCTTAAGGAGGAGCCCTGGACCGGGAGTCCAGGCCCGGCTCTGCCTCTGTGCGGGCAGCTGCCGCTGCCCACACGACCGGGCACTTTGGCTGTTGTTGTATGTCACTGAATTCTCCAGGCACCCCAACTCTGGGACCTCGGGTAGTGAACTTCTTTGTGTCTCGGGCTTCTTGTTGTAAAACGGGGACAGTCATACTGCTGTCCGCCTCCTCGGGATTTTTGTAAGAAACGATTGACTAAAGCTTGTGGGAGTATTTTAGCAGCCGTGAATTGCTTTATGACTGAGGACTGTTGTTATTATGGACGGTGCTAGAGAGGCATAGAAAGAGGAAGGTGGATGCTGTACAATAAGCCTCTGGCAAGCCTCGGAAGTTTCAGTCCTGGGGGATTTTCCTCCAGAGGGTCTCAAGTACAAGGCAGAGGCCATATCTGCGTCACGGACAGAGTACTTAGACCGTGCCGAGGGCTGTAGTGTGCTGTGACTGTGATCGCGTTCAGTGCTCACGGGAACCCATTCCACAGATGTAGAAATGGAGACTTAGACCAGGCAGCTTGCCCAGGATCTCTTTGCCTTGAAGTCTGGCGCTGGGGTTAGAATACAGAAATGCTGGTGTTTTTCTCACTGTACCCAGGGTAGCCTGAGGCCTGGAGTCAGGCCACCTGACTCTCCGTGACTGTGATGCAGGACGTCTTCTCCGTAGCCGTGGCCCCGGGAGGCAGCAGTGTACCCGTGGGTAGTCAGTCCTCTCCTGCTCTCATCTCCCAGGTCGGTGACCTTATCCAGCTGGTGAAGGAGCTGTACGCGGACAACCGGCACCTGAAGAAAACTATTTTTGATCTCTCCTGCATGGGCTTCCCGGGAGAGGACAGGCCTGAGTCGGCAGATCAGATGGAGGTAAGAAAGAATATTCTCGTCCTCGCGTGCTAATCACACAGAGAGTAACACCCCCCCCCCCCCCCCCCACGTCTCCAGGCTGCATCTCTTCTGGGAGGTCTCTGTTGAAACTCCCTCTGCCATGGACGGGGTTTGAGGGCCCTCTCAGGTCAGCAGGTCTGTCGGAGCGTCCCGCAGGTTTGGGTCGTATCTGCGTGGACACATCCACTGCGTGGATGCTTTGGACTCCACGTCCGGCCCTGGGATCTGGGCTGTAGCTGGTACATCTGGATGATTGGTCTGGTCTCAGGGGCCTGGAGAGTTGCCACGTCACCCACGTAGCTTGGGTAGTGTAGCTGCAGCCTTAATGAACCCCTTACCGTGGAGAAACACACGAGAAAACACACTTTTCATTTACTTTTTGTATTAATCCTCTAAATGCGTCTTGTCACTCCCACGGCATCTGGCTTCTGGATTTGACCAGATGTGTGCAGTTTATTCCCACGCGTACCCAGGAACCCCTGCACTCTGCCGTGTACCGACGACCCGAAAGGGAGTACAGAGTCGGCGTCCCGTGAGCCCACAAATTCAGCTTCCTGACTATGGGAGTTTTCCACTGGTGGCATTTGAAAGTCTGGAAGGGCCACGGAAGGTTAGATCTGGTGTCTGCACTAAAGCGCGTGTGGTTCCTGGGCTTTTGTACCCACTGAGGGTGTGGGCCCATTCCGTTAGCCCACCCCAGGGAAAGCGGCGGGAGCCCCTTCACCCCGTGACTCTGGCTCTCTACTCACCTTTGTGGTTTGTTGGCTCCGATTTTCTCTGTTCTCAACCCGACCGCACAGTAGAGGGCCCTGATGTTATGACAGCGAGGAGAAGCTTGCCACTTCCTCCCTCTAGTCCCTACCTGGCCTGACGCTCCCCCAGGAAGCGCCTTGCTCCATGCCTGTGTTATGCTACTTAGTTTCAGAAGACTGGAACTGTTCTCATCATGAAATGCACTAGGGCCTTTTGTACTTGGATCCCCCAGAACCTTCCTGGTTGGGGTTGTCTTGAACTCAGCCTGGCGTGCCAGGTAAATGGAGGTCTCGTTGCCACACCATTTCTGGGGAAGGATTTGTCAGCCTTCAGCTGTCTCCTCCCACGTTCAAGGTGGGAAACGCTCAAAGGTGTTTATGCGGAGCTCTGGCCATCTGCTCCCTTGGAGAGAGGGAATGTTATTGAGCTTAGTCTCCAGGGCTCCAGATAATTTTGAAAAGCAAGAATATCTGCAGCCCATTTAGGGAGAAACAAGTCTCTTGGTTTGTTTTTCCCAATGTGGCTTTTTTTTTTTGTGGCATTTTTAATAAGCAGCCCATTCGTCACCTGCTTCATTTGAGTGTCAGACGGCGAGTGTTTGTTCATTTGCCCTTTGAAAGAAATCTGTTAAATGTCCTATTATGTCCTTTGGAGAACAGAGGGATTTTCCTCTTGCCACTCTGAGATCTTAATAGCAGCCGATTCAGATTGGAGTCATTTGTCAGGTTGCACATCAACTTGATGTTCCCTATGAATAGTCGTGTCCTTCGCAGCACAGGCCCCGTCTTCCCCGGCAGGCGATGGGAAGATCCGCACGGGCAGGATGGCGCTCCCACGATAATCCTTGAGGAGAGGCTGTTCGGGGTGAGGGTGGGATGGCAGCAAGGAGAGGCTGCTGTTCCCTGGGAGTGTGTGTGGCTCTCCTTGGATGAGCAACGAGGCAGAGACAAACGGGAAATGCCTCCGTGGTCCACAGCCTTTTCTGGGCAGCAGGGCTTGTGGAGTAGGGGCTGGCACTGCTCCAGTGCTCTGGGAGCCTACAAATCAGAAAAGGAAAAAAACAGACAGCAGATATATTTTGTATTTTTAAAATTCAGTTGTTTTTGCTCCAATATTTAATTAACCCACAGCATTGCCTAAAACTTGGAAAATAAAGAAATGACCCCTAATCCTGTCACATTAAAACACAGTTAATTAACCTCCTGGAATCTTTCCTTCTCTATTTGTGTATTTGAACGTGTGCGTGCCCACCCACAGTACATACACAGTCCTGTGTCCTGTTTCTTTCCAGTGGCTGCTGTGTTATAACCTCTTACGCCATCTGAGAGACGCTAGCTGCGCCACTGTTGTCGGACATGTAGATATTTCCGGTGATGCACCTGATGAATGTCTTTGGACACAAATCATTTTCAGGGTTTAGGCCTTTTTTCCTTAGACTCTGTTCCCAGATGAGTAATGACTAGGTCAAAGGTCCAGACACGGACAGATATGTGTATAAAATAGGCACGTGATTTATTTTCGTGTTACACACCCCTGCCTCTGCAACTTTTAATTCGACCAAGGCTATAAAGGGTAGGAAGCCCTTGATTCATTTTGGCAGCTGTGTCTTCAAAACGGTGGCCCTGGGCTGGATTCCCTCCTGCTGGGCACACAGCGCTTATTCCCTGCATGCGGGCAGGTCGCTGAAAAACCAGCCAAACCAACAAAAGGCCAAGAAGAGGCATCCTTTTATTTTAAAGTACATCAAGAAAAAAAAGAAAAAATCTGTAATGAGGTTGCCCCTATTTCCTTGTATTTATTTACTGGTTATAGTTTATGTATTACAGAACGGTGTGGTTGAGAATTGCCGTTCAGGAGTGATTTGAGCGGACTGCAGTGGCAGCGGGGGGGCGGTGAGCATCGTAAGCCATGAGCTGTGTGACGTGCCGTTGTCACCCCTGGGGGGTGGGATTCGTGGGCGAGCGCTCAGAAGCGGTTAGTCGCTGTCATTATTTACTTATGTTGTCATTTTTAGGGGATGGTTAGAAAACTGCTTTTTTTTTGTTTTTTTTTGGCATGGAGAGGAAACATGGATTAAGGGGCATAATTTAATTGAACTCAGATATATGTAGGGCTGTCCTTTTGAATAAGAAATAGACCTTGGGCTTCCCTGGTGGCACAGTGGTTGAGAGTCCGCCTGCCGATGCAGGGGACATGGGTTCGTGCCCCGGTCCGGGAAGATCCCACATGCCACGGAGCGGCTGGGCCCGTGAGCCATGGCCACGGAGCCTGTGCTCCGCAACGGGAGAGGCCACAGCAGTGAGGCCCGCGTACTGCAAAAAAAAAAAAAAAAAGAAGGAAATAGACCTCATGTGACTCAGAGGACAGAAGTGGTACTCAGAAGTAGAAGGTGCTTGTTAACATCTGTTATTACCAACAGAATGAAATTTGGTTTGTCAGAAGCAGATTGAATTTCATTGAAAGGAGGAAGTTTCTAACATTTTGACTTCATAAGTTATTATGAGTTGTACCCGATTTATAAAGCCCTTGGCACCGTGCCTGGCATGTAGTAGGCACTCAATATGTAAAACACAGCTATTTTAATTTTACTTTTTTAGTAAATTAGTGGCAGAGTTGGAACTAAACCCTTTTCTGACTCTGTTCAGTGTTGTTTTAGCAACACCATAGGGCAGTGCTTCTAAAGTTTACCGTGCGTGTGAATTTCCTGGGGACCTTGTTAACGTGAAGATTCTGGCTCAGTGAGCCTGGCACGGGGCCCGGGAGTCTGCATTTCTCACAGGCTTCCGTTGCTCCAAAGACTACACTTGGAGTAGCAAGACCGGGGTAATCCCGAAAACCTGTTGGTTCCAGCTGTCGTTTTGAAAAAAGTCTTGATTCATTTGTTTGTCCTTTTAGCAGTGTTGTCTTGAGCACCAGGCCCTGGTGTTAAAGCGGAACACAGACAGGGTCCCTGCCCCATGGAGTCCGTGATGCAGAGACGCGGAGGTTGGCGAGGGCCTGGAGGAGTGCACGCGGGCGTGGAGACGGGCCCGGCCTCCTCTTGGGAGGTCAAGGGAATTTCCTCCTGGAGGAAGTAGGGGGCCTGCAAAGGTCAAGAAAGAATAGCTCAAGAGGCAGGGGGAGAACCAGGCCAGTGAAGTTGTTAGGGAGCGATGCTTAGGGAGGGCGTGCTTACAGTGTCACGTACTCTGAGAAAACAAGAGAAAAACGGCTGGGAAATCATTCGTGACCTGGGCAGTTTCAGCAGAGTGAGGGGGACCGAGGCCACGCGGTGGTGGATGGAGGAGCGGTGAGGGTGGGGAAATGAAGGCGGCGCCGGTGGGCGCTTGGAGGTGTGGGGCACTCCTCCAGGTGGTGGTGGGCCCGAAACAGAGCCCACCTGCAGTGACGCATCAGTCTCTCTGGGATCTTGCCTTTGAAAACTGATAAGTCACATGTGGCATGCGGGACATGTCTCTGTGTCCACAGCATTGAATTTCTTGATCATTGCTGGAAACTGGCTTTTAATTTTAACCACGTCTGCAGAGGTAAAGAGAAATGAAAGAGAATGTTTATTTCAGCATGTCAAGTCACGGTGTGGTTGTGGTTCTGGAAATGAAGGGTAACTCGGATGCTTTTGCTGCTTCAACTGGAATGACACGGGTTCACAGTACTCTGCTCGGCTAAACTTCAGGGAGACCCTTCTCTGATCCACAGGGTTGGGGAGGAGCGCCTTGCTGCCTCTTCCCTAATCCCAGGAGGGTTGGTTCCATCTCCCGCATTAGAAGGTCTTGGGGAGCTTTCACGAGCAGTTTCTGGAGGGCGTTGGCAGCAAAAGCCACGCTGCAGAAGGTGAGGAGGGGGAGTTCTTTCAAGAAGCTTGGACAGAGGCAGGCAGCACTCAGTGACCAGAGCTGCTGATGAACCAGGAAGGAAAAACGTAGTGATTTTGCTCTTTTTCAAATGAGAGCGGCTTTTCCCCGGCATTTTATTATGAAGAAATTCTAGCAAAGTGAAAAGAACTTCATGGTGGACACCCATATACTCACCCCTTAGATTCTACTGTTAACCGTTCCCACCAGCCATCATATCTTTTTGATAAATTTTAGTATAAATCACAAACATCAATACGCTTCCCCCTAAATACTTCAACATGTATATCTTTTCCTTCAATATGTTTATAGTTATTTTTTCTTTTAAGTTTAAATTTACACACGATGAAATATAGAATTCGTAAGTCTTTGTTTGCTAAGTTTTACAAATGTATGTACCTGTGTAACCCAAACTTCTATCACGATCCCTCGTGTCCCTTCTAGTCGATTCCCACTCGCCCCTGCTCCAGCCGCTCTTCTCATTTTCTTCCACCATTAGTTTTGCCTGTACTAGACTTTCATAGAAACGGAATCATAAAGCATCTTCTCTTCTGTGTGAAGCTGCCTTCACTCAGCGTGTTTTTGAGATTCATCCATGCTGTTACGTGAATGAATAATTTGTTCCTTTTTATTGCTAAGTAGTATTCCATTGTATACATATATTCTAATTTCTTTGTTCTATTGATGTACATTTGGATTGTTTTGGATTGTTTCAGGTTTTGGTTATTATGATAAAAGCTGATGTGAACATTCATATACAAATCTTTTTTTTTGCGGTACGCGGGCCTCTAACTGTTGTGGCCTCTCCCGTTGCGGAGCACAGGCTCCGGACGTGCAGGCTCAGCAGCCATGGCTCACGGGGCCCAGCTGCTCTGCGGCATGTGGGATCTTCCTGGACCAGGGCACGAACCCATGTCCTCTGCATCGGCAGGCGGACTCTCAACCACTGCGCCACCAGGGGAGCCCTATATACAAATCTTTATGTGGACATATGTTTTCATTTCTCTTGATGAATACCTAGGAGGGGAATTCCTGGGTCATAGGGTTATTAGCTTTATAAGAAATTGCCAGGACTTCTTCTAAAGTAGTTTAACATTTTATACTCCCACCGACAAATTTGATTGTCCTAGTTGGTAACTTGAGCATGTTTTAATAATGAGGGAAGAAACCAACAGAGGGAGAGAAGTTCCTCATCCGTATTCAGAAACTTTTATGCCTTAGGAAATACACTTACACATGTTTAGCGTATTGAATGCTTGATAGTGTAGTAAGATTTGTAGACTCATCAGTCCTCTTTGATCCTGATTAGGATGGTTGGGTTGAATGTATTCTGATCCTGGGAAGTTTTCTGTAAAAGACTTTGTGAAGTCAGTTTGCTTTGTTTTGTTTTTCTTCTTCCAAAAAAGGGTTTCTTTTAGAAGGAAGATCAGAAAAGTTTAACTTGGGCTGGGAAAATTGTGGGGTGATTGACTAAATGTGGGAATTCATGAAATCACGGTATGGAGATAGAACCTTGGATACGTCATATGTACAACATGCCCAGCAGGCGGCTGGGACTCGGCTCATGTTTTAACGCTGTGGTGCAGTGGTCACTACTTCATCGGTGAGATGCGGTTTGGTACAGTTTTTGAAACAGCGTTGGCTACCTTCCCTCTCACTTTTTAGTTGGTTAATCCGGGTGTCTCGTGCCTAGAATTTTCCCTCTTCCAGAGAGCTGAGATCTGGCCCCGTTGAGAACACTGAACTGTCTGTTCTGTAGAACGCAAACTGCAGAAGCTTTGGGGTTTACACTTCTTCAGAGCATTAGGGATTTACGCAGTCTTTAGAAATAACTCTCTTTCATTTTCAAAAGCATAAAGTTATTGTCAGGGAAGCTGGATACTCCACTCATTAGCGATGAGGACTTTTTTGTCAGCAAAATGGCAGTGTGGCTGAGACTGCCCGTCTCAGATGTGTGACAGTACAAAAAGAGGTTTATCCCCTGGGCTAAACGGAAGGGATGCATAAATTGGACACACCGTAAATTTCATTTACTGCTTTCTCGCTATTTGATAGTTTCAATTCCATCAATAGCTGTTTTCCAAAATCTTGTTACTTTTATATAATCTGAAAGTGAATTCAGCAATGGCAGGGATGGGAGCAGCACAGCGGACAGCACAGTCAATTTCCAGCAGCTCAGGAAGGCCATGCGAGGGCAGGGGGAAATGGCTTTCCTTATTTCTTGGGGAATTTGTCCTTAAATTATGCATGATCCCAGGCAGCTGTGTGTGATTTGCCAGAACTAGCAGCTCTGACTTCGGCTAATTTTTATTTCATGGCTTTGGCATTTGTCTCTGCCTCTTTTTTTGGTTTGTTTTTTGTTCTGCATCTTTTAAAAAAGACATCACCGACTTATTCATACATATTCATGCTGCACTCATTTTTGGGTTGCATTTTCACACCATTCCATGCTCCATGTAGCTTCTGGCTAGCAAGGAGGACGAGGACTCAAGCAGAATTGGAGAGGATGACAGGAATAATCTGCTGAGTGGCGAGCGTCTGGAGCAGAGGAACAAGGTAGGAACATCTGCCCCTCTCTGTGCCCAAGCCCGCCTCCAGTCTGGAACGAGTCCGACGGGTTTTCTGTTCCTTCCATCTGTGTGGAGTGCCTGCCGTGTGCCAGCGGGGAGCAGAGAGAGGAGGTCTCTTCCTTTCTGGAAGTTACAGACGGGGTGGTAGATCCAGTCATGAACCAGGAAAACAAACATATAGTTGCAAATAAAAACGAGGCTGTTGCAGGAGAGTCGCAGGCATTGGACACTGGGCCTGGGCAGCTTTTCAGAGCTCTGACCCAACGCGTTCATTTTACGCATTGGAAACTGAGGCCTAGGAGGGGAGATGGTTTATCTGGGGCTCAGAGTAAGGCAGTGACAGAGTTGGGACCAGAGCCCTTGTCTCTGGACTGCTGTGAACTCCCAGATCATCTGTGTGTAGTGTAAGGAGCCACTGATAGAACCAGACTTTCCTCCTCTGGGTCCGTCTGCAATCTCCTGATCTGAAACCCAGCTTAGTGTCATCTGGGCGGTGTTGAGAATTTCACTCCAGGCACACTGAGGCTGAACATTTGGAGCAGATATTCTCCAGGGTTGAAAGAACCGTAAACACTGGATGTGGTGGGAGACAGGAGGCTGCAGATCGGGCGTTTGTGGCCT
Organism: Tursiops truncatus; assembly: GCF_011762595.2. Classification (NCBI taxonomy): domain Eukaryota; kingdom Metazoa; phylum Chordata; class Mammalia; order Artiodactyla; family Delphinidae; genus Tursiops; species Tursiops truncatus. The sequence goes on along the minus strand of NC_047039.1, from coordinate 101,609,073 downwards.
TCAGGGTGTTCAGGTTCGTGGAGTCTTGAGTGAGAGATCATTCTCATGAGCGTTTTGGACAGCAAAGCAGTTAAAAGTGGGGGCTCCGGAATCAGGTCTGATTTTGAGTCTTGGTCACGATCTCTGTGACCTTGCGTTAACCCTTGCTTAACCCCCAAGTCCGAGTTTCCCCATCAATGAAGATAATAACACCGCTTCCTGGTTAGAATTGTTGTGATATTTAAAGAGAAGGTACGTACTAAGTGCTCAGTAAGTGGTAGCAATTGCTCTTTTTATTATTATTATATTCTAGACTTTTCCTTCGGTGGAGGTTGCTTATTTAGGTGGATTTAATGACTAGATTGGTGGCAAACAAGACCCTATAAATGACAGCTCATCTGTGTGGGTCTTGTCTTCCGTTTAAAAATCTTAATCATTTTACACATGTGGAGAGAGGGGTGTAATGGCCAGTGTGTATATCACCAGCAGTAATGAAGTCAAGAGGAGTTATTTATAGACTGATAGAAGAAATTTACAGCTTTGGAAAGTGAGAGAAGGAATGCTAATTGCAGCACCTCAAGACATGCCCAGCACAGGCTTTAACTAGATGTTTCCTTGGTACCACTCCTCTGGGACTTTCAGCGACCCAAGAAGGTGGATCTGTGAAGAACACGTCTCCATGGGAATTAGGAACTCTCCACCGTCCTGATGAGACAAATCAAAGTCACAGTAATGAGGATGTGTCTGTAAAGAGGTTGCTTTCTGATATATAATGAGGAGGATACATTGCAAGAAGCATATAATAAATGTCCAAAGCATTGTTAATGGCAGTTAACAATGTTCCGGACCCTTCTTAGAAAGAATTTACAGGAAGTAGGCCGTGGGCTGAGGGAACACAGCTGTAGCGGGTAAGACACTGCGCCAGGAACTTAAGTGGGCCAGCCATCTCATTTTGTTCTCGTAGCCGCCATGGGAGGTGGCGTTACTGTGCCTAGTTACGGATAAGGAAACTGAGGGTGAGAGGAAGTGATGTAAACATCTCCGTGCCCTCAGATGAGCGTGTGTGGACCGCGTGCACCCTCCCTCTCCCCTTTCATTTTCTCTCGGGTCTGCTTGCCCTCACTCATCACTGTTTGTCTCCATCCTCTCTCTCTTTTCCACGTAACCCCCTTCCCCTCCTTCGTAGTCCATTATCTGACCACATACTTTGATTTGCAGATTATGGAGGTCCATTCCAAAGGGGGCTGCAAAAATGGATATTTAAGGCACACAGATTCCAATATTTTAGACTCCGATGGAGCCCACAAATCCGGCTGCCCCGGAGACCAGAGTTTGGAAGAAGGCGAGCTCCTGAGCCTGCTCGCCCCTCTCTTCAGCGAGAAGGCCATACGGTTACTGGAATCCAGGTAGACATGGGACCCAGGCACTGCAGTTGTCTCTGGTTTGAGGGGAGAACAAACTCATTTTGCTAAATGGATTTAGATGGCGGTGCTGTGTAATTTGCCTGGGAGAGCTCCCGAAATGGCTTGGAAGGAATCTTGCCAGTTGTGCAATTAAGTAATTAGGCTGCCTGCTCCTTGGCCGCGAGGGGACTGCGTTCAGCAAAGCCGCGTGCAAGGCCAGCGTAAAGAGGAGAGAGAAAGCTTCCTTCAGGATTGTTCCCAGGAGCCCGGAAAGGGCTGCCTGGCTGTCAGCGCGAGGAATCAGCCCTCCCGAGATCCCTTCCGCTTTCTACAACAGCCTAAAAAATTGCCCCTGTACTTGTGACTCTGCTGTTTCATGTTGAGCTTGAACTACAATTCCCTTCTCATTATATCTGCCGGGAGTCTTTCCTATGTGAGGAGACACTACAGGGTGTTTTCCTTAAAACGAAAAGGGAGAAATATTCAGTACATTTGTATTTTTAAAATTAGTCCTTCAGGAGCAGATTTCCCTTCTTTCCCAGCCTTTCCAGGCCACTAGCAGCTGCTCTGGGCTTTGGAGCCAGAGGGAGCTGTGCTTGCTTTCCTCTCTCAGTGCCTCCGTTTCTCTGACCACTTCTTGGGGTTGCTGTGAGGAGTGGAAAAAATGCTGTTCAAGGAGAATGGCTGGCACGTGGCGTGTGTTCAGTGAAACCTTTCATTCTCCTCCAGCACAGACAGAGAAAGGGAGCCGGTACCACCACCCAGGACGGCTGGCAGGAGCCTAGCGGTTCTCATGTCCTTGGTGGGCTCAGCCTCGTACACATTTTTTCAGCTGAAAAAGGACGGTAGTGTTCTGTGAGCTCCGGGAGGCCACCCTCCCCAGCCCCTGACATCTGCTTAACATTTTTCTAGCATGAGTCCTCATGCTAGGGGGACACGCCCAGTGGCTGTTCTGGTATATTATCACAGGCAGTTGGGTGACCATAATGACACTTGAGAAATGGAGGATTTCCTCGGCATCAGGGGCTCCTGTGTTAAGAGTTAAAAGGTGCACCTCGCTCTCTCTGAGGACCGCCTAGGAATGCACTTGGGTGATGTGACCTGGGAAAGTAACAATGCACTGGTGGGAGTGCAGGGAATTGGGGCCCACATGCCCTCCTGGCAGGGAGGAGCTTTTCAGCCCCAAATCATTGTTGTCATGCCAGCCCGTGGCCTCAGAGCTTCCAGTCTTTCAGTAGAAGCCCCAAATTTGTATGCTCAGTCTCCTGATTTTTGAAAATTTAGACTTCATTACAGTTTTAAAGAAAGCGCTTTACGTGCCGACACTCCGCAGGCAAGCTTGGGACATCAGCCATTCAGTTACCTGTTCCCTTGTAGGCGTCTGTTCCATCAGCTTCCGGGCCATCGTGGGCCAGCTCTAGTGTTAGAAAAGGCTTTCTTAAATGCTGGCCGGCATCTGCTGCTCTGATCCTGCTTTCTGTGCAGCTGCCTTTCTTGGTGCACCGCTGAGCCCCAGGACGGCAGGTTCACGGCTCCGAGGGCCCTCCTGAAGGCCCAGCTGTGGTCTTTTAAAAAGACCGCTTGGGTAACTAGGATTCTCATTGGCCAGGGAAACACTAATTTTCTGCCCAGATAGTCTCTCCAGGAGTTTGGTGTTTTGATCCCCCCAAAAAGCAGGGTATTAGAGTCAGACAGACCTGTGCTCCGGTCCAGCTGTACCGTTTAGACCTTGGGACTTATCTCCCCATCTTGGTTTCCTCACCTGTAAAGTGGGGGGTGATGACACTTATCGACCCTGTAGGGATCTTGTGAGAATGAAATGAGATAATGTGTGTCCATAGGGATCCAGGTTGGTATTAAGTGGGGCTTTGGTGATATTACTGCTTAAAATGTGCCTGGCCAGTTACTCCTACCCTTTCCCCGTTACCCTCAGGTAAGATTCATACCACATGCAAGATACGTCGGCCAGCCCGTGATTCAGGCCTCTGTGTTCATCGCGGAGCCCATGTCTGATACCCTGATGTGGAACGCGATAGGCTTAGGCCCGAGACTTAGGCCTCTGAGCTCTGCCACCCTCTAGCCGTCCACGCTGGGGCCTAACAGGCTAGCAGAGTAGCTGGGCCCCAGGAGTAAATCTGATTCAACTTACCCATCCACTGGGATGGAATAAGGAAGCAGCTTAGCCTGATTAGCTGTCTTGCACTTGACCAAGCTGAGCACTCGTTCACCGGGGCTGGAGTGAAGGGTCAGCTCGTGGAGGACGGGCTGGCTGGCCCTGCTCTCCCACGGTCTTCACCGTGTGTGTGGTTCCTAACCCTCTCTTCACGTGCTTCTGGTTTGTTTGCCCCATTCCCTAGAGGACATGGTTTAGGATTTATTACCTAAGTGTTTCAGTCTTTGTAGCTAAACTTAGGTGTGACATTGGAAAAAGTCTAAAGGGGGGCCCTTGGGGATTTTTTTTTTCAAGGCTTGCATTACATTCTTGAGCCATACCTAGTAGAAGCAGAGAAGCTAACTCTCCTAAAATCCTGGGTCTGCTCTTCTGGGCGTGGTGAAGGGACAGGTAAGGGACCACCAGAGCGTGGAGCTGGCGAGGGGTCTGAAGAAGTTAGCAGAGAAAGACCCAAGGAGACTCGGGTGTGCGGGCTGCGGGGAGAGGACACGGTGAGTGCTTGCAGGCAGATCCTGTGTTACAGAGGGACTGGGTCTGTGGGCTTCAGACAGAAACCCGGGGTCCTCCTCGATCCTCCCCTTTCCTTCACCTCCCAAACCCAAGTCCTGACCCTTCACCTCCCAAATGCGCTCCTCCCATCCCTGTCTCCTCCTCTCCACTCCTCGCTTCCGTCACACTTCTCCGGCATCCCTGCAGTTGCCTTCTAACTAGTCCCCTGCAGTTGCCTTCTAACTAGTCCCCTGCAGTTGCCTTCTAACTAGTCCTCTGCAGCCATCCGTCCCCCTTCCAGGCTGTTTTCCATACTGTATCCAGAGCGGTTACTTAAAATGCAGTGAAGTCACTCCTCTGCTTAAGACGGCTCGGAGACGCTCCATTTCTCTTGGGACCATTTTTCTTGGGGCCAGGCCCCGTGTGATCTGGCGACCCCCTCCTTCGGCGCTGTTCACACCGTCCCCGGCTTGCTTTCTGGGCTTTGCCCTGGAGCACAGTCCTTCCAGTCCCTGGAACGAGACCCCTTTCATCTCGTTTCAGAGCCCGGGCACATGCTGGTCCCTCCGGATGGGCACTTGCGGTTGCTTCCTCCGCGCTCCCCTCCCCTGAGCAGGGCAAGGTCGTCAGCTGGGGAGGGGAGAAGAGAAGCTGCCGGGCAGTGCTGAGCGCCCATTTTGAAATGAGTGACAATCAATACAAAGCGTGACCCCTCCCGAGGACGCCTGTAGCATGAGTAGCTGACCAAGCCCAGGTCTGAAAGCAGGGTTGGATGGGACAGGTGAGGGGTTACCTAGGCCTCTTCATCTCAGCCCAAGTGCTTCCATACCCTTTGCTTCACTTATCAAGGTCAACTCCAGTTTGCAAGTTGTGAATCCAGTGGCCAGTGTCCGCTCTCCCGCAGCGGTGGCCACGCTCTCCAGCCTCTGTTCACAGCTCCCCTCTCTATTTTCCTTCTCCCTCACTGGCCTCTCCTCCTCAGTCTCCTGTGCTGGCTCCTCTTCCTCTGCCGGATGCTGGACGCTGGATGTTGGAGTGTCCTGGAGCTCCTTTCTAGCTCCCTTTCTCTGTCTGTACCTCCTTTCTCCACGGCTGCAGAGTATGCTGTGTGACCTCCAAATTCATACCCACGGCCCAGACTCCCTCCTTCAGATCACACGGTCAGCTGCCTACTTGCTGTCTCCTCCTGTGTGTCTGACAGGCACTTTCAACTCTAATCGGTTTATTTTCTTTTATTTTTTTTAATTTTTAATTTAAACAAATGTATTGATTTCTTTATTTTTCGCTGCATTGGGTCTTCGTTGCTGCGCGAGGGCTTCCTCTAGTTGGGCTACTCTTCATCATGGTGCGCGGGCTTCTCATTGCGGTGGCTTCTCTTGTTGTGGAGCAGGGCTCTAGGCACGCGGGCTCAGTAGTTGTGGTTCGTGGGCTCTAGAGTGCAGGCTCAGTAGTTGTGGCGCACAGGCTTAGTTGCTCCGCGGCATGTGGGATCTTCCTGGACCGAGGATCAAACCTGTGTCCCCTGCGTTGACAGGCGGATTCTTAACCACTGCGCCACCAGGGAAGTCCCTCTAATTGGTTTAAAACCCAACCCCTGTTCTAATGTGCTTCTCTGCTGTTCTTCCACGAGTCACTTAATAGCACTGCTGTGGCTGGAAGTGTAGCTTCCACAATCCTCATAACTATCAGTAAGTCCTGTTGTTCCACCTGGAAAATGTATCCCTAATCCACCCACTCACGTCTCTACGGCTTCCCTGTTAGTCCAGCTTAGTCCAAGCTGTCACATCTCGTGCCTGGACTCCAAAAGCACAGCCTTCTAGATTGTCTCCCTGCTTCCGTTTTTGCCTCTCTGTAGCCATTCTCCACAGAGGAGCCAGAGCCAGCTTTCAAAAACTTAGATGAGATTATGTTTCTTCTGTGCTTAAAGCTTTCCACTGGCTTTCCGTTACCTTTAGAGTAAGATCAGAGCTCCCTGGCCTGGCCTCTGCCTGTTTCTGCGTCTTTATCAGCTACCTCTCTTGTTCACACTCACCCTTCTGTTCCTCCGTCATCCAAGCCTGTTCTCACCTCAGAGCCTTTGCAGTAGCAGTTCCCGCTACCTGGCACACTCTTTTCCCGGGATGTGGTGGTGTCTCAGCTCTGTGGAGAGGCCTTTCCTGACCACTTTGTCTAACAAGAATCCCTGCTTCTACACTTTGTCTCAGGACTGCCGCCCTCCTCCCCTCCTTCTCGTCCCTCCTTCCTTGTACTTCTCCTTGCCTTGCACTGTCTTATTCAGTTACCCGTGTCTGTATGGATGTCTGTCTCCTCAATGAAACGTCAGCGCCATGATTCTTTTCCACCATGCATTTCCACCGCCTTACGTGACAAATGGGAGAAGCTCGATGAATATTAGAATGAATGTGCAGACTGTTAGAAGCTCAGCATCATAGCAGAAGGTTTAAGTTTAGAAAACTAGAAAGAATGCAGTGCTTCTTTGGAGTCAGAAAGTCTGCGTCTGCAGTCTTTGCTCTGCCACTTTGCCGGAAGATCTTGAATCTTCACGAGCCTGTGTTCTTCATCTGTGAAATGGGGTCAGTAACAGCCCCCATCTCGGTCTTACTGTGAGGACTAAAGCTATTTAGTGTATTTAAGGGACCTGGCACACCGTTAAGTGCTTAGTAAATGTCAGTTCCTGCTTTTCTTTTATTTATTTTTTTTGTGTGTGGTACACGAGCCTCTCACTGTTGTGGCCTCTCCCGTTGCGGAGCACAGGCTCCGGACGCGCAGGCTCAGCGGCCATGGCTCATGGGCCCAGCCGCTCCGCGGCATGTGGGATCTTCCCAGACCGGGGCACGAACCTGTGTCCCCTGCATTGGCAGGCGGACTCTCAACCACTGCGCCACCGGGGAAGCCCTATAATGGCCTCTTTCACCACCTTTTACTACCCATTTGTAAGTCTTTTTTCCTGGATTTTATTGTGTGTTATTCGGTAGTGAGTAATGGTCCTCCTTTACTCACCTCCACCCCCATCCTGACCACATCTTCTTTTTCCCAGAAGATAGCAACAGCTTTCCAGCTGGCCCTCCCTCAGTGCTTGCCCCCGCTCCAGTCTTCTTTTTTATAATTTTCTGTCTCAGTTTTATAACTTCCTCTCATTTTTATGAGTCTCTTTTTCTCCTTTATTTTTTAGATGATTGACACGTACTTATTTTAAGTCTTCTTCAGATTGCTTTATTGTTTTTATTTCCTCGAGTGTGGACTCTCTCCTCTGTCCGATTGCTGTCTTTCATAACAGTGGATTTTGTTTGCAGCAGTGGTTTGTGTCAGCAGCCCCGCTCCGCCCGCCACCCTTGCTCCTCCCTGTGCGGTGCTTTTGAAGTTGCCTTGACTTGTCTCTCTAGGTCTTACTTTAGGGGCATGAAATTTGCGTGGGTCTTCTTCCAACCATGGGAGTTAAATTTCCGCTTTCTGCGGATGCCCTCTTTATCATGGCAGTGGGTCTCCTCCTCTGTTTCTGACCTTTGGATACATCTTATTTGATTCTGAGTCCTGTAGTGCACCTTGACCATTTTTTTGTCTTGTCTGTTTTGCTGTCATTTACGTATGTTTAGAGCAGATGGTAGGGGCTCTTGAGTGTACTCTCACCACTGTCCTGACGGGAAATCTCTCCATTCATTCTCTACCCACGGCACGTGTGTGGCCATGCACTCCGTCACACAGAGCCTCCCAGTGGCTCTCCTTTCCTTAACATGGCTGAGGTCTCCCTGCCTCACCTTCCAGCCTCACCTCCCTGCTCTCCACAGTGTGTCTTGACTCCGTTCATATTGTTTTCCATGCTTAGAAGGTTCCATTTCCCTTCCCCCAGCTAACCTCTCATCAACTCTAGAGGCCCTTTTTTGGCGTTCTTCCTGCCACCCCCAGTCTGGACACCCTGGGATGCTTGCCCGTAGTTTCCCAGACTTCCACGGTGCCTGTGTTTCTCTTTTTAGCCTGTGGAGTAGTGACTTGTTTACACAACTGCCTCTAACACCAGGCCCCGCAGGCTCTTCTGCAGCCCCAGCGCCCACTATAGTGTCTGGCCCAAGACACACACTCACGAGGGATTCTTCTGGAACCGCTCCAGAGTCTTCTACATGTTGGCTTAGTTTGAGTTCCTGGGAAAGCAGAGCCTGAGGTAACCACTTGGGTACAAGTGGTTTATTTGGGATGTGACTCCAGGCAGAAGGGAGGAGGGATGAGGGAGACTAAGATAGGGATGGAGGCAAAGCCAGGAAGGCTGCCTTATGATCTGGTTGCGACTGTGGGCAGCTGGGCCTCCGCCCTGCCAGCCACCCTCTGAGGGACGGTGTAGACCCTGCGTCAGTGCTGGCCCTCTGAAGGTCGGGAGACTGGGACATTCACCCAACAGCTCTCTTCCTCCACTGGTTAGGGTTTCCCCTGGAGCTATAAATGGGTCCGCACTTGCCCGCTGCCCTGCTGGCCGGCTCAGAGAGCTCTGGGAAAGGGCCCAAGGCAGCAGAGAGATGCCGTGGGCGCTGGCGGAGGGACTGTCTACAAGAGCTGTCAACGCAGTTGCAGCTGAAATCCCAGGGAGGCCCAGGCCATGTGGCAAAGGGGCATGAGAAGCATCTGCTACCCATACATGCTCTCGTTTAATCCTCACAGCGTCCTGTGGAGGAAAACTCACCTTGCTTTCCAAGAATCACAGAGTTAGAATCTGAAGCCATTTTGTCTGATTTCAAAGCCACTGCTCTTTTTATCCAGAGCAGTTCCCAGCATCCCTTCATTCGATACCTTTGCTGAGCACCGACTGTGCACCCTGATGGACCAGGTGGCTCATGGATCTGCCAGGTTGGCTAGATTCATCCAAAGCCATACTTGCCCCTGGATGTAGGGATGGGCCCAGGGGGGTGGGCGGACCTTGCAATCGTCATGCATACCTTATGACTCTGTTTGCTCTTCCGAAGCCCAGCCTGCGTCCAGGTAGCTGTGTGCCCCCCTCACTTGCTGTGCACCTGCGCCAAATCAGTTCTCTCCTTCTCCTCCATGAAGGAGACATGTGGTACCTACCTGGTGTGGTTGTTCTGAGGTGACCTGGATAGCATAGTTGGCCTGGGTCCTGGCATGTGGCAAGTGCTCACTGTGTTTAAATTCAGCAGAATCTGGGCCAGAATCGATGGGGAAAACTTAGGAAAGTGGGTCGGTGACAAGGCCATAGCAGAAAGCTGAGGCCTCCCACTTCCTTCCCTTTTGGAAAAACAGGCCGGACCTTCTGAAAGTGCTCCGAGAACTGCTTCTGGAACAGATATGCTTGAGAGAGCAGGAAGCTTCGGGAGAACACCTTGACGGTAAAACGGAGAAGACACTTGGGCAGATGGCCGTTCAGCTAAGAGGTGAACTCGGGCATTTCATCCAAGCCAACTTGTCTTCCAAGCCACGTGATGAACTCGAGTGGCCTCCGGGAGCCCAGCTAGCAAAGGCGGCAGAGGCGTCCAGGGTGGAGCAGAAAGATGCCTCCGTGCAGACCATGGCTGTGGAGGGCGACACGGTCAGATTCAGACTCGAGGGCACGACAGAGCCTTGGGAAGAGAAGCCAACAGACGCCGTATTCGGCGCCGAGCCTCAGCCGGAGAGCTTGTGCGGGATGCCGGGGCGGCAGGCCGCTGCCCTCTCCTTCCCCAGCGGGACCGAAAAAGTAAGTTTCCCCACGTATTACTTACTTAGTTACTTACTAAATATAGACCGAAAACTTAAAAATCACCTCCGATCCCACTGCTTTTTAAAAATGTGTATAAAGTCTGGTGTCTCTCTCTGCCTGTACTTAATCTTGGCCTCTGCCTGGAGGTGTGTGTCCATCCTGAACTTCCCCAAAGTGTTACCAGCATTTCCTCCCTCCCTGTCTCCTCCGCCATCCCAGCCCTCTCTTCTTTATCTGTAACTCATGATATCCGTGTGTTTTCATTATTAAAGCAGAGTCGTGTGTGTACATCTGTCTGTGGCTTACTGTTCCATGTTATGTATCAGGAACATCTTTCCTTGTAACGGCTGCTAAAATTCCACTGTGGGGAATGTACCAAAGTTTACCTAATTTTCCCCTGTTGATGGACCTTTACTTTTGCCAGTTGCAGTAAAACTGGAATGACCTGACTTTAGGGGTAGGGACGAGAACCTAGGTTTTATTTTGTATGGACTTTGTGTCTTAGAGGTACCGTTCTGTGGGCTTTGTCTCCATTCTCTTATCCTTACAACACCCGGCAAAGGTAAGGAAGCCAGGTCCCGAGTGCCCATGGTCAGCCAGCTGTGAGAGGCCTGACTGCACAGCCGTGCCCTTTCCCTGGGTCAGGCTCCTGTCTAGCCTGTGCTGGCCCGAGTGGTAGGGTCTGGTTTTGGTGGGTGAATGCCTGCATTTTGCTTCAGTCAAGATCCTTTCTCTAGATGCTTCTCCTCAGATACCATCAAATATGCCAGATTGTGAAAAACCAGACTCTCCTGGCAATGTTTGATCGGACCTTTTACTAAAACCCTCCTGGGGAGGAGGGGTTGGGATTGAGGGGCCCCATAGCAGGGAGATGGGAGCGGCTTGGGAGAGAAGGAGAGAGGTCGTGTTTGTGGTAGGGCTCCAGCGACTGGTCTCCTTGTTTCTGATGGGTGTTTTGTCTCTGAGAAATCAGCTGTGCACACTGCTTCATAGCATCAGAATGGAGAATTAAGTTTATTTTCTGACCAGTAAATTACCGCTTTTGTGCATACCAAAGAGAGTTAGATATATCATTAGCAAAATTGCTTTTGATTGTTTTAAATTATGCACCAAAACTGTAATTTCTAGAAAAGGGTTTTCTAAAGATATCAGTAGAGACCAAAAAAAAAAAAAAAAAAGACACTGCCATTATATCAACAGTACTCGAGATGCAGATTTGTGCAATTTGGCTAGAATAGAGATGCTCTCATCTGCCCCAGCTAGTTTAGTTTGTACCTGTGTATTAGGAAAACTAGATGTTGTGTGTGTGCATGTGTTTTTTTTCCCCCTGCTATCTATGAGGGAGATAGCATCCTATATTCAGGAAAATTGGATAATCAAATGAACTTAATTTCCCCAAATATATTGAAAAAAATTTTCCATTTGGAATTATCTTCCTGCTGGTATCTTCAAAAGGAAGGCTACTGTGTTTATTTTTTTTAGCATCTGCTATATATGCCAGGATTGTGCTAGATATTCTATTCATGTATCATCACAATTAATCTTCTCACCAAGCATATTAGTTAGGTAGGTATTACCTACATTTTGCATGTGAAGAAATATAAGCTCTGAAAGGCTCAGAAAATTGTCCAGAGTGACTCAGCCGTTGAGAGGAGTAGCAGGGGCGTAAAGTGGAGTCTGGTTTTAGAGGCAGACAGGGATATTGTAACCCCACCTTTCTCAGGAAGGGAGGAGCTCTCTTACCACCAGTTTGGCCTCCGGTCTATGCAACGTAGAAGAAAATTTAATGGTCTTCTCTGTGGTCTTTGGTTAGTCAGGGAATCAGTAATCCTTGAGCTTAGGCTAGAACTGTGGCATCCTGTTAAAAAGAACATCTTTGCAGCCCAGGGGCGAAACAGGGAGACGGGACATACTTCTGGTTGAGTTACAGGGACGAGATGCTGGGCTGTACAGATACACCTGTGATTGCATTGGGCCTCGCCGCTCACCTGCTCTGAGTCCTTGGGTCAGTCACCTGACTTTCAGTGGCTCCAAGGGGATCATTGTGACCTGGCACCCGGGGCTGGCATGCTGGCTCGGTGAGGCAGTGTGTGGCGAGTGCCTCGGGCCGTGTCCGTGGTAGGAGCTCAGGGTATGTGCATTCCTGTCCCCCTTCCGTCCCCAAGTGAGAAGTTCCAGGATGCCATCTTTAATAAGGTGGTAGGTGGGATTCTGCTCGGCATCCATAAGGTAGCATTTTGTGTGGTGTTATTTTGGAAGCGGCGTTAGGGTGACTGACGGCAGCCTTCCAGCCTGAAATTGGCTTTGGCATTTGTGCACTTGCAGCTATCTTCTCTGCTGCCATATGACACACAGATTTGGATCCAAGAATAGAGATTGGTGGAGTCTGAGGACCAAGCAAGTGACTTATTTTCCAGCCCTTTTTGATGAGGCGTCCACCTCCTCCCGAGTGGTCCCTGACACCACTGCAGACTGTTCTTGTCCTTGAACCTGTTCTCTCCTCTTGCGTGGAATTTCAGGGCAGAAAGGCTCTCACTTTTCTTAACTGGGCAGTAGAGGTTGAAGAGCTAGCCTGAGGCTCAGCTCTCCAGCCTTCTTATTGTATGACACTGGGCTGGTTGTTTGACGTCTCAGTTCTTCATCTGGAGAAAATAGGTATAATAACTTCTGTAATCCTCTGAGCTCTGGGAATGCATAGTTCACCCGAGGATTACGGGAGTACATGCTTGAAAGCATTTGACATCCTAGAACGTGCAACAAGGGCTCCTTCTTCTTCTTTGCTTCTTGAGAGGCTTTGCTGATTTCCTCCTTTCCAGGGTCCCAACCATTATCGACTACAATCAATTTTAGAACATAACCTTATCCCAGGCAGAAGCCCCGAGCCCATTAGCAGTCACTTACTATTTCCCCCGGCTGCGCACCCCTAGCTGAAGGCGGCCACTAAGCTTTTTTCTGTCTTTATAGATTTGCCTGCCCTGGATATTTCATATAAATGGAATCACGTAGTCTGTGATCTTTGGTGACTGGCTTCTTCTACTTAGCGTAACGTTTTCAAGGTTCTTTCTTGCTGTAGCAGGTATCCGTCGTTCATTTCTTTTTATGGCCCAGTGATAGTCCGTTGTATGGATACCACATTTTATTTATCCATTCATTAGTTGATGGACATTTGGGCAGTTGCTACCTTTCGGATATTATGAATAATGTTGCTGTGAACATTCATGTACAAGTTTTTGTGTGTACCTGTGTTTTTAGTTCTCCGGGGTATAGATCTAGGAGTGGAATTGCTAGGTCATGTAGTAATTCTGTCTAACGGTTTGAGGAACTGCCAGACTCTTTTCTAAAGTGGCTGCAGCTAGTTTACAGAAGTTTCCACCAGCATGTGAGCGCTCCAGTTCCGCCGCATCCTCACCAGCAATTGTGATTATCTTTTCGATTATAGCCATCCTAATGGGTAGGGAGCGGTGGTATTTCATTATGACTTGATTTGCATTTCCCTGATGATGAATGATTTGAACATCTTTTCATGTGCTTGTTGACCATATGTGTATCTCCTTTTGAGAAATGTCTTTCAGATCCTTTGTCCATCTTTTAACTGAGTTATTTGTGTTTGTTTATTTATTTATTTATGGCTGCGTTGGGTCTTTGTTGCTGCAGGCAAGCTTTCTCTAGTTGCAGCGAGGGGGTGCTACTCTTCATTGCGGTGGCTTCTCGTTGCAGAGCACAGGCTCTAGGCACGCGGACTTCAGTAGTTGTGGCACGTGGGCTCAGTAGTTGTGGCTTGCAGGCTCTAGAGCTCAGGCTCAGTAGTTGTGGCGCACGGGCTGAGTTGCTCCACGGCATGTGGGATCTTCCCGGACCAGGGATCGAACCTGGGTCCCCTGCACTGGCAGGCGGATTCTTAACCACTGCGCCACCAGGGAAGTCCTAGGCCTCTTAAGTTATTATTTGTATGTTCATTCCACAAATAGATGTTGAGCACCTACTATATTACTAGTTCTTGTGCTCAAAACTGTGGATAGAGTATGAATAAGAAATGCAGAATCCATGAATTCTAAAGCTTATAGGCTGGTGCAGAAGATAGACAAAGAACAAGTAATTGCATAGGCATTTAATTATTATGCTCCTAATCTTTTTCTGAGGAGAATTCTGAGCTGGCAGTGAGTATATAACAGGGAAATCAAGGCCCGTTCTCCTGAGGAAGGCACATTTGATCTGAGTCCTAATGAATGTGTTGGGATTAGTGGGAGAGGTGGGGGTGGGCAAGAAAAAGTATTCTAGGCAGAGGAGATAGCATATGCCAAGGTCCTGAGGAGGAAGGAACAAAGCATTCTGAGGAACTGATAGGAGGTCTCTGTGGCTGCAGGTTGGGGGGGTGGGGAGGGGCAGTAACTCAGGCTGTAATAGTGCACAACATGTGGGCTGTGGTAAAGACTGTGACCTTGGCCATACGAGAACTGGGGAACAATTAAAATAGTTTTAAGCAGGGGCGGGGGTGTGTTGCCTGTTTTGGTGCAGTATGGCAAGTGGGTTAGAAAGGGCAAGAATGAGTGTGGGGAGAACACCCCAGGAGGCTGTTTCTGTGGCCTGGATGATAGCTTACAGCATCTTGGAGTTGGGGGGTGGCCGCGGAGGATGAGAAGTGACAGAAGAATTGATAGACACTTTGGGAGTTGGAGTTAGTGGAACCTGGTGAGTGATGCAATTGGGCGAGGTGCATAAAGGGAATTTTATTTTATTTTATTTTATTTCTTATCATCCCCCCACCCCCATCACCCCCACTGCTTTCCCCCCTTGGTGTCCATACATTTGTTCTCTACGTCTGTGTCTCAATTTCTGCCCTGCAAGCCGGTTCATCTGTACCATTTTTCTAGGTTCCACATATATGTGCTGACATACGATACTTGTTTTTCTCTTGCTGAATTACTTCACTCTGTATGGCAGTCTCTAGATCCATCCATGTCTCTACAAATAACCCAATTTCGTTCATTTTTATGGCTGAGTAATATTCCATTGTGTATACGTACCACACCTTCTTTATCCATTCGTCTGTCGTTGGGTATTTAGGTTGCTTCCATGACCTCGCCATTGTAAATAGTGCTGCAATGAACATTGGGGTGCATGTGTCTTTTTGAATTATGGTTTTCTCTGTGTATATGCCCAGTAGTGGGATTGCTGGGTCATATGGTAATTCAATTTTTAGTTTTTTAAGGAACCTCCATACTGTTCTCCATAGTGGCTGTAACAATTTACATTCCCACCAACAGTGCAAGAGGGTTCCCTTTTCTCCACACCCTCTCCAGCATTTGTTGTTTGTAGATTTTCTGATGATGGCCATTCTGACTGGTGTGAGGTGATACCTCATTGTAGTTTTGATTTGCATTTCTCTAATAATTAGTGATGTTGAGCAGCTTTTCATGTGCTTCTTGGCCATCTATATGTCTTCTTTGGAGAAATGGCTATTTAGGTGTTCTGCCCATTTTTGGATTGGGTTGTTTGTTTTTTTAATATTGAGCTGCATGAGCTGTTTATATATTTTGGAGATTAATCCTTTGTCCGTTGATTTCGTTTGCAAATATTTTCTCCCATTCTGAGGGCTGTCTTTTCGTCTTGTTTATGGTTTCCTTTGCTGCGCAAAAGCTTTTAAGTTTCATTAGGTCCATTTGTTTATTTTTGTTTTTATTTCCATTGCTCTAGGAGGTGGATCAAAAAAGATCTTGCTGTGATTTATGTCAAAGAGTGTTCTTCCTATGTTTTCCTCTAAGAGTTTTATAGTATCCAGTCTTACATTTAGGTCTCTAATCCATTTCGAGTTTATTTTTGTGTATGGTGTTAGGGAGTGTTCTAATTTCATTCTTTTACATGTAGCTGTCCAGTTTTCCCAGCACCCACTTATTGAAGAGACTGTCTTTTCTCCGTTCCATATCCTTGCCTCCTTTGTCATAGATTAGTTGACCATAGGTGCGTGGGCTTATCTCTGGGCTTTCTATCTTGTTCCTTTGACCTATGTTTCTGTTTTTATGCCAGTACCGTATTGTCTTGAGTACTGTAGCTTTGTAGTATAGTCTGAAGTCAGGGAGTCTGATTCCTCCAGCTCTGTTTTTTTCCCTCAAGACTGTTTTGACTATTCGGGGTCTTTTGTGTCTCCAAACAAATTTTAAGATTTTTTGTTCTAGTTCCATAAAAAATGCCATTGGTAATTTGATAGGGATTGCATTGAATCTGTAGATTGCTTTGGGTAGTATAGTCATTTTCAAAATATTGATTCTTCCAATCCAAGAACATGGTATATCTCTCCATCAGTTGGTATCATCTTTAATTTCTTTCATCAGTGTCTCATAGTTTTCTGCATACAGGTCTTTTGTCTCCCTAGGTAGGTTTATTCCTAGGTATTTTATTCTTTTTGTTGCAGTGGTAAATGGGAGTGTTTCCTTAATTTCTCTTTCAGATTTTTCATCATTAGTGTATAGGAATGCAAGAGATTTCTGTGCATTAATTTTGTATCCTGCAACTTTACCAAATTCATTGATTAGCTCTAGTAGTTTTCTGGTGATATTTTTAGGATTCTCTATATGTAGTATCATGTCATCTGCAAACAGTGACAGTTTTACTTCTTCTTTTCCAACTTGTATTCCTTTTATTTCTTTTTCTTCTCTGATTGCCGTGGCTAGGATGTCCAAAACTATGTTGAATAATAGTGGTGAGGGTGGACATCCTTGTCTTGTTCCTGATCTTAGAGGAAATGCTTTCAGTTTTTCACCATTGAGAATGATGTTTGCTGTGGGTTTGTCATATATGGCCTTTATTTGGTTGAGGTAGGTTCCCTCTATGCCCACTTTCTGGAGAGTTTCTATCATAAATGGGTTTTGAATTTTGTCAAAAGCTTTTTCTTCATCTATGGAGATGATCATATGTTTTTTCTCCTTCAATTTGTTAATATGGTTTATCACATTGATTGATTTATGTATATTGAAGAATCCTTGCATCCCTGGGATAAATCCCACTTGATCATGGTGTATGATCCTTTTAATGTGTTGTTGGATTCTGTTTGCTAGTATTTTGTTGAGGATTTTTGCATCTGTATTCATCAGTGATATTGGTCTGTAATTTTCTTTTTTTGTAGTATCTTTGTCTGGTTTTGGTATCAGGGTGATGGTGGCCTCATAGAATGAGTTTGGGAGTGTTCCTTCCTCTGCAGTTTTTTGGAAGAGTTTGAGAAGGATGGGTGTTAGCTCTTCTCTAAATGTTTGATAGAATTCACCTGTGAAGCCATCTGATCCTGGACTTTTGTTTGTTGGAAGATTTTTAATTACAGTTTCAATTTCATTACTTGTGATTGGTCTGTTCATATTTTCTATTTCTTCCTGGTTCAGTCTTGGAAGGTTATACCTTTCTAAGAATTTGTCCATTTCTTCCAGGTTGTCCGTTTTATTGGCATAGAGTTGACTTGTTACAGTAGTCTCTTAGGATGCTTTGTATTTCTGCAGTGTCTGTTGTAACTTCTCCTTTTTCATTTCTAATTTTATTGATTTGAGTCCTCTCCCTCTTTTTCTTGATGAGTCTGGCTAATGGTTTATCAATTTTGTTTATCTTCTCAAAGAACCAGCTTTTAGTTTTCTTGATCCTTGCTATTGTTTTCTTTGTTTCTATTTCATTTATTTCTGCTCTGATCTTTATGATTTCTTTCCTTCTGCTAACTTTGGGTTTTGTTTGTTCTTCTTTCTCTAGTTCCTTTAGGTGTAAGGTTAGATTGTTTATTTGAGAGTGTTCTTGTTTCTTGAGGTAGGCTTGTATAGCTATAAACTTCCCTCTTAGAACTGCTTTTGCTGCATCCCATAGGTTTTGGATCATCGTGTTTTCATTGTCATTTGCCTCTAGGTATTTTTTGATTTCTTCTTTGATTTATTCAGTGATCTCTTGGTTATTTAGTAATGTACTGTTTAGCCTCCATGTGTTTGTGTGTTTTACGTTTTTTTCCCTGTAATTCATTTCTAATCTCATAGCGTTGTGATCAGAAAAGATGCTCAATATGACTTCAGTTTTCTTAAATTTGCTGTGGCTTGATTTGTGACCCAAGATGTGATCTATCCTGGAGAATGTTCCATGCGCACTTGAGAAGAAAGTGTAATCTGCTGTTTCTGGATGGAATGTCCTATAAATATCAATTAAATCTATCTGGTCTATTGTGTCATTTAAAGCTTGTGTTTCCTTATTTATTTTCATTTTGGATGATCTGTACATTGGTGTAAATGAGGTGTTAAAGTCCCCCACTATTACTGTGTTACTGTCGATTTCCTCTTTTATAGCTGTTTAGCAGTTGCCTTATGTATTGAGGTGCTCCTATGTTGGTTGCATATATATTTATAATTGTTATATCTTCTTCTTGGATTGATCCTTTGATCATTATGTAGTGTCCTTCCTTGTCTCTTGTAACATTCTTTATTTTAAAGTCTATTTTATCTGATATGAGTATTGCTACTCCAGCTTTCTTTTGATTTCTGTTGGCATGGAATATCTTTTTCCATCCCCTCACTTTCAGTCTGTATGTGTCCCTAGGTCTGAAGTGGGTCTCTTGTAGACAGCATATAGATGGGTCTTGATTTTGTATCCATTCAGCAAGCCTGTGTCTTTTGGTTGGAACATTTAATCCATTCACGTTCAAAGTAATTATCAATATGTATGTTCCTGTGACCCTTTTCTTAATTGTTTGGAGTTTGTTTTTGTAGGTCCTTTTCTTCTCTTGTGTTTCCCACTTCGAGAAGTTCCTTTAGCATTTGTTCTAGAGCTGGTTTGGTGGTGCTGAATTCTCTTAGCTTTTGCTTGTCTGTAAAGCTTTTGATTTCTCCATCAAATCTGAATGGGATCCTTGCCGGGTAGAGTAATCTTGGTTGTAGATTCTTCCCTTTCATCACTCTAAGTATATCATGCCACTCCCTTCTGGCTTGTAGAGTTTCTGCTGAGAAATCAGCTGTTAACCTTATGGGAGTTCCCTTGTATGTTATTTGTCGTTTTTCCCTTGCTGCTTCCAATAATTTTTCTTTGTCTTTAATTTTTGCCAGTTTCATTACTATGTGTCTCAGCGTGTTTCTCCTTGGGTTTATCCTGTATGGGACTTGCTGCGCTTCCTGGACTTGAGTGACTGTTTCCTTTTCCATGTTAGGGAAGTTTTTGATTATAATCTCTTCAAGTATTTTCCTGGGTCCTTTCTCTCTTCTCCTTCAGGGACCCCTATAATGTGAATGTTGTTGCGTTTAATGTTGTCTCAGAGGTCTCTTAAGCTGTCTTCATTTCTTACCATTCTTTTTTCTTTATTCTGTTCCGCAGCAGTGAATTCCACCATTCTGTCTTCCAGGTCACTTATTCATTCTTCTGTCTCAGTTATTCTGCTATTGATTTCTTCTAGTGTGGTTTTCATTTCAATTATTGTATTGTTCATCTCTGTTTGTTTGTTCTTTAATTCTTCTAGGTCTTTGTTAAACATTTCTTGCCTCTTCTCCATCTTTGCCTCCATTCTTTTTCCAAGGTCCTGGACCATCTTCACTATCATTGTTCTGAATTCTTTTTCTGGAAGGTTGCCTATCTCCACTTCATTTAGTTGTTTTTCTGGGGTTTTATCTTGTTCCTTCATCTGGTACATAGCCCTCTGCCTTTTCCTCTTGTCGTTCTTCTTGCTTCTGCTGTCTGCCCTCTGGTGGATGAGGCTGTCTAAGAGGCTTGTGCAGGTTCCTTCAGGGGATTTTAAAAATGGCTCCAGTTTTTGTCTGTGCAGCAAGTGGAGGGTGGTCTGATTCCCCGAGACAGAGGTCGTCTGAGTGCTGGAGCTGTGCGATGCAGGCCTGGGGTGATAGAATGAAGGAGCCCAGCTTTCAGTTGACTTGGGAGGGCTGGTGGGCCGTCAGAAATGTGTAGGTTGGGCAGGTTCGGAGCTCTGGGCCTGGGAAATAGCCATGGGACTAGGCACCTAGTGGCCCCCGAACAACTGAGTAAGGGGTGGTTCTGGTGGCCTGGCGGGGTGAGAGGCAGATTGACTTAGACTTAGGAGAGGGTGGGAAGTGAGGAAATCGATAAGGAGCTAGAAAACGTTTCCCAGAAGGTTGTGTGGGGAAAAGGACTGCCGTGTAGGGAGCATCTGGAACGTTCAGAGAGACACGGCCGGGCTTAAGAGGGTGTCAGGGAGGAACAGCTTGGCACTTGTCAGTCAGAGGGGGGACCTGCCAAGACACAGCTCTGCAGGCCGGGGGATAAACGGAGGTGCCGTTATCTGGACAGGCACTTTGAGTCCTGTTTTATAAGGTTGGCACGAGCGTGTTGACTGTGCGACCAGAGGAAGTGTATTCATTGTCTCCCTGGGTGTACTTTCAGGACATGAAGAAGTCCCGCTTGCCCATCCTGATAAAAGCATCGCGGCCACTAGGGAGTGTGTGCCAGCTCCCTGCCCCCCAGGAGGTGGTGGCCCAGCAGCAGGGGGAGCTGAAGGAGTTTAAAATTCACAACAAGCAACGTCACCAGAAGTTAATTCTGGCTGAAACAGTGATGGAGGGGAGGCCAGCACCAGAAAAAGCGCTCCTGAAAGGTAAGCACCAAGGAAACCGTATCCTCTGCGAGAAGATGAACGGCGTGACAGGACGGCCAGAAACGTCAGCCGCGTTGTTTGGAATTGCAATACGTTTGAGTATAAATTTCATGAATTGCAGTGACTAATCTTGACTCTTGACAAATATACAATCGAGGGAACACGGTAAGGAAAGCTCATTTGTTGCTTTCATTTTATTCCAGAGGGGGCAGAGGGGGCCTGGTCGTGCTCCCAGGCCTGTGAGGTCACTGCCCCCTTCACTTGCAGTTGTCTGGGGGCTCCATCTGTGGAGGCCTCAGTCCTCTTTGCAGGGTTCTCTGGATGGCCAGGCCACAGTTGTTCGGGTTCTTCGGGGCTCATTCTAAACCCTACTGAACTTATGGCTTCTAGAAGTGACCTGCCTCCCTACTCACTTGGAATCTGCTGTCTTTGCTCTCCTGGGAGCTCCCCAAGTAGAGAGCCTTGGGGTTACAGAGTATCAGGGTGAGACTCCTAGACTTGGAGGGAGCACGTCAGTGGGATCCTCTAGCCCGAGACAGTGGTGCGTAAGAGATGTTGCCCCTTTGAGAGTCTGGGGGAGGCTGAGGGCCTTCTCATGCGTGGAGCACCGTCCATCATCTTTAGAGCGCTCGTGAATCCACAAGAGCACTTCTCTTGACTCCTGATTTTTTTTTTTTTTTTTTTTTTTTGCGGTACACGGGCCTCTCACTGTTGTGGCCTCTCCCGTTGCGGAGATGCGCAGGCTCAGCGGCCATTGCTCACGGGCCCAGCCGCTCCGCGGCATGTGGGATCTTCCCGGACAGGAGCACGAACCCGAGTCCCCTGCATCGGCAGGCGGACTCTCAACCACTGCGCCACCAGGGAAGCCCTTGACTCCTGATTTTGAACTTCTGCTCTAAGCGAATGACAACAGCATGCAATAACAAGAACGGCAACAGTGGTCTTTTATGTATTTATTCGGAAAGGATGTATCAGGTCCTCCTGGCACTGGGGAGATAGTGAACAAAAGAGACCGAGTCTGTGTCCAGCTTGTGTATCACAGGGGTAGGAAGGCAGTAAGCCGTGAGCAGATGTATCGTGTGTGAAATGGTCCGTGCTGTGGAGGGAGATAAAGCTGGTGAAGGACACGGGTAACGTGGAGCGGGGGTCGGGTTTGCTAAGGTACGTGGAGTCGTAGAGAGCGCCTCCCCGATGAGGCGATATTCGGGCGGAACCAGGAGGAGAAGGGGTCAGGGTGGTGGTAGACCCGCTAGGCCCTCATAGGCAGTCTAGGGCTTTGTCTTTTACTCCGGGTAAGGTTGGAAACGGCCAGAGGGTTTTGAGCAGCGGAGTCACGTGATCTGACTTATGCTTTAAAGCAGGGATTGGCAAACTGTGTCCTGTGGACCAGGCTCACTGTGGGTTTTTGTAAAGTTTTATGGGAGCACGGCCCCCTGCATTCATTTGCGCATTGTCTGTGATGGCCTTTGCGCTGTGATGCAGGGTTAAGTAGCTGTGGTGGAGACCCCGGGGCTTGCAGTCTCAAATATTCGTTATTTGGCTTTTGAAGAAAAGTAGGCAGGCCTCTGCTTTAAAGGATCACTTTTTTAAAAAAGATAATTTTATTTATTTATTCAATTATTTATTTAATTTTGGCTGCGCTTTGGGTCTTCGTTGCTGCGTGTGGGCTTGCTCTAGTAGCAGCGAGCAGGGGCAGCTCTTCGTTGCAGTGCACGGGCTTCTCATTGCGGTGGCTTCTCTTGCTGCGGAGCACAGGCTCGAGGCGTGTGGGCTTCAGTAGCTGTGGCACGCGGACTCAGTAGTTGTAGCGCATGGGCTTTGTTGCTCCACGGCATGTGGGATCTTCCAGGACCAGGGCTCGAACCTGTGTCGCCTGCATTGGCAGGCGGATTCTTAACCACTGAGCCACCAGGGAAGTCCTAAAGGATCACTTTTAATGTGAACCATGGGAAGGATGTCATACCCTGAGGTGGAAGGATTGAGGAGAGCCAGGCTCGGAGGGCCTCAGGGGTCTGGTTTGGAACTCTTGAGATGCCTGTTGGAGGAGAGGTCTGGGCCCAGGTCAGCATGTTGCGGTATTTGAAGCTCTGAGGCTTGGAGACAAAGGAGGTAGGTCTGGGAACCGAGCCTGGGCCTGAGAAGGAACAGCCAGTGGGGTGGGCGGCCCAGGGAGCATGGCCTCCCGAAGCCGAGTGGGGAGCAGATTAGCTATGTCGGATATGCTAGTGAGACAAGTAGGTCAAGGACTGGGGCTTGGCCTTGGGATTGAGCGTTGGGGGAGTCCTTTGGGGACCTTGAAGGGCACTGTTTCCATGGAGCGGGCAGGGCTACTGGCGTGGGTTCCGGAGAGAATGGAGGAGAGAAATTGGATACAAGAATAGGCAACTCGGCGGGGTGGGGGGGGGGGTGCCATAGAGGGGTGGAGAGGAGCAGGGCAGTCGGCGGCCACGGTGGCCATGAATCTCGAGGGATTCCGTGAATCGGGACGGTGGGTGTCTGCAGGAAGGCGGGTGTCGTCAGTGGTGTAGTCTCACAGCATGAGCTGTGAAGCCGGAGTTTTTAGGGAAGAGAGAGAATGGTCTGGAAGTGTCCTTGAAGAGCAGAGGTGCTCACACATTTCCAGGCCCATAGTACAAGGGAGAGGAGCATCCACTCCTGGGGAGGTTGCAGGAGAAGCAGTGTCTGCTGAGGAAGGGTTGGAGACAGGGGTGGACGGTTGCGTCCGAGCGGGGGGTTTTCAGAGCGGTTCAGGCCTGGGAGGTGACCGGGGGCCTCGGCCTGCCCGTGGTGGTAAAATAAAATGAGTGCCCGTTACTGACTGAGCCCCGCTGTCCGCTTTACGTACGTGATCTTGTCGAATCTCCTGACAGTCCCCTGAGGCAGGGACGCTAATTATTCCCGTTTGATCGTTGAGGCAGCAGTTTCAGAGATAAAGGGACTTGGCTACGGTCACACTGTTGCCGACATCCCAACCCGGATTGGAACCAGCCTGCCTGATTTCAGAGCCTTTACTTTTCCTCTGCTGTTTCTGGGAGCCTAGTATATGATACCGTGCGTATGGCTTTTACGATGAGCCGCGTAGCCAGAGGTATTTTCTGTTTAATCTTAGGTTCTCTTTTGGGTTTACCACAGTTGAGGTTTTAAGATAAGTTGGGCTTTGGTAGGATTGCTCTTCCCTCCCTCCTTCCTTTCCCAGCGTCCTTCATCCATCCATCTACCCATCCAGGCACCCATTCACTCATGCAGTGAATGTTCCCCGAGCGCCTGCTGTGTTCCTGGCCTCACGCACAGGGTGTAGGGGGGAGAGAGGAAGAAGATGCAGTCTCCGCCTTCTGAGGGCTCCCTGTCTCCTGGGGCGGCGACCGCGGCGAAGGTGGCTGAGCCGCACAGGGGCCCTGGCACCTTGCCCAGGGCTTGCCATTTGTGCTTAACAATGTTTTGATTTCTTGCTGAGACCCTGGGGTGCCTCAGCCAGGGGCTACTTCTGCAGCTGCCTGGAAGGCCCCGGAGGCCCCTCTTCTTGGGAAAAGCGGGCATGAGTCTATAGAATTCATTTTCTCACTCATGGTTTTAGAAGAGCCTGGACTTAAACCGTTTCAGACAAGCTGCAGTATATTTATGCTCTTTATGTCCTGTTATGGCAGCTCGATAGATTAATTTTATCTTATGAATTGCATTTTGCCTCCCCAGTGTTTTTATTTTCCCTGTTGTATCTTTGTGTTCTTCTTAGTTGCTTGGCTAAGTTTCAGGCCTGTGGTTTTATCTGGTTTTCTTTCTCTTTGTGGATGCCTGTAGCCCAGCCCCTCGTGGGAGCAGCCTACCAGGACCAGGACAGCCTGGGAGAGCAAGAAGGACTCAAAGCCACGCTGTGTGTCTGGAGAGACAAGGAAAGGGACAGGGATCAGCAGGCCAGCTGCGAGACCGGTCAGCATTCCCCCCCGGCCTCTTGAACAGCTACTTTGTGTTGGGCACCATTTGGGGTGTTTTATACAAAAAATATTACTAAGCCCTGCAACAGCCATCCTAGGGCGTGGTCACTGTTGCCATGTAACACTTGAGGAGGCTGAGGGTTTTGAGAGTCAAGGTATAGTAGGGTGTCGGAGCTTATAGTCCGTTTGTCTGACACTTTTCTGCCAGGCAGCGGGCTGGGCTCTGGTGGTTCAGCCTCAGAGGACTCAGGGCCTGCCCTCAGGGGCCTCACCCTCAGCCAGCCGTCCTCAGCATCCCTGCAGTGCTGGCTGTTGTTAGGTGTGCACGGTTGGCCTCCCGCTGCCTGGGGGTGGGGTGGACGAGGGGCAAGCCTGAGCTGACACCTGGTTTGGGGGTTTGTCAGGGGGGTCAGCGGGAAAGGTACAGAGACATGGGCAAGGCCCCAGGCAAGCTGTATCCTTCTTAGAATTATGAAGTATCGCAGGCATACAAATAAGCCCAAAGAATAATAACAATATTCATGATCCCAGTCAACCACGAACAGATGCTTAACATTTTTTCTTTTACCTTAGATTCTTTTTTCCCCTCTTAATTAAAAAAAAAAAATCACCATTAAGGTGGCCCTGATTCACTCTGTAAGACATCATTGTCTTCAGGATCCTAAATTTGTCATGGGGTGGCTGTGGGGAAGGACAGTCTCTGGGGAAATACTGAGCTGTGGGCCCTGTTCCCAATGGCGTATGCTTCCCAAGGCCTGCAGTCAGTACACTGAACGCGTGGTCACAGGCTTCCGCGTGTTCTGGGCTTTGAGGAGGAAGCCACTCCCCCAGATAATCAAGTGCCCTTAGCTGAATTGTGGGAAGGTCCCCAGCGGCCCTGTTTCCTGTATGTAAATGAATGGCCCTGGGGACAACTTCTGATTCCTCGTTCGTGGTTAGTCGGTTACTAGAGGCTTCTCGACTGACTGGCAGCTTCCCCTTTCCTCTCAAATCCCCATCGTTAGTGACCTTTTTTCCTTTTTCTTACTGTGCTTTTGCCTCCTCCTGAATTTCCTCCCTTTATTTTTTTTTATTTATTTTTTAATTTTTTGCGGTACGCGGGCCTTTCACTGTTGTGGCCTCTCCCATTGCGGAGCACAGGCTCCGGACTTGCAGGCCCAGCGGCCATGGCTCACGGGCCCAGCCTCTCCGCAGCATGTGGAATCTTCCAGGACCGGGGCACGAACCCGCGTCCCCTGCATCGGCAGGCGGACTCTCAACCACTGCGCCACCAGGGAAGCCCGATTTCCTCCCTTTAACTGTTGCCCAGCTGATGCCTCATCCTTCTGGTCTCCGCTTAAGCGTCACTTTCCAGGGAAGGCCTTCCTGAACATTCCCATCAGCCCGCCACGCCTTGGTCTCGTAGCGACTTTGCTCAGCGACTGCCCTCCACGAGGCTGGTACTGCCTGTGCTGGCTTCACTGCTGGCTCTTCCTCAGTAGCTCCTGGACAGAAACTGGAGAAATGGATGAAGGGGGCGCCACAGTCATTACTGGCCTTCACATCAAGGGTTGAGGACTGTCTTTCCTTGTTATGCCCCCCTGAGATGGGGACCCCAGTTGCAGGAGGGATATATCAGGAGGCAGTATTCAGATGGTTGGACCACCAGGCTTGGACAGCTGCTTACTTGCCCTGAACCTTGGGCAAGTTCTTATCTCTAAACCTCAATTTCCTCTTTTGTAAAATGGGGTTATGAGTGATGCCTCACAGGGTCGTTGTGACGATCAAGTGGACAGCATAGGTGAGGAGCTGGGTGCCTGGGCCAGGTCCCAGCACATAGCTATGTGTCCTGACGCCTTGATACACCTGCAGGTTCACACTGTACACTACGGCTTATAATCCTCCATCTCTCACACTCTCTATGCAGTGATTTTTTTAATGAAAAAGTCCTCCTTTGGACCTTTATTGAGGGCTGTGGAGTGGAGAATGCAAAGCCGCATCGCCATGCTGATGTGAGCTGTGAGACTTGCCATGTACCGGCCTGGGAGCCTAGGAGTCAGATCCTTGCCTCTGCAAAGTCACAAATTGCTGTTGGTTAGGGACACTTCTCAAGTCAAAATTACGAGTGTCAAGTGTCTGAGTGTGTTTAGGGAGCAGAGTTTAAAGTGGAGGTCTAAGTGTGGACGTGAGGATGAACCTCCCATTCACGATGAGGGTGTGTGTGTGTGTGTGTGTGTGTGCGCGCGCATGCATGTGTGTGTGTGTCTAAACAGTCTGTGTCACAAAAGGACACGTGTATAGGGCTTACATTTGTCTTTGCCTCATGATTACTTAACGAAAGTCATCAAAACTGATCTTTATTCCCATGCGTGAACATCACTTCTTGCCATGAAATTCCATTATCGTGAGGTTGTTATAGCAAAGATATTTCGTTATCTTGGAGTGTGATTCACTGGAAAAAAGCCTTGTTGAGATTTCTCCCTCTGTGTCTCTTACACTCGTTCGGCCAGCAGGACTTACTGGGTACCTTCTCTGCTCCAGGTCCCATGCCAGACACTGGAGAAGCAGGTGAATGATGTGGTCTCCACCCTAAAGGACCTCAAGAGATGAGTTTTTCTAACAAATTTTGTGCACTAAAAATGCTCTATCAGGAGTGCTTCCTTGAGGTCCCGTGGCAGCAGCTTTCTAAAATGAAAAAGTGTATTTTATGGTATTTGCATCATGAGCAGAGAGACAAGAATGGGCTTAAAGCCACGAGGAGCAGCCGCAGAACCCAGAAATTGGAATGTACAGCCTGACAAGGGTTTGTACGTGCCTTTCCTTCTGAGAGGTCTCCTAGGTCAACTCATCCAACCCACCTTGCTGCCCTGGCAGTGTTTCCCCAAGTCCACAAGCCTTTGTTCGCGAGCCTCCTGTGATAGGCATCCTCTTCCATCTTTGAACACCTTCAGGGAAGCAAAGGATATGCGTATTAGTTGGTCTCCTTGGCTGCTGTGTGCCAGACACTGTTAGCCTTTTTGCGGGTATTGTCCCATTTGATCCTGAAAACAAAACAGAAGCCTTAGGCTTCGCGGTAATTGATGTTCTCTCCATTTTGCAAATGAAGCTCCTGAGGCTCAGAGAGGCTAAGTCACTTGCCTAAGGTCACGCAGCTAGTAAGCGGCAGAGCCAGAGCTTGAAACCAGATCCATTGGATTTCAGAGATGGGTTTTTCTACTATATTCTGCTGCTTCTTAAGTATTCAAACCACTCCTTGTATCGAGCTGAGCTTTCCCTGGACAGCAGGCATTGTGGTATGTGGTTAAGGATAGAAGCTCTAGACTCAGGCCCGACCTTGAAACCTCACAACAAGCACATAAGACATCTCTTTGGGGAAACTGAGGCTCTGGGCAGTGAGTTACTTGCCTAACACTGTGCAGCCAGCAAGTAGCAAAGCTGGGTATGCGCCCTCTTCTCTTTGGCTTCAAAGCTGCGTATTCTTTCTGCAGTACCATTCTGCCTCCCACAGGAGTTCGGCCACACACCTGGGGATTTAAACTAGCTGTA
Source organism: Tursiops truncatus (assembly GCF_011762595.2). Lineage (NCBI taxonomy): Eukaryota > Metazoa > Chordata > Mammalia > Artiodactyla > Delphinidae > Tursiops > Tursiops truncatus. The sequence continues at coordinate 101,581,325 of NC_047039.1, read as the reverse complement.
AGGAGATGTTTCCTGGTAGGATTGTGAGTCAGTGGAACAGCCTGCTACAGGGGACATCATGGCATCCCCGGAAACACGTCGATGTGGAAATGAGAGGACGACTGTCATCTGCTGTGGATTTTAGAATTACTGGGTTTTGATGTTCCTTCACTCATTCCCCTGTATTTTTTCAGCCCTTCATTTACACCAGGTCTGGGCTGGGTACTGAACAAGGCACTGAGAATGTGAAGATGTAAGGCCAGTCCCTGCTGGGAAGGAACTTGCAGTCCAGGGAGGGAGAGAGGAACCCAAGTAACTAAGTGCTGTGTAAATAAATGAATAAGCCAATTGCCAGTCATATGCTAGCACCGAGCACATGGTACGTCTGTCTCGGGTGTTGTGTATGAGGCACTGTGGAAGCACAGAGGGGAGTGACTGTTTTGCATAGCTTGAAGATGGGCTTGCAGAGGGGAGAAAATCAGATCTAGGTGTTGAGGGATGAAGAGTTCACTGAGGAGGAGTTAAGGAGGGAGCCAGGTGTATTACAGGCAGGGGGAACAGCACATGCAAAAGCATGGAGGCATGAGCAGCCTGGTGTGTGCAGGGAATTATGGTTAATTTAGTAGAGACTCTCCGTCGGTGGTGCCAGGGGTTGCCTGGAAGTAGATCAAGCAGGGTCTCAGATGCTGTGAGAAGAAGTTTCGATTTAGTGGGGTGTTGGTGGTTATCGTCGTTGAATTCACTTTTTAGAACAGTCGCTCTGAGGAAGAGGACAGATTGAGAGGGAAGGCCAAGAGCCAGAGGGGTTGGTGGGAGGCTCCCGCAGTGGTTTCTGCTTGGCGGTGGCTGTGAGGAAGGACCGAGGGGATGGATTTCAGCAGTGGAGATGGAGACACCGACATAAATGTGTTTTGATTTTCAGACTCCGAAATTTACCAGCCTGATGACCTTGCCGTCTTTCCACCATGCGAAGAGAATCCTTCTGAAGACTTTCCAGATTCCACTTCCGTAGCTACATACTTGAGTCCTAAGAGTCAGTTTTCCGCTAAAGTCAGTGTGGTTGAGACCGATCAGCTGGAGAACAGCGATACCTCAAATGATGAAGAAACCTTAAAACGGAAAATCTGTGACTTGGAAACCGAGCTCGAGGTCTACCGGAACTTCATAATGCAGCTTCAAAAGCACTCCCAGTTCAGTGAGGCCATCATCACAGTTTTGTGTGGGAGAGAAGGGGCCCAGGACAGCTTGAACAAGTCCAAGGGCAGTACCGACGAAGAAGAAATGACCTTTTCAAGTTTGCACCAAGTACGTTATGTGAAACACATGAAAATCCTCCACCCGCTGGCCCCAGAGATGATTGACAGCAGGGCGCTGGAGAGTCTCAGACTGCAGCTGGTGGACCAGGAATATGAGCTGCAGAAGGAGCAGAATTTGAACATGGAACTTTCCGGTGAAATCCATAACCTGCAGAATAAGTTCAGAGATCTCTCACCCTCAAGGTACGTCCCACCTGTCTTCTCCCACGTTTAAGCCTGCAGTTCCCCAACTTGCCACTAGATGGGCGCCCCCGAGCTAAAAGGGAACGCTGCCCTGTGATGGGGGTCCGGCGTGTGCTGGGGAAGGCTTGAAGGCACCGTTAAGGCAGCTACGCCTGCGGGGAAGTGACATGTGAGGCCACAAGGCACGGTGACTGTGCACATACTAGTCTGTGTCTTCTGAAACTGGCCAAGCAGGTTTTGCCCTCCTCAGGTTGGGGACTCGGGGTTAAAGGTTTTATACCAGTCACCTGGTGAGTTATAGTAAGTTTGCCGAATGGCAGTGTTTACCCCTGACCCTGTTAATGGCTTTTACTGTGCTGACAGGGGGGTGGTGAGGTGGAGGGGTTCGGCGTGGAGAGGGCGGTGCTGAAACTGATGTCCTAGGCAGGGTGGGAGGAAAGTAAATACTGGCCACATCTTTACCCTTCAAGGTCATCTTAGAGAAATAAGCCTTTGTTGAAAGAGAAGAATCCTCAGGCCACGAAGATTCGTTTTACGGGCATAGATATATACAGTTTTGCTTCACGAAATTCGACAAACATGGGATCATTTGTAAAGCTGACCTTCACTGGACACTAATTTGAGACAAACACATTGTTTTGAATTGTCAGGAGCCAGAGTGCATGTTTCAAGACCTCCCAGACCGTGTGGTTGAAGGCAGCTGGTATTTAGTGAGAGGCAGTTGGGTCAGACCCCTGGTTAGGCATTTTTCTTACTTAACCCTCACAGTCACCTGAGAACAAGGTGTTCTTTTTTTTTTTTTTTGCGGTACGCGGGCCTCTCACTGCTGTGGCCTCTCCCGTTGTGGAGCACAGGCTCCAGACGCGCAGGCTCAGCGGCCATGGCTCACGGGCCCAGCCGCTCCGCAGCACGTGGGATCTTCCCGGACCAGGGCACGAACCCGTGTCCCCTGCATCGGCAGGCGGACTCTCAACCACTGTGCCACCAGGGAAGCCCAGAATGAGGTGTTCTTAAACTGTGTGTTTGTAGGTGAGGAAACGGGGCCCCAGAGAGGCTGCCGTGACTGAGAAGGTGGCCTGGGAGGGTTCGCAGAGCCAGCTGGTCCGGTCCACGGTACCCTGTGCTGATGCTTGGGCTCTTTCTCGTCCATTAAACCGGCCCCACCTGCAGTGCTGCTGTCACGTGATCTCTCTGTGCTTACGTGGGGTTGAAGGTGGTCGCCAATCATTGTTTCAGGGAACAGGGAACACGGCGAACGGAAGGGTCAGGGTCTCTGGCAAGCCACTCTGTGGCCAGCTTCCTGCGCCCACAGTTGGTAAGGAAGACAGAGCCACGCTTTCCTGAACTTGCGTTTTTCTCACTGCCGACTAATACTTGTGGGCTCACATAGGGAAGGACGGATGTGGCATCAGGAGGCGGTGTTGTATGGACAGAGTTGGGCTTTTTTTTTTTTTAACACCTTTATTGGAGTATAATTGCTTTACAGTGTTGTGTTAGTCGCTGCTGTATAACAAAGTGAATCAGCTGTATGTATACATATATCCCCATATCCCCACCCTCTTGCGTCTCCCTCCCACCCTCCCTATCCCACCCCTCTAGGTGGTCACAAAGCACCGAGCTGATCTCCCTGTGCTATGCGGCTGCTTCCCACTAGCTATCTGTTTTACATTTGGTAGTGTATATATGTCCATGCCACTCTCTCACTTCGTCCCAGCTTACCCTTGCCCCTCCCCGTGTCCTCAGGTCCATCCTCTACGTCTGCGTCTTTATTCCTGTCCTGCCCCTAGGTTCGTGAGAACCATTTTTTTTTTTTTAGATTCCATATATATGTGTTAGCATACGGTATTTGATTTTCTCTTTCTGACTTACTTCACTCTGTATGACAGACTCTAGGTCCATCCCCCTCACTGCAGATAACAGAGTTGGGCTTTGAAGGCAGAGCTGTGTTTGAGTGAGATGTCTTCACTGTTTAGCCAACCTGCCATGTCCAAGAGTCCGTTTCCTCTCCTGTAAACGGGGTGTTCATACAGTTGTTGCGAGATTGAGAGGAACAGATAACTTATAAGAAAAACACTTGATTCAGTGGCTGACAGGTCGTAGACCCTCCGTAAATGGGAGTTAGGATTATGATTATCCTCTGACCTTTCACGTGAGAGGAGAGGGTCCTGTTTTCGTTTTCCTGCCTTACAGTTTCTTTTCTGTCCTTTGTGAGAATTTGTGCTGGGTCCCCTGACCCTTGGAGCACTCGTTTCTACAATTCGGACTAGTATTTTTGAAGAGTGAGTGGAAACTAATTGTTCTCCTGAGTCCTTGCCAATCTGTACTTTAATTGGGGGCTTCGTAAGGTTAAAAATATTGCAGAGCAACCTTTGTTCCAGCATTTGTTGGCTGTTTTGAAATCGAAGGAGGAGTGACCTTGTACAGTTGCAATTTTTCTAAAAGTATAAATACTTGCATAGCTGCAGGCTTTTCAAAATTGTGCTCTGTCATTTCTCCAATTAGTGTTAAAGTCGTGGAAATTCAATTCTAAAACGGTCCAAGCATTTTCTTTTCCCTCCTTTTATCAGATATGATTCGTTAGTTCAGGCCCAAGCCAGGGAGCTCTCCCTTCAACGACAGCAGATTAAGGACAGCCACGGCATCTGTGTCGTTTATCGTCGGCACATGAACGCCATGATCAAGGCCTTTGAGGAGCTGCTGCAGGCCAGCGACGTGGGTTGCCGTGTGGCCGAGGGTTTCCAGGAGCAGCTGAGTCAGTGCGCGGAGCTGCTGAGGCAGTTGGAAAATCTGTTTCTCAAGGGTAAGTGGGGCGAGGGACTGCGGGTCTTAAGACCCATCAGGAATTGATCCAGGACTTCTTGGAGGGCCCCAGGAGGAACGGACTCCTTGGCCTCTCCTTCCACCCCTCTGCCCTGATGAGATGATGGCAGAGCCCCAATGGCCGCTGCTTCCTCCTGGTGGCCACTTCCGCGTGGTTGGCAGTCTGCAGTGTTCCAAACCTGGGGTCCAGTGGAGGGGCCTCGGGGGCCAGGCTGGTGAGGCGTGGCCACATGGTTGCCAGTTCCTCCAAATTTTCAAGAGAAGATGGAACCCGGGGTTTGGCAGGTAAAGACTTATGGATTTTAAATGTTGGCAGCAACAAACAAAACAAACAAATAAGAAAACCCAAACTTTCATTGGTTAACAGCATATTCAAGGGTCAGAGGTGGTCAGAGAAAGGATGAAAGAAAACCTTTGCTGCATGCTAGGTACGTGAATAGATGTTATCGCATTACAATTAAAAAATAATAATTTGCATTTTTTTGAGATCTCAACAGAGATCTCCCTTATACCTTCATCCAGCTTCATCCATTTTGCCATGTTTGCTCTCTCATTCTCTTTTTCTCTCTAGATAGACACACACATACATATGCGCGCGCGCGCACACACACACACACACACACACACACACACACACACACACACACACTCACTCACTACTGATAATCTTTCCCAACCCTCTGAGAGTGGTTGCGGTTGCTCCTTCTCCCTTGGGGAATCTCGTCCTCCCTTGGCTCCTAAGAGGACACTGTTCGGAGTCAGTACTCCCGCCCACCCCACTGGCTGCCCCTTTGAAGCCCTGCCATCGGCGCCAGTTCCAGATCTGAGCGGGTTTCCCCCTCCCTGCCGCCACGGCTCCAGCTGGCTGCCGTCACCTCGCCTGGGTGGTTGCAGTCCTCTCCTCTGGCCTCTGTGCTTCCACCCTTGTCCCACAGCGGTCCGTTTTCAGTGTAGCCAGAGTGGCCTTTACAAAGTGTAAGTCAGGTCATGACCGCTCTCTGCTCAGCATCAAAGCCTTTCCTTTGTGAGTCATGAGGGTCAAGTTAAATCATGGACGTGAGACCTTGGCAGAGTGCGTGGCTCGGTGCATGGCCCTGGAGTCCTGAGTGCTTACTCGCATCTGTACTTGTGAGCCTGGGGGCTTCATCCTCAGAACAACTTGATTTATGTGAGGAACTTGGCCTTAACAGAGGGAGGTCAGTTGCTCAAAGTCACAACTGACATGGCAGAACCTGGATTTGACCTCAGTCTTCGTGCCTTCATACATCCACACAGATGGGTCACGAGGGTCCACGTGTGTTCAGTGTGATGCCAAGATAGAACGTGGCGGTAGTTTGGCCTTCTGGGCTCAGGGAATGTTTTTCCTCCATTTTTAAGAAGGGCCCAGCCGCTTAGGTGCGTCGCAGGCTGATTTTCTAGTACCAGCTCCCGGGACCTCTGACACAGGAGCACTTGACTTTTTCCAGCTTTACGAAATCTACTTTTATTCTGGCTAAGGTTTCCCAAATAAGCTAGTTTCCATTTTATTATTGGAGGGATAAGTGGGTCCTCAAGAGAGAGCTGTGTCTTCCCGGCCCGAGGCATTTTCCATCTGTCTCTTTTCTTCCTACAGGCCCTCCACCTGGGAGTGGGAGGCTGAGAGAGACTGCCTCTGGCACCAGATGCCCTCCCTCCCTCATCCACCCGCCTCCCCTTGATTTATTTTTTAGTTATTTACCTTGACAGACCCAAGGAGATCTCACTTCTTGTTTCCTATGGGTCTGGAAGCAGAAGCATTTCGGGCTTAGCAGACAACACAAACACAGAACTTAATTCTGTTCTACAAAAGGCATAAAAGTCTCAGGAGCCTCACTACAGCAGCTCTTTTTCTTAGAGAATAAAATGTAACAGAGGTGGGTCTTTCTGGGATGCCATCTGAAGAGTCTGGCTCCTGAATTATGAAATGAGCTTACCATAAAGTAATTTTATATTTGAGGTAGTTGCGTAGCATGAGTTCTTAAAAAATTGAAATGTAGCCCTTTTTTTTTTTTATTAATACAAAACGGTACATGTTTATTGTGGGATAGCAGATGAGCGAATACTCCCATAATTTTATCATTTATACAGCAAAACATGAACACCCTGGGGTGTATACTCTCCAGACCTTTTTTATACATATGTGTATTTTTGGTGGAAGTAGGACGCTTTGCAACCTCTCCCTTTGTTCAATTATAGATAATCAATGTTAATCTACGTTGTAGGTTTTAGTGGCTGCAGCGCATTCTTTTGTATGAATGTACCATAGTTCACCATTCCCCATTAGATGGATATTTAGTTCGTTTCCAGTTTGGGGCTATGATAAAGGACAGTGGATTGGAATCTTTGTGCACATCCTTGCTATTTCTTTAATGATTTTTTTTTTTTTTTTTTTGCGGTACGCGGGCCTCTCACCGCTGTGGCCCCTCCCGCTGCGGAGCACAGGCTCCGGACGCGCAGGCTCAGCGGCCACGGCTCACGGGCCCAGCCGCTCCGCGGCATGTGGGATCCTCCCGGACCGGGGCATGAACCCATGTCCCCTGCATCAGCAGGCGGACTCTCAACCACTGCGCCACCAGGGAAGCCCTCTTTAATGATATTTAATTGGTAGAACCCAAGAAGTAGGATGGTAGTGTGCTTTCTTAATGCTGGTAAGGATTAGAGCTGGGATTCTTGCCTCTCTCCATAGGCTGGGGAGTTCACTAGGGGTCTGGAGCCCTGCTCCAGATTTTGTGAGTGTTGGTGTTTTTCTGGGGTGATAGTCTATAAATTTTAGATTCTCAAAGTGGGTTGAGACCCCAAATAGATCAAGGACTGGTGTTGCAGTCCCAGGTTTTCCACCATATCCTTGACCGTGGTACCTCCTGAGAGCAGTAGCATGAATCAGAATCAGGAAGGCTGTGTTTTTGTCTTCAGGTTTTTTTTTTTGCGGTATGCGGGCCTCTCACTGTTGTGGCCTCTCCCGTTGCGGAGCACAGGCTCCGGACGCGCAGGCTCAGTGGCCGTGGCTCACGGGCCCAGCCGCTCCGCAGCACATGGGATCCTCCCGGACCGGGGCACGAACCCATGTCCCCTGCATCGTCAGGCGGACTCTCAACCACTGCGCCACCAGGGAAGCCCTGTCTTCAGGTATTTTTGAGTGAGTGCTGAGAAAGAAGATGGTGAGATAGTCCCTGTCCTCAGCAAGCTCACCGTGTGTGTCAGGGTTTAGCCGCATGAGTAGAAGACAGTTGCTGGGATCCCTTCCCTTGGTGCTCCTTTACCACAGGGATGAACCCGAAACATCCATTTCTTCTTTTAAAATTAATTTTTATTGGAGTATAGTTGCTTTACAATGCTGTATTAGTTTCAGGTGTACAGCAGAGTGAATCAGTTATACGTATACATACATCCACTCTCTTCTGGACTGAAGCATCCATTTCTTTCAAGGGCTTCCACGGTCTGCCTTTTCCAGCCCTCTAACCTCGGAATGATAATGATGAATATGAAGGAGAACCAATGGGGAGGGCTGGTCTTACTGTATGCCAGGCATTGTTCTCAGCCTACTATTTAGTATCCTCATTTAATAATGAGGAACAGAGAGGTTAATTTACTTGCTCAAGGTCACACAGGAAGTGGCCGAGTCTGGATTTGAACCCAGGCAGCTTGTTTTCACAGCCTAACCTGACCCCCATGAGGTCATGCCCCTCACACTCCTGTCAAATTGGGTGTCCTTGTCAACAATTTCCATGGGCCTGGCTTTGCATTTCCCCACTTCTGGGACTTTGATCAAATCAGTCCTTTTCTAAAAGGCTTTTATTCCCTCTCCACTTCTAGAAATTCTGCCCGTCCTCCAGGAAGCTTCATTTGTTCACTTCAAGTGAAAGCAAACCTATTCATTTTCTTTGTTGCCGGGTTGGTTGTAGCTCTCACATGGCATCACTTCTGGCCTTGTGATGGGGGCCACGTGATGGGGTGGAGAGAACAGAATCTTTGGAACCAGACAGGCCTGAGTTCAAATCCCAGCTTTGTGGTTAAGGGTCAGATTTCCTCTGTGAGGTAATAGCACCTGTCTGGCAGAGTTATTGGTGAGGATTGAGATTATTAAAGCATCTGGTGTCCTCCTGGCCCGTAGTGGGAGCTCAGGAGGTGACAGCAACGATTTCTTGCAGGCATATTTTATTTCTTCGGAGCGTAAGCTCCTGGAAGGTGGGGGCCTGGTCTTGTCCTGGCCTCCCAGCCTGGGAAGGAACCAGACAGGTAGTGCCCGGTCAGGATTTGATGCTGCTGCTGGGAGTTTTATGTGGTGTGGACCTGGCTCTGGGGTGCCCTTGGATGAAATGTGCTCGGCCTCTGTGTGGCCCACATAGTTGAGCTTGGAGGGGGGGCACTGTGGACTCTGAAGGGAGGCTTCCAGGAGGAAAGGATATTGGAGCTCAGTCTTCCACAGTGGGAGGATTCACAGCTGGTGGGAAAGGGTGTCTTGGGGGTGGTGATGGGGCGTGCAAGCTCTGGTTAGCTATGTGCGCCAGGCTGTCCGATGGAATGGAGGACTTTCTCTCCTGAGTGTCTGTGGAATCTGCCCTCCACACAGCACCTTAGCTGCTTCTTACCTTTATAAAGCAGTTCTTTCCTGCCTGAAAGATCTAGATCAGTTGTCACCTCCTGTAAGTTCTCTGATGGTCCAGGCTGGATCGTGCTTGTCTCCTCTGTGGGTCCTCCCCCAGCATCCGATGCTGCCTCTGTCACAGCGCTGTCGTGTAGTTGTCTTTTGGGTCCACCGTCCCCACTCAGCTGTGAACTCACTGGGGCAGGGCCCTCACTCATCTCTGTATCCTCAGTGTCGGGCACAGGCACCCGGGAGGAGGACTGTAAATATTTAATCTGAATTACCAGTGAGATGGAAAGGAAGAAACATTTGGGTCATGTAGGAGATGCCAGGCTCTGATATTTGAACTTAATTTTGTACGATTGATGGGTTTTGACCTAGGGAGTACCATTTCACAAGAGGCTTCTTACGTGGTGGCCGAGTGCAGAGGGGTCAGTGAGGGGAGGGGACTGAGGGCGGGTCCATCAGTTACAAGCCTGTCCTGCATCGTGATTCTCGTGCTTGTTCAGCTATGTGTCGGATAACTAGATGTCTCTTTATTTGGAAAGATGAAACCCCCCCGCACTGCCACATACTCCACAGCTTTTTAGGTGTAGCAATAAGATTTGCCTGAGAGATGGGAGAGTGTTTCCATGACGTGCTTCCTAAGCTTCTGGAATAGCCTGACAGATGGTACCCTCTCACCTGTGTGAAGGCAAATTCCACCAAGAAATTCAATGCATCAGTTGTACCGACGATCTCCCTATGAGTCCCACAGTAACAATTTGTCACTTGGTTTTAAAGAACTCTGTGGTGGAAGCGAAACGAGTGGAGTACAGTTGTTGAGTCATTACAAGCTCCCCAAAGCATCTCTGGTTTGAAGAAGGGGAGCCAAGGGTTGCTGGTGGCATCCGGGTCACGGACTCCATCTGTGGTCGTGGACTTTGTCAGGAATCGAGGAGAGTTTTTTTGCTGGTTTTAAGATGAGTTTACGGTTAGGTGAGCCAGAATGCTTGAAGCCTGTGCTGGGCCAGTTGTAGTCCCTGAGGCACGTGCCTCTGAAGAACGACGGTAAATGTGAAGCAGATGTTGCGTTATTGCTTGCCTGCCTAGCGCGTGTAGAGCCCCGAGCTCTTTGGAAGGCTAGGCTGGGGCAGACGGCCCATCCTTAGGGTCTAAGGGCCAAAGTCGTATCATTAACTGAACATTAGTAAGCAGCCCTGTGCAGGTGTGAGAGGAAAACGCCAAGTGAGTTCTTCTTCTAAGGTACACTCATCCATGCCCGTTCATGTGGGACTTGGAATGTCAGGGTCTTGGAATCTGACCAGTCAGGGGTATCAGATGTAGATTCCCCCCTTGAGGCGGGATGCAGAGGACAGAGACGGGGAGCCCTTGAGAGCATCCCCTGGGGTGGAGGCCTGTCAACCTCTCCCTACCTCTTGGGGGGTCCAGATATCATACCAGTTTCGGTCGCGATGGAACCAGAGGATGGAGATGTAGATTTGTGGTGGGGCAGCTGTGAGAATGTCTCCATTGCCCTTGCTTCACCGAAGCAGTAACGTAGGTGAGAGTGGGAAGTGGGGAGAGTGGGAGAGTGGGAACATTAGACCTCCTGGATTTCACGTCTTTACCGTCAAACGGAGATCCGGACACTGTGCCCGTAGGGTTGTTGTGAGGCCTGAAGAAGACGGTGGCTACCGAGGAACCGCCCTCAGCACCCATTCCCGGAGCCCGTGCGCCCTGCGTGGTGCCGGTGCCCAGGGCCCGGCCCGGTGGGTGGAGAGGGAGCCCTGGCAGCCACCCAGCTGGCCTGGGGAGCTTGTGGGTGGGAACCACAAGATACAGAGCAGATGTGCGTGTCTCCCGTGATCTTTTCCTCCACACGGTGGTGTTTGAGAACTTTTCCTTTTATGAGTAGTTTTGAAAATGGTACGTGTGGGTGCAGTTTAATTATAGCCTCATCTTTCCACTGCTGCCGTAGGAGGCTTGTTTTTCCTTTAGCCACGCGTTCGTTTCTTCAACGGGCTCCTCCCCGTCTGCAGTTTCCAGCGTTCTGAAGTATCTTTAAACTAAAGTTGTTCATCTCTGAAATCTGGGCTCACATGTTCCTTTGAAGCAGCGCATGATGACACGCAGGGGGCGCAGAGCATTGTCCCCGGCTGCGTTCTGAGCCACTTACTTTGTTTTCTTCTGTCTTTTCTTCTAGTCATTCCCCCTGCTGCAGGCACCAGCTTTTTTAGCCGCACTCACAGCCTCCTTGTCCTAGGAATCCTGCTTCTGAGAGCCTTTCCGGAGGAGAGAGTTTCAGTGTAGATAGAGCTGTATGCACAAAGAAGTTTATTTTATTTATTTTTTAAAAGTGAAAAATTGGAGAGGGCCTAGACATCAGCTAGGGAACTGGCAGAAACTGGACCATGTCCACCTCCAAGGGAATATTCACGTACTCATTAAACATGCCGTTACTAAGGCAAATTTGGTAAGTGAAACGCTCATAATAAAGGCCAAAGTGAAAAATTAAGTCGTGATACAGTGTCACCCATGTCAAAATGCGTGGAAGAAAAGAATGGAAGGAAAGCCAGTAACACGTCTGTGGTGGGTACCTGGAGGGTAGCGATCTTCTTTCTCTTAATTCTGTTACCCGTTTCCTGTAACAAGCCTGTATTCTGTTAGTATCAGAGTTTTAGAGAAGGAAGAAGAGCCTCTGCACCCAGCAGCGCCTTTGTGATTGCTTTTTAGATTCAGTGCCATCACCTTCCTCCTGGAACTAGCGCCAGAGCAGTGATAAAGGAGGAGTCTAGAGTCTGAGTGGTATTCTTGGTAATCCTACTTTAAATATCCGGGACTGTTATGAAGAGTGTTTAAACAAATGGATGAGGAAGAAATTGTTAGGGAGCACTTTTTTTTTTGTTTTTTTTTTAATGTTTTCCTTCCTGATGTTATCTCTGCTTCCAGGAAATTCAGTTGAAGCGGAAACGAGCACCCAGAAGGAACTGAGAGAGAGGTGAGTGTGTGGCCTTTTGGTAAGAAGACGTCATGGGTTAGGTTTGTCTGCCAGCGTTTTGAGTGTTCTGCTCCCTCCTGTTCTATTAGTTTCCTGCGTCTTGTAAATAAAGCAAAAATACCTGTGAAGCTGACAGTGGTCATACAAAACCAGAAGTTCACGCCGTATGTCCCGCAGCCTTCATTCATTTGCATTAGGTTGCTCCTGGCGTTTCTGTCGGGTGATTTGACCCAGATGACACATTCCTTCTGTTGGCTCCTGGATACTTGCAGGATGAATTCCAGACTCCTGAGCCTGACCCATCTTTCCTTTTCATCGTGTACCCCGTGCTTCAGTCTTAATCTTCGTTTTGATTGTTCTCCAGACCACGCCTGTACACAAGCGGTACACTGCCTTCTTCTGCTTATAATTTAAAAATCCTTCTTCAGAGTCAGTTCACATGGAAACGGACCTTGCTCTCCCCGACACCCCCGTCTCTCCACTGCATCCCAGCATCAGTGATCCTTCCTATAGCAGTTGGCACATAATTACACTATAGCACTTACCACATGGTATTATAATATTTTCTGCATTTATCTTTCCGTGCCCAGGATTCCTTGAAAGAGGTAAGGAGACAGCATTAACTAGGTATGGTATGTGCCAGCTGCTGCCCTAGGCGTTCACATCCGTTATTTCTGACCCTACAAGGTGAGCATTGTTGTTCCCAGTTTAGGATGAGGACCTTCAGGGTCAGAGTTGCATACTTGCCATTAAGAGGCAGAACTGGGATTTGAACTTGAACCTGTTATGCTCCAGCACCTGGGCTGTTATTGTTATTGCACATTGCCTTTTGAGGGCAAAGACTTCTTTAATATCTGCACACCTGCTCTAGCCCCAGCTATCTGGCATGTGGTTGGAATTTTTTAAAAATGTTCATGGAATAAATGGATTGCAAGCACTCTTAGCTTGCCTCTGTGGCCAACTGGAAACGTCAGGGTCTCGCCCTCCTCTGTTGACTTGTTCAAGGTTCTGACTGTCGTTAGTGCCATTGCTGTTTCCCTCATCTTTGGAGCTGCGACCCTTTGGACTCCTGGGGGCAAAATAAAGAAAAAAAGACCAGTCTGGGGTGCAGAGTTTCAGATTTTACTGGCATCGTGAAGGCCTCCAGCATCGTTAGGGTGGGCAGGCAGGGAGGTATCACAGCTCTTCACTGGAGGGCATTTTACTCAGGGCTTCTGTAAGTTTAGAAGAAACTTTCCTCTCCCACTGCGGTATTCGCAAGACCCTTCCCAGTTCAACCCTCCACTTCTGTCCTGATAATAACGGTGGGTCATGTCCCACCGGCAGGCTGCGGAGAGGGCAGTAAGGGCCTCCCCGAGTGGAGATGGTCTTCGCTGAGATCTGAAGCACGAGGCTCCGGGGCGTGGCTTGTTGGAAGAGTGTCCCCCCTCGAGGTGACGGAGACACGACCCCTTTGAGCTGCGTGGCTGGTGCATGGAACGTGAGGCTAGAGAGGCAGGCAGGGCTGCCTTGGGCTGGTCCTCAGATACTGCCTTAAGAGCCCAAATCCTGTTCTACAGGAAGAGGGGAGTCTTTGAAGGAGAGTAAGCTGGGACTAGACATGATCAGATTGGCCATCTTGAAAGCCGACCGTGGTTGCTTGGAGAATGGCAGGGAGCCTCTTCTGGCCTTCCTCAGCCACGTGTCACCCTTCCCTTTCTGGCAGGTTTGTTTCTGTTCCTTCTGTTCTGCTGTTTTCAGCTGTAGGCTTAGTGCTCACGCTAATTAAATGTGTGCCCTCGGCCCCTTCTGCACTCTGCAAGGCAGCAGCAAGCCATCGCATCCATCACGCTGTCTGAGCACAACTGCATCTGCTGTTTACCTGTTAGTGGATGCGCTGCAGCTTTAAGTCCTCTGCTCTTGTCTGAGTTCATGAATAATGAGACAAGAAGGAATAGGAAAAAGTGGGAGAAAAAAGAGCTTAAATTAAGGAGCTTATCTGTAATGGGGATTCACGTGGGCTCTTCACAGAGTTCAGGGTGGTTTTCCTCCCGGCTTAGGTGGCCCTTGGGTAATACAGGTCACTAACCAGATGATTGCCTCAATGGTGATACCGGAATCTGCTTGCGGACCGTGAGGGTTTTGAGGTTTTTAAACCCGCAAGTCCACCTCGTGGGTTTGGGTTGGCCCCCCACGTTCTCCTGGGGCCTTGGAGCCAGACAGACGTGGATTCAGATGTGTGCGCTGCCACATACAAGCTGTGAGACTGTGGGCAAGGTTCTGATGCGCCTCCGTCCCCGCAGCTCTAAATGAGGATGGTCCTCCCTACCTCAGAGGGATTCTGTGAGGACCAAGGAGGACCGTCTGCGTAAAATGCCTGGTACAGAGCGGCCAGTTGATACGCAGCTCCCGCTGACTCATGCCCTCTCTCAGGGTCCCTCCACTACCAGCCAGACGGTGGCTCCCCCTCCTTCACTGGCTCCACGTCAAGCCCACTGAGCCCTCTTTGTGTTTGTTTTTAGAGTATCCTTGCTAAAAAATGCTCTAGGGAAACAAAAAGCCTCCAGAACACCATTGCAAATGTGGGTAGATTACAAAGAGCCAGTCATCTTAAGTGTTCTTAAGTCATGGTCCTGGTTTGGGATCTTAGTGTGGAAAACGATTTCTCTTTCAATCCCGATGGTCAAGGACTGAGGAAGACAACTTAAGCTACCGACACATTCTCCCTGAGTCTCCTGCGCCCTCAGCCTCACGCGCGCTGTCCGACGGTCACATGCTGTCCAACTGTCACGTGCTGTCCGACTGTGAAATGTCCGCAAAGTCCTCCTCACGAGACCAGAAGCAAGACAGCGAGACCGAGAAGACTTCGGTCCTGGCAAACAGCGTTTCTCAAGGTAAGCCAAGCTTCACTGAGCGTCGTAAACCTAGCCAGAGTTTCCTGCTTTGAACGATAGTTTGCTGTCTTGCCTTCGTACTAAAGCAGAGTATAGTGACATTGGAATAGTTACCAGGTGAGAGGAGATCCTGCGAGGGCCCAGGCCCATTGTTAAGAGTTATCCTTCATCACCGGGGAAAGCTACGGTTGTTGAAAGTGTTGGAGATTGGGAAAAAGTCCTTTTTATTTTTTAATGATGACGTGTTACATGCCTTGCCATTCCTTATCTGGCAGACTGGAAAGCACTGGGGTTATGGATCAGGTCTAGCTCTGGCCCATTTCTTGCTGTCTCTTTCGAGCTCTTCCTAAGGTGGTGTCGCTTTGAGGACCGTTGCTTTGAACTGTACAGGGCCCCTGTTTGGAGATTTTGAATTCAGTAAATCTGCTGTGTTTCTCTTTAGTGTGACCCTCGGCCCTTTCCATCAGCCCCTTGTCCTGCCTCTGGGCACGGAGCCGTGGGCTCAGTTGGCAGAATCAGCCTCCCGTGACCCCACCTGCCTCTGAGCTCCCCTTTACCCCTTCTGTGTTTGCAGTCTTGATTGCCTCCTGTTGGGCATTAGGTAGGGCTTACTGTCCATAAGTTCAAGGACTGGTATAGACCAGAACAGACAGACCTTTTCCAGTAAAAGGCTGGATACTGTGTGCCTCAGGCTTTGCAGAGCATATGGTCTCCGTTGCAGTTACTCAGTCGTGCTGTCGCAGCATAATGCAGCTGTAGAAAATACGTAAATGCGTGAGTGTGGGTATGTTTCAATAAAACTTTATTTACCAAAACAGGTGGTGGGTGGATTTGACACAGGGGCCATAGTTTTCTGAGCCCTGGTATAGCCTCTGGACCTCAGCTGACATCCTCTGGTCTCTCCTTTTTCCAGTGGGTTGTTTGCAAGGTGCCCAGAATGGACCCAGGGAACAAATCAGACACCTCCCTGCTAAAAACTCTTTGTTGACACCAGATCACATTAGAACCAGGGTTTCAAAATTTTTAAATCTATTTTTTTAGCAGCAGCAATCCCCCCTCCCTTTTCTTTTTTTCAGATGAAACTGAATATATGTAAAAGATATATAAAAGATACACCTTTTTCCCAAAGGAGTGGAGCCTTTATCCCCAGTGGCGCCTCCGAGGCTCCTTTAGGATACGCAGGGACCAGGGGAGCATGGTTTGGAATCAGACCTCGAGCATGAAGTGTACACGTTTGATGTAACGCAGGTATCAGCTGGGGTCCTCCAGTAACCAGTTACCTAGATGTGCTTTCTTTGGGTTCGTGGCCGTATCCCTCTGCAGTTTCTGTGAGTTTCTGTGTACTTGGTTCCTCTCAGTTATTTCTGGCTCTACTCTCTGCCTTCTCCTGCTTTGGGTTAGACCATGGATTGTTTCCCTGTCCCTTGTGCTGCCTCCTGCTGCCCGAGACCACTCTCACAGGGCCTTTGTGGGAGGAGCAGACTGAGGTGTCAGGGACTAGAGGGGCGGGGTTTACAATGCGGCAAGCCTGATCGTTGACGGGCTATTTGTGATCCCTGTTCTTTAAGACCCTCCTGCTACGGTGGTACCAGGCACTTCCTCTTTCTCCCCCAGCCTGCCCTCCTTTTTCTCACTCTAGGCCCCATCCGCCACCCCAGCCTTGGTTTATTTCCAGTGTAGAACCATCTTTTACTTCTCAGTCCTCTGAGGACCTATGACCTTGGGCTTCTCAAGTGGATTATCCGGCACTTTCCCGAATGGGGACAGTGCTCTCTGGAGCTGTCCTAATTAACCCACTGTTAGCTTTTTTGGGTTTGTTTCTCTTCAGACTTTTGGTCTCTGCATCTGTTTTTCCTTTTGTCACGCTTACAATCTGAGCAGAAAGATAATTTAGTACTTGTCCTTTTTTCACTTAGCATTATATCATAAGTTTTCTGACGTGTTACATAACATCATTTTCAGTGGCTTTGAGATAGTCCGTTGAATGGCTGAACTGCAGTTTTCCTTATGTTCCCCTGTTGCTGAACATTTAAGTCATTTTCTAAAATTTCACAATTGTGAACAGTGCTGCAGGGAGTAGCTTTGAACATAAAGCTTTCCCCTTATTCTGGGGCATTTTCCTAACCTAGATTCTATAAATTGGAACTACTCGGCAAAGATATTTATACCGTCGCTTGTGGTGGCTGCTGCTTGCAGGATTTATGGGTTTAGAGAGGCGGCGTTTGTCAGAAGGGTATTATTGTAAGAGGGACAGATATTTTTCTCCTGTGTTAAGATGAGTATAGTATTTCTTTCTGCCCAGTTAGGGCTGCATAATTAACAAGCGGTGTCCAATTCGACCGGGAATGTTTCCTTAAGGCCAAGGGATGATTCCAGCTTCCAGCCAGTCTCAGTAGAAGATGTGTTGTACCGATCGCTGCTGAGGGTTTTTGCCCCAGAAGCCGGCAGTATGTGACGTGGATAAACCAGGAAGGAAGGCTGCAGTCAGAACAGATAAGTTCCTGACTCACTGAGACCTGACTGGCCGCTGGAAGATTTGCGGGGCAGCAAGGCAGGAACGGGAGGTGTGTTGCCGTGCTGCTTCAGTTTACTGCAGGCGGGGTCCACAGACAGTCCGCCAAATGACTTGCTGCACTCCTGGCATTCATAGGAGATAGCTGAAGATCTGGGAATTAAGTCATCCCATAAACATTCAAATTCATGGCAGAATTACTATTTAATTAGGAAAAGATCTGTAACATTGTGATACTTTTAAATGAAAGTCATTTTGGAGGAATTAAAACTGGGTCATAACATTAGTATAATGTTTTAAAACAAACATTACCAAGACAAAACCGAGTATCCCCTAATTGATGAATTAAAGACATTAGTTTTGCCTTTGGATACTTAATGTGATTATGCTGTAAACACTGATACTAGAAACCTACCTCTGGACTGGAACTGCACTTCCTCCTTTCTTTGTTAAAGTGAGCTGTGGCAGAGGCTGAGAAATTAAAAGCATGCTCATTTTAGAAAATTCAGAAATTTTAAATTTCTATATATTGTTAAATATTATGTTAAGATATAGTATTAAAGTTTTGAGAAGCCTAAGATCTACCACCTAAAGGCGACCTCTGTTAATATTTAGGTGTATTTCCTTCTTTTCCATATATGTGTCTTTCCTGTCTGCAGATTTTTAAACAGAGTTGTGATTATGCTGAATAACCCATTTTGTATCTGTATTTTTTCATGATATTATATGGTCTTCATAATATAATTTTAATAGCTGTGTAACATTGCATCATAAGGGATGTAAAGCAGTTAATGTAATCATTTGCGTTATTTTCAGTTCTGACTGTTATAAATAGTGCTGAGATGAACCTTTCCAAACATTCTGACAAATGATTGTCAGTATCTCCGGTGATCTCTTTAAATAGATTCCTAGAAGTAGAATTATTTGGTAAAAATAAATTGGAAAGAACCTTTCTAAGGCTAATGACAAAAATAGTCCCCAGAGTCATACACGTTTATACTCGTGCTAACAGGATGTATTCCTGGAGAGCACCCTTCTTACCATTCTCACCAGTGTTGGGATTATTGTTTTGCCTTGTTTTTAAGTCTTGAATTAGTAAGTGATAAATGGTTAACATATTCCTCTCAAAGGATTAGTCTCAAAAATATCTGAGTTCGTTATGAAGGTGGCTTAATCAACTCTCAGGCAATTCAGGCGAACTTGAAAGTGATCTTTTAGTTTCCCTGCAAGGAAGATTTTAAATTAATATTTGATATTTAGAAGAATAAAAGGCTGTATTAGAGTTAGCATTAAAATTGTATGGTGTGTAATTTTTCCATGTGATATAAAGTATCTTCTTTGTAGAGGGCTGCAGAGAATCATCACAGACTGGCTGTGGGCTGTGGGCAGTAGCTCTGCCTCCCCAGGCCTCAGGAAGACTCTCTTAACATATCCAGTACTATTTAGAATTTCAAGATCACTGCGTAGTCTATAAATTATTCAGTTTGTTGGGGGCTTCAGACTTTAAATTAAAAATGTCCTCCTTCCTGTAGACTTACTAATGGAACATATACAAGAAATTCGAAGTTTGAGAAAACGTTTAGAAGAATCTATTAAAACAAATGAGAAGCTACGGAGACAGCTGGAGCGACAAGGCTCTGAAATTGACCAAGGTAAGGTGGACCTTCCCAAAGGGCGGTGAGGGCTTCCTTTGTGGCGCATTTGCCTGGATAAGTGCGCTGTGTATTGGGAAGAGCTTTGGACTTGTGGCCAGAGAGATTTCAGTTCAAATCCTGACTTTGCTGTTTACTTCACCTTGCTGACTCTCAGTTACAGTAATTTATCTGTTAAATGAGGATAATAATTCCCATTTTATTCTGGTGGCGATGAGAATTAAGTGCGCTAACTTAAGCGGAGTGTCCCATAGTCCCTGGTGCAGAACAAGTACTTGATAAATGTTCGTTTCCCGGTCATTGGAGGAGTCTGCCAGCCTCTGGCATTGTGAATTGTGGTTGCCTCCTCATTTGACTCTAGAAGCTGAAGCAAAATAGATAGGTATGTTAAAATAAAACAAAGCAGTAGGGCTTCCCTGGTGGCGCAGTGGTTGAGAGTCCGCCTGACGATGCAGGGGACACGGGTTCGTGCCCCAGTCCGGGAGGATCCCACATGCCGCGGAGCGGCTGGGCCAGTGAGCCATGGCCGCTGAGCCTGCGCGTCTGGAGCCTGTGCTCCGCAACGGGAGAGGCCACAACAGTGAGAGGCCCGTGTACCGCAAAAAAAAAAAAAAAAAAAAAAGTATTTTGTCTTTTTGTTAATAATGCATTTTGGCAATCTGGTAACTCCCACGTGCCAATCACGAGGTCCCCAGTGTTCTTACATAACCACAGTTAGCTCAGAATGGACTATTCTTCCATGAGAAGCTTAAAAATACATATTTTTTTCCCATAGGCAAGACATTCATGTGGTTCAAAAATTAATATCACCATTCTGTACCCATTAGTCCTGTTCTTCCTTCTCTCCTCCCACTTTTGTTAGTTTTCTTCTCTATCCTTACAGTCTTAATGCAGATACAGATGTATATTCTTATTGTCTCCTTCACCTGCCGGAAAGGTAGAATGCTTTATATCACTGCTCTGTTCCTTCTTTCATTGAATAATCTATTTTGGTCATCTTTCCTTGCTGCTCCAAAGAGAGTGTCCTCCCTCTGGTCAGAATATATCTTGAGAGCAGCTCTGTGCACCAGGAAAAGCCTGAGTTTGTTTGGGAGCCGGACTGGCCTGGGTAGGGACCCAGCTCTTCTGCTGATGAGCTCCGTGACTTTGGGCAAGTCACCTCTCCCTTCCAGGCTTCATTATCTTACAAAACGGGGTCATTGTGAGATTAAATGAGACAGTGTTATACATAGGGCCTTGCTCAGTGCCTCACCCAAGAGATGGTGGTTTTCTTCATCATCATCAGTTTTATTTTGTATAACATTATTCGTTTAACATTGCAAAGCTCTAAGCTCTGCTCCGGGTGGGGACACTAATGTCGTTGCCATTTCTAGGGATGAGATAACCGAGTTCTAGAAAGATGTAGTCAGTGGCAGCACTTGCTTCTTTGCACCCCTAGTCACTGCATTCTAGCCCATCATAGCCTTCAGCCTAGAAGGACATCTTTTCAAAGTACCATATATGCTGTAGCTTGCAAGGTAAACAGAAAGGTTCCATCTCTCTCTCTCTCCCCCCCCTCCCCCTCCCCTCCTCCCCCCAACCCCAGCGGCATCCTGCCCCTCCTCCCCCTCACACCCCCAGGGAAATTGATTAATCTGAGTTATTAGTCACATCAAACACAGGAAAGAAATACACGCCTGGGCCCATCACAGTCACTCTTGGTAATGCCTGAATTAGATTCATTCTGTTTTACATTTTCCCTGACAAATCCAATTATAGAATTATTTGGGGACTCAAATGGCCACCAGCTACAGTAGAGCAGGCAGTTGCTCTGGAGAGCAATTCACTCTGATGGGAAGGTTTACAAAAAGGCATTCATAAAGTATTTATGCTGGTGGGAAGACGTGCTGTTCTCACCATGTTGTCACAATCCCTGAGAAGACAAAGAAATAATAGTGGTTCTGCCTCCCTCCTGCTGTGAAATGTTCATCTTGGGAGCAGGTTTGAGAAAGGCATGGCTCCTTGTAATGTTGAGGTGGAACGTTGTTAAAAACTGTCATCTCATGTGTTACATCTTCCGGCTTGTCACCGGTTCTACAAGCTTATAGTGATGATGTTCAGAGGAAAGATGGGCCTCGTAGCATCCGAAGCGGATCCTGCTAGCTCAGGCTTTGTCAGAAACTGTTCCTTGGCCTGATTATTCCTTTGAAAAGTCAGCACCTTAGCTGTGGTTGCAGGAGACTTCTTCTGTAGAATTGTTCCTGTTCATCCAGGTTGCTCTTTGGTCTTCTTTTGGCTCCAGCCTGTCATCAGTGGTGGATTGACGAATGGTAATAGCAGTAACAGTAACATCCATCCGTCATTTTTATTGAGTTAATAGAGGCTTTAGGGACGTTATGTGACCTGCCTGAGATCATGCAGCTGCTAAGAAGCCGGAGCCATGGTTCAAGCCCAGGTGTCTCTGGAAAGACACCAGAGTTCATAGGGAGAGTGGAGGAGGATAGTGGGGAGAGATACATGTGAATAAAAAAAACATATGACATTGTAATCAGTGAACCGTTAGCATGAGAAAAAGGTAGTGCCTGTAGCGTGGAAAGAGAATGAACTCTGGCTTCCGGGAGACACAATACCATACCTTCCTTAGAGGGAGTTTGGATATTACAGGTCCTCAGTTGTGTATCAGGATGTTTTCAGCTGCAGATAACAGAATATGAGTAGAAACTGGTGTCACCAATGGGGATTTATGTCTTTGTACATAACAAGAAATCCAGAGGCAGGCGTTTCTAAGGCAGGTCTGAAGTCTGACTGACTGGTAGCTGGGCACGGGGTTAGTACCTGTGACGGCTGCAGCATCCCTTCCTCTCAGGACAGGGTCCAGAGCGGGGAAGGAGGAGGGTGGCACGTGCTCCTGCCTGTCCTCCTTTCATCCGGGTGGAAAAGCTTTCCCAGAAGCTCCCAGCAGGCTTCCTGTCAAGTTTCATCGACCAGAAGTGGCACATGACCGTGTTCTAGCCGGACTGGAAGAGCAGGTGTCTGGCATTTGGGCTCTGCGGTG
Organism: Tursiops truncatus; assembly: GCF_011762595.2. Taxonomy (NCBI): domain Eukaryota; kingdom Metazoa; phylum Chordata; class Mammalia; order Artiodactyla; family Delphinidae; genus Tursiops; species Tursiops truncatus. The sequence continues at coordinate 101,559,373 of NC_047039.1, read as the reverse complement.
TGGTAGACTCCACCAGTAAGGAAGACCGGGAAGCATCCGCCTGCCAAGTGTAGAAAGTGCCTTGCACCCAGCAAGTGCTCTCCAGGGGTCGCTGTGAACATGAACATCATACATGGTGCAGCCGTAGAAAGTTCCGAGCACGGGCAGTGCTGAGGTGGTGTGTCAAGGGAGCTGCCCGGACGGAGGGAGGGCTAGGATTTCAGGAGATAGACAGTACCCGGGCAGGTATTTACAAATAAGGAGACCGATCAGAGTTTGTAAGTTTCCTCACACCCAGGCTGTCCAGCTTTAGAGCCTGGTCTTTTTAGTCTACACTTCGGGGCAGTGAGTATGAGCTACGAGTTGAAAGGTGAGTGTGATTTTGACAGGTGAAGAAGGTGATAGGCATTCTAGGCAAAGGGAGTACCTCATCCTGTAAAGCCAGGGAGGTGTGTGACCATGTGTGTGGTGTGTGTTTGGAGCATGCATGGCTCAGTCTGGCTGCATTTGAGGACACCAGGGTCTAGTGTGAGAGGGAGTGGGGTGTAGGCCTTGAGATTCGAGCTAAATAATAGAGATCTGAAGTTTGGACCTTGTGTTTGGTTGTGTGATTGTCTTTTGCCAATCACACAACCAAACACAAATACATCTGATGGTGGGGCCATCACATATTTTTGAGCAGAAAAAAACCTGAATGGACCGTGTTTAGGATGATAAGCTCATTGGCAGAGGCAACGGGGCAAGGTGTAAGGCTGAACTACAGGGGCAGAAAAGAGGGGGCCAGCGTCTGAGGCATTTTGGAGGAAGAGTCAGCAGTCATGGTTGCCTGACTAGGCAGTGGAAGAGAGAGGCCTTTAGTCTGGCTCCCAGGTTTCCGGCTCCGGTTAGGGTTAGAGGCGAGACCGTCTACACCGGCAGGAAACAGGAGGGAGGGCGGGATTGGAAGGGTTGGGGGGAAAGGTGAAGAGTGGACCGGAGCCTCAGTGGAGAGGTCCCCTGAGGGTTTGGACCTCAGGAGAGAAATCGTGGAGGTTAAGACTGTCACCCGCCCCGCCAGCCCGGTTCTCCTTTGTTCACCCCGAGGCCGGGTAGGATGTGGGGAGTCTCCTCCGTCTCCTCTTTCAGGCTCACTCTCATCTCCCTTTGGGCTCTGGTAGTACCTTAGATAGTTCACAGGAGTAATTTTCATTGTGTGTTGTGTTTCCTCATTATTTAAAACTGTTTTCCAAAAAGTTCCATCCATACGGGCCTGGAGACTATCTATAAATTACTATTTATGTGTGTTTTTATAGGTTCTTCAAACATTTTTGCTTATGGTTCAGAGCTACATAATTCTCTGACATCAGAAATATGTTTCCTGAGGAAGCAGAACGAGGCCCTCAATACAATGCTCGCTAAAGGATCCAGAGGTAAAAACGAGAGGAGCCGTCCGCAGCCTGGAGCTCCACAGCCCTCTGTGGCGTGGAGAGAATGCAGGCGCTGGAGTGAGACCAAGTCCTGTGGCCCTGTGACTTTGGGCAGGTCGCTTAACCTCCCTGAACCTCAGTATGTTTTAGCTGTAAAATAGGAACGCCTCAGAGGGCTGTTGTGACACCTAAGCAGTGTCCAGCCCGCAGCCTGGTGCCTCTGACAGGGGCTTAGTAGGTGCTCCTTTCCTTACTTGTCACCCTCCCCTCTGTGCAGCCACCTCTCAGCTTGGCTTAGTTCACAGTGGGAGAGAAGGGCTGGGAATACATTGCTCCCCAAATTTCAGAGATTTCCTGCTGTCAGGCAAGTTTCTCCAGTATTTTAAAGATCGCTTCTTTTAATTCCGTCTGTTTGGAGCTTAACCCACAAAGAGCTTTCACTTAAAATGTTTCTGGGATGACGTTATTGTTAGTCCTATTTTACAGGTGAGAAACTGAGGCTTGGGGAATTGACTGGCCTGCGGCCACAGATACAGAAGGTGGTGCAGCTGGGACTTGGGCCCGTTTATCCCACTTTCACTAGAGGATACTGATGCCGATTCTGGCTTAAGAGATGAAACGGGGGCTTCTGCAGATATCCATTCATTCATTCATTCAGCAAACACTTCCTGGTTCCTCTTCTGTATCACAGCCTGTGTAGATTCTGATACAGAATTGAGCGAGACCCGGTTCCTTCCCTCAGGGGTTCATGGTCTGATGGGAGAGAGAGCCAGGCAACCCATGGCAGACCAGGGTGAGGATTAGCCATGATAAAGGCTCAGGGGGCGCAGGACCCCGGAGAAAGCATCCTGACCCAGGGGAGGCTGGTCTTTAAGAGCTGAGTCTGGAGCATTAGTAGGGGTTAGCTGAGGGACCTAAGGTTAGAAGAGCCAGGGCATTTTAAATAGAAGAGAGAGGACAGAGGCCCGAGGGTTAGAGGCTGGCGGGGGTGGGGGTGGGGAGTCTGGACCAGTCAGGAGTTATAGGAGGCTTAGCATGGCTGCAGTCTGAGGGAAGAGGAGAAAGCTTGCTCGGAGATGATCATGCCGGGGTTAAGAGTAGAATCAGAAAACCTGGGTCTGAATCCTGGTTCTGCCACTTACTGGCTATGTGACTTCGGTGAAGTCTTACGCTCTTTGATCCTTAGTTTCCTGTGTGGAAAATGCGGAGTACAAAAGTACCTACATGGAGGTGTGCCCTGAAGAGCAAGTAGGGTGACACATGGGGAGGTGCTAAGGTAATGACTGCAGTGAGCACGGCGGCGACGTCAGCTGTTACCGCCACCAGCACGGCTAACAGCCTGCCGGAGTGCTGGCAGCCTTCAGCGTGCTGTGAGGCCCTGTGCGAAGCCCTTACATGTAGTGACTCAGTTACTACTCCTGGCCACACATATGAGGAAACTGAGGCACAGAGGAGTGAAGAGCCTGGCTCAAGGTTGTGGGGTCAGCGACCCCACAAGAGTATGGGGCACTCTTGAGTAAACGGAAGAGCCTCACTCCAATGTGCCCCTCTGCCTCCAGGCTGTGCCCTTGACCATTGGTCCCCGTGCCCCCGTGTTCCTCATCCCTCAGCAGGAGTGCTGGCCTCATGGCCTGAGAGTGACGGCTGGGTTGCTGTCCGCACAGCCCTGCTGGCCTCCTTGGGAGGCTTCCGGACTTTCCCAACACCCGTCGCCAGAGTTCGGGGCCCTGTTTCTTGCCTCTGTCTTTAATTTCTACCCACTGTTTGCTCTGTGAAGGCAAAGTAGCTAGGTTTGCACGGCCCATTATTTAGTAGAAGACTAAACGGGCCCATTTCATCCCAGTGATGTTTAATCTGCACCCTAGATGTTGACAGATTTATCTGCCCAAAATGCAGGAGATAATTGGAATGTCACAATCATAAATGCCAGATGAAATCTCGTTCTCTTTTGTATTCTCTGAGCGCTCCAGCCGAAGCGCCGTATTTGCATAATAAGGGTGGAAAAAACAAATGGTGTCTCCTCTCATTGGTGCTTTTTTGTGCACGCAGATAAACAGAAGGAGAATGAGAAATTGCGCGAGTCCCTCTCCAGGAAGACCGCCGGCCTGGAGCACCTTCAGCGGGAGTTCGCCTGTGTGAGGGCGGAGAACGACAGACTGCAGAGGGAGGTGGACGAGAAGGAGAGTCAGAACCAGCGGCTGCTCCGGGAGGTCTGCCACAGCCGCAGTGAGCTGAGCAGGTAGGGGTCAGGGTGCCCCGGCCCTGCCGGCCCTGCCCGGTGCCCGGGGACGGACACGAAGCACACAACACGTGGCACGTCAGGTGGGAATAAAATACGAGGAGCGACGTCATCTAAGGAAGGGGGACGGGGCCTGGGGCGGATTGCTTGTTTTATCCAGGGTGGTTCAGGGCCGGCCTCTCTGAAAGGATGCCATCTGAGTGGCCACCTGGAGGCCGTGAGGGTGTGAGCTCTGCAGGTCCTGGGGGAAGATCCTTTTCCTTGGAAAGGGTCAGGGCCCCGAGGCAGGGTGTCCTTGGCCTGTGCAGGGCAGAGCCAGGACTCAGTGCAGCTAGAGGAGAGGCCGAGGTAGAGGAGGACACGGAGGTGACTGGAGGCCGAGCCCCGCAGGCCCCCGAGGCGTGGTGAGGACCTCGGTTTTCAGGCCGAGTGACTCAGGAAGCCACGGGAGTTTCTGCACAGAGGCGTGCGGGAGTCTGCCTTAGGCTGTGAGCGCATCACGCTGACTGCCCTCTGCGGTCCCCCGGAGACTCCCATCTCGTCCCACGTGTTTCGGCGGTTCCGTCAGCACTCCGGACGCCCCACACCTTTAGTTCATGACCTCGCCCTCACTTCCCCAGGGTGGTGCAGTGATTTGCAAGGTCACTGTCTTCGCCATCACACAGTGCTGGCTTCTCTCCTGCGCTGTGCACCCCTGGGTGAGACATAACCTTATGAGCTTCACTTCCTCATATCCGTGAATTGGGGATTAGAGAGCACATACCTTTTAGGGTGTCTGTGAAGATGACGTGAGATCACGTCTGTAAAGGGCTGGGCCTGGAGGAGCCCTCGGGAAGCAGAGCTGTGAGGGGTACTCCTCCACATGCTGTCACTCTTGTCCACACTCTCTGGCTGACGGTGGAATTGCCTGCCCTGTGGGTCAAGTAAGCCCCTGCTTGAGAATAACCTCTGCTCCCATGGCGTCGGGGCCTTTCCAGGGTGCAGGAGGAGGTGAAGGTGAGGCAGCAGCTGCTCACGCAGAACGACAAACTACTGCAGTCCCTCCGGGTGGAGCTGAAGGTGTACGAGAGGCTGGATGAAGAGCACAGGAGGCTGCAAGGTACTGGGTGCTCTGGCCTGTGAGCTCCCCCGGACGGCGGGCTGCCCTCTTTCCTGAAACGCTGTTCTGAAACCCCAAGCTTGCCTCCAGGGTAGAGTAGATGGATGCTGAGGCAGGCTCTCTGGGCCACCCTTCTTCTCAGGTGGCAGCGGGAGTCCGGTGAACAGCGGTCTGGGTTCTCACGGCCTCGCGTCCCAGGGTATGCCTTCCACAGGTCACCTCACCCCTTTGGGCCTGCTCCTTCCTCTGTAAAACATGTCTACTAATCTCTGTTGTGTACAGTTGTGAAAATTAAATGAAATCATTTATTAAGAGCGTCCTAGCACGGTACCTGGCACGTAGTAGACACTCACGAAATCACTTTTATGATCATTTTCCTGCTGGTGTGTGTTTGTTTTTGTTTTGCCCGTTCATCCAGCAGACAATTACGGAGCACCTACTACGTGCTGATAGAGACGGTTGCTGGCCCTGGGCCTCGCTGTATCCTAGAGAGATACCAGATCAGAGCGACTTGACTGTAAACTCTAGTGTTTTAGAATCTGTTTTGAGGTGTGGTGGGTTTTTATCTTTTTTTTTTTTTTCGCAACTAATTTTCCAGGTGGTTTCTCCCTATTGAAAGTTTATCTAGAAAAGGGTCACCTCTCAGCTCTCATTTTCTCCTCAGGTTGCTTTTCTTATTCTTGCTGTTGTGTCTTTTAAATATACCGTGGCTCTTAAAATCAGCCCTTTCATTATATAATTCCAGCCCAAATAGATTTTATTACTACTAGACATAATTTCAGGGTTTGGTGTGCAATTTGTCAGGCCTTTATGGCCAGAAGCGAAAATTAATTTCCAGCTCTTATTTAGCCTGTGGAATAGCAGCAATTAAGTCTGCGAGGACTTTTGTTTTTCAGGTCGAGTTGTTATGTTCCATGGCACCTAGGTCTTGGGCGGGGGAGGGTGGTGATGGCAGCGGTGGAAAGCGCCGTCACTTGTCTTCGGTGGCTGACCCTCTGGCGGTTGACAGTGTCGAGGCTTCCCTTTGCTTGTGTTTGCAGAGACCAGGGCAGAGGCATCGGGAGAAGGCTGGAGGGGGCAGGACCCTTTCGGCCACCTGCATGGCCTCCTGACAGAGATCCAGGCTCTGCGGGCGCAGCTGGAAAGGAGCATCGAAACCAACAGCACGCTGCAGAGCAGGCTGGAGGAGCAGCTGGCACAGGGCGGGGAGAAGGCCCAGGAGGCAGATCTCACTCTGGCTCTCCAGACCCTGTCTGTCCCCGAGCGGCCCCAGCAGCTGGACAAGCCCGGTACTGCCCTGCCTCGCCTCACTGTTTGAAATGCAGCCCTGCGCGTCTGTGCGGCACGTGTGAGCTTCTGAATCCCGCCCTTGCCCCATGGAGGTGTCTTCTCACTGACAGCAGACGCGCCGTGTACCCTGGGAGCTTGGGACCTGACCGCTGAGTAGCTGTCACCTTTGGCAAAACGGTGTCATCTGTGGGGCCTGCTGATTCTCAGGGCAGTGGGGTTTGGGCTTCCAGCGCCCTTATCGCCTCCAGTCCTGCTGTCTGCCACCCCCTTAGTCCTGTCCACATGATCTACTGCTGAAAATCCTTTTCAGTCCCTCTTAACTGCCTTTAAAAGAGCATCTTCACCTCTTCCTCCGGTTGTCAGCATCTCAGGATCTCAAAAGCTTCCCGGCAGGTTTGAAAACTGGTTCAGTTTGGCGTTTACCTCTGGCTTTATTGTCTAGCCCTGCAGAGGCTGTGTAGGGAGGAGAAGGAGGACAGACTGGGCCTCGTCTGCCCGACTCCTGCCTAGGGCCGGGCGTAAACCGGCAGGTGGCCAGGCTCAAATCAATCAGCCAGGCCATCGTCTTTGCTCTTTGGATGAAGGAACTAAAACCCAGAGAGGGCACTGGACTTGCCCAAAGTGACACAGCAAGTAGGTGGCAGAGCTGGAGCTAGAAATCATTTCCAGCTCCGGGTCCAGTGCTGTGTCTGAAGTACCACCTGGCCTTCAGGAGCCCTGGTGTCTGGGGGTCATCATCCCGATGCCCAGGTGGATGGGTGTGCGCATCCAGGGGACGAGGAATGCCAGCAGACTTTATAAACAAGTAGTGTAGAGAAGTTTGGACTTACCTTTACTTAGATTGGGAATTACATCTGTCGCCTTTAATTAAAAAAATTACAATCTCTCAAAGAGCACCTAGTCACCCAGCTCTGGAACTTACAGTGACTTGCTCATGGGTTTCTCCTTGGTAAGGATTTTAAAATTTGAACCAAAAAGATGATGTGATGATATGGAAAAAAAAAAATCCTTCTTGGTTACAAAATAATAATTTTTTGCTTTGTATGTGTCTCTTCATTTGGTAATCAAATGTAGGTGTGAATTTATAATGTTCAAATTGGTTTTGGGCCATTCTGTGTCCTTTCTTTGTTTTTGCCCAACATTACATCATAAATGTTTCCCCTTGTTTCACACGGGCTTCCTAATTATTGTTTTCAGATGATTGTCAGTCACCAAACCATTACCCTGATGATCATTAAAGTGGTCTCTGATTTGGAGCTTTAATAGACATCGGCGTTAACACGCTTTTTCTGTTGAACAGTATTCTTAGGATAAAATCCTGCAAGGGGAACCTCACGGGGCTGGGAAGGGGCCCTACTGCCGCCTTCTGCACAGGGGATACATCGGCAGTGGGCCTTGCCGTATTTAAATAGGGGTCTGCTCTGCTCCTGGCCCTTCTTAGGGCTTTGAGGAGATGGGACCGAGGAGGTTGTCGATGTGAGCTAGGGAGATTGAAGCAGGGAGAAGAGTTCAGTGATAGGGGCGCCCAGGAAGGAGCTTTGGGGCAGTTGAAGTGAGGCCGTTGAACAGCCTTTGCCTGTTTTTGAAATTCGTCCAGGGTCAGCCCTGGGGCGGGGGTGGGGGGGGGTGGTCTCCAAAGAGGCATCTAGGAGGATGTGCTCAAAATTCACAGCGCCGTCTCCGTGGAGAAGTTTTCCAGTTTCCTCAGGTGAAGCCTAGAATTATACAGTAGGCAGCAGCATTTCTTCCTTTGCACAGGACTTTTCAGGACGGTATTTAAATGCAGCTGTCTGAAAGTTCTGGCCTAAAGACTGCTGTTTCTGCAGGAAGTGATCGCTCTCGGGCCAGCTCCACAGAGCTGAGCCCTGGGCGCCTTGGCCCCAAAGTTGAAGTGCACTCTTTGGAGGGGCCTGGGTGGGGAGCAAGCTGGGCAGGACACCTTGAGGCCTGGACACAGTCCTCTCTCTGCCACGGACACTCTGGGTGATGCTAGGCAGATCACTTCCTGTCTCTGCCCATTGGTCTCCTTTTCCAGGAAGCCTGAATTACAGTGCCATCCTGCCCCCGAGCTACTGAGAGTTCAGATGTGAAAGTGCTTTCCCGAATTATAGAGTGTGGCCATCATCTCGTGCCGCATGTGCCTGGTTTTGCCTCCTTGCATTGTCTCGAACGCATCACCTCCCAAATCCTACTTCGGGTCACTCTTCTGTCTTATGTGGGTTACTGCAGCCGCCTCCAGCCCAAAGCAGCTCTCAGCCTGACATTGTCCCGCCTGACGTCCCCCACTTCATGCGCCCTGAATGTGTCACGAGGGCTCCCTCCTCTGTGCCTTGGCATCTGCTCCTTCCTCTGCCTACATTTCTGTCTCTCCGCGGGTTACCCCCTCACTTGAGCTCCCACAGGCCCCGTGCCTCCCTCCCTTAGCCCTGACCCCTGAGGGGAAACAGCTTGTTTACTTGTCTGGACAAGAGGGTCCTTCCGGGGAGGCAGCCGGGCCTGCTCCCTCTGTGTCCCCCGTGTCCCACGCAGGGCCTGGCGGGAGAGATGCCCAGTGAGGATCTGAATGAATGTTTGTGTGTGTCTGGTGCCTCGCTGTGTTTTCATTCAGTTCTCTCTCAAATGCTGATGAGAGCGAAACTAAAACGTTTGCTGGTTTATTTCCCTTATTTTGCATTTTGTAGATGGTGACAAGTGTCCCGTGGCAGCTGACAATTCGTATGATCTGTTTGATTCCACCCCAGCAGTGCCACCAGGATCAGGTACAAAGCTAGAGGCTGGGTAGCTGTGGCACAGCTGGGTTTGGCAGTGGGACTTTTTAAATTGGAGGAAAGGGGGGTCCCTGGTCCCAACTCAGCAGGGTATTTGGCAGGATTTGGGGGGTTGTGTTCTCAGCATTTCCAGCTGGCAGTCTCGTTCTCCAAGCCCAGGTGTTACCAACCTTAGCGACATCATTGGTTTTGCTCCCTGTTGTCCTGGGTTAAAGTGTGACTGCCTTATCGTGGCTTTCAAGGCCCTGCAGCATCCAGCCCGAGTGGGCCCGTCCAGCCACACACCTCTGGCCTCCTGGTGCCACACGGATGGGTCAAACCATCCTGCGGTTGGGCCTGCACTTCCCTGTCACTGTGCAGCGTGGCCCCCGCCTTTGCCAGACCGACTTTGCCCACTTCTGTGCCAGTGAAAATCCTGCTGCTTCCCGGAGACTCATCCTGAATGCAGACTGCCCAGGGAAGTGTCTTTCCTGATGGCCCCGGTCCCAATTATCCATCCGTGCTTCTGTTGATCCAAAGGTGGAAAGCGGCAGGCTTTTACCTCTGTGTAGCATAATTCTTGCTACCCATTCAGCCTGGCGCAATTGTCGCTGCTTCTAGGAAGCCGTCCCTTCCCGCACAGAGGCTTGATTATTCTGTCCACTGAGCTCCGGCTCTTTGTCGTCACGCTGTTACACCTCCCACACGGCATCTGTGTTCCGATTAGACCACGGGCCCCTGAAGCGCAGGCCCAGGCTTGATCCGTCTGTGTGAATCAGGGCTCTTCTGCGGAGCCGGCGCCTGATGAGTGTCGGTTGGATTGAAATGAGCTTCTCCCACAGGATGAATAAGCCTACGGCGGGTAATACACAGACTGAGGTCCTGGCTCCAGGCCTCTTTCCCCTCGGGGCTGTGTCAGGTGGCATTTGGGCCTGAGGGCTCTCAGCCCTCCTGGCTGGCTAGACATCGTTGAACGCAGCTCATCGAATGCAGGGTGCCGCCCCGATAGGTCTGACATCTTCCTTCTCGTTCTGTAGCTTCAGAGACTCCTCCACTCTCTGGAAATGACCTGGACGCCCTCTCCTGCGACAGTGGCAGCTCGATCACCAGCGCCTCAAACATGTGCCGCCTGGTCCCTGGCCACCGCCTGTGGGCCAGCAAGAGTGGCTGCCACGTCCTGGGCCTGGTTGAGGACTACGGTGCCTTGTGCGAGCAGATTGGCCGGGGCCAGAAGCTCCTCGCCGAGATGGACGTTCAGATCCAAGAGTCTCCCAGCCCCACGAGTCAAGAGCTGGCAGCAAAGGTAACCTGAGCGACAGAGCTGGAGGGAGAGGGATGCACAGCGGGGCAGGAGGTGGAAGGTGTTGGCCGAGGGCACTGGGGGCGAGGGGCTCACGGGTCCTCAGTAAGGCCCTGGGAAGAGGGGCCAGGGAGCATCGCGCACGAAACCCACGAGGTCAGGTCCGGGCTGCGAGGCTGCTCGTTGTTCTGCGGGAGGGACACCGCTGAGGTTTGTGCCTGTGTTACCGCAGTCGCTTCGCTGGGCTCCGCTGCACTGCCCCTCCACGGCCTGTCCAGTGTCTCGTCCATCCCTCTGTCCTTCAGTCCTGCAGTGTGTCCATCCCTTCTCCCACCCAGTCACCTGTCCGTCGCCCTCCCGGCCTCCGTGCTCAGGCTCTGGGGCTGCTGTGGTGAACGGGGTGCCTGAGGTCCTGGTCCTCATGCAGCGTGTGGTCTGGTCCACCACGCTGCCATCTGTGATGCGCTTGCCGCCGCGAGCCATCCTGCAGCCGCCTCAAGATGGTTGGCGGCCGCCGTTCTTGCACAGGACCTTTTAGGATCGTATTTTCTTTCATCCCAGAGCAGCCTTTACAGTGGGTGATGTCATTCCCGCTGTGCAGGTGCTGAGGGAGAGTAGCTCAGAGCGGTCGGATTTGAACCCAGGTCTCTGTCCGCCAAGGCGCTCTCTTTCTCCGTCATCCTGCTCCCTGAAGAGCGTTGCAGGTCACCCCCCTCACCTGTGCGGGCACCCCCGCATCCCGCCGGCGCCATGCAGACTCCAGGGGAAACATTCATGTCGCGTCGCTTGCCATTGGCGTCGTTCACCTTCCGGAGAGGCTCCGTGGCTGCGGGGACCCTCTTCTTGGCCCAGTAAATGGAGTGAATTCAGGCGGCCATTAATCATGCTTACTGACCGGGCTAACGTCACCACCGAAGTTGTCTCATAATCTATAAGTCACCGTCTTTAAGAACAATGAATTGGTGTCGCCCGGCAGCAGGCTCTTGCCTGGCGTGCGGAGCACAGGCCCTGCGGTCTGGGGATTTATGCTGCCCATTGAAGCTGGCTCGTCCATAATCTTTTTCAAGACCGCACGTAACAGCCTTCTCGTCCCCCCCCGCAGCGTCCACACTCGGCGCCCCTGAGCAGCTTCGTCACCGGTGTCGGCGCAGCCAGGCTGACCCTGGATGAGGCCTCGAGGTTACTGACGCTGCTCTGGAGGGTCTCACTGCCCACCAGTGGCCAGTGCACGCTCCACTGTGAACAGGTGGGTGGTGGCACGTGGGTGCAGAGGCTCGAGGGTGCCGCTGGGGCCTGTGTCTCAGGCTTCCCCATGTCCAGCCCGGGACCTGGCCTCCAGCAGGTGTGCCCTCAGTTTGGGGAAGGTGGCGGGGGGCAGGGAGGGCGCCACGTTGGTCGAGTGACATGTCCGACACCGCGCTGGCTGCTCCAGGCCGGTTCTGACCTGATCCCCTGGGGCCCTGCAAGCTTGGCCTGCCGCCTGGACCCGACCGTGTCCCCACCGCCAGCACATCTTTGTTGAGGGAAACCCTGTCCATGTTCTACACGTCAGGAAACTGAGGTTCGGGGAGTGGGGCACGTACTCAAGGGTGCAGAGCTGGCTTTGAAGGCACAGGTGTTGAATCCCAAGGACAGGCTTTGATTCATAGGCTGTAAGTCCCAGGTTTTCCTCGTGGACTAGGTCATTCCATTCTGCTCAGAATGTCTTTCATTTCTGATGCCTTTCTCTGGACTGTCTGATCCCTTTCGATAGCTTTCAGCATCCTATTTTAGTGGGGTTTGTAAATCTATTTTAACTACTTAGAAACTACTTTTTTTTTTTTTAACCAAACAAAATCATTTATTACAAAACCATTGAAATTTCCCTTAAAAGCTAGACGTTGCAGTAACTTGAACATGACTGAATTAAGAACGGTTGCTCCCATCTCCATCTGCATCCCCATCTGACATGGCGCAGAGCAGAGCCTGTCCCCCGGGTCTGTGTGTGGGAAACATGTCGTATTATGACAAGGTGAGCACCTGCTCTGATAATCAGGGAAACCTCCCTGGAAGAAGGAGCCTACTTGTTAAGGAAGAGTTAGAGCTCTTTGCTTGGTGGCCTGATAGATATTTCCCCCTTTATCTAACCTATAAATTTTTACCAAAGGCCATCAGGAAGGCAGAAGGGAAATGTGCATTCCACGTCGTCACTCATCTAGCTCACCCCTGTGACAGCTCTCAGATCTCCCAACCATGGCAAAGGAGTAGCAGTGAAGCAGCTCTCTCACCTCGGAAGGTTCTGCTGAGCCCGTGCTTAGGTTTCTGTCTTGGGATCCTGGGGAGGAAGTTTGGTGCCGTAAACTCGGGGAAGTACACGAGCAGTCATGGTGCAGGGAAATCCGTACACGGAGTGGAAGACGGCGTGTTGGAGAGGAAGGGCGGCCCACTGGGTTCCAGCCCCACACTGGCCTTGCCTTTCCTCCTAACCCACCAAGCTCTCTTCCATCTTGAGCCCAGAAGGCACAGGTGCTCTCTCCTGGCCGACTGGCTCCTTCTCACCTCTCAGGTCTCAGCTCAAATGTTACTTCAAGGTCAGAGAGGGTTCCCGGTCACTTTATCATAGCATCCTCTTCTGCTTCATCCTAGCCGTTATCACAAGTTATAATTACACACTTGTCGGTTTAATGTCTGTGCCCCTCTGTTTTCCACGAGGGGCCATGTCTATTTTGTTCATATTTTTGAATGAATGAATGAGTAATTTCCTTTCATCCTCCCAAACTGGTACTTGCCCATATGATTTTTTTTATTCCCATATGATTTTTAAAGCATGTGTCTGAACTAAACATTTCACCCTTGATGCAGTGTTTTTGACCTCAGTACATAGTAATGTCTGTTAAATAGATGGAATGCAGTTCTTATTTCTATTATGTGAGTGTGTATAAATGCAAATTAGAGTCACATTGATCTCCCCCGCTAGCAAATTAGTCTAGGGACTGGTCAGTGCCTGTGATGATTTGCCCCTTATTTCCGAGGGTTTCTCGGGTAATTGATTATGCTCACTTTAGCATCACAGAATTTTAGAGCCAGAAAAAGGACCTTGGAGTTGCTCTGATATGGCTGCTGGCGTACACAGACCCCTGTGTGGTGTTAAATTGCCTCTAGCCGCGTTTCTGTCCCTGTCTGTGTGCCTTTTTCTTGGTTTGAAATCTGTGCAAAGCAGATCTCCAAGTTTCCACCAGCAGCTCCAGTGGTTTTTTACTACCTGGTGTTTTCTCTGAGTGTCATTAAATTGCCTTTTGCATCTCCTACAGTCAGTCCCTGGGACTACTCTGGAAAGTGTATATCATATATATCAGTTTATCTAAGAAAGTTGTGGGGAGAGACACAAATATGTACACAGATTCATTTATAAAAATGTTTTTAAGTGGAAGGATGAACAGTCACAGAACAGTCTACATGTAGGGGTGGGAAGGAAGAGGATGGAAGGACAGGGATAGAGGGTAGACTTCTCTGAATTGACCTTGTTTCATAAATTTGACTTTGAAACTGTATAAATGCTTTACATAATTATAAATAAAAATAAACCCCAAAATAAATCCACTTGACAGATGGTCTCACAGCACCTACTCCATGGCAGATGCTGCGGGTCAGAGGGAAGAATTGAGTTCTGCCCTCAGGGAGCTTGTAGTCTAGGAGGGGAAGCAAACAAGTAAATGACCAGTTATAATCCACCATGAAACGGGCAACGTTAGAGGAAGCACTGGGCACGATGGGTGCCCAAAGGAGCAGTAACCAACCTAGACTCCTGGTAGAGAAGGGTCTGAAGGAGACCTGGAGGGGGTCATGCCTGAGCTGACTTTAGAAAGAGCAATAGAGAGGTTAGCCAGGCGACGTGAGCAATCATCATTCTCCCTGTCTTCAGGCATCCTCTCATCTGAGTCTCACTGTACTGCAGTGTGACGAGAGGGTCAGGCATCATCCCTGTTTTACAGATGTGGACCTAAGGCTCTGAATGTAGAGTGACTTTGTCCCAGAATGTGTGGCCTACAGCCACCACCAGCACACAAGTCTCTGAGCTCAGCTTGAGGAAGAATCAAAGAAAACCTTATGTTTAAATTAGGGTCTGTTTTGGAAGCACAGTTGAAGTCCTTGTAGCCGACACAATTGGTTAATCTTAAAAGTAGGTTAAAGTAGGGAATCAAAAAATGATACATACCTTAAACATTTCAGTTTAACTTAAAACAGTTAAATGTACATTCATTTGCCACTCTTTTGATGTAGGGCCAGGGCCTTTTCTTTGAATATGGGTCTGCTGATTGAAGTTCCACATCTTCTTTCTTTCATAAACTATATCCATAATGTATGTCTGTCACTTCCAATTTCCGTTTCTTTAAGATGAAGAAAAAACTTAGGCACTTGCAAAGCAATTTGAATATAGAATCCTTCTAGACTGTGTTCCTCCCACATCTTTTATTCACCCACACCTAATTCGCCAGAAATGTGGTGTTTTTAGTGACTCGTCTTTATCAAGTGTTTCCTGAAACATATGTTAGTTTTCATTCAACCGGTTCTCTCTTTTCATACACATAATTCATAGGTTTACTTAATACTTAATTAAATCATATAACTGATTACAACAGCCATAAACAAGTCTGGGGACAAACTAAAGTGGCTCTTCGTAAGCTGACAGCCCAACATCTCCCCTCTTGGGAGCAGAGGTATTTCAGTGTAGCACAGGGTGGCCTGTGCCGGGGCATCTCACAGTCCAGGTATTTTATGAGAAGGGGAGTGTCCTTAACCCCGAGAACTAGTTCAGTGGAGATTGGTTAAGACAGCCGCGATGGTGGTCACATTTTCACTTCAGGGGTCTGGGGACTCTAGTTCTGCCACCCATCCACTCTCCTCACCTCTGGAAAATCAAAACAGGTTCTCCTAGTAGATCATACTCCCCTAATAATACCTTTATATTCTCTTTGTGTAAAGTAGACAACTAGCGGGAACCCTGCTGTAAAGCACGAGAAGCTCGGCTCAGGGCTCTGTGATGACATAGGTGGGTGGGAGGGAGGGAGGCCCAAGAGGGAGGGGATATAGGTATACGTACAGCTGATTCACTTCATTGTACAGCAGACACTAATACAGCGTTGTAAAGCAGTTATACTCCAATTAAAAAAAAAAGATTTAAGCATTAAAAAAATACCAGCATTATAGTTTTTGGGAAAAAAACCCTCAATGCTGATAAATTAAGAAAATGATTATTCCAGATCCCATCTCTCAGAACTGAAACACTATAAACATTTTCGTGATGTCTCTCTCATCAAATAGCTTAGACATCTTGATATACACACCTATGGATAGAAATATATGTGTTCAATTTTACGGAACAGGAGTGCGTGGCGCACAATAGCTGTTCTGGGCACTTTTGTCACTAATTATGATCATCTTTCAATGTCAATAACTGAAGTTCTACGGCATCATTTTTAATAGCTGCAGAATCATTCCATATTATGTAAGTACCGTAGTTGAGTTATCTAAATCCCCATTGAAACAAATCAGGTGTTTTTTTTTTTTTTGTCCTGCTGTGAGCAGTGCTGAGGTGAACACCCTGGTGCGCAGGCGTCTTCTCGTGCCTGCGTTACCATTCCTTGGGGTAGATGCCCAAGTGCAGAATTGCTGGGTCAGAGGGTTGAGCACGTTTTACATTCTGCTGCGTCTCGCCGGGCGTGGTTCCACCTGGGCTGTGCCAGTGCACAGCTCCACCAGCAGTCGTGAGAGGGCTTTGCCCACACCCTCCCCGCCATCTGACCAGCAGAGCAAGCCTAGAAAACTAGGCTTCTAGTTTTTATTCAGATACCTTTGTTTGTAAGGCTGAGCACTTTTTACGTGGTTTTGTAATTCTTCCTCTTGATCTGACGTTTATATTCTGTGTTCATGTTTCTAATTCCCTTTCTCTTTAGACTGGAGAGTTGAAGGCAGAGATCAGCAAACTACACAAAAAATTGTTTGAACAAGAAAAGAAGTTGCAAAACACCATGCAGCTGTTGCAGCTGAGCAAGAGCCAGGAGAAAGTCATCTTTGACCAGCGTGAGTAGCTGGGCGGCGGCCACCACGGCTGACCACTGCCTGCCTCTGAGGACCAAAACCCCAGCCCTGGGTTGTCCTCACACCTCCTGCTTATGGGTTTCCTTTCATTCTTCACCCATCCTGACCCGCCCAGACAGATGAATTCCCTTAACAGACCTCTGTGGAGGGACCGCTCCATGCCAGGGACTGTCACCTCCCTGGGGAGACAGGTGTGTGGCGTGCAGTGACGGGAACATGTGTAGGGGCTCGGGGAGCAGTGAGGTGGGATGGGGAGGGGGTCACTCTGTCCTGGGAGGTGCCTTCTTGGACGAAGAGACACCTGACCTGAGTCTTCAAGGAGGAGTCGGTGTTGGTCAGGTGGACAGGGGACAGTGTGGGCAAGGGCAGAGGGACAAGGAGTGAGACTGCCTGTGAGGAAAGCCGACAGCAGCTCATGTTGCTGGAGTTGGAGCTGCCCGTGGCAGGTGGAGGTGGGAGGGGCCTGGGGCACCGGGGCCGCCGCGTGAGAGGCCTCGGGTGGGAGCCGCTCCAAGCGGACTGTCCATCTGCGTCGAGAAGGGCTTGCTGGCGGCCGGTGCAGGCAGGTGAGGAGGGCCCGCGGCCGGGCGGTGGGATCCAGAGGAGGGCACCGATTTGAGAAAGACAGTCCTAGACGGACACGGAAACGCAAGGCCGGAGACATCCAATGACGCTTGTAAGGTGGCCCCAGCCCTGGCCCGGGGGCTTCAGAGGCGCAAACCCCCTGCCCGCTTTCAGCCCCCGGCACCCGTGCCCTCGTGCGCGCGGCGGAGCCTCCTAGCAGCACAGGCCCCGCCAGGCCTTGGGTGGCCAGGCCCTCGACATCCCTGAGTCACGAGGGGCTTTGTGGACCAGACCCGAGAAGGAGCCACGGGGCTCACGGCGTCCGTCGTGTGTCAGGTCCCCTTGGCTGAGCACGGAGGGGCC
This sequence comes from Tursiops truncatus, assembly GCF_011762595.2. Lineage (NCBI taxonomy): Eukaryota > Metazoa > Chordata > Mammalia > Artiodactyla > Delphinidae > Tursiops > Tursiops truncatus. The sequence goes on along the minus strand of NC_047039.1, from coordinate 101,542,308 downwards.
GGGGGGCGGGGCGGGGCTGAAAGGGGGTGAGGAGGCGGCCCTGGCAGACCGGTGGGTGTCCGTGGGGCTCCGCCTGGGGGTTCAAGCCAGTGGCAGAGAAGAGGAGCGCTGGAGGCAGCGGGGTGTGGGGAGAGCCATCGAGGCCGTGCCTGAGGTAGCTGTGGGCCAGGTGGGTCCGGCCCCGGGAGCGGCTCTTGAGGAGGTGGGAAGCGGGCTTCTGTACAGCCCCCAGGTCCAGGGAACACTGGCGCGCTCAGCGTTGGCGTTGCCCTGTAGCCGGTGTCCCAGGCAGTCACAGGGAACATGAAGTTACCCCTGTTTGCAGGTGAGCGTATTTCGGAAGTAGGTTCAGATGGGTGAGTTACCACGGCAGGTCCAGAGGACAGAACCCAGCCCTGAGTCCCGGGTCGCTGAGCCTGCCATCGTCAGTGAGCGCGGCTCAGATCTCCGCTCTCCTGCGTGACCTGGAATAAATGACTTGAACTCCCCAAACCCCGCCAGCCTCCCAGGGTCTGCTCTGGCTCTAAGGGACTGAGTGGAAGCTGGGGTAGTGTCCCCTCCTCTCCCTTCCCCGCCTGGTGACGAGGAAGAGTAAGGGCCTGGGGCTGCTCCCTGCCTGGGCCAAGGCGAACACTCCAGCTCCTCCCAGAGTCCGTAGGGAGAGGAGGGAAAGGATGACCGTGAGACCCTCTCCACGTGACCTGGAACCGCCACTTCACTTCCCGCCTGTAGATGGGAATCCCTGGGGGGTGTGCACTGAGGTCACATCTGGCAAACCACCTGTCACCGCTGGACACCACTGAGGCTGGTGTCTTCCTTGCCAGTGCCCTGCTGAGGTGGGAAGAGCAGGTGCTGAGTCAGACAGACCTGGGCTCTAGTCACGCCTCTGCCTGGGGCCAGCCTCGATTTGGGACAAGCTCTTCCCCGCTCTGTCCCTCGGGCTTCTCATCTCAGTGGGAGTTTCTTGCTCTGAACGTGGGCAGTGCTGTTCAGACGTGCGGCCCCTTCACACTTGCGCCAGGTGAGACGTAGCTCGTTCCGTACTTTTAGTACTGTTTTAACATTATTTTTAACCTCCACAGCCATGGTACCGAATCTTTTCCGGGTCACAGGCTCCTTGGCGAACCTCAGGAGAGGGGATCTCTCTCCCCAGAAGGTGCACGCATCCTTGTACACACAGAGATTTGCACGTGGTTTCTGAGGATTTAGGGCGCTCCAACACATAGCCTTGGCCCAGCTTAAGAATGTGCCCTGCGGCGTGGGGCTGGGGAAGGGCACAGAGAGGCAGTGGACACCTCTGAAATTCACTTTGCCCAGTTAAAAACAAAGCCCACACCATCTGTCCCCTCCCGCGGTGTCACAGATTGCAAACAGACTTCGTTGCCTCCAGATGGAAATTTTCGTGAGGCAAGAAATATTTTCTCAAGGCCACCACACGGCACCTATTCCGAATAAGCCGTTGGGCAGCTGGGCCGTGTGTGCCGACAGGGAGACTGTCTCAGCCTTGGGCCCCACTGGCCAAAGGCCCAGTTCCAGAAGCCTGTGTGTCCTCCCCGGGGGTAGCCGGAGTCCCTGGCCATCACCAAAGGCTGTTTAAGGTGGATCCCTTATCGGGCCGATCTCCCCTCAGTGGCGGCATTCCTGCTGCTGCTGGTGTTTGTTGGACAAGACACGGACTGAGGGAAGAAGCCACCTTACTTTACAGTTGCTGCCCTGAAAGCGGGCACTCCCCCCCACCCCGTGGGTTCTGATGCGCTGGGGATCTGCCTCACGCAGCTCAGAGGGCATCAGTCAGATCACAGGGACCTGTGAGATCATCCCGCCCCGCCCGCTGCTGTCCAGGTAGAGTGTGCCTGGCCCAGGGGGCCACTGGAGGGCAGCTCAGGAGAGAGACGCCCACGGTTCGGTCCTCCTCCCCGCCATCAGGCCCCCGCTCCCAGGACTGCTGTGCCCTCGACCCCCGACTTGGCCTTCACGTGTGGGTTTGCTTGGAGCGAGCGCACCCCCTTCCCAGCGCTGCTTCTCCGGGGGGCTGAGGGGCCCTAGTCAGGTGCAGGCCTCTCCCCTGCCCGGCACCACGAGCCCAGCCCGCAGAGGCGGGCCCTGGGGGTCCCACTGGCCCTGCAGAGCCTCAGTTTCCATCTATGACGTGGTGTCGCTCTCTCTGCCTTCTAGTATCGCCGAGGTTGTGGCTTTGCCTGGACTTGAGGAGGGGTCTCTGGTCCACCCTCTCTGATGGGTTATTTGATGCTGGGATGTGTGATGGGGCAGGTGGGGCCTTACACGTCTGGGTCTGGATGCTACAGGGCTGACCACACGCCTGAACCATGTGGGGCTTGGGGCTCCTCCCTGCGTTTGGCTTTTACACTGTCTTCCTGGGCATCTATGTCTAATCATCCCATTCTTTGCTCTTTCCTTAGTGGTTGTTACGCACAAAATCCTTCGGAAGGCCAGAGGAAACCTGGAGGTGATGCCCCTTTGAGAAAGCCATTTGGGGGATGGGAATGGGTGTGGGGCTGGCAATGACTTCTTTTGAAAAACGAAGTTGAAGGTGAAACCCGGTCACGTGTTCTCTGTCAGTTGTATTTTTCTGCCAGCAGCGCATGAAAAGTTTCGTTTCATCATGCCGTGTTGTTGACGGTTGTTCTAATTATTGGTGTGCTGTTTCTTACCAGTGAGAAATACAGCAGACGATGCCTGGCCCATAGTAGGCGTTTGATAAATATTTCATTATCATCTGGTTCTATAAATGTTTACTGATCAAACAGTATGTCTTTGAAAGTAGTTTCAGAATAGCATTCTCACCATTAATTCTGTCAGTAATCTTACTCCAGAGACCCTCCGTGGGACCTAAAATTCTCCTTTTTTCCCCTCCCTTCTCCTAGCTTAGGCCCGGAAGTGCCCATCCTGGAACGTCCAGTCCCAGCAGGCCAGGCTCCTGAGGAGAACTTCCAGCCAATAAAGCTCGTGGTTCCCCACTTAGCTCGTCCTGTCTCTTTGTTACAAGCGTGGTTCCCGCTTACTGAGGGGAGAAGGGCTGTCTGGCCAAAGGAGACCTATCTTTCGCCTTAAGATTGGCGTGGAGTTGTTGTCAGATAGGGTGGGAGCTTCCAGGCGCTGGGCCTCTCACGTCCGGGGCCGGCGCGGAGCTGAGGCATTACTCTCAGGCCCGGGGGTGGGCTCGCGTTCCCCCCCGCCGCCTCCCCTGGATTTGCTTGGTGCTCAGCCAGCCCCGCAGCTGGAAGATGCTCATTTAACGACTCATTCAACCTGGTGATGCCGTTATTTTGTGCAGAGCCTGGGGGTCTTGGGACTGGCGTGGCCCTCAGAGGTCGCCTAAGCTGTGTGCTGAGCCACCCAGTGTCCAGAGAGGAACGATGCCACGTGGTGTGGCCAGGGTGCCCGGGGCGCCCTCGGCACTGCACAGTGACGGCACGGTGACGTCCGGAGCAGCGCCCTGCGGGGGTGCCGTGCCCAGCGTGGGAAAGACCCAGCGAGGCCGGGGGCGGGGACTTGGCATCGCAGTGTCCTGACGGTGGTGGTGGTCTTTCCTCCCCACTGTCCTGCCTGGTGCATTGGCCACACCTGAGCTGCATTTGTCCTGCCCGAGCTTCACAGTGTCCCCGAGAAGTGAACAGGGTAGGGCTTGGCCCCGGGTTCAGATGAGCCTGCAGACTGGCCCAGGGCACCCCAAGAGGCACTGACCGAGGGGGGCTCCCCGGCCATGCCCTGACGCGACGCTGCACGCCCAGCTCTGCTCTCTCTGCCTCACGGCCCCGTGCCCACCACCTCGGAGCCACTGAGCAGCCGGGCAGCTGGGCCTCGTTTGTCAGCCCACAGCTGGGAGCATTTGGAACCCTGACTGGGTCTCTGTCCCTCTTCCTGCCCTCGTCCTGGGCCTTTCTGCATCCACCCTGGTTTGCTCTCCCTGTGCATCACTCGTGCTGACATTCTGCCCTCTGTCCACCGCCTCCTGTCTGTCAGCCTGCTCACTCCCTTGTCCCCCCTCTGCTTGGACCGCTTGGAGATCCTCGTCTCTGCTCCCTTTACCCCTGTCTCCGGCCACAGGCTCCTTTCTGTGGTTCCTTTTCCTTTCCCAGCTGGTCCCTCCTTGGTCCTGCAGCAGACCAGGTGTAGAGAGGAAGCGGGTCTGACCACCGTGCCGTCCCGCCCTCACCCCTAACAAGTCCCTGGGGCCCCGGTCTGCTCCTCGCCTCGCCCCCTTGGCTCCGCGCTCCAGGCAGACGGCGTTGCCTCCAGCTCCGGGGAGCTTCCCAGCCTCGGCCCGGGATGCTCCCTCTCTGGAATGATCTCCCACCATTTGCTCGCCGAGGCAGCTCCGAGTGGTCCTTCAAGAATCCGCCCCCACCGTGGGGTTGCGGAGTGACGCGGCTCCATCGCGCAGTCCGGCGCCGTCTGTGGGCGCCCCACCCCACCCCCATGACCTCCCCGGAGGTGGGGATTCTGGGGAGGTCAGGACCACTCCCGTGTTCACAGGACAGCCGAGTGACCCGTCCAAGGTCCTTAGCTTATGAGTGGTTGGTAGGGCCGGGCCTTGACCCCTCCTGTCCTTCCAAACCCCGACCCGCTCTGCGCTGCTGCCCCTGCAGCTCCCGAGGCACGACGGTGACCTGAGGTGATGTGATTGCATCAGCTGGAGGCAGGGGGTGTAGGGGAGCAGAGGCCGGGCTGGGAGTCGGCCTGGGCCTCTCATCCCAGGGCCGCACCTCTTCTCCTCTTACCCATCAAGTGATGGGTGGGTACGTGGTCAGTAAGGACCTTCTCCGCTTGGGTTCCTGTCATGGCGCTGCGGAGGGAGCGGGAGGCCGGGATCTAGACGCGAGTGGGTCTAGACGCTTCTGTTACAGGTCTCTACACCTATGAAATGGGGATTACCTTTCAGCCCAGACCTGCTCACACGGGGTGAACCTGTGTAATTTGGAAATAGCTGAACAAGAGCCTTTCCAAAAATCAGTGACTCCTCTTCAGTGGCTAGTCTCAAGCGAGTTTCGGAAGCACTGTTTTAAGTTCCCATGGCTGATGTGCACAAACGCAGGAGTGTAAGTGGGGGGTAGGGGTGGAGTTGGGGGTTAGGTGGTGTAGTGCAGTGGTCAGAGCTCAGGCTAGCCTTGGAAGCCAGACCCCGATTCAGATGCACCCACAGTTAGTGCCTGCTTCATTGCTAGTTCTGAGTATATTGCCTGGCACGTGGTTGGCCTGTGGGAGCTGGAAAGGCTGTGAGGGGAGACCTTGGTTCATCCCGGCCCACTGGGTGGTAAACCCAGGATGCCTGAGAGCAGGGGCTTCTGGGAATCCAGCCGGCCATTTGCTTTAGTCACCCACAGCTTTTCAGGAACACAGTAATCCAAAGCAAAGTGTATTTTTATCCCCCAGTTTGGAATCGAGTAAAAATATTCCCAGCCTTGGGCTAGTGAAGGCCCGCCCTCCTCTGGGAGGTAGACGAGGGAGCAGCCCAACGTGCCTGGGCTGGATTAGGGCCAGGAACAAACTCCACAAATAAAGACAATTTGGACCCTCCGGGAAAGTTCCATTGTCCCTGGTGAGTTAATTTTACCAGCAGCTGAATTCTGGAGGCCCTGAAGCCCTAATCAGAACCGTGTCAGTTTCCCCCTTAGTGAAATTAACCACCACGTGTGCCTGAGGAGCCGCCTGAGAGAAGCAGCTGCAGGGGCTAAATACCCAGCGGGAAGGAGGGGGAGAGAGGCACCAGCCCTCCGCCCGTGGGCCTGCTCACCCCACAGGCTGGCACCCACCTGATTAGCGGTAGCCACACTGGGCATCGGCTCGTTTATCTGTACCACCTGCCCATTTTACAAGTGAGAAAACTGAGGGGTGGAGCGTCACCTGAGCACATGCTGGAGCCAGAATTTGAACCCGAGTCTGTTGAAACCTGTTCTCGAAATGATCCTGTCCTCTGAATTATACAGGGTCTCCCTGAAACGCTGTCTCTTCCCAAACCTGCAGCCCTTCCCTGCGTTTCAACCCAAGTATTCTCTCTCTGCCCTTTCCACCAACACGTCTTTGGGTGACCAGAGCTGGAGCCCAGAGACACACAATTGAATTCTTTGCCACAGCAGCCCTGAGAACTGCTTGTAAATGGGGCCGTGGACGGGAGGAAGAGTGATCTTGTTAATAAGTCCTCCACGGTGTGGAGCAGAGAAACCTGCCTGGGGGCTCCCGACCCTGCCAAATTGCCTCTTCACTCTTGGCCATATTTTAAGTCTAACTCCAAAATTCAATTATCGAAATTACTCATCCGGTCTCCAGAGAAGCCCAGGACGCTGCCTTGGGGCCAGTTGTGTTTACCTCTTGCGGCAGATGGGGCCTTCCCAGCTCACTCTGCTGGGCGCCAGGTGGGGTGGGTGTGGGCAGGTCCAGAGGCCCAGGGTCTTGCTGTGGCCCTTGGGGCTCCTAATAGAACCTGCTTCCATTTCCTCATCTGCAAGATGATGATGGGGAAGGATAAAGATTTATAATGTCCAGGAAGCCCGGACATTGGCCAAATCACTGGGGTTTGCTTGTTCGTTCGTCTCTGTGAAGGTCCTGCCTCTGGCCAGCAGCATGTGCTGGAGGCGTCTTCGACACCTTCTCCCTCACCCGCTGTGTCTCATCCCCAACCATGGCCTCACTATCCACTCTACCTCTCAAGGCCATTCCTCACTCATCTCCAGATGGTCCACCTTGGACCATCGTCTCTCACCTGGACCACTCGCTGCAATGGCTTCCCAGCTGGCCTCCCCACATCCACCCCTACCCTCTGCAAATGTCCCCACCGACAGCTAGAGCTCAAAATGTAAAGCAGATCCTATTATCTTCTTGGTTTAAAATGTTGAATGCTTCCCATTGCACTTAGCATCGCCTGCAGGCCCTGGCTGTGCTGAGCCCTGCCCATTCCTCCTTCCCCACCAGCCACCTGCCCTCTCAGCTCCCCACGCTCCAGTTTCATAGGGCGTTCCTCTCTCCAGCCACAGGGCCTTTGCACGTGCTGCTCTCTGCCTAGCACGCCCCCGTCCACTTCCCTGGCTTCTCTTGTTTCTCTTGCTAGTTGCCTCAGAGCCTAGTCAGAGGATTCTTTCCTATCAGGAGCCCCTGTCTTTCACTCTCACATATGATGATTCCCCCTCTCTGGCACGTGGCCACAGTTGTGGCTTTGGATTGAGTGTGATTTTGGGGGACTTATGCCCCCCTCCTCCCCATCACTAGCTGGGAGGGCATGAAGGCACAGACCCCGTGTGATTTGCTCACCACTCTGGCCCCAGTGCCAGCCACAGGCCAGCAAATATATTCATTCACCAGACATTCCCAAAACTTCTCCCACCGCCTTCTGGAAGGACTTAGATTGATGGGGAGAACAGACAAGTAATGAGGCCAATAGGGAAGGCTTGTTCAGGGGCTCCTATGAGCTGGGCAGGCATTGTAACGTTATCATAGGTCATCATGTGAAACCCTATGGGGGAGATGCTGCTTTTCTCAGATAAAGGACTGACTGGGTCACAGAGTGACCTGCGCAAGATCACACGGCCAGTCGGCCATGGAGCTGGATTCAGACGGAGGCCAGCAGGCTGCAGAGCCCAGGTCCCCACCACTGTGCTACGTGCAAGCACAGTTCAGTATGGTAAGTGCAAGGTGGCTCAGGTGGGCCGGGGTGTGATCCTCACTGGCAAGATGTCCAGAAGGTTCCTGCTTCCAGTTCCAAAGCCCGCCCTGTCCCAGGCTTGGCCTCAGCCTCTCCATCCTGAACAGGAGACGCGGAACTGGAGCCGCCTCTAGCGAGCTCACCCCTCTAGCCTCTGTCCAGGTTTCCCAGGGCCCTTTCAGCTCATTCATTTTGACCCCATCCTTGGAGAAGCGGTTACCCCCACCTGACCCCAGAGGGCAGCACTGGGCCTGATGAGCCCATCTCCTACTGGATCACGATGCGATAAAACCACACAGCGTTTTCACCGGCCACCTTCCCACACGCTCTTTCAAACGCTGGAATCACGTCGTTTTTAACAGGCATTCACATGAGAGCATAATTACAGGTTTTCAGTTTTTAAAAGATCCTCTGTTTGTATTAATGCTGTTTTCTTTTTCCAAACAGAACTATGTGTGGCCCCAGCTCATTTGTGGCGCTGGATGCCGGTGACGGCAGACGGCAGGGAAGAAAGAGAAATGGCCGTCTTGGCTCCAAAAGGACGGTGGGGTCGGGGGTCACGACACGGGAAACCAGATCCTGAGGCTCTTTGGCTGCAGAAGCCAATGGTTGGAAGCCTGAGTGTGTCTGTTTTCTTTTCTTCTCTTTTTCTTCCCCTTTTGAAGCCTCAGTTTTCTTCTCTGCAAAATGGGCAAACTGATTTTGGCTTCCATTTCACCACGGTTCTCTTGGCAAAGGTCACTTTATTTTGATGACACTGGTGTTTCTGGTAATTCAGGGTCCCCTCACATTCTCCCCCTAGAGTATTCAGAGAACCTCACTGATGCTGTGGCCTCTGCCTGCAGGCAAGGCCATTTCTCGCGGGGTCGGGGCTGGACTCTCAGCATAGGAAGGGCTTCAGAGACATTTGGTTTTTGGTTTTTTGGGGTGTTTTTTGCAGTAGGTGGGCCTCTCTCACTGTTGCGGTCTCTCCTGCTGTGGAGCACAGGCTCCGGATGCGCAGGCTCAGCGGCCATGGCTCACGGGCCCAGCCGCTCCGCGGCATGTGGGATCCTCCCGGACCGGGGCACGAACCCGTGTCCCCTGCATCGGCAGGCGGACTCTCAACCACTGCGCCACCAGGGAAGCCCAGAGACATTTGTTTTTAATAAAATTCACCATCTTCCGTCACTCACCTTCGCCCAGAGCTGGCGGGTGAGAGGCCAGCACCCCATTATGTTACGTCGTGTAAATGATAACAACAGGGACACCTGGAAAAGGGCCTTGCAGGTGGGCAGGGAAGATGCCCTGCGTGCTGTGGGCGAGTGGCGAAGGCCGGCTGGGAACTCGTGGGGATAGACGGCTTGGAGAGGTTGACGAGGCCTCAGGTGCCAGCAGCCCCAGGCAGGCAGGCATCCTGGGAGCAGCAGGGCTCCCGGGAGGGTGTCAGGGCAAAGGCCAGAATGGCAGGGAGGGAAAGTGCGGGGGAGCAGTCAGGGGATCCAGGCCAGGGCCAGGCACAGGACGGCGAGGTGGATTCGAGACTCTTAGGAGGACTTGGGGAGCTGTGCGTGTGCGCGGGTGTCGTGGGCTGTGCATACATGTGTGTGTGCTGTCGGTGAGGGTGAGGGAGAGAAGTCTGGGTCTGGCTCCGCAGTGGGGAGGGTGCTCACACTGCCTGTGTCCTTCAAAGTAGGCAGAGGGTTATGGGGGCGAGGTGTAGGGGAGGGGCGCTCCAGGCAGAGGGAACAGCCTGTGCAAAGGCACAGAGGCCACCAGGAGACCCGTGATGGTGACTCGAGGCCAGGGAGTCAAGCGAGAAGTTGTACACAGGATGCCCAGAGTTGGGGCCTTTTATTTTGTGGCCTTGGGGAACCAGTGGTGATGGTTGCAGTGAGAGGAGAGAGAAAGCCCAGGGAAAGGGGGACAGGCAGGTAGAGAAAAGCTGGAAATAAGGCTGGTGGGAGACTCAGACCATCTTCAGGCAAGGGAGCCACGGCTCTGGGGACACGGGATCCCGCTCTCTTCTTGCTGCTGCTGCAGGAAGCCTGGTGCAGGGGCAGTGGGGAGGAGACCCTCCTGGAGGTGGCCTCCCGGGGACCAGCTGGGACTCTTGTTTCATCTGCTGACTCTGCATCTCGCCCTAGAGTGACCCGGTGACCCGAGGGCGGCAGGACCACGCAGTTGTGTAGGAAGGACCCGGGATTCAGCCCCACAACTACCAGCTGACCTCGGGGAGGGGTCTGAACGCTCCCGGCCTCAGTTTCTTATCTTTAAGGTGGGAGTAATATGCATCCCTTTTCCCCCAAATCGCTTCCTCCCTTGGGGGCTCCCTGTCTTTGAGATCAGCTCCCTTGACCCCCTAGATACTTCAGTCTCCCCAGAAGGATGTCCTCTCACTGCCTCTCACCAGCCCACCCAGCCTCCATCCTCTCCTCTCCATCCGCCTCCTCCTTACTGGCCTGGGTCCTCACGGGTCTCCCTGTCTCCTGCCCCTGCCTGTCCCGTCTGGTCTCTGTGCACAGCCCAGGTGAGCCTGTCAATCACAAGCCCCATCATTTCACTCCCGGCTTGCACACACCCTCCCAAGACCGCGTGCCCCTTCCTCCTCGGCATGCGAGCTCTCCCCGGTCGGACCCTGGCCTTCATCTCCAGTATCTTTGGATGTTAACCCCACTCCCACCCATGAGGGCCAGACTTGCCACACTCCTCATAGGCCCTGAAGGTACCTCCTGTTCTCTGCAGCTCTGGACTTTGCACATGTATCTCCCACATCCTCAGCCTGACTCACTCCACTCATCCTTAAAGACTCATCTCAGCCGTCATCTCTGGGTCTCCATCTTTAAGCCTCAGTTTATCCCCCTATAAAATGGGCATGATCTTATTTGCCCCTTGGAACCGGAGACAGATTTTGGGTTTTTTTTTTTTGTTTGCGGTACGCGGGCCCCTCACTGCTGTGGCCTCTCCCGTTGCAGAGCACAGGCTCCACATGCGCAGGCTCAGCGGCCATGGCTCACAGGCCCAGCCGCTCCACGGCATGTGGGATCTTCCCGGACCGGGGCATGAACCCGTGTCCCATGCATCGGCAGGCGGACTTTGAACCACTGCACCACCAGGGAAGCCCAGATTCAGGGTTTTAATTGACTATAATCAGCTAAGTTAACTGAGACCAAAGAAGAAGGGACCTCAAATGCTAGTGGTACCTTGGCTGCATTAATAGAGGTATAGAGTCCAGACAAGGTTGGTGAATAGCCTGGCTTCGTCCATGATTGCCATACTGCACTGAGAGCCTTGAGATCATTTCCCATGACTTGCTTTTGGAGGGATATTGACAAAGCAGATTATCTCATTGATATTTTCACCCTGGTTCATTGAATGTGTTTTCCATTCATCAAGCATATATATGCCACGCTCTACACATATATTTTCACACTTAATCCTACAAACTGTCATGTCCTTTTACAGACGAGGAGGAACTCACAGTCTGTTTGGTATTGTAATAATGAAATAACGCCCATGGCAGGCAGAACAGTGTCCCCCAGAGATGTCCAATCTCTAATCCCCAGAACTTGTGAATACTTACATTACATGGCAAAAGGGAATTTACAGATGTGCTTAATGTTAAAAACTTTGAGCTGGGGAGGTTATCCTGGATTATCCAGGTGGGACACGCTAATTACACGAGTCCTTAAAAGAGGAGAACCGTTCCCAGCCACGGTCAGAGAGACATGACAACAGAAAAGGGGTCAGAGAGTGGCTGGCTTTGAAGGTGGAGGGAAGCGGCCACGAGTCAAGGAGTGCAGGCGACGTGGAGGAGCTGGAAAAGGCAAGGAAGCAGATGCGCTCCTAGAAACTCCAGAAAGGGGCACAGTCCTGCCAACTCCTTGATTTTAGCCCAGTTGGACCCAGGTCAGACTCCTGATCTGTAGAACCAGAGGAGAATAAATTTGTCTGAAGCCACCAAGTTTGTTGTGCTTTGTTATAGCAGCAATAGGAATCGACTATAATGCTTTAAATAGAATAGATATGATCATATGAATTTAGAGATCGCGTGCCATATGCATGCAGTAGTGTAAGTTCCTAATGACAGGGCCCTTCCAATAGGTAGCCTGGGGGGTGGGCTCCCCGTGGTCCCTAGAGGTGTGGCTGCAGAAGTACCATTGGGGGTGTCAGAGAGGGGATTCCTGCCTCCATGGGCAGGTGCTTGGACAAAGGGCCTCCCCTGAAGAGCCTCCGGAGAGCAGAGTCACAGCCAAGCGGCCCTGGGCTGAGATGATGGCTCTCCCGGCCGGCTAGGAGGCCTCTTTGCCACCCTGTTACCGCCCACAGCGTCCTCCCCTTAGGTGATTTATTCTATATGCTTCCAGGACTCCATTACTTCAGAACGCTTCTATGTAACGCATTGAAGGAATTATTGAAATGTGTGATTGCAGTGTGCATTGTAATATAAAACAAGTCTATTATGTTCATTTGATGGAACTGTGCTCCATAATCTCTATTCTAATATAAAAGATTCTGCCATCAGAGTGTTATATTGGGTGGTGATAATTGTCCGTCTTCACCCGGTTCCCGCGCTTTCTTCATGATGGTTCTGCCGGCGTGAAATCAGGATACCCGAGCTTCCGAGTTGGGAGGGCAATTTGGGGTCCTTTGGTCCAACCCTCCTTTAGACAGATGGGGGGGGTGGATCCTTGACAGATGAGGCGATCCACGCAAGGTCCAGACCTGGCAACGCCAGCATCTCCCGTCCCAGCCATCGTCCTGCCCGTGGTCCCCAAATACCTTCTGGGGGAATTGGAACCCCTTCTGAAAGAATCTCATATACAAGCAGACCGAGGGGTCAGCTCTGCGGGAAGCCGGGACGGGCTACCCTGGGTCCTGACCACTTCGGAAGCCTGCTACACCTCCAAGCCCCTCTCTGAGGCCTCTCCACAAAATACTGGGGCTCCAGGGGACCCCCTTTTGCAAACCAGTGCCCCACGCCTTCTTTGTCCAGATGGGGAAGTGCTTGCCAGAGATCATATCCCAAACTGGGCAAAGCTGGGATCAGCGCTCACGTCCTCTCACTGGTGCTCAGACCCCTTCTCAACACTCAATCATGGGCACTTGCTAATTATCCAGATGGGGGGCCCAGCCCTAGGGGCTGAGCTGTGGTGGGTCTGTGGGGAGATGCAGGAATCCCTAAAGGGCACGGCTTCCTCCCGTCAGCCCTGACGGAGGCCTGTTCTCTGCGCCGTTGTCACCCTTCCATAGACACTCAGAGCTCCTTCTGTTCAGCAGCAGCTCTTCTGGGCCCTGGGGACACACAGTGGACAAAACAAAGACCTCTGCTTAGATTCTAGCTGTGAGAGAGCAGGACAGATGAGCAAAGCACCCTGTCTGTCCCAGGGTGAACATGCTACATCCCAGAGGGAGGGGCGCAGGCGGCTGGATTTCACCCGCAGATGCAGACGCAGGGAGAGGTCCTGTAAGCAGGGCTGGAGGAAGATGAGGGAGGAGGGAGGGAGCGGTTATTGGGGTAAGGCTCTCCCAGGCCGAGGTGACAGCTGCTGGAGCAATGCCTGGAGATGCCCGAGGAGCAGTGAGGGGGCACTCGGATGGGGGGTGGCGAATGAGATGAGCTCAGAGGACAGCAGGGCCCGGGAGGGGTTGGCCGTGACTCTGTGAGGTGGGCACACGGTGCAGGGTCTGCGGGGGAGGAGGGCGTGCTCCGACTTAGGTTTTTACAGCATCACTCTGGCCACTGGGCCTGGAGGCTTGACCCGCCTCTGGTCCAACGCTGTGGTTTTCCCACACAGCCAGGGTGTGGCCGCCCAGGGAGAATATTGGAGAAAGGAGGAGACCACTTGGTGTCCTGCCTGCTGCGTGTTGGATAACAGAACTTGCCCTTTCTCCTTCAGAGTGTTGCCATCATGACAACAGGGTGTTCCCATCATCATCATCCTTGTCGCCTGAGCCTCCATTTTTGAAATGTTTTAAGTATATTCTCTCCCCATTAAGTCTCCCAGCAACAGTCCTGTGAATTAAGCTTCATCTCCTTTTATTTTGTACTCGAAGAAGCTGTTCAGGGAGGAGAGGAGAACAGCCCGAGGTCACAGAGCAGGTCAGTGTGACCAGGATGGCCCAGAGGCAAGCTTACTTCTTGCCCTTGCTTCTCACTAAAGGGGGATCCCTGGGAGGGTCACCCTCAGGCCACTTGGATTCTAGCAGTGAGAGGACATCCATCCCAGGCATGTTATAGTGTGATCCGGGCAGAGCCACACACAGTCACCTTTGTCCCCTGGGGACTCTTGTCTTCCCACTGGAGCTGCCAAGGGATCTCTCCCACTCCCAGGAGTCCGAGGGCATGGAAATGTGCCTTTCAAAGGGGCAGGGGTTGGTAGCAGGTATTTGCCGAGCTCACAGTGAAGGTGCAAAAGTTGTCCCAATCCCTGCGTCTCCTGGACCTGTGCAGTAGCATGTTGGGAACAGAGAAAGGGAAAATGCTGCCTCCCAGTTCCCTGGTCATCTGCCTTGTCACTGGGCTCTCAAGCCACCTGACTTAGGCTTTGGTCCCTCCACCTCTGCTTGTGGCATTGAGGTGCACAGTGGTCAGACCCCAGCCTGTCTCTGCCCAGGGAGGCTCCCTTCACAAAAGCCCTCCTGGCCACGTGATTAAGCCGTGCCGGTAAACTCCTCAGATTCACTGGGAGAAACAGATGCTGAAGGCTTCTTTGCAAAGCTCCACGCGTATAATCTCAGTTCTTACAACATCTGTATGGAGTTGGTTTTAATCCCCCCATTTTGCAGAGGAGGAAATAAATCTGTGAGGTTAATTCACTTGCCCAGGGTCACATACCCAGTGAATCAAGGAGCTGGTCACGCTGCCACGTCAGGAATGTTGGCCGAACTGTGGACCAGAGGCGTGGCACGTTGGGCTGGCTGATTTAGAACCCTTAACAGGCCATCGGAGCCCGTTATTCAAATCCAGCGACTTCTTCTTTACACTAACCGTCATCAAAGGCCACTGTTAACAGGAACCTGCATCTTCCTTTGTGCATCTGAAAAAGTTCCATCTCAAAGCCATCACCGTGCAGTGACCATGGAGCAGTCAATTGGAATTAAATCAGGAGCCAGGAGCGGGGAGAAGGAGAAGGTCATCTTTTGAAATGACAAAGAGGTGCTGTTCTCTCAGTTGGGTAGGCGTGGCTTTGGTAGCACCAACTGGGCTGCAAATTTTAATTCTAATCTCTGCAGCTGCTAATGTGCTTGTCACTTGGAGAATAGACACTAATTGACAAGCAACTAAATAAATAATGCGTAACATGAAAGCAAACACAAGCTGTAAGGGAGAAGAAAAAATAGCAAAAAGGATGCAATTAAAAGTGCAAAGGTGGGGTGGGGGGGTTGAAGGGGGTTTTCTGCACTCCATCAGGGTGACATCAAAAGGCTTTCATGACATTTGTTTTATGGTGAAGGTACAGTTTGGAGTCACCTGAGCTCTTTTCCCCCTGCCGCCTTGCCGGAGATCAGAGGCGGTGCAGTGAGGGGAGGGGAACGGATTCTTCAGAAGGACTTGGAGAAACACAGGCAGCGCCAGAGGGGTGATGGGCCAGCCCCTGTCTTACAGGAGGACAGGCTGAGGCCCAGAGACGGAATGGGCACAACCAAGGTCACACAGCGCATCCCTGGGAGGTGTGGCCTCTGGTATGGGTGGAGCTGTGTCCCCCCAGAAAGATACTTTGATGTCCTAACCCCCAGTATCTCAGAATGTGACCTTAGTGGAAACAGAGTCGTTGCATCTTATGTAACTAAGATGAGGTCATACTGGAGGGGGGTAGGCCCTTAACTCAAGGAAACTGGTGTCCTTATGAGCAGAGGTGAGAGAGACATGGGGGGAAACACCAAGTGAAGACACAGTGACACACAGAGGAAGCCATGTGACAACAGAGGCAGAGGCTGGAGTGAGGCAGCTGCGAGTTAAGGAAGGCCGAGGATTGCCGGCCACACCAGAAACTGGGAACGGACGGCAGGGAAGGATTCTACCCAGAGTCTCGTAGGGAGCCTGGCCCGGATGATGCCTTGATTTTGGACATCTAACCTCCAGAACTGTGAGAGGAGAAATTTCTGCTGTTCTAAGCCACCCGTTGGTGGTATCTTGTTACAGTGGCCCTCTGGGGCCTGTGACCACGCTACGCACTCGGCCAGAGTGACACGTGTAGACACGTGGCCCCAGTCCCGGCTCAATCACAGCCTCCGAGATTCCCCTGGCTTATTCCACCCAGTTATCCCCTGAGCACCGTATAGCCATGTCAGGTCATCTGTGTTCCCCAACTGTAATTTTTTATATAGTTCTTGCTACCTAGACTATAAGAGCCTTCTCAAATCACAATTCAGTTTGTTCGAGCACATCCTGAGCTTTTTAACGAGATAGGCCTGAATCTTCCAGCCTCCCAGGTGGTCACCCTCTGGCCTCACCCCCATCGTCTTTCCTATCACTCCCTCCAGCCCAGCCCCCCTGCCCCTTGGCTTTTCCCCCCAAACATGCCTGGCGTGCTCCCGCCTCAAAGTTTGGGTGCTCCGTCTGCCTGGAATGCCCTTCCGCAGCCTCTGTGTGGATTATTCCCTCACCTCCTTAGAGACTTTGCTCAGATGTCCCCTATCAGTGGGGCCTATGCTGACCCCTATACGATCACAGCCTGCACCCTGCACTCCAGCTCCCACCAGCCGGCCTGAAGAAATCACCTTAATGCACAGAAATAGCGATCTGGCTAAATCAATTCTGGTAATCCATGTGTCATGTGGATTTACAGTCATTGACATGAAAAGCTATCCATGACGTGTGTGCTGTACTCGTTGCTTGTTGTCTGTATCCCCTTCATAGCCTGTAGACTCCTTGAGAGCAGGGACCTTGTCTGTTTTGCTCATTTGAAGGGCACCTAGTGTGCACTCAGAAAACACGTGTTGGGTGAATGACGCTCCCCTGGGGAGACTGATACATGGAGCTTAAAGGGCTCACAATATCGTAGGGGACAACGTAAGCGAACAGCTCCAACTCCGGTGCCATGTGCACCAATAGATTGAATGGCATGGCCGAGGGAGTGGGTGAGTCCCTCTTTCTGGGGTGGCCAGAGGCCTTCGGTGGAGGTGTGGTCTGAGATGAGTACGTAGGTGGTGGTAGGAGGGCCTGGCTGAGGGAACCAGTGTGCAGAAGTGTGGCAAGGTCTGGTCCCCACGCTGCTGTGGATACGTGGTGAGGTGAGGCTGTGTGTGACAGACACTGTTGCGGGAGGTGAGCTGGAGGAAGTGTGGGCTGGAGTCTGGAGGGCCTGGTATACCAGCCTCCTACTCGTGGCTCCCTCCTCCGGAAGGGGGAAGGGACAAGCAGGCAGGGACATTCCTGGGTTTCGGAACATGCACTTTTAGCCCCTTAGCCCGTGGTGTTTGGCATCACTGACTAGAGGCAGTTCCTGGACACATCAGGCTGGGCTCCTGTTTTCTTCCAGCTCTACAAGCTAATCTATGCCCGTCAGACCCCCTAGGGCAGCAAGTGACAGAAACTCCATTCAGACCAATTGGGACCACAAAGGAGGTTTATTGTCTGTGTGCCCAGCTGGGAGGCCACAGGTGGAGCCGGCCTGGGGAAGAGCTGGAACCAGGGACTCACACAACTTAGCTTCACCTTATCTCTGTGTCTGACCCCCTCCCTGCTGGGGGAGCTGGAGGTGGGGGACTCGGCCACAGCCGCTTTCTGGCTCACGCCTTCTCAGCTTCATAACCAGAGAGGAAAACGTTCTCTCCCAGCAGCTGTGGTGAGAAAAATCCCAGGGAAGCCCCTGATTGGCTTGAATTGAGTCATGGGGTCACCCTGTGAGCAGTCCCCGTGGCTGAGAGGAGGGTCCCAAATGAAACGAGCTCCTCTCATTTGGGTTCCTGGCTAGCATGTGGGGTGGGGAGGTCGGATAGGGGAGCAGACCCCCAAACAAGCGGATGAGTTTACCAGGAGAAGGGAGAAGGGGTAAGGGGCAGACTAAAACTGGAATCCGGCAGGACCTGTCCTGTCAGCATCTGGGTCTCAATCACAGGTCTTCAAGTGGAAATTTATAACCATCACCATTTCAGTTTCAGGATGGAGTGGAAGAGTTGTCAGATTTGGAGTCAGAGCCTGGATTGAAATCCTTTATTCCAACATGTCCGAGTAATGCCTCCTTTTTGGGTGTCAGTTTCCTCACCTGTAAAATGGGATGGCAGGCCTTGCTTCAGAGGGTTTTTGTAGGGTCAGTGAGACATGCACGGGGAAGCACATCATAAACTCTTGAGGGCTGTGCGTTTACAAGGCCAGCGCCTCAGTATCACCCCTTCCATTGATCCTGGGATGAGGGAGGGATGAGCTCATGGAACCACAGACAGCGGGGCAGGTAGGGGCCCTCAGGAGTGGATTAGCGGAATGTGTTCATCTCTCAGCAGGGAAACTGAGGCCCAGGAAGGGAGCAACTCATCTGAGGCCCCTGGTTCTTGGGCTTTCGGGTCTGACACAGCCCCAGGAAGGGAGAGCCGATGCGACAAACGTGCCGAGGTGAGTGCCTGGCATAAAACGAAATTGCTTATGAGAGAAATAATGCTAAAGGTAACCTAGACCGCACTGACTTCGTAATTTTAAAAATTAATTAAGAATAAAAAGAAGATGCATCTCGAAGGAAGGGAGAAGTCTAATTTTGACAGACAGTAATTAATTCCTCTGTTCAGGGATTCACGAACGGCCTGAAGTACAAATTGCTCCTTCACAGGACCTGAAACTCCCTGGGGCCCGTCTCAAGGCAATGCTGGGGGCTGAGGGCCCATCACAGGGAGGCCACTTCTAGGGACCAGAGTCTGGGACCCCAAGACTGACTCCTGACTGTACTGCTCCGACCATTGGAGTGGTGGCCCCGGGGGGAGTGACGGCGGGGCTCCCTCCCCCATCATGCCTCGGGCAGGCATGTGGGCCCTTGGCACTGAGTACCCTCTGTGTGCTGGGGCCGGGCCTGGGGTCGAGTGCTGAGTGCCCACTTGGAATTGGACAGAGCCTTTGCCCTCGCTGAACTCACAGTCAGATGGTACCATCCTTATAACACGGGCTACATGGGGGCTAGGATTGGGGAGGGAGGGGAGCTGGGAGGACACGGAGGCGGGAGGAGGCGCCTTCTGAATGAGTCCGCGATGATTAGGAGGAGAAACAGCATGGCCTCCGGGAGCTGCTAGAAAGTGACCTTCTGGAGGTCATGCCACTAACACAGGATGCTCGTGGTAGAGCTGCAGCGAGACCCCAGGCCTGCCCTTCCCTAGCGCAGACCCTGGCGTAATGAGAGGTAGTGAATAAGTCCAGCTGGACGGGGGCGCCCGATGAGAAGTCGTGAACGTGGAGCAATGCCATCCCTTCTCCGACGTGAGCTCCACTTCCTGGCTTGGAGGATGGGCACTGGCTCCAGGATCTCTCTGGTGGGTCCTCTCTGGCCTCTAATCTCCTCTCGTGCCCCCTCCCCTTGCAGATGGGACAGATGGGAGACCTTAATTATGCAGATGCAAGGTCAGTAGGCACCTGATTCTCAGGGGTTAGGGTGGAAGGCAGCCGTTTATTTTGGGGGTTAGAAAACTGCACATTCACCTTCTGGGGCTGGGGGGCTGAGAGGGAGGGGCTTATGCACATAAGGAGCGCAGAGCCTTCTAGAAGGACATGGCTGAGAACTTCTGTTTCCGGAGATACGAACATGGGATCTCGGTCAGGGAGCTCTGGCGTGGCCCTGGGTGAGGATCGGAAGCAAGGGGGGGCCTGTGAAGTAACGCTGCCCTTTGGGGAAGGGGGACTGTCCCTGTGCGTAGGTGGTGGTGGCATCCCTCAGGACCCACCGCCTAGCATCACGGATGTGGTACCGGAAACCAAGGGAGCTGCAAGGCTAAACCCATCCATTACGACAACACATACACATGAACAGATAAAAAAATGTCAGGCGGAGAGATCAGTAGTGAACAACTAGGAGATCGAAAATATTCAACACTAGGAGCTTGATTAAACAGATTTTGGTACCTGGAGTATTACGCTGGTAAAAAAATTTTTAATGGAGTGAGGATACACTCACAATATAGTGATGAATGGAAAAAGCAGGGTGCAGTATATGACATGATTTCAGAGGTGTGAGTAGAACAGCACGGAAGCCGCCAAAATGTGAACAGGGTTTGTATCTGGATTGTGGGATTGTGGGGGACTTTTATTTCCTTTATCTTTCAACGTTTTCTGCAATAAGCAATATTACTTATATTACAATAAAAAATTACCGTAAACAATACTATTTTTAGAATAAGAAAAAAAAAGCGTAAAAGTTTACAAAAGGAACCTAACCCTACCTAACTTGTAAATGATACTATCTCAGTATAAAGCCATTACAGTGGATTTTCTTACTGTCTCTCCAGAGGCACAGGTCACCTGAATTTATATCCTGCTACCTTAAAAAGTCCCCTTTGCCACTTCATGAGGATGGCATTTATTTTTATTCTCTTCTTTTTTAAAAATTTATTTATTTAATTTATTTATTTTTGGCTGCATTGGGTCTTCGTTGCTGCTCACGGGCTTTCTCTAGTTGCGGCGAGCAGGGGCTACTCTTTGTTCTGGTGCACAGACTTCTCGTTGTGGTGGCTTCTCTTGTTGCGGAGCATGGGCTCTAGGCATGCGGGCTTCAGTAGTTGCGGCATGTGGGCTCAGTAGTTGTGGCTCGCGGGCTCTAGCGCACAGGCTCAGTAGTTGTGGCACACGGGTTTAGTTGCTCTGCGTCATGTGGGATCTTCCCGGACCAGGGCTCGAACCCGTGTCGCCTGCATTGGCAGGCGGATTCCTAACCACTGTACTACCAGGGAAGTCCGAGGATGGCATTTATAAAACCAAAAAAAAAAAAAAATTGTTTTTATAAGACAGTAGAGCTAAAAGAAGAACTAGCTAGAAGGGTGCCAAACCTCGTAGAAAGAGTGAGGAGTGGCAGGAGGAGAAAATGACGGCAATTTCGGCCGAGTGACAATGATTGCTGGGATAGGTGTTTCTCCCCAGTAGTTAGAAGGGGCTGCAGTGAATCCTTCAGGCTCTCTCACCCTCACCACCTGGGACTATAGCTTGCATTTGTGGGGTGGTTGGGGTAGAATTAGGGGTTCAGTCTGTGGTCAGAGAACAGAACCAGTTTAACTGACCAACCCAGGGACCAAACCAATCATCATAAAAAAGAAAACCCGGTGTGGCTTATAAAGTGTATTTTCATCTGTTATTTCAACCCTCTTCACAACCCCATGGGATGGTCCCCACTCTCTTTGGGTACCAGAAGCTGAGGTCAGGGTGGTTAAGAATCGCATCTAAGTTGCACTGCTCCTGGATGGCAGAATGGAGCACAGATGGGTAACACCTTAGGGTCATCACGTGGGTTGTTGTTCTACCTCTTTTTCAATGCCAGTGAATCCCAGTTCCTCCTAGAAGATTCCTTGGATCAGTACCACCCATCAGCACAGCACATGAGCCAGATGGCTGCCCAGGGCATTTTATTTATTTATTTTAAGCAAAAGGGGAATTTGCTGAGTAGGATAACAGAAACCGGAACATGATATAAACTTCAGCACATCTAGGGACTCACTAATGTCATTTGCCCTGATTTGCTTCAGCCTGTACTTGGACTCATGCCCAGTAGTAAGAAGATGGACACAGACAAGCCCAGGTTCACATTCCCCAAACTTGACAACCCTGGCTAAGAGTTGGTATCTTCCCCAAGAGTGCTGACCAAAAGGTCCCAGGGGAGGCTCTGATTGGCCAGGCTGAGTCATGTGACCACCCCCCTAGCCAAAAGGATAGGTCAGCCCCACCTTAACCACACAAGTGGATAATCGCCAAAGAAAGAAGGTATCTGAAACCAGACAAAAACAGATATGTACCAATAACTGAAGTCTTTAAGTATTATAATTCTATTTCTTGACTTATGTCCTTCAGTCAGTATCTATTTCCTCTCTGCTAAGAAAAATGAGAAATTGAGCACAGTTTACTATCTTTCACCTCTTCTTTCCTTTACTGAATTTTGTAGTTATGGTATTATTCTGAATTCTTCTACAGATCGCCTATGTAACTTTTAATACCATACTAAGTCTCTATTTCTTGATTTATTCATTTTGAACTATAAGTATTGATCTCTGCTATGAAAAATAAAGAAATCTTTCATTTGTGTTGTCAGTGGTCTTATACGTTCTTCTTCTCCTGCACACCCCCCCAATTCTTGTTAAATAATTCTTCTTACCTGGTCAAACTTCATAACATTTCCATTCTCTCTGTTACCATAACGGTCGTTCATGATTTCTCTATAGGTTGGTTCTAAAATCTTAAACCCAATAAAATGCCATTTATACACTTTAGGCTACGGAAGTATTCACCGCAGAACTGAGTGATGTGATTAGATCTATAGGGAAGAGAATGTAATCCTGTGTCTTGAAAGCTTTGCTGCTTCGTTAGGAATGTTCTAAACACCAGGGCCAGTGGATTCTCCTGTAATTTTGTTTGCACTTTCCCTGATCCTAACTTATCCTTAACTGCCACTGTTTCCCATGTTTACTCTTTTTCTCTTTCCTAAGTTTGTTTAACGTAAAATTTACTATTTTAATTGTTTTAAAGTGTACAGCTAAGTACATTCACCATGTTATGCATCCATCACCACTATCTAGCTCCAGAAGAACTGTTTCATTGCTTCAGAAGGAAACCCTGTACCCATTAAACAATTATTCCTCATGCCTCTCTCCCACCAGCCCCCAGCAACTACTAATATCCTTTCTCTCTCTGTGGGTTTGTCTATTGCGTGTGTTTAATGTAAATGGACTCGTGTGATATGTGGCTCTTTGCATCCGGCTTCTTTCACGTGACATAATGTTTCCAAGGTTCATCTATGTTGTAGCGTGTAACACTGCTTCCTTCCTTGTTTGTGACTGAATGGTATTCCAGTGTATGGATAGACCACATTTTGTTTATTTACTCAAAAATTGATGGACGTCTTGGTTGTTTCCACCTTTTGGCTATTGTGAATAGTGCTGCTATGATCATTTGTGTACAGTATCTGTTCGAGTCCCTGCTTTTAGTTCTTTTGGGTATATACCTAGGAGTGGAATTACTGGGTCCTATGATAATTCTATGTTTAACTTATTGATGAACTGCCAAACTGTTTTCCACAGTGGCCGCACCCGTTTACATTCCCACCAGCAATGTACGAAGGTTCTAATTTCTCCACATCCTCTATCCATCCTCTTGCCACCACTTGTTATTTTCCGGGTTTTGCTGCTAGCTGCCCTTCTTGGTGTAAGCAGTAGCTCTGGTTTCGATTTGCACCTCCCTAACGACTAATGATGCTGAGCACCTTTCCATGTGCTCATTGGTCATTGTGTATCTTCTTGGCGGTAGTATCAAGTCCTTTGCGCAATTTTAGATTGGGTTGTTTGTCTCTCTGTTGTTGAAATATTTTAAAAAATATTGTTATTTGGCTGTAGAAGCATCTTAATATACATGTTTTTAATTTGGGGGCAGAGTGGTAAAATCCTGAGTTCCTGGGAATCATAAAATATCTTTCTTTTGCCCTCCCCCTATTTAATAGTTTGTATAGAATCCTTGGATAAAAACACTTTTCCTTAGAACCTGAAAGCTGTGACAGGCTGAATAATGCCCCCCCTCCCCCCAATACCCAGAACATCCCGGAAGCCATGAATATTACATTTTAGGATAAATGGGACTTTGCAGATGTGATCAAGGATACTGAGATGGGGAGATTGCCCTGGATTATCCAGGGGGGCCCTAAATGTAACCACAAGTGTCCTTATAAGAGGGAGGCAGGGGGAGATCTGTTTACAGAGGAAGAAAGCAAGATGCTACCTGCTGGCTTTGAAGATGGAGGAAGGGGCCCTGAGCCAAGGAATGTGAGGAGAGAAGCTCTAGACGCTGGAAAAGGAAAGCAAGGAAATATGTTCTTCCCTAGGGTCTCTGGAGGGAGCACAGCCGGACACCTCGCTTTCCACCCTGTGAGACTGGTTTCAGACTGCTGGCCTCCGGACTGTAAGAGAGCACACTTGTGTGGTCTTAAGCCTCCGAGTTTGGGGTGGCTTGTCACAGCGGCCATAGGAGGCTCACTCAGAGGCACAGCTCCACAGCATCCAGGCCTGCAGTATCCAGTGGGCAGCTAGCATCACTGGGTTCTGTGTTTTTGCTCTCTGAAGCTTTTGAAATGTTCTCTGTATCTGAGGAGTGCTGAAACCTCACCAGGAGGCGTCCCGTGTCTGTCTTTTTCATTTATGCTGCGTGGCCTTGTGCTCTCTGTTCTTTGAGGTCACAGCTACCCCCCGACATCCAAATGCAGCCCTTTGACATATAATCTAATGATGTTCTTATGCCCAGGGCTGGCATGGCTACTTGCATTTGTGACACGGCCCCAGGAGCGTCTCTCCTGAGGCAATCGCTGCTGTCTCTGACCATGGTTTCCTCTGTCAATCCGTCAGGGCATTGCTTTTTTACTTCAGACATTTTCAGATAAATGCAAAAGCCGTGAATAGTACAATGAGCTCTCGTCTATCCATATCTGGATTCAACAGTTAGCGATATTTGTCTCTATTTGCTTCGCTCGCCCTTTTCTCTCTTCTCTCTCTCTTTGTTAAATCAGTGCTATTTTCCTTTTAAATCGGTGCTTTTCAATATTTAATGTGCTAAGAAATCACCTGGGAACCTTGTTAAATTCCAGATTCTGATTTAGTAGGTCTGTGATGGGGCCTGAGAATTTGCATTTCTAACAAGTTCCCAAATAAAGCAGCTGGTCCTCCAGGGTTGCACCTGAGTGGCAAGTCTCAGACATCATGAATTTCAGCCCTATATACCTTACTTAGTAGATGCCGCTAAGACGCACAGAACTGGGGCACCTCTGAAATAAACAAACGTGCACACGTGTATTTGCTTGGTTCACATGTTGTTCTGTCCTTTTTTTCTACTAAATTATATCTGCTCCTTAAAGGAGCAGATAGGAGATATAGCACCCTCTCTTTCCTGTGAATGTTGTAAGGAGTTTCTTCCCCTGTCATTTCTCCCACAGGACCTTCCCTTTGACCTGGGAAGATTAAGGAAATTCTCTCTTTATCTGCACTCCCATGTACATGGCAGCATTGCTCACCATAGCCAACATGTGGAAATAACCCAAACGTCCACCGACAGATGAATGGAAAAAGAAAATGTGGTGTATACATAAGGTGGAATATTATCCAGCCTTAAAAAAAAGAAGGAAATCCTGCCACTTGCGACGTGGATGAACCTCGAGGACATTATGCTAAGTGAAATAAACCGGTCACAGAGGAACAAATATTGCATGATTCCACTTCTAAGAGGTATTTAAAATAGTCAAGCTATGGCTTGACTATTTTAAATTCCTCTTAGAAGTGGAAGAGTGGCAGTTACCAAGGGTTGGGGGAGGGCAAAATGGGGAATCTGTTATTCCATTGATACGCAGTTTCAGTCACACAAGATGAATAAATTCTAGAAATCTCCTGTATGACAGGAGTTAACAATACCTGTGATCAATAACCAATAACAGTGCCTGTAGTTAACAATACCGAATCGTGCGCTTAAACATTTAAGAGGTTAGATATCATGTTAAGTGTTCTTACCACAAAAAACCAAAAACAGGCAAAGAAAGAAAGGGACACAAGGAGCCTTTTGGAGGTGATGGATCTCTTTATATCTTCCTTGTGGTGGTGTCACAGGTGCATGCATACTGCCAAACTCATCAAATTGTATACATCAAATATATGCAGTTTTTTAACCTCAGTTCAGCTGTTAAAAAAAAAACCACTTCTCTTGTGGAAAACAAAACCTTTCTCTTTCCTCATGATTGCCTTGCCCAAGCCACTGCTGTTCTGTTCTGAAATGGCAAACACCCAGTCTTTGGTGGACGGGGCGTGGTTTAGAATGTGTGGTGGAGGGGGCGTGGTTTAGAATGTGTGGTGGAGGGGGAGTGGTTTGGGCGGTGAGGATCTGAGCAGGGCTGTTAGGAGTCATCCTTTTAGCCATTATTGCTTTGGTCACTCCTGTGCTCGACTCTGGAACCGGCTGTTCTCAGTTTCCCTTCCGCACTGCAGGATCCGGGCTCCCCACTCCGTGGTTGGTCTCTGTTTCAACAGGCAAAGGAAGGGCTCAGAAAGAAAGTTGGCTCCATCACAAAAGAGATGAGATAATCTCTTGGGAACTTCTTGTCTAAATCCAGACTTAATCCAGACTTCAGAAAGGACATCAAGGGTCACCCTTTCCCCCTCCTGAATGATTAGTACTTTCAGATCCAGTGACCCATCCGTGGGCGCGCTGCCAGGCTTGTGGCAGCAGCGGAAGGCAGTCCTGTCCCCTGCCCTTGTTGAGCTTCCCCCTGGGCTAAGGAGAAACACGTTTCACGTTTCTCTGGACCACTGGGTAGCAGGGAGCTCTCCAGCATTCTTTGCAGTATTTGGGACATAAAGATGCTTAGGAAATATTTGATGAATAAATGAGTGTGTTTTATATTCTTCTTCAAGAAATGGTTTGGGACCTCTGGAAAACAATTGCTGGAGAAATGAAGAAGAATATTGTTCAAAATTCAGAGGATGACGAGGTCTCTGAAAAGTGTTTTCTCTTGATCCAGAGGAAAATTTTAGAATCTTGTGAGGAACCTCACGTAAAGGCAAGGAGAGGGTGGTTTTTATGAAATTAGAGCAAAATCATAAGGAGAGGAAGCTGAGATGAACAGATACCTCGATGAAATATAAAGAGAGATGGATGAGATAAGGAAGATTTACCAGGGACCCACAAGGCGATAGAATCGTTACCATGTCCCGGGAAGCATCACAACAGCCGAATCGACTGGATGGAAAATCAAGTCGGGGGTGTGGAGGACAATCTTAAAGGTCTCCCTTAGACGAGTCAGAAGAAAAGGATAAAAACAGAAAAGACGGGGCAATATCGATATGACGGTACTTCTTGAGGAAAGAGCAAGACAATTGGCACCAAGGCAGAATTTAAAGACAGACGGTGCAGGTCAGAAACGTCCCCTCCTTCCTGACCAAGCCAGTGGGCAGGCCCCGGGTAATGTGTTGAATGACAAGGAGAAAGATCAAAGCCATTAACATGCAAGGATTCTGACAGGAGAAAGTGACACACCTAAGAGGTGACCCAGCAATGAACAAGTCGGGCTGGCTTCAGACCTCCTCTGAGAAAACAAACTAGCATCTACAGAGTCACGGCCCAGTGATTTTCTGTTCTTCCGAAGAATCTTACGTATAGAAAGGCAAACTGTTTCTGCAACCGTCAGACAGGGCTAGTAAGAGTTCTTCCCTATAGGATTGTTAGAGCGCCTAGTGAAATATGCATGGATTTAGACACTTAGAACGGTGCCCAGCCTGGGGTTTCATTCATTCTGATTGGCCTGGTGCTCTCCATACATGAAGATGCTGGCTTCACTGGGGCCATGTGGAGTGGGAGGCATCTTGGACATCCCCAGATGTCCAGAGGGTTACTGGATCCCTGGGTTTGGAGCTCAAGAGGGAGGTCTGGGGAGGAGATGGTAACTAAAGCTGGAGGGGCAGATTAAATCACCAAGAAAGTGTGTCTGGTGCAAGAAGAGGTTGCAGGAGGACCACCATTGTGATGAGCAAAGGGGGACCTGAGAAGGCCTGAGCCCAGCCTGCGGTTTAACGTGGGTTCTGTTCTTGGCTGTGGAGCCCGCCAGAGAATCGAGGTCAAGAAGTTACTTGACCCACAACAAATATCTCCTGTGGAAGTACCTCTGCCATATGGAAAGGCCCAGGAAATGCCCTAAATCCTGGCCCACTGCAGGTGGACCTCACCAAGGCCCCTCCCCTACCCGGAGGGGAGGTAACCTGCTGGTATCCGGGGAGGCCCTGACTTTTATTTGGGATCAATCACCAGTAACTCTCCTTTTGTCGATAAGGATGTCTCCCTGCTCCTTCCAGATTAGGGCAGACTAATTGGGACTAGAACGTTCAGTGTTTGAAGATTGTATGATTAGGGAAATGTACAAATTCAATTTTGCCCGGCCAGATTCAATTCTGCTCTAATCAGAGAGATAGAAAACTCCAGTGTGATAATGACAGGGAAAATGTCTTTGCTTAACACTTCCTGGGAGCTGAGGCCTCTGGACCGGCCTTGCCAGGGCTGCGGGAAGGGCAAGGGTTTGGTGGTGCTTGTTTACCTGATCTTGATACGTTGTCAATATCCTCTTTTCCTGGACAGCCTTTGAATGATGCCTCTGGCAGAGCTTGGAACGTGATGGCGAATAGTGTCATAGGAAGAACTCATCCCTCTGCTCGGCTCTGAGCTGGCCCAGCTTTGCATCCTGCCAGCGCCTGTGGGTCCAAAGATGAGTCCGAGCACCTGGTGGCAACCCTCTGGGCTGAGGGGAACACTGCACAAGGAGTGATGACCAAGGCTGGCAGAGAGTGCCTTGACCCCCCCAGCCTGTGCTCCATGTACCTCCCTCTCTTTGTCTTGCTGTTTTCTCCATTAGTAATGCCCTTTCTCCCCTGCTCCACCTGGTGACCTCTTATGCATCCTTCAAAGCCCACTCAAAATGTCCCCTCTGAAGGCCCAGTCATCAATTCCCCCAGACAAATCAGGTCACGCTGCTCTGTCCCATCATAGCTCAACATCAGTACCTCTTGTCACACATCTGCTTTTCTCAAGGAAAAAACTAGTTAGATTGAACTCAGGCCATTTCTGTCCCATCTAGCTGGGGCCAAGCTCAGTCTTAGAAGGAAACTGAGGCAGACACCATTCTACAATGTTGGCCATGCTGGGGACCAGGGAGACCCTCAGGCCAGGGTCATATGATCATGTGTCATATGATCTTTGTGTCATATGATCCTTTGTGTCATATGATCATGGTCCCCTCCAGCTGCAGGCCTGGCCAGCCAGGACCCTGGGTATCTGCTAGAGTGGGTTAATGGACATAAAGGCCTTGGCTTTTGGTGAGGGATAGGCTCCTATCTTTGTGTTCAGGCCACTGAGAAAGGATAGGGAATCTGGGCCCAGGGTGGCCATGGCATGTGGCTGGGTTGGGTGGCAGTACCGATGGGGTAAAAACTGTGAGCCCTGGAGCCAGACCGTGGGTATGAGCCCTAGTGCTACCACTTCGGGGACTTCCTTAAGCTCTCCAGGTCACGGTTTCCTCATCTGTAAGATGGGTATGTCCACAGGCTTTCCTTGTAGAAACGCTAGAGGATTAAATGAAATCGCAACGTGAAACTCTTAGGACGGCTCACAGGTCAACACTCAGTAGGGCTGGCCTCAGCAGCAGGGGATGTTTGGACTTCTCTGTGGAGAGGGATCAGTGTCAGAAGTGGCAGGAACAGTCTTCAGGAGGGATGTTTGAGATTCTGGGTTCCAGCAATGTCGTTTTGGGCCCAGAGACGCAGTGTGTTCTGGAATTGCGGAAGGGGCCGAGGCACATGGCTACTTTCTGGGAGCGTGGGAAGTGACTTAGCATTCTGACATAGGGTCAACCCTCAAGGAGCGCTTACTCTCTGAAAAACGCCTTGTAAGCCCGTTTGTAACAATCTTCACAAGAACCTCGGGATATCTCAGTAGTGCTGGAGACCCATTTTGGAGATTGGGAAACTCAAGAGATCTGATCACCAGTGGGGATGGGGGTTGACACCAGGATGCCAATGCAGGTCTGACCAACTCCAAGTGTCTCAGGTGTTAACACTCCAAATCTTTGATCGCCTTTCGTATTCCCAGGGGTCCTGACCATTGGTGCGATGCTGCTCATTTACCGTTGAGAAGACTGAGGCTAGAGATGATCCAGTGCCATTCAGTCCATGAGCTGCAGGACCAGGATTTGGTCCTAGGCCTCCGATCTTCATCTTTGAGGCCACCAGGCAGCTTAAGGGGAAGGGCCGTGGTGCTGATGGGGATCCCCTCTTCCCACCTTGCTTGGGGACCCAGGAACCTGACTCACGGGTGACAGGAGCACCTTTCCTATGGCGAGTCATGTACCCAGATAAGCATTAGCGTCATTTAATGCCGGCCCCAGGATCATCACTGTGGCACCATTGCTTTATGTCTTCTGAAATTTAATGACCTATGAATGATACCAGATAATTTGCAAATTTGACATAATCAGCACCGGCCAATTCCATTCAATTATTTGTTAGTAAACACCAAGACCCCCAGCTGGAGTTTTACGCTTCCAAATTTGAAATAAAAAGCTGAGGGGCTGAATAGAATGCAGTATCTGAATATTTATAACGAACTTCATTTCGGCAGGCTTGGTGACACCCAAGGTTTACTTGCAGTTCATTTGCATTGTGAATTTTTTTAAAAATAGTAATTATCTGCAAAAGGTCAAATATTTGATTTATCTATATAATTCAATTTCTCAAAGGCCTTTGGGATTCAAATGAACGCCCTTGTAACATCTTCATTGAAAAAGAAGATTAATTATGCTTACATGGAACTTAATTTGGCTTATCAGACCTTTAATATGGCTGTGATCGTGAATGCATTTAAATTTAGGATTACGCGGGTGATCCGGTCCCTTATTTGGGAGACTTTTAATATTTGTCATTATTTTTATGCATATCATTTTTCCCGCCTGTTCAGGAAAATTAAAATGTCAGTTCTGAAAGAAATAAACATTATGTATTGACATTGGTAATTATGTTTTGGTATTTAAGGATGCATAAAAAACAGCACACAGAGCCTCAAATATAAATTTGCAGTTAATACCCTCAGAAGGAAACTGGAGCGCTTTGACTTGACTCACTAAATTGGAAACAGGCTCTCTCTGGGGTTGCTGGGATCTAGGCACGTAGCTTGTACTGGCATTCAAGGATGTTCAAAGGTTTGAGGGGCCACAGGAACTCTGGCTTTAGGGTCAGGAGGCCTGGAGTTTCTCTTTGTCACTAAAGTATTGTGTGACGATGATCAAATCAAAAGCCCCTTCTGAGCCCCAGGTTCCTATCTGTGAAGGGTAATCATTTGCTCAGTTGTTCTTGCTCACTGGACTGTCAGTTCCTCGGTGGCAGGGCAATATCTCATTTAGTCTTGAACCTCCAGATCTGTCAGCACAGTGTCTGTGGCATGTGGGCGATGTGAAGGGCTTTGACCCTGAATGAAGGCAGTGGAGTTGGAGATAGTAGCGATTGTGAACTAGAGTTTGACTCTGTATCAGTAAGCTATTGCTGCATAACAAATCATACCAAAACGTAGTGGCTTAAAATGAGAACTAGTTATTATTTTTCAAGACTCTGCAGGTCACTTGTGCTATTCTGCTGATCTGGGCTGGATCGGCTCATCTTGGCTGGGCTTGTTCACATATCTTGGGTCAACTGGCAGGTGGGCTGGGGGCTGGCTGGCCTAGGATGACTTTGGATGTGATGCTTCGTGTATTCTGTAATGTAGAAAACGTTACGGAAAAACCTGAACGAGCTTTTCGGCCAACCCAATATCTGCTCGTTCTCCGGCCAGCTAGTCTGGGCTTGTTCTCGTGGCAGAACAGGGGTTTGCGGGAGGAAGCGGAAGCATTCAGGTTTCAGCTTGCATCTGGTGTGCTACTGTCTCATGGGCTAAAGTAAGTGATATGGCCGCGCCCAGAGTCAGCGTGGGAGGGACTTACAAAGGGGGAGGGATCCAGGGAGGCAGCAAAACTTGGGGCCAGCAAAGCAGTCAACCTACCACAGGCTCCATCTTCCTCCATCTTCACCCTGCCACTGCTAGTTATGTGAGCAGAGGCATGGGCCTTGAAGCTCTGTCACAATCTCTTCATCTGTCCAATCTGGCAGAGATGTGATGAGGTTTAAGTGAAGCAAATGTATCTTAAGTCTTTGGCACCAGGTACCTGGTGGCTGTCCAGGATAGCTTACCTGACAGATAACTATCGAAAGATGGGCACTGCAGGTTTGTTTATAAGCATTGGAAATCAGAAGCTACCTAAACGCCCATCAGAGGGGGCCTAGTAAAATAAATCAGGGTGCGCCCATGTAATGGAACCCTTTTTGTCCCTTAATTCAATAGATCAATATACCAGTGTGGAAGGCTGTCCACGATAGATGGTTGAGTGGAGAAGAAAGCAAGTTTCAGGACAACTTGCGATGTATGATGCCATTTCTGTCAGCGTGTGAGATGCCAGCCATACGTTTATCCTGGTTTATAGAGAAATGTCTGGAAAACTATGCTCTAAACTATAAATAGTGGGATTTAATACTTCTAGATGTCTTAAGTTTTCATAATGAATGTGCATTATTGAGAATGCCTGCACTTTCTGAATGGAAAAAGAAAAAAATTAGAGAAAAATTGTAGGTAAAGAACATTAAAAAATGCTGGCTTTTAGGTTCTAAGTTATCTGAATGATTGATAATAATATCTAGTAATAATAAAAATGATATGATAAACTAATATAAAAATGATAACAGCTACCATCTATCGAGGACTCATTGTATGCTGAGTACTTCACATCCTGAAAGGTAGGTGGCTTCCCATTTTCCAGGTGAGGAAACTGAGTCTCAGAGCAGAAAAGTAACTGGCCCAGATGAGAACTGCTTCCCCAGGGCTGACTGTCGGACCCCTGCCCCTCATGGAGAGGCCACGCCACACTGGCTTGTAAAGCAGAGGTTCTCCATGCCTGGCCGCCCATCAGAAGTGCTGAGTGGCTTTTCCAGATACAGATTCCTGGGCCCCACCCTATATTCAATGAGCCGTTCCTCTTTTGAAAGGGGACTCAGGAAACTGTATTTTAACATGTGCCCACAGGGATTTTGGGGCAGTCAGCCCGGCATTAAGGAACTGCTGCCCTAATTCCCTTTGTCTTGTCTGGTGGCTCAGTTGATCTTCACAACACAACACCCAAGGAAATGAGCAAAAGGTAGATTGGCCATCACTGTCCATTTTACAGATGAGGAGACTGAGGCTCAGAGACAGGAAGTCACTAGCTCAGAGTCCCGGAGCTGGGAAATGGGATGTAAGCCCCGGCCTGACTCTAAGCATATGTTCCACACAATGGATGGGGCTGGTATGTGGGGAAGGCCTTTCTGAGGGTGACAGGGAAGGAGGGACATTTCTGGATATTGGGGGCCACCTGGTAGCCTGTGGTGGCCAACTGCCCTCCTCCCTGGGCCCTGGCTGTTGGAGTACAGATGGCAGAGTCTCTGTGGCCCATTTCTCTGCCAGGCATTTGGAGGCTGAAGCTGGTGTGGAGCTGTGGTGGGATTATTGGTTTTACCTGCCGTCCACTGGGGGGACCCCCCCCCAGATGATCCCAAAGATCCAGCCCAATAAAATGGGGGTGAGAAGCGGGCCCTAACCGGGCCACTTCTTCCTCTCTCCCTCCCCGGCTACTGGAACGCTGACGGCGCTTTCTCTCTTCCTCTTTTCAGTTTCTTGCTTCTTGGCTTTTATTAGCAAATTTCAGGGGAATAGGTTTGCTGGGGAGATGATAAAAGTGATTGTAATCAGAGAACTTCGAGCCATCATTGAAGATATGGGTGCCTGAGGAGTCTCCACCTGCCTTCCCGGCCGTCATAGCTGGAAGGAGACAGCTGCTTGGGGACGTGGGACTGGGGACACAGGCTGGACTGGCAGGAGGCCCTGCAGGCCTGGGAATGTCTCCTGTGTCCCCCCAAACCTCAGAGGGAGTCATCCGCCACCACTTCCTCTGTCTCAGGTCTGGGGGCCAAGCCATGTCTCCTGGTTTCTTCCCCAGGACGAGGAGCCCCATGATGGGAGCTCCTTTGTCCCCTGTCTTCCAACAGAGCTCTTGTCTCCCCTCAGCTCCTAAGGATCTGTTCACAGTTATTTTGTTTTATTTTATTTTAGTTTAGTTTAGTATAGTTTAGTTTTTGTAACAGGTTTTTTGAGATATATGCCATACAATTTACCCATTTAAAGGGTATCATTCAATGGTACAACTGAATGGTATTCACCAAGTTGTGCAAACATCACCTTGTCAATTTTCAAATATTTTCATCTTCTTTAAAGAAAGCCCGTTATCCTTTAGCTGTCACCCTCCAACCCACCATCCCTCCCAGCCCTAGGTAACCATTAACCTACGTTCTGTCTTTATAGATTTTCCGGTTGTGGGCATTTCATATAAATGGAGTGATACAATACATGGTCTTTGGTGACAGGATTTGTTACTCAGCATAATGTTTGCAAGTCGTGGCATGTGTCAATACTTCATTCCTTTCTATGGCTGAATAATATTCCATTGTTTTGATAAATGGTTAAATATGCCATCATTTATTTTATCTTATAAGTATCTTTTTCTTCTTGTTCCTCCAAAGATTTACCAATCACAAAATGCAAAGAATACTGTCAGATTAAAAAAAAAAGAAAGAGTATATCTGAGAATTTTTCATCAGAAGAATATTGCAGAAATGGGAAAAATAATTGCACCAGGAATTCCATGGCAGCTTGCTTTGTAATTGTCAAAATGAGAAATCACCTAAATGCACAGAAATAGGGATCTGGCTAAATAAATTACGATAATCCACATGTCATGTGGATTTATAGTCATTGACATGAAAAGCTATCCATGACATGTAGTTGAGTCGATTATACAATCCCATTTTTATAAAATTATATTTTCATTTCCTGACCATCTGGAAGAATGTTCACCGAAATGTTCACATGAACATCTCTGAAGGGTGGAATTTCAAGTGGTATGTATGTATTTTTGTTTGGGGGGAAAAAGAGTAAGGAAATTGGAACTAGGAGTAAATAAATGTAGTGACATAAGATATACCCAAGGGAATGTTTGTTCCCCCAAATGTATACTGGGGAGTCCTCTGCATTTGTGGAAAGGCCCTCTACGTTGTCCCCTCTCAGTGAGCCCTAGAAAACTGATAGGGCTGGATGATTAAATTTATACATGGCTCTGAGCTCCCCGGCAGCCAAAGCAAAGAGGGCAATGAGAACCTACAACTTATTTATAGAGGAAGATCCTATTCCTGAGAGAGGCTGAGAGAGCCGTTCCTCCTTGGTCTTAGGGAGAGGCTCCTTCCTGCTGTGATGAACAGCATCCTCCATGCATCTTCTTGGTACACACGAGAGTGAGACTCCTAAACGTGGGCCATGAGGGCAGTGATGTGAGCTTATAGGGGAGAAACAAGGCAGGGCAGGGGACTTGCTCTCCACTGTCAGCGCCTGGTGTTTGGGTGTGTGCCTGTGGGGGCTCGGCAGGCTGCCCTGCAGGGGAGGCGATGGGGGGCCCCTCATGGGTGCCTACCCCTTCTTACACTTTCATTTCATGACCATCTGGAAGAATGTTCACCGAAATGTTCACATGAACATTATCTCTGAAGGGTAGAATTTCTGCTCGTCCTCATGGGTCTCATCACGTGCACTCTGTAGCCGAGGGGGCCGAGAGGAGACATCAGTTGTCTGAGCTCGCGGAGCTGAATGAGCAGAGCAGGAAAGCCTTCCTGGAGCTTGCTGTCCCAGAGCCAGGGCTCTTGGGACCCTACACCCAGCCTCACAAGGTGGAGCCCTGGTCCCAAGCAGCCCTGTCCCTGAGGCCCTGGCATGCTCTCCGTTCTTTGAGGCCAGCCAGTCTTCTCCACTCACTGCATCCTTACTGCTGTGTGACCTTGGACAAGTTACGTAAATTCTCTGGGCCTCAGCTTTCTCATCTGGAAAGTGGAGATAACAGTAGTTCCTCCACCATCGCTTCTGGTGAGAAGGAAATGAGTTAATAAACAGGTGGTATAGTGCTGAGGGCCATGCCTGGGCCACAGGAAACACTCCCTGTCTTCCTGAGTCTGGTTTAGTACCCTCCCACTTATCCTCTTCTTTGCATTGATCAGATTTTTCTAAAATGCACCTCTGAGGGCGCCATTTCCCTTTTCCTTCACGGAAGTCCACTCTTATCAGCAGGATGTCTGTGCCCCGGGGTCCAGCTGGCATTCCCAATGTCCTCTCTCCCCAGTCCTCCCCTCACCTTCTCTGCTCCATCCTCCATCAGTTTCCACAGCTAAGCTCCTCCCTTTCTCACCTGTGCCCTCTGCTTGGCTCTCTCTCCTTCCTCCCTTCACTCAGACAATGCCTCCTTACGTTTTGAGTTATGGCTGAGATACCTCCTCCTCCAGGAAGGCTTCCCTGATCCTCCGGCCCTCCACTGCCCCCTCCCCACCCTCCCCCTTCCTGGCACGGGCGTTGTCTGCTTCCTTCAGCATCTCCCTTCACCTGGAGTTCGGAGGGCAGTTACCCTCAGCTTGTTCATGACTCGGAGAGTGTTTGTCTTACGGGCCAGTTGAATATTTGATGGATGGCTGGAGAAAAAGTAGGACTTGGCAGGAGGAGACCAAGCCAGGCTGATGGACTCACATGAATGAACAAAGGCCTGGCATGTTCGGGCTCAGAGTAAGAGCTGACTGCTGTGCACACGTGTGGACGAATCTGTGTCACGGGCTTGACCATCAACCCCATTTGACGGTTGAGTAAACTGAGGTACAGAGTAGTTATCTCATCTCCCCAAGGTCACCAGCTAGTGAGAGGTGAGCTGGGACTCACACCCCTGGTGTCTGACTCTAGATCATGGACACCAACCACTGTGCGCTGTCTGCTCCCAGGCTTCTCGTGGAGAGACGGATGGGCCGTCCTAGAAATCAAGATGAGAGGAGGACATTGGGGTCAGATTAGCATTTTAGTAAGTTTACTTGGGTGCCTGTGGTGTAGATAATGGACCCACAACTGAACTCCCAACTGTACACCTCCTGCTGCGTGCATGGATTCCAACACAGACGCCCTCAGGTGGGCAAATGTAACCCACACATTTGAATGTCCAGCAGAGTGTACCATAAAGAGATGTACAAAATCACCCCAAAATATTGAAAGGCAAACAGACAATATACCCCAACACAGACATGCACAGAGTCATGAACACGGGCAGAAAAACGTGTACACACACACACACACACGCACACACACTTCCCAGAAATTTGCAAATGGAAGGAAAACCCTCAGGAGTGAAGTCTAAAGGGGCTAGGAGGTGGATGAAACAGGGAATCTGTGTCTGGGATGTTCCACTACTGTCCCCCAAGTTGCCTGTCAAATCAGGGGTTGCTCCCTGGTGGCATGGCTACCGACCCTGAGTCAGAGGACTGTTTCTCAGATGATAATCTGACCACTTGACTTCCTGTTTGGAACTTGGTAGAGGCTCCTACTGTGCTCACACTTGCAGTCTTTGTATGATTTGGCCCCTCCTGCCATTCTGCCTCTCCCCTCAAGTCTCGGCCCGGCCACACTGAACTCTTAAGATTCCTCCAGTAGCACTTCCCTGCCCACACTCATGATCCTTCTGGCCAATTCACACTGGTCTTCCAGGTCTCAATTCAGATGCCACCTCTTCCAGGAAGCCTTCCCTGACTTCCAAGCCTGGGTCAAGGACACTACTCTGTACCTACCTCTATCCTAGTCCTCATCAAGCTGAACTGTCATCCTCATGGCTCTGTCTCCTTTACTAGCCAAAGGCTCTTTGAGGGCCTCTGGGTGTCTCTGGCATCTGACACAGAGTTGGGCCTCAGAGTTGGGCCTCAGAGTTGGGCCTCAGGGTTCCAGGCTCGACCCTGCCACTCGCTGGCTCTGATGGTCGCTTTCCATCATTCGGAGCTAGCACGTGAGACAAAACCTCTGTGTGGTGCAGGACAAAGCACGGCACCAACCTCCGTAACCTAAAGTAAACCTGGTACTTTCTTAACACTTTCCAAAGCTCTCCCGTTACCTCATTACATTTCAGTGCCTATCCTAGGAGCTACACAAGACTGGGGTCATCGCCTCCACTTTACACCTGAGACAACTGAGGCCCAGAGAGGGGAAGTGTCTTCCGTGCGTGCAGACCCAGGTCTCTGGCCACCTTCTGCTGCAGGAGCTGGCGTGATCAGGGAAGCCTTGGCGACGAGGAAGCACTTTCGCTGGCCTCCCAAGTCTGGATGAGGCGTGGACACAGGGAGGCTAGGGGGATGCCTTTGGGAGGAGGGACAGCCCGGGCAGAGGCATGGTGTGGGAAACTGCAGGATGTGGGATACGCCTACACTCCTGGCCTTGCTGAGCCTGGGTGAGGAAGCTGGAGAGGTAGGTCAGGGCTAGATCCTGGGAAGCCTTGCCAGCCTGACTGAGGACTGAACTTCATCCCGTGGGTTACAAGGAGCTGGTGAAGACTTTTGAGCAGGAAAGAGACTTCGCTCCAGAGCAGGATGAATCCAGGGTTTGGGAGGCTACTGAGAAGTCTGTCGCCGCATCCCAGCTCGGCCGGTGGTGACAACAGCTGGAGTGGAGGGCACGCCCCCTCCCTTTGTCTTCTGTCCGACCTTGGCGGGGGTTCCCCGGGATACAATCCCGTTTGCCCTGTTGTCTCGCCTCAGAGGTGGCAGCTGGTGAATGGCCCTCCTTGAGAACATCCTGGGCTGCTGCAGGAGGGCCTGGTTGGGACGGTGGGGGTGGGGATGGGAGGGAGGGGGGAGAGGGGATGCTCGAGGTGGGAGGAGTCGCTGACGCCTCTGACTTCCACAGGGGGTCAGTGTAGCATTAAAGTTCCTCCGGACAGCTCTGCCCGGCACACATACCCTGATGGGGGCCCTTGGGTTCAGGAATCTGGGTCAGCTAGTTATATTTGGAACCCCTGGTGGGCAGGCACAAGGCAAGGTGGGCTGGGGGATGCAGAGCCACTTGAGAATCAGTTTTGTTTGCTTGTTTTCTTTTTTGTGTTGATCTGAAGAGTTTCAGAAGGAACTTCCTGAGAAAGCCGCATTTCTGGAACATGGAGAGGACCATGCCCTTCCCTACCCGATGTCCCTGGTGGGTTGGTGGAGACCCCTTCTGTCTCTGCTTTCACCTGGTAAGGTGGGGTCCACCTAAAGGGCAGTTCTATGCAAATGACAGATTCCAGAGCCCTAGGGAATCTCAGAGATGACCTAGATCTCCAATGATCCTGCACATTTGACAACTTCCTGCTTGGTTGTTCAGAAAGTTGAGAAACTGAGACCAGAGAGGTGGCCAGATTTGCCCAAAGTCTTGCAGGGAGTTGGTGGCAGGGCCAGGATAGAATCTCGGTCTCCTAACCTCCACCTGGCTCGGATTTCCGCGGAACCAGCCCGGGATGTGATGTCACCAGCAAAGGAGGCTCGTGTTTACATCACCAGCTGTCAGTTATATAAAGCTTCCCGGCCACTCTCTCAGCTGGTGCTCAGTGAACTTGCGAGTGGGGGGGCACTGCCCCCTCCATCGCACAGATGAAGAGTCTGAGAAAGAAAGAAAGGTTGAGAGGCTCCCTCCCCGATCTCGAGCTTGGATTCTTCCGTGTGCCAGTGTGCCACAAACTCTTGGGGGACTTCTTTGAAATATCCGTCCCTAAGCCCCACCTCCAAGGATTCTGATTCACTAGGTTTGGGGTAGGGCCTGGGGATCCATTCTCTAGACAGACTCCTCAAAGAATTCTGAAGCAGGTCATTGGCAGATCATACCTGGGTTTATCCAGACAAGCTCTAGTGCTTATCAGAATTTAACGTGTACACAAATCAACCAGGAGCTGTGTTCAAATGCCTGTTCAGATTCAGTAGATCCGAGGCGGGGGCCCAAGAATCTGTATTATGTCTAACGAGCTCCCTGGTGATGCCGACCACACTCTGAGAACCAAGGTGGTTGAGACCACACTCTCATCCCCTGGGCACATGCTAGGGCAGATAAGTTGCAAAGCTAATAAGCGTCCACTCTGCTGTCCCCTGATGTTTTATGGTATCCCATCGCTTTTTGAATTTCTTCTGACTCTCAAATCTAATCACTCACCCCCTCCTCTCTATTCCCTACATCAGAGATGAGGGAGTCCCAAAAGTAGAAGAAAGAAAAGGCAGAACTCTCACCAGACTCCACGGCTTAGAGGAATCCACAGAGCTACTGGTGTTGGCAAAATCTCCCCTTGACGTCCCGAGAGCTTGAGAGGGACAGGAACCTTTGAATGTTTGGGGAAACTTAGGTGGCCCTAAGTCCCCAAGGATACCTTTCCTCTGTCTCTTTTCCACACCTTCCCAATATTATTTCTACCCCGCTTCCTGAATCTTGTCATGTTAATAGTTCCCTAAGTATTTTTAATTGGATTTTCCAAGCAAAAGAAAGTTTCCAAAGTTAATTAAAAGTTGCCTCGCTGTAATTGTGTAAAAGCAGCTTTTGCTTCTGAAAATTAAATTCTTATAATTAAGCTCCTCTATCTGTTTAAAGAGTTCGGTGGAATGTTTTTGTTCATTTATTATGAAGAAATCTTGGGAGGGATGCTGCTCCCACAGCCAGGCATTGGTCCATCTGACACTGTGTCATGGACGCAAGTTTTTCCTCCCTCTGATGATTTCGTGCCTCTGGGAAAGAAAGATCAAATCCTGTGTGAGTTAGGTTGTTGTGATAAATGCAGGATTGAGCTGGTCCCCAAATCCTGGCGCACTTTGCAAGACAGGCCACATCCTGAATCGCTTATATGTGTGGCTCCTCCCTGTTGGTCCTTCATTTGCATCAGGATTGGCCATGTGACTCTCTCTGTCCGATAAGTGGAGGAGAAGTGATGTGTGTGACTTCAAGGAAGAAGCTTCAGGAGCCGCACGTGGTTTGCCATGATCATCTCCTGTGTCTCTGCCATTATGACTGACAATGTCCCAGACACACAGAGGCTGCCCTGCCTCTGCCCACCAGGGAGCAGGGACACAGCTGACTGTGATGCCTCCCAAGTTGTGTGTGTTACTGACCCCTTCACCAGGGCAATGCCTATCTAATTCTGATGACTCGGCTTAGCTGTCCCTTTTTATAAACTTAAAACTAACAAGGCAGGATTAGTTGTCCTTCCTATGAGCTCCCACAGCTTCCTGGGCTTTCTGATCTACAGACACCTATGCAGCCGTGTCTAACTGAATAAATGCCAGGGTCCCCTTAAAATTGAATGCATTGAAAGTAGACACTGCGTCTTATATCTGTGTACCTATAATCCAATATAATGGCACCCCCATACTTATTGAGGTTTGGGGGGGTCAGACAGATCTGGATCCACATCCCAGTTCCACGGCTTACTCTTCAAGGGGTGATGGACAGCTCATTGAACCTCTAGGCTTTCTTTTTTTCATCTTTAGGATGAGTTTGATAATGAAGCCTACTGTTGACTCCTGGTCCACACCCCACCTCTGGATGGGCCCTACCTTCCAAGAAGATGGTAACGACAAGGAAATAACGTAAGCTGTGGGCTTCCCCACTTCCTCCTTACGTGGAGCCCCAGGTCGGTGAACATCTGCTTTTCTCCATACTTGACTGAGGAAATCTGCGCTTTGCTCTGGGCAGCGATGCTGATGAGTCAACCTGGTTACGCAGCATGGATATACGGCTACGTGATTTACTGCTCAACACAGAATCTGGCTCGATCGAGGAGGAGAAACAACAGGTCGACAAGACTTGGATGGTAAAACTCTCCTTAGGCTGGAGGCTCACACTGGCCATACGTCAAGAGTCTTTCCTCATGTATCTTTTATGGTCTGGGGCACAGCCCCTTCCAAACTTCTCTTCAGATCTTTCCTTAGGGTTGTGCTAAGTATAACATGTGTGGTTCCCCCTGTGGGAAGCAGAATAAAGGCTTCCCTCAAAGGTACCTGTCTTAATTCCAGAACCTGAATATGTTGTGTTACATGGCACAGAGGAATTAAGATCGCACGTGGAATTAACATCGTTACTCACGTGACCTTAAAAGAGGAAGATTATCCAGATGGCCCGAATAGAATCACAGGGTCCTAAAAAGTGGAAGAGGGAGGCGCGAGAGAACTCAGAGTTAGAAAGAGAGAGAGGTAAAGATGCTGTTCTATTGGCTTTGATGATGGAGGGAGGGGCCATGAGCCGAGGATGGAGGTTGGCCTCTAGGAGCTGGAAAAGGCAAGGAAACCAAACAGATTCTCACCTTCAGCCTCTGGAAGGAACGCTTCCTGGCAAACACGTTGGTTTTAGCCTAGTGAAACCCATGTCAGACAGCTGACCTCCAAAACAGCAAGATAATAAATACATCTGTATGGTTTTAAGCCACTAAATTCACGGTAATTTGTTAAAGAGGCGAAAGGAAACAAATACCCCCCCACATTTACTGTTTCTTCATTTCTAAATGTCCTTCTCCTTATTGTAATATCATTAGTATAAAGTGGTTTTCTATTTCCAGGGCATCAGGGAGTGAAATATTAGCGGGTGGCTTTGATGGAGACTTTTGTCTTTCCCAAGTGGGCTTCCCTCTTGAGATTAAAAAAAAAAAAGAGTAACCATTCCGCAGTCCTGCCTGTTTTTTCTCTTGTTTTCTCAACAAGGTCTGAGTGGTCTGCAGAGTTTCTCCTGAATTTACCAACCACTGTTTTGGTGTTTTTCTAGCTACCCTGATACTTTCCCAACCTCCTAGACCAGAGATTCCCTCTGATCAATAATTTACATTTAATATTATCCCACTTTCCCCAAGTGACTTTTACATTTTTTATCTCCCTGTTGAAAGGAAGCCATTTGTGATTGTCCTCATTTCCTTCCTTCTTTCCTTCCTCCCTCCCTCCTTCCCTTCCTATTGCTTTGCTACTATTATGGATGAATAACGATACTCTGAAATATTATAATTCTCTGTTTTAAGCAACAGAAAATACCAACTACCCCAATATCCAACACCGGCTCACTCTTTGCCAGACCCGGAAGCAGCATCCTCTGGCCACTGTGAACAGCCCTGACCTACCTTATCTCACTGTTCCGGGCGTTGCTATCCCTCAGTGTCTTTTAAACCATTGGGTCATGTCCTCTAAATTTAAACTTTCTCACCACTGTGTTACCCAAAGTCTGACAAACTTTTTTTGTTTCTGTTTGATTTCACTGCTCTCTGGAGGACCGAGAGTAAAGCTGTGACTGAAACGATCCAAAAAAGTCTGTATTCTGGAGGGGAGGAGAGACCACCTGCGCTGGCTCCTTTAATTTTAATTTCAACTCTTCTTGTACCAAACACCCCCTATACTGCATAGTTTCACAAATATTACATTCCAGTGGTGGGGAGCAGAGGATGGGGGCCATTGGCCCTCAGGTTGAGGTTCAGATGTGAGACACACGCTTTCAGTATCACAGATAGACTCTCTGAATACATAATAAAGATGAAAGTCAAAGGCTGAAGATAGACAAATACAGATGTTGAAGGTTTTGTTTAAAATCCTCTCCTAGTTTTCTCTACTGGAACTCCAAACCTTAATTTTTTTTTTTTTGGAGAGTTGGAGAAGAAAGTCTTCAACGCTTTAACAAGACAGAAATTGACACTCTCTAATAACTAATGTTATTTGTATATCATGAACGTATTGCAAATGTACGGGCAGTTGAACAATGAAATCAATCAAGAACCCCCAAACATTTTCCAGTCAGTTCAGCTCCACAGATATCTATAAGGATTTCTTTGGTTTTCTTCCTCTCTATTCCCAACTTAAAAAAAATTGTGGTAAAATATGTGCAACAATAAAAGTTACCCTTTAAATCATTTTTTAGTGTACAATTCAATGGCATTAATTACGTTCACAGTGTTATGCCGCCAACACCCTGAACAAAACTCTGTACCATTAAAAGCAATAATTCCCCATTCCCCCTCCCCTTGCCTACCTCTAATTTACTTTCTGTCTCTATGAAGTTGCCTATTCCAGAGATTTCACATAAGTAGAATCATACAATATTTGTACTTTTTATGGCTGAATAATATTCCCTTATATGTATACCACGTTTTGCTTATCCATTCATCTGTTGACGGACGCTGGTGTTGTTTCCACCTTTTGGTTATTATGATAATGCTGCAATCAACATTGTGTATAAGTGTCTGAGTCTCTATTTTCAATTCTTCTGGTTACATACCTAGGAGTGGAACTACTGGGTGACATGGTAATTCTACGATTAACTTTTTGAGGAACCACCAAACTGTTTTCCACAGTGGCTGCATCATTTACATTCCTACCAGCCATGTACAAGGTGGAAGAAGCCACAGCTGTCCATCTAGTTCTTTTCCCACTATCTTTCCTTTTACTAGAGCCATTGTTAAACTCTATTCACCCTCACCTTCCCATTTCTTAGAGACCCTCAGGTATGTACTTTTAAAATCAGTGTTCTATGTTCTTATTTTTACCCAAATTATTCATCAAGATTGGCCCAAAACATGAAAACATACGAACTCTCACCTGAAAAGGGCAACATCCCTGATGTCATGAACCTCCCACACTATTGACTGAACTGGTTTCCCCACGAACCAGCCATAACATATCCAAAAACAACTGGATTACGGCACATTTCAGTCCAATTCCATTCCAGATATCCCCAAAGACCAAATAATTCCTAGATATTTTTGGCCTATTCCCAGGTTTTAAAAATTCCAACATAAAAGTACAAAGGTTCAACAAGTAATAGTTATAGACGATTTTAGTGCAAACACTCCAAACTTTAGCATGAATTAACACATGGCGGGTCTGTCCCCATGATTTTATACTCTAAGGTCCTTGTGAAACCACCACAGAGATAAAACACAGAGTCACCTTTGAAAGGAATTCAGACTCACACGAAACAAATAAAAAAAAACAATCGACCTCAAAGAGATTTCTCTTTTTTCCACTTAGAAGGATTCCTTCAATCTTGTGTGGGATTCAGTGCATCAGTGTGTGGAAAGCACATGGTACAGGCAGGCACACAGTATATGTTAGTTAATGAAGATTATCTGCATGTGTCATTTAAGACTTAGCCCAAACACAGATGGGGAAACTATGGAGCAGAAAGGATGTGTTTAGCTAAAACTCAAAGCTGGTAAGTGGCTGGGACTGGATGTGACTTAGGTCCCCCAGCCTCCAGTCCTGGGCTCTCTCTATTTTACTGGTTCCCTACCTCCACCATCAAGCGCTTATCCAGCGCTTGCCGTATGCAAGACACTTCGGTGAGTACGGATGTCTAGATGTAATCCCAGACCAGCCAGGGATATAGATCATGTAGTCAAGCAAGGATTGACCATGTGCTGAGTTAGAAACACAGGATTTAGTGTCAGAGAGTTAAATTTGGGGGAGGTCATGGTGGGGGTGATAAGTGGAACTTGTCAGATAGAACTAGGTTCTAATTCTGGCTCTTTCACCCTGGCTCTATGATTCTAGCTGTTTAACTTCCCTGATTCTCAATTTCCTCACAAGATGGTTGAGGTGTCTTCTGTCAGGAGCAGGTATTTTGTGACTGTCGGTTCTCCTTCTACCTCAAGTGATGGATGTTTTCCAGAAGCCCAGGGGGAAGTAACACCATAGTCATGCCCATGGC
Source organism: Tursiops truncatus (assembly GCF_011762595.2). Classification (NCBI taxonomy): domain Eukaryota; kingdom Metazoa; phylum Chordata; class Mammalia; order Artiodactyla; family Delphinidae; genus Tursiops; species Tursiops truncatus. The sequence continues at coordinate 101,497,345 of NC_047039.1, read as the reverse complement.
TTAAGGGATGGTGTTTACGTTTCCAAGATGGCGGGCGATGCTGTTTGTGCTGTGAATGCTTCTGGTGTGGTCCTGACAGTGAGTAAGGACAGAGTCTTGTGTGAGGCATAGTTTTCAAAACCTGTGCTTGTTTGAGTCATTTCCAGAACATTTTTTCTTTGGTCTTCTGGAGACAGAGACCTGAGATAATTGGATCTCAAGGTCAAATGAATTGTTTCTAACCATGCCATCACCTTCCTATCAAATGCCTTCTTTCTTTTCTTCATCCCTCCGTCTCTTCCTTTCACTGACATTAGTTGAGCATCTCTTTTGTTTCAGACCCTAGGCTGGTTAATGGGGTTCCATGATAGAATGAGACCTTGTCCTTGCTCTCCCAGTCCTGAGTGGGACACAGCTAAAGAGGCAGACACTTACGATGCACCCTGGGAAGTATTGCGGTTGAGGAAATCCACAACTATGGAGACAGTTGAGGCTTGAGGGAACTGGGATGGAGGTGTCACAGAGGCTCCCGAGAAGAGGTGGGGTCCAGGCTGCAGCCGCCAGGAGGCCTAACACAACCTCTCAGTGTCGCTCAATTTAGCTGCCCCGTTTTTCTGACTCCCCATTCTCAGGCCAAGTCTGGGAAGCAGCTCTCCGCCAGCGGCACTTACAGACCCCCCAGCAAGCACCGGCAGAGGAACAAAGGAATAAACCTCACACCTGGCCTGTCTCAGACGTTTGGCAGCTGGTTCGTTGGACGGATCTTCTGCTTGGAGCACTGGTTTCACTTACATTCTCCTGAAGCGGGGGCCATTTTCACTTTTCTCTCTTTGGCAAACTTGACTTAATCTTATGTCATACTTAGGAAAACTCAGGGTCCCATCAGCCCCCAGAGCCCCATCTTCTTCTGGGTAAAGAGACGAAGAGACCTCAAAGCTTGGCTGGGAGGGAGAGGGGGGAATGGCAATCTTATGAGTTGCCTATGTTCATAGTCTTTTTTTTTTAGCTTTAAAATAATAATTTAGGTGAAATTCACACAGCATATAATTATTTGAACGTATGATTCAGTGACATTTAGTGCAGTTACAATGCTGTGCAGCCACCAGCTCTCTCTAGTTTCAAAACATTTCATCACCTCAAAGGAAAACCCTGTACCCATTAAGTATTCACTCCCCATTTCCCCCTTCCCCTGGCCCCTGGCAACCACTAATCCGCTGTCTGTCTCCATGGATTTGTCTATTCTAGACAGGCCATATAAAAGGAATCATATAATGCGTGGCTTACGGCTAAATTGTGTCCCTCAAAATTTGTATGTTGAAGTCCTAACACCCAGTATGTTAGAATGTGACTGTATTTGGAGATAGGGTTTTTAAAGAGGAAATTCAATTAAATTGAGGTTATTAGGGTAGGCCCTACTCCAATATGATTGGTGCCCTTATAAGAAGAGGAGACTAGGACCCAGGCACATACAGATAGAAGACTATGTGAAGACACAGGAGAGCATGACCATCTACAGGCCAAGGAGAGAGGCCTTGGAAGGAACAAACCCTGTCACACCTTGATCTCGAACTTCTATCCTCCAGAACTGGGAGAAACTAAATTTCTCTTGTTTAAGCCACCCTGGTTGTGCTGTTTTGTTACAGTGAACTAATACAGTGAACTTTTTTAAAAAAATAGACTTTATTTTTTAGTGCAGTCTTAGGATCACAGGAAAATTAAGCAGAAGGTCCAGAGATTTCCATGTATCCCTGATCCCCCCATATGTGCATATGCAGAGCTTCCCTTGCTATCACCATCTTGCAGTGGGCTTTTGTGGCTGGCTTCTTCCACTTAGCACAATGTTTTCAAGATTCATCCACGTTGTAGCAGGTATCATTACTTCATTCCTTTTTATGACTGCATACTATTCCATTGTATGGATATACCACAACTTATTTATCCATTCATCTGTTAATGGACATTTGTGTTATTTCCATCTTTTGGCTACTGTGAATGAGCTTGCTGTGAGCATTCATGTACATGCTTCTCTGTGCCCGTATGTTTCCATTTCTCTTGGATATATATCTATGAGTGGAATTGCTAGGTCATATGGTAACTCTATGTTTAACTTTTTGAGGTGTTTATAGGCTTTTTCTGTGATGACAATTATTTGTGGTGTACCTATTGCCTGCCCAGACCTGGTATAGTGTCGTAGTGAAGAGTATGACTCTGGTAATGAGCTGCCGGCTTCATATCCTGCCCTCACGCTTTACCGGCTGGGAGACCTTGGGAAACTTATTTAACTCTGTTGCTCATTTTCCTGAGGTGGGTGTTGTAGGATATTGTGCAGATTAAATGAAAATGGGTGCAAAGAACTTTATACGAGCCATTATGCTCACTACTTCAAAATCCCTGCAGGAATCCTCATGCACATAGTAATGGCTCACCTTATTGGCTATTCTTTATTCTTGCAGTTCACTTTGAGGAGTTGGACACATGAGTAGCATTTTAAAGGAGAGAATGGAGTGAGTAAAGGTATAGTGTAGGAACGCATAGGGAAGGGGTACTTGGCTGGAGTGAGGTGTGTGATGGAACGTAGCAAGAGTTAATTTTCAAAAGTAGGTGGGGCCAGACTTCATAGGCCTTGAGGACACCCTACTCTCAGCAGGGCCTTGAATGCCAACCCCAGTCTCAATCTTGAAGTTCCAGAGCACAGGGGCAGAGGTTACTGAGACTGGAATGAGAGTAGGTAAGTGTGCATGCTCCTGCCTGATTGCACAGGAAGCCATTAGCGATTGCAGCTTTGCTCGTGGTATTTCGTGGGATGGGAGCTTGACAGTTATACTCCAACTTTTAAAATTTGTGGGACAGAAGAGATCTATTTAATGCAGAGTTCCTTAAAACCGATGCAGAAAAATGTGCCTTTAACATCATGATAATCTATGGAAAGGCCACTACACAAGCCCTTTGCCAAGTCTTGCAAAAAAAATAAAATGGGAGAATGCAAGCAAAAAAAAAGAACAAAAAAAGACATCACGGTGTAAACCAGGGTTGGCATGAAAAAAAGGGATATAGTTGGCATAAGAGAAAATGTTTTTCTGAATTCTAAAGAAGATAATTGAGGAATAAAGTTACTTCCTGGCAGATACTTTTTAAAAGTCAGTTTTTCATAAAGTTAAGTTTATTCAACTTACGTGATTACCCTTTGTCATGAAATTAAGACTCTCCAAGTGTACACAATATATATATTTAACAATATATAATATATATTATACATCAAAATATATATTTAATGTATTAGAAATATAAAATCATTGGCATATATATTATTTACTATTTTAATAATTAAATGTTGTTGAATAAAAATAATACATGCATGTGCTTTAAAAACGAAACGATCTGATTGAAAAAGAAAGAAAAGCAATAGGGCTCCCAGAATTGCACTCACCAGAGGCAATCACTTTCCATCCTCACTGAGATGGTTTTTAATATTGACCGACCTGGTTCATGTTGGGGCAAGTGTCTCCTAGAATTTGTATTTATTGTATTTAAACGGTATGTCAAACTTTTACTGTTTTTTTCTACCAATGCCCTGTTTTAGGTCCAGCCAGCGCTTCCCAGGCAGGTGATGTGGAGGCTGGCAGGGGATTTCTGGGAGGAGGAAACGGCGTCAGGCCTAACATCTTCCTTGTAGCACAAAGTGTCACTGTACATAACTTCTTCTAAATTAAGAAAAGATACCTCCAGACCAACAGAGTCCTTCTCTGAATTAAGCCCTGGTCCTGGCTACAACATTCCCGAGTGTCTACCGTCTCTCTGTCACTGGAGTCAGGTGGAAAGAGCACAGGGTTTCAGTAAGAAGGCCTGAGACACATGTAATACTTTACAGTAAGACCCTTCGTGATTTTGCAGCTGAAACCCCAGCCAATACAAACATCTCCCCAATTCCCGTATTCCAACATGGTAAACTGAGACCCAGAGAAGGCCAGGGACTGAGCCAAGTTCCCTGAGGTGGCGACCGATTTCCGTTTGCACAATGTTGACACCTGGGCTCTCAGCTTCCCTCTTCCTGGTGTCCAGGACTTACACAGGCTGGCAGGGATGGGGTGGGCAGGCGGGGAGGGGCTGGCAGCATCCGGTTAAACGTCATGTGTGGCTCCTGAATGCTTTTAGCCACTTCACATGGGCACATGGACCTGAGACTGTGGCCATAGGGTTTGAGGTGGGATGCTGGGTAGAACTCTCTGGATTTTGGGATGTGCGATGTGAGAATGGATACCCAGAGAAGACTTGGTGTGTGGATGGTTAAGCATTAGATTCTAAGGGTCAGCAGGGGCCTCAAGAGTTACCTCGTTCGAGCCCTTCTTCAAGATTTGACTCTTCTCCATAGCACCATCTCTGCAGGGATGTTCCGACTTCACTCCCAGTGACAGGGAGCATACCACTGTCACCCCCAGGTCATATCTGCTGCCTGGCCCAGTACGGCGTCCCGGGATTTGTACTTTCTCTCTTCTCCAGGTTGAGGCCTCCAGTTCTTGTCCCTCACGAAACATAGATTCTGACTTTTGCTAGTGAATATTCCACGGGTCCCTGTCCCTCTGAAAGGCCAACATCTGGGGTGAAAATCCAGATGTGGCCCTGAAGGCACATGGGGTTCCCACCTGCCAGGTTTCAGGAGGATGGAACCAGTGGCTCTGGCAGCCCGGCCCAGCCTCGCGAGCCCCCGACTACAGGCTGCTGGGCTGCAGGCATGCCATTTCATTAGTGCCAGCAATCAGATGCCAGCCTGAGTGTGGCCTGATGCCAGGAGATGGAGGATAATAAGCCCTTTCTATCTCTCCCACTCCCTCTGGCTCTCACATCTGGACCTGAGAGCACGAACTTCGCTCTTCCCTTTCCCCTCGCAGATAGAGTTTCCAGCTCTTGTGAAATCACCGCTGTCAGGACTGGAAGGTGCTCGGGAGCTCGTATGCCTCCAGCATTCTTCCTGTGCCCTCGGCTTCAGATGTCACCTCCAAGCTGGCCTCCCAGACTGTCACCTCCGGCCTAGGTGCCTTCCTTAGGTTCTCCTGATCACAGATCATGGACACCCCCATTGGGGTGACTGTAGGCACCTCCCACTCAATATGTCCCAAACCCGATCAACTATCTCCACCCACAAGCCCATCCTCCTGAGTGAACCCTCACTTCAGTGCACACACCTGTGTCACCGAACCACCCGCAGCCCCGGTCACCACAACAGCCCTCTGATCGCTCTTCCCTCCCCGACCCTCCCTGGTCTCTTCCCTCCTCATGGGCACCAGCTTCCTGATGCTGAAGTCAGCTCTGCCCACGTCACTCTTGCTCACAGTCCTTCACTGGCTCCCCATTGCTTTGTTATTAAGCTCTCCCTTCCTCTCCTGCCCGTCTTTTCAGCCTCATCCCAAACCGCCTTTTCTCTTGCATTTAACTCCCCAGTCAGATGAAACCATATGAAATACCCGTTCTCTTCCATAACCTCTAGCTGTTCTCTCCAAAGAATGTCGGCCCCTGCTCTCTGACCTGAGCACCCTTCTTAGGTGTTGCTAACCTTCTGAAGCCTCCCTCAACATGATAGATATTTACCATACCTCTTAGCCTACTTCCATACCCTATACACATCATTCATTCATTAATTCAACTGAAATTTGTTTTTTTCAACAAACATTTGTTGACCATCCGCTAGACATTTTTTTAAACATCTTTATTGGGGTATAATTGCTTTACAATGGTGTGTTAGTTTATGCTTTATAACAAAGTGAATCAGTTATACATATACATATGTTCCCATATCTCTTCCCTCTTGCGTCTCCCTCCCTCTCACCCTCCCTATCCCACCCCTCCGGGCGGTCACAAAGCACCGAGCGGATATCCCTGTGCTATGCGGCTGCTTCCCACTAGCTATCTACCTTACGTTTGGTAGTGTATATATGTCCATGCCTCTCTCTCGCTTTGTCACAGCTCACCCTTCCCCCTCACCATATCCTCAAGTCCGTTCTCCAGTAGGTCTGTGTCTTTATTCCTGTCTTACCCCTAGGCTGTTCATGACATTTTTTTTTCTTAAATTCCATATATATATATATATATATGTTAGCATACGGTATTTGTCTTTCTCTTTCTGACTTACTTCACTCTGTATGACAGACTCTAGGTCTATCCACCTCATTACAAAAAGCTCAATTTCGTTTCTTTTTATGGCTGAGTAATATTCCATTGTATTTATGTGCCACATCTTCTTTATCCATTCATCCGATGATGGGCACTTAGGTTGTTTCCATCTCCGGTCTATTGTAAATAGAACTGCAATGAACATTTTGGTACATGACTCTTTTTGAATTATGGGTTTCTCAGGGTATATGCCCAGTAGTGGGATTGCTGGGTCATATGGTAGTTCTATTTGTAGTTTTTTAAGGAATCTCCATACTGTTCTCCATAGTGGCTGTACCAATTCACATTCCCACCAGCAGTGCAAGAGGGTTCCTGTTTCTCCACACCCTCTCCAGCATTTATTGTTTTTAGATTTTTTGATGATGGACATTCTGACTGGTGTGAGATGGTATCTCATTGTAGTTTTGATTTGCATTTCTCTAATGATTAATGATGTTGAGCATTCTTTCATGTGTTTGTTGGCAATCTGTATATCTTCTTTGGAGAAATGTCTATTTAGGTCTTCTGACCATTTTTGGATTGGGTTGTTTGTTTTTTTGTTATTGAGCTGCATGAGCTGCTTGTAAATTTTGGAAATTAATCCTTTGTCAGTTGCTTCATTTGCAAATATTTTCTCCCATTCTGAGGGTTGTCTTTTGGTCTTGTTTATGGTTTCCTTTGCTGTGCAAAAGCTTTGAAGTTTCATTAGGTCCCATTTGTTTATTTTTGTTTTTATTTCCGTTTCTCTAGGAGGTGGGTCAAAAAGGATCTTGCTGTGATTTATGTCATAGAGTGTTCTGCCTATGTTTTCCTCTAAGAGTTTGATAGTTTCTGGCCTTACATTTAGGGCTTTAATCCATTTTGAGCTTATTTTTGTGTATGGTGTTAGGGAGTGATCGAATCTCATACTTTTACATGTACCTGTCCAGTTTCCCCAGCACCATTTATTGAAGAGGCTGTCCGTTCTCCACTGTACATTCCTGCCTCCTTTATCAAAGATAAGGTGACCATATGTGCGTGAGTTTATCTCTGGGCTTTCTATCCTGTTCCATTGATCTATCTTTCTGTTTTTGTGCCAGTACCATACTGTCTTGATTACTGTAGCTTTGTAGTATAGTCTGAAGTCAGGGAGCCTGATTCCTCCAGCTCCGTTTTTCGTTCTCAAGATTGCTTTGGCTATTCGGGGTCTTTTGTGTTTCCATACAAATTGTGAAATTTTTTGTTCTAGTTCTGTGAAAAATGCCATTGGTAGTTTGATAGGGATTGCATTGAATCTGTAGATTGCTTTGGGTGGTAGAGTCATTTTCACAATGTTGATTCTTCCAATCCAAGGACATGGTATATCTCTCCATCTATTTGTATCATCTTTAATTTCTCTCATCAGTGTCTTATATTTTCTGCATACAGGTCTTTTGTCTCCTTAGGTAGGTTTATTCCTAGATATTTTATTCTTTTTGTTGCAGTGGTAAATGGGAGTGTTTTCTTGATTTCACTTTCAGATTTTTCATCCTTATTGTATAGGAATGCCAGAGATTTCTGTGCATTAATTTTGTATCCTGCAACTTTACCAAATTCATTGGTTAGCTCTAGTAGTTTTCTGGTAGCATCTTTAGGATTCTCTATGTATAGTATCATGTCATTTGCAAACAGTGACAGCTTTACTTCTTCTTTTCCGATTTGGATTCCTTTTATTTCCTTTTCTTCTCTGATTGCTGTGGCTAAAACTTCCAAAACTATATTGAATAAGAATGGTGAGAGTGGGCAACCTTGTCTTGTTCCTGATCTTAGTGGAAATGCTTTCAGTTTTTCACCATTGAGGATGATGTTGGCTGTGGGTTTGTCATATATGGCCTTTATTATGTTGAGGAAAGTTCCCTCTATGCCTACTTTCTGCAGGGTTTTTATCATAAATGGGTGTTGAATTTTGTCAAAATTTTCTCTGCATCTATTGAGATGATCATATGGTTTTTCTTCAATTTGTTAATATGGTTTATCACATTGATTGATTTGCGTATATTGAAGAATCCTTGCATTCCTGGAATAAATCCCACTTGATCATGGTGTATGATCCTTTCATTGTGCTGTTGCATTCTGTTTGCTAGTATTTTGTTGAGGATTTTTGCATCTATGTTCATCAGTGATATGGCCTGTAGTTTTCTTTCTTTGTGACATCTTTGTCTGGTTTTGGTATCAAGGTGATGGTGGCCTTGTAGAATGAATTTGGGAGTGTTCCTCCCTCTGCTATATTTTGGAAGAGTTTGAGAAGTATAGGTGTTAGCTCTTCGCTAAATGTTTGATAGAATTCGCCTGTGAAGCCATCTGGTCCTGGGCTTTTGTTTGTTGGAAGATTTTTGATCATAGTTTCAATTTCACTGCTTGTGATTGGTCTGTTTATATTTTCTATTTCTTCCTGATTCACTCTTGGCAGGTTGTGCATTTCTAAGAATTTGTCCATTTCTTCCAGGTTGTCCATTTTATTGGCATAGAGTTGCTTGTAGTAATCTCTCATGATCATTTGTATTTCTGTAGTGCCAATTGTTACTTCTCCTTTTTCATTTCTAATTCTATTGATTTGAGTCTTGTCCCTTTTTTTCTTGATGAGTCTGGCTAATGGTTTATCTATTTTGTTTATCTTCTCAAAGAACCAGCTTTTAGTTTTATTGATCTTTGCTATCATTTCCTTCCTTTCTTTTTCATTTATTTCTGATCTGATTTTTATGATTTCTTTCCTTCTGCTAACTTTGCGGGTTTTTTGTTCTTCTTTTTCTAATTGCTTTAGGTGCAAGGTTAGGTTGTTTATTTGAGATGTTTCCTGTTTCTTAAGGTGGGCTTGTATTGCCATAAACTTCCCTCTTAGAACTGCTTTTGCTGCATTCCGTAGGTTTTGGGTTGTCGTGTCTCCATTGTCATTTGTTTCTAGGTATTTTTTTATTTCCTCTTTGATTTCTTCAGTGATCACTTTGTTATTAAGTATTGTTTAGCCTCCATGTGTTTGTATTTTTTACAGATCTTTTCCTGTAATTGATATCTAGTCTCATGGCATTGTGGTCGGAAAAGATACTTGATACAAATTCAATTTTCTTAAATTTACCAAGGCTTTATTTGTGACCCAAGATATGATCTATCCTGGAGAATGTTCCATGAGCACTTGAGAAAAATGTGTATTCTGTTGTTTTTGGATGGAGTGTCCTATAATATCAATTAAGTCCATCTTGTTTAATGTATCATTTAAAGCTTGTGTTTCCTTATTTATTTTCATTTTGGATGATCTGTCCATTGGTGAAAGTGGGGTGTTAAAGTCCCCTACTATGAATGTGTTACTGTCGATTTCCCCTTTTAAGGCTGTTAATATTTGCCTTATGTGTTGAGGTGCTCCTATGTTGGGTGCATAAATATTTACAAGTGTTATATCTTCTTCTTGGATCGATCCCTTGATCATTATGTAGTGTCCTTCTTTGTCTCTTCTAATAGTCTTTATTTTAAAGTCTATTTTGTCTGATATGAGAATTGCTACTCCAGCTTTCTTTTGGTTTCCATTTGCATGAAATATCTTTTTCCATCCCCTTACTTTCAGTCTGTATGTGTCTCTAGGTCTGAAGTGGGTCTCTTGTAGACAGCATATATATGGGTCTTGTTTTTGTATCCATTCAGCCAATCTGTGTCTTTTGGTGGGAGCATTTAGTCCATTTACATTTAAGGTAATTATCAATATGTATGTTCCTATTCCCATTTTCTAAATTGTTTTGGGCTTGTTATTGTAGGTCTTTTCCTTCTCTTGTCTTTCTTGCCTAGAGAAGTTCCTTTAGCATTTGTTGTAAAGCTGGTTTGGTGGTGCTGAACTCTCTCAGCATTCGCTTGTCTGTAAAGGTTTTGACTTCTCCATCAAATCTGAATGAGATCCTTGCTGGGTAGAGTAATCTTGGTTGCAGGTTTTTCTCCTTCATCACTTTCAGTATGTCCTGCCACTCCCTTCTGGCTTGCAGAGCTTCTGCTGAGAGATCAGCTGTTAACCTTATGGGGATTCCCTTGTGTGTTATTTGTTGTTTTTCCCTTGCTGCTTTTAATATGCTTTCTTTGTATTTCATTTTTGACAGTTTGATTAATATGTGTCTTGGCATATTTCTCCTTGGATTTATCCTGTATGGGACTCTCTGTGCTTCCTGGACTTGATTAACTATTTCCTTTCCCATATTAGGGAAGTTTTCAACTATAATCTCTTCAAATATTTTCTCAGTCCCTTTCTTTTTCTCTTCTTCTTCTGGAACCCCTATAATTCGAATGTTGGTGCGTTTAATGTTGTCCCAGAGGTCTCTGAGACTGTCCTCAGTTCTTTTCATTCATTTTTCTTTATTCTGCTCTGCAGTAGTTATTTCCACTATTTTATCTTCCAGGTCACTTATCCGTTCTTCTGCCTCAGTTATTCTGCTATTGATCCCATGTAGAGTATTTTTCATTTCATTTATTGTGTTGTTCATCATTGTTTGTTTCATCTTTAGTTCTTTTAGGTCCTTGTTAAACGTTCTTGTATTTTCTCCATTCTCTTTCCAAGATTTTGGATCATCCTTACTATCAGTATTCTGAATTCTTTTTCAGGTAGACTGCCTATTTCCTCTTTATTTGTTAGGTCTGGTGCGTTTTTATCTTGCTCCTTCATCTGCTGTGTGTTTTTCTGTCTTCTCATTTTGCTTATCTTACTGTGTTTGGGGTCTCCTTTTTGCAGGCTGCAGGTTCGTAGTTCCCGTTGTTTTTGATGTCTGTCCCCAGTGGCTAAGGTTGGTTCACTGGGTTGTGTAGGCTTCCTGGTGGAGGGGACTAGTGCCTGTGTTCTGGTGGATGAGGCTGGATCTTGTCTTTCCGGTGGGCAAGTCCACGTCTGGTGGTATGTTTTGGGGTGTCTGTGGACTTATTATGATTTTAGGCAGCCTCTCTGCTAATGGGTGGGGTTGTGTTCCTGTTTTGCTAGTTGTTTGGCATAGGGTGTCCAGCACTGTAGCTTGCTGGTCATTGAGTGAAGCTGGGTGCTGGTGTTGAGATGGAGATCTCTGGGAGATTTTTGCTGTTTGATATTATGTGGAGCTGGGAGGTCTCTTGTTGACCAGTGTCCTGAAGTTGGCTCTCCTACCTCAGAGGCACAGCACTGACTCCTGGCTGCAGCACCAAGAGCCTTTCATCCTCACAGCTCAGAATAAAAGGGAGAAAAAGTAGAGAGAAAGAATTAGTAGAGGAAGAAAGAAAGAAAGAAGGAAGGAAAGAAAGAAAAAGGAGGGAAGGAAGGAAGGAAGAAAGAAAGAAAGAAAGAAGAAAAGAAGGAAAGAAGGAAAGAAAGAAAGAAAGGAGGGAGGGAGGGACGGTGGGAGGAAGGAAGGAAGGAAGGAAAAAAGAAAGAACATAAAGTAAAATAAAATAAAGTAAAATATAATAAAGTTATTAAATTAAAAATAATTATTAAGAAAAAAATTTTTAAAAAAAGGATGGATAGACCCCTAGGACAAATGGTGGAAGCAAAGCTATACAGACAAAATCTCACACAGAAGCATACACATACACACTCACAAAAAGAGGAAAAGAGGAAAAAATAATAAATCTTGCTCTCAAAGTCCACCTCCTCAATTTGGGATGATTCGTTGTCTATTCAGGTATTCCACAGATGCAGGGTACACCATGTTGATTGTGGAGATTTAATCCGCTGCTCCTGAGGCTGCTGGGAGAGATTTCCCTTTCTCTTCCTTGTTCGCACAGCTCCCGGGTTTCAGCTTTGGATTTGGCCCCGCCTCTGCGTGTAGGTCGCAGGAGGGCGTCTGTTCTTCGCTCAGACAGGACGGGGTTAAAGGAGCAGCTGATTCGCGGGTTCTGGCTCACTCAGGCTGGGAGTGGGGGGGGGGGAGGGAGGGGCATGGCGCGCGGGGCGGGCCTACGGCGTCAGAGGCGGCGTGACGTTGCACGAGCCTCAAGCGCGCCGTGCGTTCTCCCGGGGAAGTTCTTCCTGGATCATGGGGCCCTGGCAGTGGCGCGCTGCACAGGCTCCTCGGAAGAGGGGTGTGGAGAGTGACCTGTGCTCGCACACAGGCTTCTTGGTGGCGGCAGCAGCAGCCTTAGCGTGTGCCCGTCCCTGGGGTGCGCGCTTTTAGCCGCGGCTCGCGCCCGTCTCTGAGGTCCGCGCTTGTAGCCGCGGCTCGCGCCCGTCTCTGGAGCTCCTTTAAGCAGCGCTCTTAATCCCCTCTCCTCGCGCACCAGGAAACAAAGAGGGAAGAAAAAGTCTCTTGCCTCTTCGGCAGCTCCAGACTTTCTCCGGACTCCCTCCCGGCTAGCCGTGGCGCACTAACCCCCTGCAGGCTGTTTTCACGCCGCCAAACCCAGTCCTCTCCCTGGGATCCGACCGAAGCCCGAGCCTCAGTTCCCAGCCCCGCCCGCGCGGCGGGTGAGCAGACAAGCCTCTCGGCCTGGTAAGTACCGGTTGGCCCTGATCCTCTGTGCGGGAATCTCTCCGCTTTGCCCTCCGCACCCCTGTGGCTGTGCTCTCCTCCGCGGCTCCGAAGCTTTCCCCCTCCGCCACCCGCAGTCTCTGCCCGCGAAGGGGCTACCTAGTGTGTGGAAGCTTTTCCTCCTTCACAGCTCCTTCCCACTGATGCGGGTCCCGTCCCTATCCTTTTGTCTCTGTTGTTCTTTTTTCTTTGGCCCTACCCAGGTACGTGGGGAGTTTCTTGCCTTTTGGGAGGTCTGAGGTCTTCTGCCAGCGTTCAGTAGGTGTTCTGCAGGAGTTGTTCCATGTGTAGATGTATTTCTGGTGTATCTGTGGGGAGGAAGGTGATCTCCGCGTCTTACTCTTCCGCCATCTTCCCCTCCGGCCTCCCGCTAGACATTTGATCTTTACCTTCATACAGCTTGCGATCTTGTGGGAGAGTTTGACATTTAACAGACACGCGCACACACACACACACACACTTACAAATTGTGATATGTGCAACAAAGCAAAAGAATAACGAAGACTAGAACATACTGGTAAATGGTTAGCTTAGGGAGTCATGGGAACCCTCACGGAATAATAAGTGATGTTTGTGCTGAGAAGTGAGTAGGCGTCCTCTCCTACTTCCCCGGGGGAAAAACAGAGAAAGAGCATTGCAGACAAAGCAAACAGCTTGTGCAAAGGCCCTGAGGCAGGAAGGAGTGTGGTGTGTTCAATAGAGTGAGGAATGTGAGAGTGGCTAGATCTCAGGGTGCAAGAGGGTGGGTAGGGTGAGACCAGCCTGGAAAGAAAGGAAGGGTCAGACCACGCAGGGAGACAGGAGGGTGTCTGGGACCAGCATGGTGCCTTGGGTGGAGATGTGGGTGCAGGAGGGTTGTGGGAACTCTGCCGTTTGCCCAGATACCTTCAGCAAAGCCTGCCTCTCACACAGTTGTGGGGCAGGGACGCTGGTAAGGGGTCGGGGGGAGAGGAAGTCAGGATGTGTCACTGCAGGTGAGGTGGAAAATGGACAGTGCTTACAAGGTGTAAGCAGAGTCACTGCAGCAGAAACACATGCTGGGAGCCAGAGCCGAAGTGGGAGAAATTTAAATTCCACGTTCAGGAAGCTCGAAGGGAGGCTGGAAGTAACTTCGGGTTTTTGACCTGCAAGGTGAGATGGGGGTTCAGACTTAGTGTCATTTTACTCTCAAAGCTGCAAGGTGATCCTGGCAGCCACCTGTGTGACCTTGACATCAAGGCAAATTCTCAGTAAATGTTTGTGGACGTGAATGTAACTTGAGCGGCTCCTTAGACCTGCGAACCCTCAGAAATGCCTTAATCCCAGATTAACCAGACCCCCTTCTCTTTTTCTGGCCACCCCTCTCCATTTGTGACTTGCAAAAATTGTCTGGTGTTTTGTCTTTAAAGAATGGATTTAACCGTGAGCCCCTCTACCCGGTAGCCCCTGCTCCTTAAATATGGGGGCCCTGAGCTGTGTGGGGAGGGGGCTGCACCGCACTCTGGTCCAGCCTTCTGCACCGCACTCTGGTCCAGCCTTCTCTAAGCCAGACCCCTTCCCCAGCTCTCAAGCACTTACAGCAACCCTTGCAGAGTCAGCGATAACTGGTCCCTCTGAGCAGGAAACACACAGTTCAGCATTTAGCTCGAGGCTGCTAACGTGCCTGGACGTGATTGTTTAGACAGTCCAGGACTGGAGCTGGGGGTGGGGATGGCACTGGGACTGCCAGCCCAGGATTCAGACTGATTTTTGATGACCTCAGCAGTGAAAGCGCGATGTGTCTTGTCTGGGACTCTTTCCCGGAGCCCAGTGGAGACTGGCACGTAGTAGGAGTCCAGGAAGGACCCTGGAGGACAGGGTGGAGGGACAAAGGTCCCATCAGTTCCTGGTCTCTCAGGAGGGCAGCAGGGGTGGTCATGGGTCACTGAGGAGAATGACCAGGGAGGCGGGAGGGAAGAAGCTTTAGTTTGCTCTCCTGGAAGGGACTGTCTCCCGGGCACGCCCTCCGGTAGCCTACTTCCCCATCTGTACACAGGAGACAATGACGCCTGCCTGTCCCAGTCTAGTAAAGACTAGAAACAGACTCACAGACTTAGAGAACAAACTTATGGTTACCAGGAGGAAGGGAGGTGGGAAGGGATAGTTAGGGAGTTTGGGATTGACATGTACACACTGATATGTTTAAAATAGATAACCCACAAGGACCTCCTGTATAGCACAGGGAACTCTGCTCAATGTTATGTGGCAGTCTGCATGGGACGGGACTTTGGGGGAGAAAGGATGCATTTATATGTATGGCTGAGTCACTTTACTGTGCACCTGAAACTATCATAACATTGTTAATCGGCTATACTCCAGTATAAAATAAGAAGTTAAAAAAAAAAAAGACTACAGGGGAAATTTGTACAGTGCCTGGCACTGTAGATGCTCAATATTTGAGGGTTCCTCAAAATCACGATCATAACAGCCAACATCCTGGCTGCCATTCCTCTATTCCAGTCCCAAAGCCTCCACAGTGCGTCCTTCAACCCCACATGAGCCCATCAGCCCCTCTGAGGGCCTCCCTTTGCCTGCATGATAAAGTCACAACTCCTTAGCTCGGCGTTCAGTGCCCTCCAGGTTCTAACCCAGCTTCCCCTGACTGAATTTCCTACCATGTTCCCCACACTGCAGACATCCTGAACCCACTATGCACTTGACTGTCCGTGGATGCTGTCAAGTGCATGGGATGCCCTTTCCCTCCTTCTCTGCCTGGGGAACACCTCCTCCCCTTCTCCTCGAGGGCCAGCTCGAACCTCATCAACTTGCTTAAGCCCCTTCTCTCGTGCTTACCCTGCTCTGTGGACACATGGGGTTGCAGCGTGGCAGTGAGACATGATGGCTAAGAATGAGTGTGCTCTGGCCCTTGCTAGCTGTGTGACTTTGGGCCAGTTACTTCACCTCTCTGAGCCTCAGTTTCTTCATTCCTGTAGATTGAGGATAGTTAGCTCTTAATAGCTAGAAAATTGGGGAAGTGTATGCATTGGGAAAGTGCATGGCCTAGTGACATTGACTTAAGAAAGGGCTTAATCAGAGCTGTTTGCTGTAATTATTGCTACAGTGCCGTGTGGTTGGCCATTTTTGTATTTGTCTTCGCTGTTAGGCCGTGCCTCCTTTGACCTCCTTAGGCCTCAGTTCACTCCTGTACACAATGGGAATTTAGGAGCCATCCTTTAAGGATATAATCGTGTAGAGCCCGGCTCAGTGCCCGAAAGAGAGTAAACGTTGGTTTCCTCTTTCTCAAGAGAGGAGCTTCTGGCGTCTTCTTCTCTGAGTTCTTTGCTCCTGGCTCAGTGCTGGGCATCGGGCATCAAGGACCACTCAGGATGTGTCCTAACATACAACGCTGGTCACTCCAGTGCTCCCTGGCTCGCCAGTGCCACCCGCAGCTCCCCAGGACCCTCAGGTAAACTCCAAGCTCCTTAACTGGCCCCACGAGGTCTCTTTTCAGCTCTCACGCCTGCCTCTGGCTTCCCAGGTTCCGGCCACAGCTCCATTCAGTTCTATAAATGGGTTGCACGCACTCTTAATTCGGGCTTTGGTTTATTTTGCTTCTTCTGTAACCCTTCTCCATGCCCCTGCTCTCCCTTCAGCGAGGGTGGGCACGCCTGTGTCAGCTGGCTAATGCCTGTGTATCACCCTGGGTCTCAGCCTCCTGCCCACACCAAGCCTGGGTACCAGGCAGCACGTGAGCCCCGAGTCAGGCGGCTGAGATTTGAATCCCTGCCCTTCTGCTTACCAGCTGACTAACCTTGAGAAAGTCCACGTAATCTCTCTGAGCCTCAGTATCCTTATCTATAAAACACTGATGCTAAGAGCGTGCCTCATGGGTTGTTGTGAGAATTAAAGAAATTATACTCCCCATGCCTATATCACCTCATGGTTGCTGCAGCGTATGTTTCCCTTTAAGACCAGAAATGCTTCCTTGAGGACATGCAGGTAAATATTCCCTCCCTAAATATTTGATTTAAAGAGCTTCAACATCACTAATCATTAGAGAAATGCAAATCAAAACTGCAATGAGGTGTCACCTCACACCAGTCAGAATGGCCATCATCAAAAAATCTACAGGGTTTTCGTGGTGGTGCAGTGGTTGAAAGTCTGCCTGCCGATGCAGGGGACATGGGTTCGTGCCCCGGTGCGGGAAGATCCCACATGCCGTGGAGCAGCTAGGCCCGTGAGCCATGGCTGCTGAGCCTGCACGTCCGGAGCCTGTGCTCCGTAACGGGAGAGGCCACAACAGTGAGAGGCCCATGTACCGCAAAAAAAAAAAAAAAAAAAAATCTACAAACAATCAACGCTGGAGAGGGTGTGGAGAAAAGGGAACCCTCTTGCACTGTTGGTGCGAATTTAAATTGATACAGCCACTATGGAGAACAGTATGGAGGTTCCTTAAAAAACTAAAAATAGAACTACCATACAACCCAGCAATCCCAGTACTGGGCATATACCCTGAGAAAACCATAATTCAAAAAGAGTCATGTACCACAATGTTCATTGCAGCTCTATTTACAATAGCCAGGACATGGAAGCAACCTAAGTGTCCATCGACAGATGAATGGATAAAGAAGATGTGGCGCATATATACAATGGAATATTACTCTGTCATAAAAGGAAACCAAATTGAGTTATTTGTAGTGAGGTGGATGGCCTAGAGACTGTCATGCACAGTGAAGTAAGTCAGAAAGAGAAAAACAAATACCATATGCTAACACATATATATGGAATCTTAAAAAGAAAAAGGTTCTGAAGAACCTAGAGGCAGGACAGGAATAAACACGCAGATGTAGAGAATGGACTTGAGGACACGGGGAGGGGGAAGGGTAAGCTGGGACAAAGTGAGAGTGGCATGGACATATATACACTACCAAATGTAAAACAGATAGCTAGTGGGAAGCAGTCGCATAGCACAGGGAGATCAGCTCGGTGCTTTGTGACCGCCTGGAGGGGTGGGATAGGGAGGGTGGGAGGGAGACGCAAGAGAGAAGAGATATGGGAACATATGTATACGTATAGCTGATTCACTTTGTTATACAGCAGAAACTAACTCACCATTGTAAAACAATTATACTCCAATAAAGATGGTAAAAAAATTTAAAAAAATAAAGAGCTTGACTTGGAGAACAAAATAAAGCAGCAGCTTTTTTGCCACATGTTATTAATACCCACAAACAGCTGAATGTGTGGGCTCTCTGTCCGATGTGCCATTTTGGGGATCAGCAGCCCTTTAAACAGGTTTCATTTCTTGAAAATAGGGCTGTAAAAGGCGGGAAATGAAATCTCTTTCCAGGTAGAATGATGAAGACCTGGCACAGGTATCCTGACACAGGGGCCAGAGGAGGACAGCTTGTAGGACCCAGAGACAGCAGGGGAAATAGAGTGGCTTCATTCATTCACTCAGGCATTCACCGTCCCTGTTTCAGGGCGGTTTGGTAATCACACGTCCTCCCCTTTCTCCCTCTGTAGCCCCTCCCTCCCTCCTCCCCTTCTCTCCTCCCTCCCCTCTTCCCTCCCTCCTTTTCCTCCCCCCCCTTCCTCTCTTCCATCCTTCCTCCTTGTCTTTTTTCATGCTCTATACCACTGATGGAAGTGGAAAATACAACATTATCCCCACTGTAGAGATGAGAAAACTGTACCTCGGAAAAGTGAAATTGCTTGCTAACTTCACACAGTGGGGAGGTGTTGGAAAGGGAGTTTGGACTCTGCTGAAGGTCATAACCCACTTGCAGGCGGGAGTTGTGTCTGGGTCATCTTTGTCTTTCCAGCTCCTGGCTGGACATATGGTTCCCCAAGGGTGCTGGTTCCTTGTCAGGTGATCCAAGAAGACTTCACGGAAGAGGGGGACTTGAGACTTTCCTTCAAGGACTGGAAGGACTTAGAATTCAAAGCAGAAAGAATGGTCTTGGTCATCAGTAAAAATCATGGTTACCACTTACCAAATATCTACTACGTATACTAATACTAGTACATATATAATCGTACTAATTCTCACAACAGCCCTAGGAGGCATTTACCCACTTTGCTGATGAGGAAACGGGCTCAGAGAGGTGAAATGACTTGCCCAAGATCACACAGGGAGTCAGCAATGGGAGTGGGATTTGACCTAAGTCTGTCTGACTCCGAAGCCTGTGTGTGCTCTTAACCTCCGTGCTAAACTGCTCTTAATGTTGACCACGTGAGCATCTAGCTACGAGCCTTTCTTACCAGAAAAGGAAGTGGTTGAGAAGGCGATGATCTCTCTGGGTGTCCTTTTGCCACTGACCAGACCATGTGTGCTGCTGCTGAAATTATCCAAACCCTGTCATAGGGGACATCCCTACCCCCATGACTCCCTCCTTCCCTCCATCCATTTGGTTCTTTCTCAGGTTACCTGTTGAGTTTCCACTCTTGAGGAAAGGGAGCAAAACCTCAGCTGCTCTTTCTTGATGCTTTACAGGAGATAGGGACCACGTAACGCTCCAAGCAATCTCCTCTGGGGAGTCTGCCTTGGAACCAAGGGAAACTGCACAGCCCTTCTCGAAGTCAAAGGACATCTAGTACAGGGTTCTCTGTCTTCAGGTAAAGAGATCTATGGAGCTAGTTTAAAAACACTGAGCTGGTTCAACCCTCTCCTTTTATGGAGACCGGTGGAGTCTGATGTACTTGTTCATCCTTGCCAAGTCCCTCTGTCAACCTAAGGGGGGGGAATTCACTCTGTCATGGATGTGAACTCTGAAGAATGTCCAGTCAGGACTCACTCTACCCACCCCAAAAATCTAACTTCTTGCTGGTGTCCTCAGCCCTGGGATGTCAGGTTATGGTGTGGGGAAGTCAGGGATGCCCGCTGGGCTGCTGGCTTGAGCAGCTGAGGCAGTGATGATGTCATGGCCAAGACCAGGGTCATGGGAAGAAGTGGGGAGCCTGCTGAGCTCCATTCTGGACAGATGGAGATGAGTTTGACACACAGATGGAGATGTCCTTAGGAAGGCTGGCTATACAGGTCTGGAGCCCAGGAGAATGGCCTGGGCTGCAGACAGAGACTTGGCATCTGTGACTCCAGTGGTTAGATGGTAAGCCCGGAAGGGGATAAACTTGCCTGATGACTGTGACTATAATGAGGAGAAATGAGCCCTGGGCATTGAAGATGTACTCGGGGGTCATGGACCTCATGAAACAAACCAAGATAGGGAAATCCTGTGAGCTTGGAGCTTTCATGCCAGTGTCTCCACCACCGCTGGTGCAGGTTAGATTTCAGATTTGGCCTTTTTATTCACTTTGATGAACAGACAGTGGTATCCCCTGAGCTCAAGATGGGCACACAGAGGCATTGAACACGGGCCTGTCCTCAAAGAGCTCATGCTCTAGTGGGCAAGCCAGATGGTACCTTGTGTGAAGGGTGGGGACAGACAGCTTCACACCAGCCCATCCAAAGGCATCACAAGCTGGAGAAAACAGCACCTGCAAATGCTTCAGTAAAGGAAAGACCTGCGAAGCATACTAACAATACTGCCTGTGGACAGGGAGGTCCCCCCTCTTGCCACAAGATCAAATTGATAACAGCTGTTCCTTTATGGCACCTGACTTATCTGCCAAGTGGATATCTCCCCTGTGCAACCATGTTGCTATAGCCGTCACCCCCAATACAAAGACTAGACAAATGCCCTCTCTAGATTTCAGGTACCAGTAGGAGAATGAAATCATAACTCACTTTAGAAGCCAGTGGTACATATTTATAATCTGACTGGTGCAGGCCTGAAACAGCTCTTCACTTTGTTGCGTTTTCTGGCCGTGGACGGGCATCAGTCTTCTCTCCAGCTTGTTAACACGGCTGCCACTCAAGCCAGAGGTACCATGACTGATCGTGCAGAGACAGTTCATCATGGGAACGTTCGTTTAATTTGCCCCATCCGAACTGTCCCTGCAACGCTGATGCCTCATTTTGCTCTGTAGATGACACTTCTTTTCTGTTGGAAAAAATCTTTCTGCCCCCGTCCCCACCCACTCTTGTGTTCTCTCCATCTTCTTATTTAACGGAAGGAGTAAATGTCAAAACTACCTATAACTCTGTAGAAGGGAAGTCAACATCTGAGGCCAAACAAAACTCATGTAAACTGTCCTTGGTCCACACGGAATTGGCCAGATTTAATGAACTGGGCTAATTTCTTTTAGGATATGTGGCTTGGAAAGTCACAGAAAACAACAACCTGGTTTCATTCTTTCTATTCTCTCTGGGGACCGTGTGTCTTCTCTTCACAGTTTCTCCTGCAGAGCTTTGAAAGTTCTTTCTACGCTCTTCTCAACCTGACTCCAAGTTCAGTTTAAGCACCTACACTGTGCCAGATGTTGACATGGGGGCTTTTCACGCATTAGCTACTTTAACCAGGGGAGGCAAGCCGTTGTCCCCATCGAAGTTCAATGGTGTCAGAATTTGCCAGATGGATTGAACTCCCTTGGATCTCTCTGATGTCAAGTCCATGAGCATTCCTTATACCTTCCAGATTAAGTTCTAGATTTCGCAAAGGTCAAGGAAGCCTTTAAATTGTCTGTGTAGGGTGGAGAAATGTGCTGCAGACTCTATCCCAAGCCTTTAGGGATGTAAGAGATAACTTAAGTTTACTGGGGTTTATGGCATGCTGAGTACTTTGGTTACTTCATTTCATCCTAACACCTGTCCTAAGTGGAATGTTCAACTTCTGGGCTGCCTCTCACTCAGCACCTTGGGTTTAAATTCTACTGCTGTTACCTCATGCCTATCGCCAAATACAGTCACATTCTGAGGTACTGGGGGTGGGTTAGGACTTTTAACACATGAATATTTGGGAGGACACAGTTCAGCCCATTACAACAATCAACTAAAAGAAGCCTTTAAATGGAAAGGTAGAAAGGTACTCTTTGTTCAGAATAAAGTTGGTAGCTCTCTTTAAATTTATTTATAAATTCAATATGATACCAATAAAAATAATAGCAGATAAGGACAACATTAGTCTAGGGTTCATATAAAAATACAAACCTATGAGAAAAGACAAGAAAAATCTGTAAAAGGGGAGTGGGGACTAAGCCTGTGAGATATTAGAACACATTGTAAAATGGTAATGATGAAAATAATATGACACTGAATATAGACAGAGGGTCCAGAAAAAGATTCGAGCATGTGAGAGGATTTAATGTTTAATAAGATGGCATTTCGATCAGTGTGGAAAAGACAAATTTGTAAAAAATACAAACACATGGAGGCTAAACAATCTACTACTTAATAACAAAGAGAACACTGAAGAAATCAAAGAGGAAATCAAAAAATACCTAGAAACAAATGACAATGAAAACACGACAACCCAAAACCTATGAAATATAGCAAAAGCAGTTCTAAGAGGGAAGTTTATAGCAATACAATCCTACCTGAAGAAACAGGAAACATCTCAAATAAACACCCTAACGTTACACCTAAAGCAATTAGAGAAAGAAGAACAAAAAACCCCCAAAGTTAGCAGAAGGAAAGAAATCATAAAGATCAGATCAGAAATAAATGAAAAAAAAAATGAAGGAAACAATAGCAAAGATCAATAAAACTAAAAGCTGGTTCTTTGAGAAGATAAACAAAATTGATAAACCATTAGCCAGACTCATCAAGAAAAAAGGGACAAGACTCAAATCAATAGAATTAGAAATGAAAAAGGAGAATTAACAACTGGCACTGCAGAAATACAAAGGACCATGAGAGATTACTTCAAGGCAACTATATGCCAATAAAATGGACAACCACGAAGAAATAGACAAATTCTTAGAAAAGCACAACCTTCTGAGACTGAACCAGGAAGAAATAGAAAATATAAACAGACCAATCACAAGCACTGAAATTGAGACTGTGATTAAAAATCTTCTAATAAACAAAAGCCCAGGACCACATGGCTTCACAGGCGAATTCTATCAAACATTTAGCGAAGAGCTAACACCTATCCTTCTCAAACTCTTCCAAAATATGGCAGAGGGAGGAACACTCCCAAACTCATTCTATGAGGCCACCGTCACCCTGATACCAAAACCAGACAAAGATGTCACAAAGAAAGAAAACTACAGGCCAATATCACTGATGAACATAGATGCAAAAATCCTCAACAAAATACTAGCAAACAGAATCCAACAGCGCATTAAAAGGATCATACACCATGATCAAGTGGGGTTTATCCCAGGAATGCAGTGATTCTTCAATATACACAAATCAATCAATGTGATACACCATATTAACAAATTGAAGGAGAAAAACCATATGATCATCTCAATAGATGCAGAAAAAGCTTTCTACACAATTCAACACCCATTTATGATAAAAACCCTGCAGAAAGTAGGCATAGAGGGAACTTTCCTCGACATAATAAAGGCCATATATGACAAGCCCACAGCCAACATTGTTCGCAATGGTGAAAAACTGAAAGCATTTCCTCTAAGATCAGGAACAAGACAAGGTTGTCCACTCTCACCACTATTATTCAACATAGTTTTGGAAGTTTTAGCCATAGCAATCAGAGAAGAAAAAGAAATGAAAGCAATCCAAATTGGAAAGAGGAAGTAAAGCTGTCATTGTTTGCAGATGACATGATACTATACATAGAGAATCCTAAAGATGATACCAGAAAACTACTACAGCTAATCAATGAAACTGGTAAAGTAGCAGGATAAAAAATTAATGCATAGAAACATCTTGCATTCCTACACACTAATGATGAAAAATCTGAAAGAGAAATTAAGGAAACACTCCCATTTACCACTGCAACAAAAAGGATAAAATACCTAGGAAGAAACCTACCTAAGGAGGCAAAAGACCTGTATGCAGAAAATATAAGACACTGATGAAAGAAATTAAAGATCATACCAACAGATGGAGAGATATACCATGTTCTTGGATTGGAAGAATCAACATTGTGAAAATGACTCTACTACCCAAAGCAATCTACAGATTCAGTGCAATCCCTGCCAAACTACCACTGGCATTTTTCACAGAACTAGAACAAAAAATTTCACAATTTGTATAGAAACACAAAAGACCCTGAATGGCCAAAGCAATCTTGAGAAAGAAAAACAGAACTGGAGGAATCAGGCTCCCGGACTTCAGACCATATTACAAAACTACAGTAATTAAGACAGTATGCTACTGGCACAAAAACAGAAATATAGATCAATGGAACAGGAAGAACACCCAGGGATAAACCCATGCACATATAGTCACCTTATTTTTGATAAAGGAGGCAAGAATATACAGTTCTTGAGAAAAGACAGCCTCTTCAATAAGTGGTGCTGGGAAAACTGGACAGCTACATGTAAAAGAATGAAATTAGAACACCCCCCAACACCATACACAGAAATAAACTCAAAATGGATTAAAGACCTAAATGTAAGGTCAGACACTATCAAACTCTTAGAGGAAAACATAGGCAGAACACTCTATGGCATAAATCACAGCAAGATCCTTTTTGACCCACCTCCTAAAGAAACGGAAATAAAAACAAAAATAAACAAATGGACCTAATGAAACTTAAAAGCTTTTGCACAGGAAAGGAAATCATAAGACAAAAAGACAACCCTCAGAATGGGAGAAAATATTTGCAAATGAAGCAACTGACAAAGGATTAATTTCCCAAATTTACAAACAGCTCATGTAGCTCAACGTCAAAAAAACAAACAACCCAATCCAAAAATGGGCAGAAGACCTAAATTGACATTTCTCCAAAGAAGATATATAGACTGCCAACAAACACATGAAAGGATGCTCAACATCACTAATCATTAGAGAAATGCAAGTCAAAACTACAATGAGGTATCACCTCACACCAGTCAGAATGGCCATCATCAAAAAATCTACAAACAGGGCTTCCCTGGTGGCGCAGTGGTTGAGAGTCCACCTGCCGATGCAGGGGACATGGGTTCATGCCCCGGTCTGGGAAGATCCCACATGCCGTGGAGTGGCTAGGCCTGTGAGCCATGGCCGTTCGGCCTGCGCGTCCGGAGCCTGTGCTCCGCAACGGGAGAGGTGGAGAGGGTGTGGAGGAAAGGGACCCCTCTTGCACTGTTGATGGGAATGTAAATTGATGCAGCCACTATGCAGAACAGTATGGAGGTTCCTTAAAAAACTAAAAATAGAACTAGCATACAACCCAGCAATCCCACTACTGGGCATATACCCTGAGAAAACCATAATTCAAAAAGAGTCATGTACCACAATGTTCATTGCAGCTCTGTTTACAATAGCCAGGACATGGAAGCAACCTAAGTGTCCCATCGACAGATGAATGGATAAAGAAGATGTGGCGCATATATACAATGGAATATTACTCAGTCATAAAAAGAAACAAAACTGAGTTATTTGTAGTGAGGTGGATGGCCTAGAGACTGTCATACAGAGTGAAGTAAGTCAGAAAGAGGAAAACAAATACTGTATGCTAACACATGTATATGGAATCTAAAAAAAAAGGTTCTGAAGAACCTAGGGGCAGGACAGGAATAATGTCGCAGACGTAGAGAATGGACTTGATGACACAGGGAGGGGGAAGGGTAAGCTGGGACAAAGTGAGAGTGGCATGGACATATATACACTACCAAATGTAAAATAGATAGCTAGTGGGAAGCAGCTGCATAGCACAGGGAGATCAGCTCGGTGCTTTGTGACCACCTAGAGGGGTGGGATAGGGAGGGTGAGAGGGAGACGCAAGAGGGAGGAGATATAGGGATATATGTATATGTATAGCTGATTCACTTTGTTATACAGCAGAAACTAACACACCGTTGTAAAGCAATTATACTCCAATAAAGATATTAAAACAAAAAAGAGGAATATTGGAGTGGCAAGCGTTCTTCTAAACATCACATAAAACCAAAAGAGATAGACAAATGCATTACATATAATTTAAAATATTTCTGTCTGGTGAGAATGCCATAAATAAGCTAAAAGGCAAACACTGAACTGGTAAACATTTGCAACAAATGACAGAGAGAACATTTTCTTATTAATGAAAGTTCTTAGAAATTCCAGTGGAAGAGCAAAAGAGTAAAATTGGCAAAGGGTATAATCAGAACCTTTCCATAGAAAGAAAGGAATAAATGTCTGAAAGATGCTCAACCTCACTTATAACTAAAGCGATAAATTCTAAAATAAAAATAAACTTGCTTTTTATAACAGATTGGTATATTTTTAAAAGGGAAAGTGGAAAGCTTAAATGTTTTACTCATATAATGGTACTTGATTTAGCTGCAGAATTTGGCCCTATCTAATGCACCCAGCAGCTCTATTTCTAGGTGTTTTCTAGAGATGATCTTACTTCTGCATGTAACTCGATGGTGACTGTGATGCAGTCACTTCGCCTGTGGCACGATTTCTCCATCTGTAAAGTGGGAATGATACAGCCTGATTGGCGATAACATGACAGCTGCATTCCTAAGAAAACCTCACATTCTCAAAACTTGTATTTTAGAAACAATTTTTTTTTTCGATAAGGGGGGGGAAAAAGTGAGTAACCCGTTTCAAACTCACAATTAGTTATTTTCTCGTAGGAGTTTGAATAATGAGAGAGTTTTTCCCAATAGCGTTTGAGATTATTTTGTCATGGCACCTCAGAATAGCAATTTGATTAATTATCCCCAGTCAGATGAAACTGAAACAATATATTGTATCGTATCAAAACCAATGCATTTCTAACAATCAAGTTAAATGACAGCTACTCACTTAGGCGAAAGAACAGCTGAAACTGTTAAGTGTCGGCCCCCTGCTCTAAGCTGGTTTCCTTCCAACTTGTTAGTTTGTCCTGGGATGGAATCAGGGAAGGGTCGCCGTGTTGTCAGTTGTGTCCCCTAACTCACTCTGGCTTTCTAGCCCATCTGTGTTAGGGAGCTTTTGTGCAGGAGGAGAAATGTCTTCAATGCGAAGCCTCAGCGTCCCCATCTTTTGGGTGTAGTGCCAAAGGTCAAGGACCTGGCTCAGTGCCCAGGAGGTAGGAGACACAACAAATATTATTCTTATTATTCACTTTCTCCATCCCAGCTCCTCCACTGTTCCTCATGGGCCACTGTTCCCGTGCTCGTTTCAACAGTCTACAGTTTGGCAAAAACCTTCAAGGAATATGTAGTCTGGGGGGCGGTGGGCATGTGCCTGACTTACCATCATGCTGTGTGTTAAGTACTGTAAAGAAATTGGGTGGGGGGAGAAGAGAAGCAAGGCGTTAACTCTGCTGGCTTTGGGGGTGGTCACATCTGACTGTCATGGAAAGATGGCTTCCAGGGCAGAGAAGCAGTGGAATGACACCCAGTTACAGGGGGCAGTGGCAGCAGAAGCCTGCAGTTTCTGTTCTGACTTTAGGGGTTCCTAGAAGAGGCGCACATAGAAAGACCACCCATCCTGGTAAAGCAAGTGAGAGAACATCATTCGTAGGCCTGGTGCAGGGAAGGGGCTCAAAGCCGCCAGTCCCCGTGGTCGAAGGTCCGCTTCTGGGGCCAGCCTTTCCCTGGTGTGAAGCGTGAATTAAGCTGAGTTCCCCGAGGTAGTGGCTGAGATTTCCATCCCCTGTGAATCTGGCTTGTTGTTCGGCTTCACTGTATTTTAGTCAAAGTCCATTCCGAGAAGTGGTTGTGACCGGTGGGGGGGGGACCATCTGACAAGCAAAATGACCAAAGGGAGAGGACAGAGCAGCCCCGGGAGGACACAGGAACTAGCCTCATTATAACCCCACTGGCTGGCTGGCTGGCTGCTGCTCAGAAATGCCCATGCCCTGCTGCCTGGGGACATGGGGAACCTGGGAGTTGGAGGGGCTGTCACCTGGGGGATTTCATCTGCTGACCCCATCTCCTGCCTGGACCTTCTGAGAGTGAGGCTGAGCTGGGAGAGGTTTAGGGGGCAGACCTGGCCTTGGCTTGGGGGCTACCCTGGGGCTGGAACTCTGATCTGGAGAGATTCCCAGTCTTTCCAGCTCTCAGGGGGCTCTCAGGGGGCTTGCCTTGGAAATGTAGTTCCCTTCATCTTCTGAGACCCCATCAGAGGGGCCATCCTAGGGGCTGCCAGGTCAATGAGAAAATCCTGTGTCCAGTGGAGGCACTGGTCGCAATAACCCCTGCCAGGTACCGAGAGTCTACCGTGTGCCAGGCACTTTCCCACTGAATATCATCATACCCATTTTAAAGGTGAGGAAACTGAGGTTCAGAGGATTGAAGCGGCTTGCCAGACGTCACATAGCACGCAGTGAAGCTGTGTGTTAAAAAAATAATTTAATCTCTAAGTATTTCAGATCCTATTTCGAAAAGATTAGGACTTAAGAAACAAACACCATTTCCCACGTAAATGAAATTAACAGCAGTTCCTTATGAAATCAAATATCCCCTGTGTCTGTATCTCCCCGGCCATTTCTAGTTCGGGCTCTGAGTTGGATCATGATAGGTTGATTCATGGCTTAACTTTATTTCAATCTGTAGCTCCCCTCTCCATTTCTGTTTTCCCTCTTTGCAATATTTTGTTGCTGAAACCAGGTAATTAGTTCTGTCAAATGTCCCACAGTCAGGATTTTGCTGATCTGAAGCAGACATTTGAACCCAGTTGTGTTTCCAGAGCATAGGTGCTTTTTAGGCCACTAGCTTTACCCTTTTCAGTCTCTTCTCTCTGTAACAGCCAGTTGTTCTCAAAACAGGATAAGATCATAACATCTATCTGCTCGAAGTCCTCTGCCTCAGCGAAAAATCCAAAAGTCCTCACAGAGCTGAAGCTGAGAATGACAGGGTCCCTGGCCCCTGGCTGCTTCTCTGATCTTGAAAATCCCTCCTGACTTTGGTCTGGCCACACTGGCCTCATCCCTGTGCTTAGGGCACTCAAGCTCATCCTGCCCCGCTCCCCCCGCCACGTCACGGCGGAGCGAGGTGCCCCCCCATCTCCCAGTCTGCAGTTCCCACGTGTGTCTGCACTCACACACCACCTGCTGCTGCTGCTGCCTGTTTACTGCCCAGTCTCCCTGACTGGCCGGGCTCCTCTCCCACCTCTGCAGCACCAGGTGCTTGCATGTGGGAACTGTATCAACCTCAGGGACCCTAGAGGGAATGCAGGAAGCTTTCCCACCCCCAGGGCCCCTCCTTCCTTCGTCAGTGGGTACACCCCTGCCCTTCCCGCCAGTCCAGACGGTGGGCAGCTCACGTCAGCACTCCAGTGGGCAGACTCTAGGTTGGTCTTTGCTTTGAGCTCACTCTCCAGGGAGTCTGCTTCCTGGGTGCCCCGAAACTCACTCAGCTCAGTCCATGGGGTTTGGCCTTGGTTTCCGTGCTGGGCATGAAAGGACATTCTCCCCATCCCCGCCGTCTGCCTTTATTTCAATCCGTAGGTTCCCTTTCCATCTCTCTTTTCTTTCATTGCAATATTTGGTTGATGAAACCAGGTAATTAGTCCTGTCACATTTCCCACAGTCTGGATTTTGCTGATCTGAGGCTAAAATGTGAACTCAAATGGCGCCTTACTCGCTTGCGGGGGATCCAGTTCTTAGAAGTCCCGCCCTTCATGAGTGGGTTCCTGGCTGGACCTCCCCCCCTCCCCACCCCTGAAACTACTTGGTACTCTTCTCCAAAGCACAGTCTGAGTCAGGCTGGGGTCTGTCTGATTGAACGTGGCTCCTACCCAACCTGCCCCGAGTTTTCACAGCTGCTTCAGTCCAGCCTGAGTCGCCCACACCTTTGTGGGCGCTGAGTTTTTGAGTTTCTGGTCATTAGTCCTGGCTGTTATTAGCCTCTGCCCATTCATTCATTCACTCATTCATCCGAGAAACACACATTGGGGCCTTCTCTGCCCTGGGCTCTGGAACACAGCAGCGAGTCAGAGTGATGACGGCCTGCCCTCGAGGTGACCATGAGGGGACAGAGACAGGCACCCACGTGGAGACTATGCAGGGCAATGGGTGCTGCTATAGAGGAAGAGCAGGATGCTTTGGGAGCACAGAGTTTAGGCATTTAACCCACAGTGGGGGGGGCGGTCAGGGAAGACTCCCTGGAGGAAGGACATCTAAGACGCTCTCTGATGGGTGATTAGGATTTGATTGGGTGTGTCAGGTTGCTAGGGCTGCCTGAACAGAGTACCACCAACTGGGTGGCTTATCCGCAGAAATTTATTGTCTGCAGTTCTGGAGGCCAGAAGTGCAAAATCAAGGTGTCAGCAGGGTTGGTTCTTTCTGGGGCTGTGAGGGAGGATCTGTTCCAGACCCCTCTCCTCTTCTGGGTGTTTGCCAGCAGTCTTTGGAGTTCCTCGGCTTGTAAATTCGTCACCCAGATCTCTACCTTCATCTTCATGTGGCGCCCTGCTGTTTTCATGTCTGTCTCCAAATTTCTCCTTTTGTAAGGACGCCAGTCATTTTGGAATAGCGTATACTTTCCTGACCTCATTTAAACTTGATCATCTCTGTAAAGAGCCTGTGTCCAGAAAAGATCACATTCGTGGGTACTGAGGGGTAAGACTTCATCATATGAATTTTGGGCGGGACACAAGTCAACTCATAATATTGGGTCTGAGGGCAAATGCTTGGGTGAAAGTTAGGAGGGAGGGAAAAGGATTCTGGGTTGGAGGGGAAGAGTGTACAAAGTCTGGAAGTGAGAGAGGATGCAGTGATTTTAAGGACTTAAAAGTTGTCCAGTCTGGCTGGGTGGGACTCGGGGGTGAGACAGGGAGTGGCACAGGTAAAGTTGCAGAAGTTGGTGGGGGCCAGATTGGAGAATCTTGAAGGCCCTGGAGAGGAGTTTGCCACTTGTCCTAGGACAGTGGGAGCTACTGAAGAATTTTACACAAGGGCATGACCAGGACAGAGGCTCTGGCTGGGAGGATGGGGTCTGGGCCAGCAGGGAGGTAGTGGCTGGGGAGAGAAGCACATGGATTTCAGAGATATTTGGGAGGGAGTCTCAGCAGGGCTTCCTGGTGGATTGGCTGGGGAGGGATGAGGAAAGGGAGGCTCTGGGATGATGTCCTGGTTTCTGTTTCATCTGGGTACTGGGGTTGGGGGGACATCAGTGTCTGGGGCCCCAGGAAGAGTCTGACACTTATCGATGAGAATGTTCTTGGCCTCACGCACCTCCCCAGATTTGCACCCCTTTTGTGGTGACATTGAGCTGAGAGTTGGTTGCTCCCTGGGACACAGAGGGGTCAAAACGCTGTGACAGCAGCTGGGAAGGACGGTGGTTGATGCTGTGAAGTTGGAGAGGGCAGATGGAGAGCCTCCTGCATCCTGGCCTATGTGTCATCAGGGAAGGTGTGGCCTGAAAGACTTGCTTGGAGGCAGATCCTAAGTGGCTTTCATTGCCTGTCTTTTGCGTCATGCTTTACCCGGAATGTAGCCCAGACTTGAGGCCTGGCACTCAGGACCCTCCAGGGTCTGGTCTGAAGACTCCCAGCTTCATGCTCTGTGACACCTCGTCAGTGGGACCCTCTGAAGAACAGAGCAGCCACTGTCCCACCACCGTTCTGGTAGCTCAGCTTTTTCCTCTCTTCCCCACCTTCTCCACATCGTATGACCCTGCACCCTCTTCTACCCAGCCCCTCTCATGTATTCCTTATCTCCCTTATTGCATCATAAGCTTCTTGATGTCAGGGGAAAATGTCGGATTCACCTTTGTAATCACCTGTACATAAGGAAGGAAATAAATGAACTTCTTGAACACCAGTTAAATGCCAGTCACTACGTCATTGGTTTTATGAACGCATTCAAGATAATCCTTACGACCCCCCAGGTCTGGTCTTTCAGGTCAGCCCCAGTCACAGGTGAGAGCACAGGGTCAGAGACAGAAGAGACTTGCTCAAGTGACTTGATAATAAGTGGCAGAGCTCTAAAGAGTGTGTCCTTACCGCTTCAACTAGTTGGGCTAGTGCTTGTTGAATGAATGAATGAATGGGTAGATGGAAGTTTAGAGGGATGGAAGAGGTGCAGAAGGGCACTTATGGCCTCTCTCATTTCAGGATCAGGAAGGAGGTAAGGAATTAAGGCAGACAATCTGTCCAATAAATAAAGTTGATGAGGACTGAATGTGAAGTTCTGCCTGTATACTATACCGCACAGCCCCTTGGAGGTGGCTGGAGGAGAAAGAGCCCCTGCCCTTCATCTTCGGGTGAACTTGGGCAAATAACTCCCGTGGGAGAAAGAAGGCTGGATACCCTGTCTTAGAAGCTCCCCCATCCACTGACCTTGTCTCAGTTTCAGTGACTGGGCCCGTGAACTGCCGTGGTGACTGACCACACGCTGGTCTTCCTGAGAGCTCAGGGCAGAGAGTGGGGAGCGGAACAGCCTCGGAGCCTCACTTCTTTCTTGCAGGGCCCTGATTGGCTCAGCAGTTGACTCAACTCAGAGGGGACAAGACCATTTCATTCTAATCAGGGGTGGTACACTCAGGTGCAGTCAGTTCAAATGAAGCTCTGCTCTTCAGTCTGCTGGGTTAAGAGGATTTTTCCTTGTTCAGTGGAGAGAACAAAGGTGGGAGGGAGCACAGGGTGTTAGAGTCAGTTATAAACCAAGGCTCTTATAGTCCATCAACAGATATGGAAATGCCGAATCCTGCCTGAAGTCTCTTTTCTGACTCCCTTCCCGCTGACTTCCCACACTTTTAAACCACAAGATGTCAAGGCTCCTGGAAACCTTGGTGGATGAGTTATACTCTGTCCTTCCCAGTCTGGTGTCGTCGCTCAGGCTGAATTAGACCAAAAGCAGATGACATTTGGAAGCACAGGCTTCCAATTCCTCCTCCCCATAAAAATCATAATGTGTCTTTTCCTCCCTGCCTCCCTCCTTCCCTCCCTGCCTCCCTCCTTCCCTCCCTCCTTTCCTTCCTCCCTTCCTTCCATCCTCCCTTCCCTCCTCCCTTTCCTCCTTCTTTCCTTCCCTCCCTCCTTTCCTTCCTTCCTATCTTCCTTCCTTCCTTCCTTTCTTTCTTTCCTTCTTCCCTTTCTTTCTTTCTTCCTTCCTTCCTTCCTTCCCACCTTCCTTCCTTCCTCCCTTCCCTCCTCCCTTCCTTCCTCCCTTCCCTCCTCCCTTCCTTCCTCCCTTCCTTCCTTCCTTCCTTCCTTCCTTCCGTCCCTCAAAAGTGATGATAGCATCTCTGAAATTCTAGGCCTTCCTCCTTCCTAGTAGGAAAAAAGGACCTCAGTTTATCACTAAGTTTAGGATTTCCACGGGCAACTTTACTATCCAAAGTTGCCTCCAATAAGGGAGAGGAATCAACTCACTATAGTAACTATATTGCTGTTAATAATTGCTTGTTAATATATTGCTGAGGATTTCTGCTACTGGGTTCATGGGAGAAATTAGTCTGTACTTTTCTCACAATTTATTTTTCAGGTTTTGGTATCAAGATGATGCTGGCCTTATAAAATAAAATGAGTTGAGAAGTATTTATATTCTCTGGAAGAGCTTGTGTAAAATGGCATCATTCCCTAAGTACTGAGTGGAACTCGTTAGTGAAGCCACTTGGGTGGATCGAGGTTTTTGTGGGGAAGGTTTCCTTTATGAATTCAATTTCCTTGATGGATATGAGACAGTAGTCAGATTATTTGTTGTCTTGTGTCAGTTTTAGTGGGTTGTGTTTTTCTAGGGATTTGTCAATTTCAATTTTTATTTTCAAATTTATTGACATAAAGTTGTTCATAATGTCCTATTATATTTTGAATTTCTATACAATCCTGCCATGATGTTCCCCTTGTTATTACTGACATTGGATATTGGTTATTAGTGCTCTCTTGATATCTCTCTTATTCCTTGATCTGATTTGCCAAGGGCTTATCAGTATTACTAATCTTCAAAGAATCAAATTTGCATTGTAAAGCAACTATACTCCAATAAAAATTAATTTAAAAAAAAGAATCAAATTTGGCCTTTGTTAATCAACTCTATTGTACTCTGTGTTCTCTTTCATTAATTTCTGCTTTTTATTTCCTTTCTCCTACTTCCTAAAGTTTTATTTTGCTGTCTTTATCTAACTTCTTAAGATGGAAGCTTAGATCATTGATTGTCAACCTTTTTCTTTTCTAATATATGCAATTAAGTCTACTATTTTCCCTCTGTGCACAGTAGTAGCTGCATCCTATAAATTTTGATATTTTCATCATCATTCAGTTAAAAATATTTTGACCTTGGGAAAGTTGCTTAACTTTTCTGTGTCTTAATTTCCTCATTTGTAAAATGGTGTAATAGTGCAATCAGCTTACAGGATGGCAGTGGACAAATGACCTAAAATTTATAAAGTGCTTAGAGGAGTGCCTGGCATATAGTAAATGCTACAAAAACGTTTGTTAAAGAAACAGTTAAGGTTCAGAGAGATGACTGATCAATGTAACTAACACCACAAAGCAGGTTAGTGGAAACATGAGGAGTCAGACTCAGGTCTGTCTGACTTTCGATGTTAGGATTTTGTCGTTGCACCATGCTGCCTCCCAAATCTTACCCCAATCAATGCCTGGTTCAGGGATGGCAAGTAGGTACCCTCTTATTTGCCAGTTGGATCTATTGGTGATGGCCCTGGGTTTGAGTAGGATCCTGAGCTCAGTGTAGGTGTGTGCCCCAATTGATTGGATGAGGTGGGGAGTGGAGGCACCGATGGCATGCATGTACCATCCCTGGTCAAAGCCAGGGGCCACCTCTTCCAGGAGATGTCCTTCACTGCGTCTTCACACACTGGGCTCTCCCTTCTCTGAGGCTCTTTGAGTGCTGTCGTCACCACTGAACCTGGAGGAATGAGAATCCACATGCCTATACCCAGAGTGTCTGAGGAAGAAATAGCAGAAGCTACCTACAGTCTCAGCCAGGAGGTCTAAGAGTTTGCCTTCATGGGGCATATCTCCTGAGGATTTCTGTGTAAGTGGGAAGATTCTGAGCAGGGCTGAACTTTTCTCTTATAACCATGTGTGCCCGCTGTAGGGACATTATTTTTCCTCATCTGACCTGAGGAACCATGGATGCACAGGCTTCCTCATGGGCTGAACAGGTATGGTTTCTTTCTGTACCAAAACGTGAAGGCAAAGACCATTCTTCTCTGTGTCCTCCCTAGGTCTTAGCATTGACCTGGCCACCTAATAGAAGCTTAATAAATGCTATTGAATTCACCTGACTCTCATTTTGGTGGATATAGTATATGCAGATGTTGTCCCAGTTAATCACACCTGGACATCTGAAGTCAGGACACAACTGGAGTCTCCCTTTCAAGACTTAGATTTATAGCTATATAATAGCTGTATAATAACTATACCTCAGACTTGGTTTCATGGGAGGGAGAAGAGAAGGTAACATTTAATTAGCAATTACTGCAGTGGCAGGAATTTAGCAGAAAGTTTTATATCCTTTATATATTATCTCATTTAACTCTCAGAAGCCCTTTTGAGATGTTATCGCCCCCATTTTACAGGAGAAGTATCTGAGACTCAGAGAGGTTGTGTGACTTGCTTGAGGATATACAGCCAATAAGTGGTAGTACTGGGATTTGAGCCCAGGCCAACATGACTCCAAAACACATGGTCTTTCCATTTTACCATTCTGCCTAAGTTTGTCCACCCATTCGTCCATCCTTCCAACCATCCATCTGTCATCCACTCATTCACCCATCCATTCATCCACCTACTCATCCATTCAACAAATATTTATTGAGCACCTACTGTGTACCAGGTAAACAAGGTTCATGCCCTTATGGGGAGATACAAAGAACAACCAAAAAAACAAAAAACCAAGAAACAAGAAAACTCATAAAACAAAAATGAGCTGGATATTACCCAGTAAGTTGATGCTACTGAGGCCCAGGGGAGAGCCAGGTTTGAGTCCCATCTCTGCACTGACTCACTGGCTGACCTTGGGCAAAGCACCTTACCTCTTTGTAGCTCTGTTTCTCGTTAGTAAAACAAAGGTTTGGACTAGAAATATACTCTTGAAACCCTACCCACTCCCACTCCTCACCTGTCCAGACCCCGAGATTCTATAATTCTAAGTCCTTAAGGAGTTCAGTTCTCTCATTCCTTTTTCCATAAATAACACCATATGAAATTGTCAGGAAAAGCCCCAAACGGGTGCCCAAGGAAACACAGAGGCAGATTCCTGGTGTCTGAAATTCAAGGACTTTGTCACTTTCAGTCTGAGGACAATTTACCTGAATTCTGACTATTCCCATTTGCTTTGGTGAATATAAGTTTCTCAGTCCCAAGCAGTTTTCATGCGGTAAACCCAGAGCTCTTTCTTGGGAAGGAGGTGGGGTTTATTTATCAAATTAAGCCCCGCTGTGGAAGCAGACTCTGTGTTTACACCGTTCATGCATTCAGCAAATATTGTTCCTTTTAAAGACAAGGACAAAAGTAAACTTCACCCTGAAAGGGTTTTCAATTCCAGGGACTCTTAAAAATCTCCCAGTACCCTTTTTTCCATTTTCATTCTTCTCCATTTGGACCTAAGATTGAACATTGTTAACCATTTCTTTTCTGATTAAAAGAAAAAAATTAAATTGCAAAATTAATGCATTCCCAGTGTTGAAAATACAGCAAAGAATAAATAAGAAAAACAGCCACCCATAATGCCGCCACCCACAGATAAACACTATTAACGTTTTACCATATTTCCTTCCAGTCTTTTTATACTTTGCAAAGTAGTTGGAATCATACTTTATAACCTTTTTCTATCTTGCTCTTTTACTTAATGTTATATCATTAAGCATTTTTCCATGTCATTAAGAACACTTCACAAGCGTCATTTGTAGTGGTGGCACAATATTCTATCTTGTACAGACAGTTCCGTTTACTTAGCCATTGCCCCAGATCCAACATTTAAGATTTTCCACCCACGATATTTTCCTGTTACGAATGATACTGTGATGAGCATGTGTTGCACATCCACCTTTGTCCACATATCAGATGATTTTCCTCAGAGAAATAACTCAGATCTAAAACTTACTAGGCAATTTGCTTTCCAGAAATATCACACCCAAGTGTTACTCTTTTCAGCAGTCTGTGAAGATGTCCAATGCCCCCCTGCTCCCTTCACCAGCATAAACTATTATGAGGAAAAAGAAACTTTGCTAATTTGATGGGCGAAAAGAGTACTCATTCTTATTTTAGATTGCATGTCTTTCACGGTCAAAGAAATATTGTAATGTTTACTGGCTACTTGCATTTCTTCTTTGAATTGTCTGTTTCTGTTTGATCATCCCCCTTTTTCTAGGTGCTCTTTTCTCTCTGACTTTTTGTCTAGAGACGTGAGTTTCCCAAATGAACAACAAAAGCAAGAACTCAAGAGCAAACAAGCTTTAGATTGAATCTCAATGGGCTCTGTTGTTCCCTGTAGAAAAGATGTTTTATAATCTATTACTGTGTAACAGACTACTCCAAAACTTAGTGGCTTGAAGCAACCATTGTATTTTGCTCATAATTTGAGGGTCAGGAATTTGGGGAAGGCTCAGCCGGGCAGCTAGTCACTGAACAACGTGGCATCTCCTGGGGCAGCTGGGGCTGGAATATCCACTCCCAAGACGCTCCTTCACTCGCACGTCTGGCGCCCTGGTGGGGATGGCTGGAAGGTTGGGCTTGGCTGGACTGCCTACGACAGTACCTACCTGGGTCATCTCCAGTGAGGCTGCTTCAGGGAAGCTGGGCTGCTTTCAAGAACGTTTGGAGCTCCCAGAGAGAGTGGTCCCAGATACAAGAAGTAGAAGCTGCTGTTTTCTCAACGTGGGGCCTGAAAACTGGCCCAGCATCCCTTCTGCTGTATTCTGTTGCCCAGATCAGCCTCAGCACATGCCCAGATTCAAGGAGCAGGCACATACAGCTCACCTCTCGATCGGAGGAGGGTCAGAGAATTTGCAGCTATCTTTAATCTGCTAGGAAAGAGTACCTCTATGTTCCGGTTTTAAGTTGGTGTGGATTCGCCGGGTAGAGGAAGGCAGGGAATAAATAAATGAATGAACAGGCATTTGTAGGAAGCCACACAGCAGACCACTAGGAGAGCCCAGACTTAAACTTCAGGGTATCATTGCTCCTGTTTAGCTCCAGAAACATTTCCTTCCCTCCAGGGAGAGGACTTGTCTTAGCAATATGGTTGGAAACGAGCTTCACATGGAATAAAATTTCCAGAATGGAACCGTATAGCAATCATCTCTTTCCATTGACTTCTCCTTAAACAACTGTGTTGTCAGAGGGCAAGTGGGGTGGTGGTGAGGGGGAGTGAATTAAAATATCTCAGTCTCAGAGTCAACGTCATTGCGTGGTAGATTACACATGCAAATATGCATAATTTTCAAATCCTTATCTTTCTTCCCCAGACAAGTGACCTGGAGTTACTAGTAGAGCTTATAATGTTAAGTATTATGGGCTGAGATTACATGGCATAACTGACTACTCTTCTCCTGAGAATTTAGCCATTTTCCTGACACAGAGAGCTTGGCCCAGTAAATTCCTGGGTGAGGATTGCCTTGGATTTAGTAATATGACAGAAAGGATACCTTTGCCTCATTTCAGTGACTTATTCTATACCAACAAAGGCCATCATACAAGCTAACACCTCCCATCAATTCCCCAGCATAATCAGAATGGAAGACTTTTCATTCATTGACTCATTCATTCCTTCATTCATCCATCCATCCTCCTACCCACCCATCTACCCATCCATCCATCCATCCATTCATCCATTCATCCATTCATCCATCCATCCATCCATCCATCCATCCATCCATCCATCCATCATCTATCCATCCATCCATCATCTGTCCATCCATCCATCCATCCATCCATCATCTGTCCATCCATCCATCCATCCATCCACTCAGTCAACAAATATCTATTAAGCACCTCCCATACCTCCATCAGTGTGTGGAGATGGAAAGGTGAGCTAGAGTACTGTGATCTCAGTGATCACAGAATTCCTTGCAACACTGAAGGAAGCTGGTAGGAAAGTAGATACATCAGGTGCCTGCTGTGTGCCATGGATGGTGCTAAGTACTTTACACACATGATTTGCTTTTGTCCTCACCCCTGGGACTTGGGGATTAATGCCTGCCCTTTAGAGGGGGAGGAGACAGAGGCTCAGCGAGAGAAGTAATTGCTGAAGGTCATGCAGTTGGTCAGTGGCAGAGCTGGGATGGAAACCTTGGTCTGTCTGACTCCAGGGCCAACGCCACATGAATGACAGAAAGAGGAGAGCCATGCGTGTCTGACTTCCTAAGCTTTGTGCTCCATCACTGCCTCAAACCCAAAGCTGTAAAGTGACCTACTTGAGAAAACTTGAGTTTATGGGTGTCCTCTGAAGGCAATGTAGAGCAGGACAGAACATCATGGTTTGGGAATCAGGAGATCTGAGGTCCTCACTCTGGTACCATGTGACCATGGCAAGTCCATTCCCTTCTCTGATGTAGGTTTTTGAAATCCAACACTGGGACTGGGCATTCAGAGTGAGTGTCCAGGCTGTGGGTAAGGGGTTGGCATGAGCACCTTCTGTGAATGGCATAGGGGATGGAGGAGGCTGGATCTAGTCCTCTGAGGGGGAAGAGGTTGGCCACAGTTAGGTGGGATGTCAGGGTCCCAGCCCAGCAGGCCAGACCCCCATGCAGGGAGATGGGCACAAGGAATGGTCCCTGGGCCTTGAGACACTCAGACTGGAATATGGATTAGTCCATTCAACAAGCAGCAACTCAGTGGTGACTACATGTGTTCAGTATACCCCCGGGGACAAAGAGGTGGAGTCTTTTTTTTTTTTTTTTGCGGTACGCGGGCCTCTCACTGTTGTGTCCTCTCCCGCGCTCATGTGGGGTCTTCCCAGACCGGGGCACGAACTCGCGTACCCTGCATCGGCAGGCGGACTCTCAAACACTGCGCCACCAGGGAAGCCCCAGAAGAGGTGGAGTCTTTGTTGTTATGATGCTCAGTGGAGACGGAGACCTGAATTGAATAATCACACAAAGAAACCAGCCCGACAATCTTGGACTTGAAGGAAAACCCCAGGGTTCCATGAGACCATAAAGCAGAGCATGGGGCTGTCTAGTCTGGGGACTGGTGGGGCTCAAGTCAGAGGTAGGTTTGGACCCAGAGTTCCCCCTCCTCTTGCTCCAAGCCTTCTTGCCTCCATCCTGTCCTGTGTCTTGAATGCATCTCATGAGGTGTGTGGGGTCCTCGCCTCTTCTCTTTGCCCCTCTCAGACCTTCCAACTTGAAGTTTTTTACTTTTTTAAAGAGAAACTGCAGGACATTTATTTTCATTATTCTCTTAACTATTTTTTCATCTCCATTTTCATTTCTCTCTTTCCGGATCTCCTATCTCGATGTCAGTACTTCGACTTCTGCTCCCTGGATTAGCTGTTCTTTCAATTAATTAATTAGTTCATTCTTTTTCCTTCAGGGAGTTTATCTCAATCTCTTTTCCCGTTGACTAATTCATTCTTAAGCTATTTATCCTAACTGCTTTGTTCATTATAGAAACAGTTCTATTTTCTCTGTGCAATATTCTGCTCGATCTTTTTATTTTTCTTCTGTTCCTCTTGTTGCATATGGCAGTACCTTTCCTTACCTTCTTTTATGGGTTGATTAGGCTAATTTTAAATTCTTATTCCTTCTGATCTAATAGTCTTGCTTCTCGATGGAATCTGTATTCCAGAACGCTAGTTTATTTTCTTTCTTTTCGTAGAGGTTTGCTTCTCAAATATTTAGTTGTGTTTCCCTGTGAATTAATTTTTCCCCAGGGAACATACCTGGGGGCAGCAGCCAGTCCCAGGCTCAGTGGACTCAGGGGGCAGGCTGGGGAAGTGGACAGGCCATAGCATCACAAAACCACAGCCAGTTACCCTCGCCCCACCTGACAGGTGTTTAGCTTGAGGCCTCACCCTTTGCCCCGGAGCAAAGCAGAATTTGGAGGAAATCCTCCTTGGATTGCAGTCCCCCAGCCTTGGGTGTGGAGGGGAGAAGGTGGTGAAAGGATTCCTGAAGTTAACTAACCCCCATCTGTTTTTCTCAGCCTTTCCCAAGCACAGGGGTCCTGTACTTCCCTAATGTCACTCCTGAGGATACCTGGGCCACTGGTGTGAGTCCCTGCAGGTGTAGGAGAGGCACTGTTTGTCCCAGGACAACGGTGGCTGAGAAGGAAGAATAAACAATCAGTTCCTTTCCTCTTTTATCCACCTATCCAGCTGGGCTGGTTCCTTGCTTGGGTCAAAATCACTCCTCCACCCACTTAAAAAGGATCCTTCCCCAAGGGGTTCATCACCGTTGACTTGCTTCTTGGTGTCCTCTCTCCAGGTCCTTTGGGGCTTGCCTTGGGGGAGGGAACCAGTGTCGTGTTAGCTGGGCTTTTTAGTTTGCCATCCTGCCCACTTCACCCCAAACTTCCAGCAATTTCCTAAACACACCAGCCCTTTCCCAGTTTTCTGTCCCTGCTCACACTCTTTCCATCGCCCTGAATATCCACCCTGGTGAACATCTACTCACACTTTGCAGCTCAGTTCAAGTACCCTCTTCCCCATCAAAGTTCCTCTGACCTTCCTGATAATGATTGTAATAAATGTCTTGAGCTCTTACTCTAGGATAAGCCCTGTATTAAACTCTTTTCATGAATTTTCCATTTAATTCCTACCACAGTCCTGGCACAGAGAGGTTCAGAGACTTGTACAAGGTCACCCAGCAAGTTAGTGGTGGTGCAGACTTCATACGGGCGTCAAATGCTAATGCCTGTATACCTAAGCACTGGATCTGCTGTCTCCTGGTTTTTATAGGACTTTTCCATCTC
Source organism: Tursiops truncatus (assembly GCF_011762595.2). Lineage (NCBI taxonomy): Eukaryota > Metazoa > Chordata > Mammalia > Artiodactyla > Delphinidae > Tursiops > Tursiops truncatus. Next base: position 101,456,026 of record NC_047039.1, on the reverse strand, counting down.
TCCAGCCTAATAGTTACCCAGCATACGTCCTGGTTCAGACGAGGTGAAGGAATAGATGGATTAGTCTTCATGTCCTATTCCTGCCAGATGCTTTTTTTTTTTTTTTTTTTTTTTGCGGTACGTGGGCCTCTCACCGTTGCAGCCTCTCCCGCCGCAGAGCACAGGCTCCAGACGCGCAGGCTTAGCGGCCATGGCCCACGGGCCCAGCCGCTCCGCGGCATGCGGGATGTTCCCGGACCGGGGCACGAACCTGTGTCCCCCGCATCGGCAGGCGGACTCCCAACCACTGCGCCACCAGGGAAGCCCCTGCCAGATGCTTTTTGAGGAGCAGAACTGAGCAGACTTCTCTACATATAGTAGGAACCAACCAACCAACCAACCAACCAATCGACCAACCGACCAGTTAACCAACCAACCAGCTAACCAACAAGCTACATAGCCTGTCCTAGGAGGGAACTGAGGAGGATGTCATATCCTTGCTATAGTTGATTCGTTGTGCTTGAGAATTAGTTAATTAAACAAACATTTATTGTGCACCTACTATGATCAGTATCTTTTTGACTTGATCTTACAGATTCCACCAGGGAGTTTTACCTCTATGCTCTGATACTACTGCCCTTGGGCAAACAGGTATCAGGTACTTGACAGCTGGTGATCTAAGTCTGGCAGAGTAGCCCTAAGAACATAAATCTTTGATTTAGAAATCAGAGAAATAAGAACTCTGGATTCTCCACGTTTATGAACAAAAGATAAACTATTCATGAGCAAATAGCAAAACTAAGTAAGCATAATACAAAATTAATAAGACATAACTTTTAGAGCAAAGTAAAGGAATTAATAATAAACTACTATTTACTACTGAGAATTCAACTCCCCCCTGCGGGAAAAAAAAACCTATTTGATGATCATATGATGTCAGTTTGATATCGCTATAGAGTTGGCTGTGGCCGCTAAAACCAGGTTTTCTTTAGTTCATGCTCCTTGCATTTCTACTGATTTTTTGGGCACCCTTTCTGCTCAAGATGGAGGCAAAATCCTTAGATTAAAAGCGGCCCATTTTACGTGGGATATACTTTCTTCACACCTAATCCTATATATTTTCATAGCCACTTAACACTGTCTTACACTGACATACTGCTTATAAGAAAGCAAAGGTGGGCACTGATGGTTGCCCATCCAATTACTCTCTTTTCTTCCTTTTTTTTTTTGCGGTACGCGGGCTTCTCACTGTTGTGGCCTCTCCCGCTGCGGAGCACAGGCTCCGGACGCGCAGGCTCAGCGGCCATGGCTCACGGGCCCAACTGCTACGCGGCATGTGGGATCTTCCCGGACCAGGGCACGAACCCGTGTCCCCTGCATCGGCAGGCGGACTCTGAACCACTGCGCCACCAGGGAAGCCCTTCTCTTTTCTTTCATGCTGATTGAATCTTGATTTTGGTTGGGAGAAATGTGCGCAGCATCAGGGGATAGTCAGGAATTGCCCAAGACAATCATGGAGATACTGTTCTTCTTGGCAGAGGTCAGGTGGGTGAGATGTGAGGGGAAGTCTGTGGGGAGAGTTCGAGAAAGATTTTCCTGTCTTAAAAGGAGGATACGAAGGAGGAGAAAGCCCTTCCCCCACTCCTTCCATCCTTTCCAGCGTTGGCCACTGTCCAGTGAGGAACGTGAGCTACTTCAGCCCCTTTGAGACCCTACCGGGAAAGCCAGAAGACCCTCCGAGGGGCTGACCCAGTGCTCTGATGCTACTGAGCTGCTGAGGAAGCCGATCTTGGATAGAAATCTGGGCGTCTTGTCATGTGAGATGATTGTATATCTTTATTACTCAAGGAATTACTTATTGGCTGATTCTGTTACTTGCAGCTCACTTGTGCAACAGGTCCAGGAGGCTGCCCTGATTTCTCCTGCATATACGGTACCCCAGAATATATTACTCATAGCCTCACACATATGCATATAAAATTCTTCCTTTTAACCTTTGACAGTGTCTCGTTAGTACCAAAGACATTGTTGTCTCCTTTTTTTTTAAAACATCTTTATTGGAGTATAATTGCTTTACAATGGTGTGTTAGTTTCTGCTTTATAACAAAGTGAATCAGCTATACATATACATATATCCCCATATCTCTTCCCTCTCGCTTCTCCCTCCCACCCTCCCTATCCCACCCCTCTAGGTGGTCACAAAGCACCGAGCTGATCTCCCTGTGCTATGCGGCTGCTTCCCACTGGCTATCTATTTTACATTTGGTAGTGTATATATGTCCATGCCACTCTCTCACTTTGTCCCAGCTTACCCTTCCCCCTCCCCATATCCTCAAGTCCATTCTCTAGTAGGTCTGTGTCTTTATTCCTGTCTTACCCCTAGGTTCTTCATGACATTTCCCCCCTGCCCTTTGGTCTCCTTTTAACAGAGTGGGAAATAGCCTGAGAGGGTGACTTCTTTTATGATAAATGATGATGGTGCCAAGCCCCCTGTGCTTTGGTTGCTGAGATTCTCCCAGTAGCATGGCAGATAGAAAGTAATCAGACGCACTTCCACGCGAGATGTGAACAGCACTGTCCCCTTAGAGTATCTTGGCATCCGATTTAGGAATTGTGATGGTTAATTTTGTGTGTCAACTTGACTGGGCCATGGAGTGCCCAGATATCTGACCAAACATATTCTGGGTGTTTCTATTAGGGTGTTTTGGGATGAGTTTAACATTTAGATTGATAGACTGAAGAAAGCAGATTGCTTTCTCTAACGTGGGTGGGCCTCGTTTTATCAGTTGAAGGTTTGAATAGAACAAAGGATTAATCCTCTCATGAATGAGTGGGAATTCTTCCTGCCTGACTGGCTTTAAGCTGAGACATTGGTGGGTTTTTCCTGCCTTGGGACTCAAATTGAAACGTCAGCTCTTTCTGGGTCTTTTTTTTTTTTTTTTTAATAGTTATTTACTTATTTGGCTGCACCAGGTCTTAGTTGCAGAACATGGGACCTGTGTTGCCACGTGCAGGATCTTTGTTGCAGCATGCGGGATCTTTGCTTGCAGCGTGTGGGATTTTTAGTTGCGGCACGCAGGATCTAGTTCCCTGACCAGGGATAGAACCTGGGCCCCCTGCATTGGGAGGGTGGAGTCTTAACCACTGGACCACCAGGGAAGTCCCTCTTCCTGGGTCTTGAGTCTGCTGGTCTTCTGACTGGAACCACTCCAACAGTTCCCTTGGGCCTCCAACTTGCAGATGGCAGATCTTGGGACTTGTCAGCCTCTGTAATCATGTGAGCCTATTCCTGAGAATGAATTTATTTCTCTCTATATACATCCTACATGTTCTGTTTCTCTGGAGAACCCTTTCTAATCATCTGACTCTGAAGCAAGTAGGATTTCCTTCCCAGCACAGTGAGGGGAAAAGGAACTAATACTTTCTGTGTGGCCACAGCGTGCCAGGCACTGACAAGGTGTTTTTCACCCAGTGGCTCATTTAATCTTTTAACAGCCCAGAGAGGGGGTCCTCCTGGTGCCTCTCATCTCTGGAGGGAATGGAGACTCACAGCAGTGGAGCAGCTTGCCCAAGGCTACAGAGACGGTAAAGACATAGCTGAGATTTGTGAATTTTCTATAGAAATAACTGTCTGGGAGATGCTGGAGGAATTTGTGGGAGAGTAAGTTTCTTTGCTTGTTTTCCCATTCATTCTTAATGGAACTGTCTGCTCCCTTGTTTGAGGCTGAGACCTAAATCACCATCCAGCTCAGGGTTTCCCCGTGGTTTTTCTCATTCACTTGAAAAGCTGAGTGATTTACAAAGACAATTCCTTGCAGAATCAGACGACATTTGCAGCATTTCTAGCAAAACGTAGACAGTTCATTTTGAGGCTCCTGTGAGAAACTCCTCCTCTTCCCTACAATCTTTTTTTTTTTTTTTTTTTGCGGTACGCGGGCCTCTCACTGTTGTGGCCTCTCCCGTTGCGGAGCACAGGCTCCGGAGGCGCAGGCTCAGTGGCCATGGCTCACGGGCCCAGCCGCTCTGCGACATGTGGGATCCTCCCGGACTGGGGCACGAACCCGTGTCCCCTGCATCGGCAGGCGGACTCTCAACCACTATGCCTCCAGGGAAGCCCCCTACAATCTTTTTTTCCCTCTCCTTTTCTTTCCTTTCTTTTTTTTGGTTTTATTCTCAACATCCCCTATCTTATTCCTTCTACCCATGAAAGCAATTTTAACTTCATGAAACTAATTAAAGTTTTATGTACTTACATTCCTTTACTGGACTGATCATAGATTTCTTAGATTGAGATGGAACCAGGCCAAGAGGGAAAAGTTTTCTGGACTCTCCTACAAGTGTGGGGTTGGGGGGTGACTCAAAATGTCAGCCAAGCTTTGGTTTGGGGACCATAGGACTAATTGATGGAATCCAAGTTCCTTAGGGCTAAGATAGTGTGATGGGCAGTCAGGCAGATGCCAGTGGATACACAGGACATGTCTGTTGAATAGACGAATGAAAAATGGACAAATGAGTAAATAGAAAATAATGATTAAAAAAGAAAATTATGATTAATAAAAATGAATTTTTTTCATAAATTAGAAGTTTGGGATTAACAGATACACACTACTATATATAAAATAGATAAACAACAAGGACCTACTGTATAGCACAGGGAATTATATTCAATATCTTATAATAATCTATAATGGAAAAGAACCTGAAGAATATATACGCATATATGTGTATATATGTATAACTGAATCACTTTGCTGTACCCGTGAAACTAATATAACATTGTAAATTAACATACTTCAATAAAAATGCATTATTCTGGGAAAAAAATGAATTTTCAAAATGCTATTGATAAAAATAATCATTTTTGAGTGCTTACCATGTGCCAGGGGCTGTGCAAAAGGTTTTGCAGCCGTTAGCCCACTTAATCTTTCATGGGTGCCTTTAAACTAGGTATTATTATCCTGTTTTTACAGATAGTGAGACTGAGGCACAGCTTTCAGAACTTGCCTGAGCACACTCGACAAATCATTGGAAAACTGAGATTCAGAAGAGAAGTATTTGATCTTGAAGAGTGTGCTGTCTGAGTGCTGAATACATTGTGTGATCTGTTCAGTTCCTCATTCCTTTCTTTGCCATGCTTCCCTGTAGGTGGAGTGTCCTTTCCACCCCCTTCACTTTGGGCTTGGCCACGTGCCTTTCTTTGGCCAGTGGGATGTGAGGGGCGCCATGTCTGTGCAGCGGCTTTGAAGACACTCTGCTTCTCATGTGCTCCTTTACTCTGCCACGAGAAAACATGTGTCCAACAGCTGCTGCCCCTTCACCCTGGGTCCCCAAATAAGAAAATGCATGGAGCAAAACTGACACATAGAATTGACCCAAAGTCTCCAAGCAGCCCTCTGGTAAATGTGAACAAGAAACAAATGTTTGTACTCGAAGGTACCGAGATTTTGGGATTGCTTGTTACTGTAAAGCTGACTAATACTGTCTCCAAATCATGGAGACTATTCTGCATTGCCTCCTGGAAGAGGTGGAATGTAAACTCAGACTGGAGAAGTTTTTTATTAGGCTGAGAAATGGGGAAAGTTCCCTTTAGGAGGCAGAAAATGAGTGAACGAAGGCATGGAGGTGGGACCATGCATTGGAATATATGAGGCCAATGAGAAAACAGCTTTGCTGAAGCACCATGATAGGGAACAAGGGGAAACAGTTGCAAAATTAGACCATGGATAGCAGTGAACACCCTGCTAGGGATAATGAACTTTACTTTGAAGGTGCCGGAGGGGGAGCCATTGAAGGTTCACAAACCAGGGACATGGTGTGTTTAGGAACTTGCTCATGGTTTCCTGCCATGGGTGGAAAATCATTGCTGGTCACGTCTTCCCTGTTCTAATTCCTGGCTTATCCTGTAAACCTGTGCCTCCAGCGACAGCATTTGCCAGCAGCCAGGAGTTTGATTTCTTTCTACCTTTATCTGATGTCTATCGGGATGGGTGACTCTGTTCCGCTCAGGAGAGGAAAAATGAAGCTGCCTTAAGAATAATAATAGTGATTTTCTTCTAAAAAAAAGTTTCCAAATCCTATTTATATGTGTTGAGGAGGGCAAGTTCCAAGATAGAGGAAGGAAAAAGATCCCGCAAATCTCAGGCAGCTATCGTGTGTCAGCAATGTTGGGTTCCTGTGTGTGCCCTATGGACGGCACAGGACCTTGCACCCAGAGCAGTCCTGCACTTGCTCTAATGCTCTGAGATCACACCTTAAAATTCTTCATAATTTGGAACAAGGGTCCCTGCATTTTTATTTCACACTGGGTCCTGCCAATTGTGTAGCCAGTCCTGTAGTACTTAGGTGTTGTGATACTATGCACTATTCATACCTTCTTGCATTTAATTCTCCTGACAAATCCTGTGAGGTAGGAATGATCATTCTAGCCTTACTGTTGTGGGAACTGAAGCTCAGAGAGGTTAAGTTATTTGCCCAAAGTTACGCAGCTGGGATTTGAACCCTTACCTCATTGTCCCCAAAGCCCACCCTCTTTCACCTGACATGTTCACAGAACATTTTGGTTTTAAGGCACGGTTTCCCCCCATTGTTTCAGCTTGAGCCTCCCACAGCCTTGTGAGGTCAAAGTCATTATTCCCATAGAAGAAAAGTGACTGTCTCCCAGCAAGTCATCACTAGAGCAGGACTGGAGGTGAGGTCTTTCAGGCCAGGGCTCCCTGAAACCTGGGTCAACAGACCCTTTGTCCAGAAGAATAACTCCATGGAAACATGTGAGATCCAGGGCTGTCAGAAGCCTCCCAGCCTCTCCACCTACCTTCTCATCTCTCAGTGACTCATGGCTTCCGTAGGCCATGCCCAGAGATGATGGATGACCCAGACAATGGAAGTTCCATGACAGCACTGGGTCCAAACCCTCCCCTTTCTATATGGTGGAACCAGAGGCTGAGAGAAGGGCAGTAACTTGCCTTAAGTCACACACGGGGATCTACCATTGGCCTTCACACATTTATTCTTCCAACAAATACTTCTAGGTTCCAGGTACCACGCTAGGTGCTGGGGTACAGAGGTGACCAGGCCAGGCATAGCCCTGCCTTAAGGAGCTCATGTCTAGTAGGGGATGAACAAGGGACCTAGGTCTTCTGACTCCAGGGGCCCTCCACCAGGCGGGCCATCCCTCTGCACAGCAACAAGCAGGCTGAGCGCCCTCCAAAGGAAAGCCTGGAAACTTTTTGCTTAGAGAGGTCGGAACCGTTCTTTCAGAGCTGATGCTGGCTTTCAAATCAATTTGCATAAGATAGGTTCTATCCTGTTAGAACAGCAAATTAATAGCTCATTTTATGGATTGAGCAATCAACACTTACAGCCCATTAAATTTAACAACAAATGCAGCTGACGATCAGGCGTTCAGCCTGGTCCCACCATCAACTCAGGAGCTTCCTTTT